>NC_069380.1:111105000-111730000 GCF_027475565.1 Acinonyx jubatus | reverse complement strand
ATGTCTTCTGTCGGCTATAGTCTTAAAACTGTCTTGGATTCAGCCTTGAACTGGCCAAAATTGACCTCTTGGTTTACACTAAAGGTTAAAAATAAGGATTTGAATCCTGTGACTCAGACTGACAGAGATGCCCTTGTTTGGCAAGATACTAACTCAAGAACTACAGAATGAAAAAATAATTTTCTCCAGGTAGTTAAATATGTCCCCACTTATTTCAACCCTGAGAATCCAGGATCGGTTGGGTATTGTAAGTGTAATACAGCACATAGCCTTGATCTAGAGTGTACGCATGATGGGTAGGCAATAAAGACAAGTGATGGTCACTTTTATTTTGTTTAGCCTCTTGATTGGTCTGGGCAACAGTGAATTAGAGGAATCCAAATTTAACACAGGTGGTCTCAACGTACAGGAAATTACACATGAAAACAAACTTGTACAACAGGTGAATCTGGGAGGTGATCACCCAAGGTTATTTCTCTTCCATCAATTCACTTAATGTCAACTTCCTGCAGTGCTTTTAAGGTTCTCTGCATGAAGCAGTAAGGAAAATACGAAGTTAACGTGGCTGGGTCACTGCCAGTGGAAGATCCTAAGAAGCAGATGAAGCTTCTCAATATTTGTGAATAAATTTGTGAATAATGTTTAGAAATACATCTACTGGATAAATGTTGATGCAGTTGCATAAAATATCAAGGCATGAAATGTCTGAGTGTTTGTGAATGGAACACTGAGGCTCTGGGCAGGGACCAGAGTGAGACATTTGGAGAACAAAAATTTAAGGAGGCTGTCAGGGTTGACCCTGCACTTAAGTGACCCCCAAGAGTGAGTGCCTTCTTAAATTTTGGCCTTGGGCACGTTACTCACCTTAACCTTGTGCTGGTCTTGCCTTGCTGAGGTTGATTGTTCAGCCACAGAAGCAAAGGGACGCTCTGGTCTCTGTGTGCCCTTAGACCTTTGCCCATACAAATTGACATTGCATAGCCCCTACAGATCAAGACTGAGAAAGCCACTTACGTGTTAGCCTAAGGGGAAATTTCACTGGCCCAGACAGAGTAACAAGTGTGGGTTCTATCCCACACTGGTCCCTGAAGAGTATCTTTTCTACGTTCAGCCCCATATCACATGCGAAGAGCTCTTAACAGAAGAGCTTTAAACAGAAAAAACGACAGACAGGAAAATATAATCCCGTTAAGGAATCTGCCTTGATTTGTAAGACCTGAAACCGACTAGGTGAGAGACATTTTGCAGCCCGTTCCATCAAAAGGTAACTCCCACCTTTTAAGCCTTCTTAGTCTGCAAAAACAAACAACTATCCAGCATGGGGCTGGAATCTGTAAGTGTGAGCCATACTCCACAGGTTTCTCTGCTGTTCTGGAGGAATGACACTGACTTTCTGAGAGAAGATACTTTTGCATAATTCCCTTCCTATTTCCTCCCTCAAAACACTTGTGGGCAAACAGGGCTCATGTAGGGGGTGCTTTCTTTTGCTCCATTTTCCATTGACGGGGCGTCTTTCACGTTGTCTGGGGTCCCTTGCCATCTGTGGGGAGGCAGGCAGACGCAGGGCAAGCTGGCTGCCTGGCAGCCTTCACGTGGGGGTGGAAGAGCACCTCCCACCCTTTCCAACAATGGTTCTGTGAGAAACGCTTTAGGGAACAGGAGAGGGATTCACTGAGCGGAGGATATGGAGCAGAAGTCCAGGTTGGCTCTGCCTCTGAGCTGAGAATGGATACACTGTTGTCAGGAATTGATTTCTGTCACTTACATCCTCCATTCACCCTGGACCACCTTGATCGTCACCCACCTCGTTCTTTCCCCGTTATGCTGAGAAGAGAAATGTTATTTCTCTGCTCCCACGCTTTATTCTTTAACGAATGATTATCTCCTTATTCTGCCCACTCACTACCTCTCTCCTCATTATTCTCAGCAGGTTCATCAAACATCAAAACCTGGCTGAATCTACCCCGAGAACACATTCTTTTCCTGGAGAGCATGGTTTCACTTGAACTGTTCTGCTTCTGCAGCAAACTTTGGGACACATTTCTTGTTTAAAACCACAGCGCTAAATTTAGCTCCAAGGCCAGGATCTGTCTCATCTCCCCAAGAAGGTCTTACTAATACGAATACTATAGTAATGATAATTTCCTGTGTATGTACATCAAGCCCAATACCTTGGGATTGTTTGTTATGAGCTGGCCCCTCCCTCTCTCCAGCCTGCATCTCCTGGTGTCCTTTCCTATAGCTAAGTGCTCCCAAACCATACTTTCCCGCTTGAAGCTCTTCCTGATGCTATAATTCCTGCTCCTGTACCCCCCACCTGGAGTCTCTTAGCTCCAGGTCTATCTTTCCTGTGGTTGCACTGGACAATGAAAATTTGAATCATTCTCACAGTCCTGGTCAAGTTGTGCCCTCCTCCATAAATACTTCCCTAAACTCCCACTAGTCCCTGTATTCATAGAGTTCTAACTTTTGGCCCAAGGCCCTTTCCAAATTAATCTCAAAAAGAGCACAATGTATAATTTTGAAAGAACAGGATCAGACAAGGAGCCCCAGTGAAATACATTTCAGGGATATGCATTTGGAAACTGGAGGCTTTCACACAAGATGTGATAATGTGGCCATTAGTCTGCAGGTGGTATGTAAAGATATACACAGAAGTCAACAGACCAAGCTCATCTCAGTCTGTTGTAGAGGAAAGGTAAGGATTGATTTAAACTCAACAAATGCTTGTTGAGCACCCTCCCCTGGGCTCTCTAGTAAGCACTGGGGGTACAAGGCAGATGACTTCACTAGAAGGCTGATAAATGGGCTAAGCATTTTGAGTTTGTTTCCATCCCTTGTGATGAGTTAATGCAGTGATTCTCAAACCTGGCTAGGCAGCAAAATCACCTAGGGAACATGATTTATGTATTTGTTTATTTATGCATTAGCCTTGGATCTCATTTTGTAGGAATAAATAACACATTCACAGGATACAGAGCCAAACGAGTGAAAAAGGCACACAGTGCAAAGTATCTCTTGCACCACTATACCATTTACGTAATTTCCCTAGATACCTTGCCACTTTATCTGGTATCATTGGAGAAGAGCTGAACTCCACTTATCTCTCTACCCATAGTAGAGTTAAAAAGGGTGGAAAGGTGATTTGAAATTTGGGTGGGGTTGGGAGGCATCTGAGCAGGCTGTCCAAGCCAAGCACAAATTAGGAAACCAGTCTGCAGTGAAAGAGGTTAGGCCTATGCTTAAAGGATCTAGGCAAGACCAGGAAATGACCTCCTAAAGGTGTGTGAAGCCAGGAGACCCTGCCGCTGGTCATCTTAAAAAGCCAGTTCCCCATGAGATCCTCAAGATCTGTGCCCACTAAGCCCCTCAGAATCTAGTGCCACACATTCGTCCTTCCTTCTTAGACATGGGGGTGTCAATGCATCCATATTTGTCACTGTTTGACTATCGTGTGCTAGAATATGAGCATCAAGCATAATGGAAGAGCTTTGCAAGTTAGAGGCAATATTTGTTTTCTACCTTTTATGTAGTAATACATTACATGCCTCTTATGTGCACTCCTATGTGCATGAGACAATGCAGAGTCTCATTTTGTTCTCACAATGTTGATGGGATATCATTACACAGAGGCAGTATATAATACAGGTTAAAAGTATGATGTATAAAGACAGGCTGCTAGATGCAAGTTTCTGCTCCTCTGCATGAAAATGTGGATCCTTGAGCAAGTTACATAGATTCGTGGTGCCTCAATATCCTCATCATAAAAGACAGGATAGACGTAACATACTTTGTATAGTGCCTGGCACATGTTTTAAGCTCAATTCATGTTACCTATTATTAGTTTTGGAGGGAAGAATATCAACAACTCTACAGGACTAATGACATCCAGGATACCAGAAGCCATCCAAGCGATTGCTAAGCCAGGGAACAGAAGTCAGTATCAAATGCAAAGTACAACAAACAGAATTCAACAGCACATTTAAAGGATCATACGCCATAATCAAGTTCAACTTATCCCAAGGATGCAAGGATGGTTCAAAATATGAAAGTCAATTAATGCTAAATACCACATTAACAGAATGAAGGATAAAATTACAATCAACTCAATAAGATGCAGAAAAAGCATCTGATAAAACTCAACATCCTTCCACGATAAAAATTCTCCACAAATAAGTAGAAGAACATACATACTTCACATGTACTGCAACATAATAAAGGCAATATATAAAACGCTGACAGTTAAAGTCACACTCAATGGTAAAAAGCTAAAATCTTTTCTTCTAAAATCAGCACCACGACAAAGATGACTACTCTTGCCACTTCTATTCACCATAGTACTGGAAGTCCAAAATAGAGCAAGCAGGTAAGAAAAAGAAGTAAAAGGCATCCAAATTAGGTTGAAACAAGTAAAATTACCTCTGTATACAGCATGATCTTATGTAAAGAAAACCCTAGGGGCTCCTGGGTGGCGCAGTCCGTTAAGCGTCCGACGTCAGCCAGGTCACGATCTCGCGGTCCGTGAGTTCGAGCCCCGCGTCAGGCTCTGGGCTGATGGCTCGGAGCCTGGAGCCTGTTTCCGATTCTGTGTCTCCCTCTCTCTCTGCCCCTCCCCCGTTCATGCTCTGTCTCTCTCTGTCCCAAAAATAAATAAATAAATAAATAAATAAATAAATAAATAAATAAAAAGAAAACCCTAAAGGCTCCACGAAAAAATGGTTAAAATAAGTTGAATTTAGTAAGGTTGCAGGATGCAAAACCAACATACACAAATCAGCTGCAATTCTATACACTAACAGTGGATTTCTCTGGAAAGAGAAATTAGGAAAATAATCCAATTTACACTAATACTGTGAAAATAAATAAAGAGAATCCTCACTGAAGTGTATGTGGGAAACTAGAAGGGGGAACTGGTACAGCTCAATGTCAGTTACAGGAAGAATTGTCACTTACAGACCCTAACAGAGGAATCATCAACAGGAAAGAATGATCAATTACAGGTTCCAACAAGATAAGATGTACCTTGAATCTCCTACAAGAAATCAATCATGCCTGCAACTTACCCCACAAGAAACCCACCATCACTCTGAACTCCTGTGTTTCTCAAATGGACTTTCATTCAAAACAACCCCTCCCAATTTCCTCCTTCTTCTCCAAAAAATAATATTCCTCTCCTTTGTGTTAGACTTGCCTATGGTTTTGTCATAGCCTGCATGTCCTGAACTACAAGTCTCTGTTATTCCCAAATAAACCTATTTTTTGCTGGCAAAATAACTGATTTTTATTTTGAAAGTTAACAATAGAAAATACAATAAAACACCCAGGCATAAATTTTCTCTCACCAAGGAGGTACCTATGTACTGAAAACTACTAAGACATTAATGAAAGAAACTGAAGAAGATATAAATAGGTATTCCCATTATCATGGACTAAAAGAATTAACACTGTTAAAATGTCCATACTACTCAAAGCAATATAAAGATTCAGTTCAATCTCTATCAAATTCCAATGGTATTTTCACAGATACAGGAAAAAAAAAAAAAACTACCTTTAGAAAAAGGCATTTGAGAGGAGAAAATGGGTGATGGGCATTGAGGACAGCACTTGTTGGGAGGAGCAATGGGTGTTGTATGTAACATTAAAAATAAACAAAGAAATAAAAGAAAAGAAAATGTAAAAAAGAATAAACAAAGTCTAATATGCATACATAAAAGCACACACATACACACACAAAAGAAAAATGCATTTGGCAAACTACAACACATCCATTCATGATAAAAACCCTCAACAAAATGGGTTTAGAGAGAACATAGCTCAACACAATAAAGGCCTTATATGAAAAGCCCACAGCAAACATCATCCTTAATGGAGAAAAACTAAGAGCTTTTCCCCAAAGGACAGGAACAAGACAGGGATGTACACTCTCACCACTATTATTTAACACAGTACTGGAAGTCCTAGCCTCAGCAATCAGACAACAAAAAGAAATAAAGGATATCCAAATTGGTAAGGAAGAAGTAAAACTTGCACTATTTGCAGGTGACATGATATGATATAGAGAAAACTCTAAACACTGCACCAAAAAACTCCTAGAATTGATAAACAAATTCAGTGAAGCTGCTGGATACAAAATCAAGGTACAGAAATCCACTGCATTTGTTTTTTTTTTTTAATTTTTTTTAACATTTATTTATTGTTGAGAGACAGAGAGAGACAAAGCACGAGCAGGGGAGGGGCAGAGAGAGAGGGAGACACAGAATCTGAAGCAGGCTCCAGGCTCTCAGCTGTCAGCACAGAGCCCAATGCGGGGCTTGAACCCATGAACCGGGAGATCATGACCTGAGCCAAAGTCAGACGTTTAACTGACTGAACCACCCAGGTGCCCCTGAGAAACAGACTCTTAACTCTCGAGAACAAAATGATAGTTACCAGAGGGGAGATGGGTTGGGGGGATGAGTAAAATAGGTGATAGAGTAAGAGTAAGGTAAGAGTACAGTTACCATAATGAGTACAGCGTAATGCATAGAATTACTGAGTCACTGTATTATACAACTGAAACTGATGTAACACTGTATGTTAACAGTACTGGAATTAACATAAAAAACTTAATAAGAAAAAAGATATTGGCTTATAATGAACAAAGCAAAAAAAATTTTTTTTATGGAACCACAAAAGATTCTGAATTGTCAAAGCAATCTTGAGAAAGAAGTTGGAGGTATCACATTTTCTAATTTCAAACTATATTATGAAGCTATATAGCAATCAAAATGGTATATTATTGGCATGAAAACAGACACATAGGTCGATGGAACAGAGATCCCAGAAAAAACCTGCACATATACAGTGAACTAATCTTGGATAGGGGTGAAAAGAACATGCAATAGAGAAAGGACAGTCTCTTCAACAGGTGGTGCCAAGAACACTGGATATCCACATGCAAAAAAAAATGAAATTGGACCCCTATCTTATACCTCTCACAAAAATTAATTTTAAATGGATTAAAGATTTAAATATAAGACCTGAAATTAAAAACTCTTAGAAGAAAACATCGGGAAAAATGCTCCTTGGACTTTAATCTTGGCAGTGACTTTTTGGATATCACACCAAAGGCACATGCAATCAAAGGAAAAATGGGTGGGACTACATCAAACTAAAATTCTCATGAATGGCAAAGGAAATAATCAATAAAATGAAAAGGCAAACTATGGATTAGGAAAAAAAATCTACAAACCATATATCTCACGATGGGCTAATATGCAAAAGATATAACAAACCTATACAACTCAATAGCAACATACAAATAATCTAATTAAAAATGGGCAAAAGACTGAAAAGACATTTTTCCAAAGATGACATACAAATGGGGGTGCCTGAGTGGCTCAGTCACTTATGCGTCTGACTCTTGATTTTGACTCAGGTCATGATCTCACGGTTCATGGGATCGGGCCCCATGTTGGGCTCTGCACTGACAGCAGGGAACCTGCTTGGGATTCTCACTCTCTTGCCCTCTCTCTGCTCCTCACCCACTCATGTGCTTTCTCTCTCTCTCAAAATAAATAAACATTAAAAAAAAAAGACATACAAATGGCCAATAGGTACATAAAAAGGTACTCAACATCACTAATCATCAGGGAAACGCAAATCAAAACCCCCAGGAGCTAACAGCTCATACTCCTTAGGATGGCTTTTAGGAAAAAGACAAGAGATAAATCTTTTCAAGGAGGTGGAGAAAAGGGAAACCTTTTGCAATGTTGATATGAAAGTAAATTGGTTCAGCCTTTCTGGAAAACAATATGGAGCTTCCTCAAAAAATTAAAAACAGAACTACCAATCCCACTTCTGGGTGTATTTCTAAAGAAAATGAAAAACAATATCTCAAAGAGATATGTGCACTCCAATGTTCACTGCAACATTATTCACAATAGCCAAGATATGGAAAAAACCTTAAGTGTCTATAGATGGGTGAATGGATAAAGAAGATGTGGCATACGTATACTCTCATACATATAGATGCCTATATATACTGATATATGTGTGTGTGTGTGTATATATATATATGTGTGTATATATATGTGTGTGTGTGTGTGTGTGTGTATATATATATGGTGAACAGTATTCCATCATATATGTGTACATATATACATATATCTATATCTATATTTATATCTATATCTATATCTATGATGGAATATTTTTTAGCCATGATCGGCACTTGCAAAAAAATAGATGAGCTTTAGAGGACATTATGCTAAATGAAATAAGCCAGACAGAGAAAAACAAATATTGCATGATCTCACTTACATGTGTAAAATAAAGGAAAAGAAATGCCAAATTCACAGAGAGTAGAGAATAGAACAATACCAGGGGTTGCAGTTTGGGGAAAATGGAGAGATTTTAGTGAACAGATACAAGCCTTCAGTTATAAAATGAGTAAGTTCTGGGAAAATAATGTACAGCATGGTAACTATGGTTAATAATAGTGTAATTTGCTAAGACAGTAGATCTTCAGTGTTTGTATTTATTTTTTGTAATTAAAAAATTTTTTTAATGTTTATTTTTATTTTTTTATTAATGTTTTTATTTATTTTTGAAGGAGAGAGAGAGAGACAGAGAGACAGAGCATGAGCGGGGGAGGAACAGAGAGAGAGGGAGAATTCGAAGCAGGCTCCGGGCTCTAAGCTGTCAGCACAGAGCCCAATGTGGGGCTCGAACCCACAAACTGAGATCACGACCTGAGCCAAAGTCAGACGCTTAGCTGACTGAGCCACCCAGGCGTCCCTATTTTTATTTTGAGAGACAGAGCATGAGTGGGGGAGGGGCAGAGAGAAAGAGACACAGAATCTGAAGCAGGCTCCAGGCTCTGAGCTGTCAGCGGCACAGAGCCCAATGTAGGGCTCAAACTCACAAACCATGAAATCTTGACTTGAGCTAAAGTTGGACACTCAACCACCCAGGTGCCCCATCTTAAGCATTTTTAACACACACACAAAATGTAACTATGTGAGATGATGGCTATAATCATTAACCTGACTGTGGTAATCATTTCACAAACTATATGTATATCAAATCATCATACTGTACACTTTAAATGTATTTATTTTTATTTGTCAATTATACATTTAAACTAGGGGGGGCAAAAAAGAATTGTTTTCAAAGTGTTGTGACCTTTTTTGAGTTATTTGCAAATAATCACTTTGTCCATTTACTCCCTAGTGCTCTGGGATTATAAAGGTTCAATGCATTGAACATACAGCATCACAGACACAGGAGGAACCTCAAGGATGTCCATCAGCCCAGGACCTTTGTCTTCCGGGAGAGAACACCTACTTCCAGGGACAGGGGATAGACTTAACCGGGTCAAACAGCAAGAATGTCACCAGCCACACCTGCCACCTCTCCAGTACGCAACCATAGTGTAGCAGGATTCTGCCACAGAGAGTCATGACACGGAGGCTTTTCTTTCCAGGAAGCAACTTTATTCCTGCCGACACCGCTCCGTTGGGTTCTTAGCCGAAGAACTGAGCCCCGAACGCTACGTGGCCTAGTTTTTTAATGTATTTTTTTCCTTCTTTGTCTCCCATATACGGTAACAGCCAAACATGTAGTCTGATTAAGTGGTCTCATGGTACAAGGTCGTGAGGGATGTTGTCGAGTAAGCGAAGAGCAAGGTTGCCTTGAGGTTATTTTTTTCTTTCCTTAGATAGGGGACCCTACCGCAATAGCGCCTCCATACCCAAGGGTCTCAGCACGCTATGCCACTGTGTACTTGTTAGGACGGCCATAACAAAATACCACACACTGGGTGGCTTAAACAACAGAAATGTATTGTCTCGCAGTTCTGGAGGCTAGAAGACCAAGATCAAGGTGTGAGCAGGGTTTATTTCCTTTTAGGCCTCTCCTTGGCTTGCAAATGGCCGTCTTCTTGCTGTGTGGTCACATGGTCTTCCCTCTGTGCACCTGCAAGCCTGCTATCTTTCTGTGTATCCTAATTTTCTCTCGTGATGACACCAGTCAAATGAAATCAGCGCTCACTCCAACAGCTTCATTTTAACCTAATCACTCCTATAGAGGCCCTATGTCCAAACGCAGCCACATTCTGAGGTACTGGGGGCTTAAGCCTTCAACAAAGGAATTTCAGGGGTACACAATTCAGCCCGTAACAACTCCCTATGTCAGGGATGCTTATCCTGTTCCCTTAACTAAATCCTAATCATCTTCTGCATCCCAACTTAAACACCCCTTCCTTAAAAGAGCCTATCCTAACGGCCTCTCACTTCCTAGAGACAAGTTCAGACCGCTTTCGAGGCACCCTTCAACTTGTACTTCTCATGACTGTTAGCAAATAAATCACTGGGTAAGGAGCCGATTGGCTTTTGTCCCTCTCTGTGAGACTTTCATCTTTCACAGGGCAGGGAGATGGACGCTCTTGCTCATTCCTGCATCCTCAGGGACTAGCCAGGGCCTGGCCCAGGCAGCAAATGTTTACTGAGTCAACACGTAAATGAATAATGCTTTCAGGAAGCAATGAAAGCCACAGAATGTTTTCTCAGTTTGTTTATGATGCCTGATACAAACGCTCCTCATGTCCCAAAGCCCACTTCCAACCAGCCTCGCTCCTTCTCCTTACCCAAAAGCACAAATGACTCCTTCTTCCTCATCAATCCTGCAGCACATTGTTTATGCAGTTGGTTTCATGCCTTTAAGTTTATTTCTTTTGAGAGAGACAGAAACAGCATGAGCGGAGGAGGGGCAGAGAGAGAGAGAGGGAGAGAGACAGTCCCAAGCAGGCTCCACAGTGGCAGCACAGAGCCCTGATGCGAAGCTCAAACCCACGAAACCGTGAGGTCTGAGCAGAAACCAAGAGCCAGCCGCTTAACCAACTGAGCCACCCAGGCGCTGCTGGTTTCATGCCTAATTATAACGTATTATGGGTAGTTTGTTAACATATTTATCCCTCACATACACCTCACTCACCTTAGCTATGATCTCCGTGAAGATAAGAACAGACCCTAACTATAAATCCCTGGCACACAGCATAACACCTGCCTAATAACGAATTCGTGCTTATGAGGAGATAGGACGTACCTGGAGCCCAGCTCACATGGTTGGAGCCAGTTGTCAAAGGTGTGAAGTTCTTCTTTACGATTCTAGAATCACTGAGGGGGCTCCTCACAGCCCTGTCCAGCCCAGAGGTTTCAGTGGGGCCAGGAGAGCTGCCACTCACTCAACTCCCAGAAACAGCTGTGGAGCTGGCTCTAGAGGAGGAAGGACTCCAGTGACTGAATACATACATTTGTTTCCTTAAGAAAAAAAAAAAAGAGAGAAAGAGGAGGAGAGAAGGGTGGAGGAGGAAGAAACCAAGAAACCAAGAAAGGAAGAGAAAGATACCAAGAAAAGGAAAGAATAAAAAAATCCCGTGAACCTTCTGGAATTTGATTTACATTCAGACAGGAATTGGCTCTGGCTCTTTGGTCTAGGGTTACACAGACGGAAGCTCAAACAAGCGAGCCAGCCTAGAGGGACTGGGATGGGGCAGGGAGCCAGCCTACAAGGACTGGGATGGGGCAGGGAGCCAGCCAGCCGTCCAGCTTCTAAGGGGTGTCCTGTGACTCAAGCTCCTTGTCTGTGAAAACAGAGTGATTACATGGTAGTCCGTAATTCACAGCGGTATGGTGAGTGGCAGATAAGACGTCTCAAATAAGGGAGCTCCTGGAAGGTTCATGAGCTTTTCCAATAGTGAAGGAAGGTCTTTGTTTAGCTTCAGAGCAGTTGATGGATAAACAGGAGAAAATCAGGGGTCCTTCTGAGGACGTATCCAGGTTTAGCAGCGATATGCCCCAAGCATAGAGCTACCAGTGCACTGGGGCATTCTCAGGTTGGTGGAGAACTTGGTCTCATAAAAGCTGAGGACGTGTCCCTTTGTTTCTCCATCTCTGGACCTGCAGGTACCCCTGCCTCTGAGCATCTTCATCTCCCAGTGAAAACCACTCTATCGTTTACCTCTTCCTTTGTCTCAACCAGAGAGAGGGGGGAGGGGCAGCATGCCACCTGGTTAAAATCACAGCTTCTGGGGTCACTTGGGCCACAGTTCAAATCCCAGACCTGCTGCTTACCAGCTCTGTGATCTAGAGAAAGTATCTGATCTTCAGTCTCCTCTTCTTTAATACGATAAAATTAACAGTAGGTGCCCGTGGGACTGTCAGGAAGCTTAACTGAGATAGTGCATGCTTGGGAGGAGCATGGGGTCTGATAGTAAGTGCTCAACAAACAGCAGGCATGCTGTAATACCGTAACCTCAGCTAGGGTCAAATACTTTCCTTCCAGATTTGTTTTCTTGATCCATTTTCTCTATTGTTCTCCTCCTCGGATCCTCATTCTCATGCATAAGGAGCCCAATGCAGCCCCAGAATTAGGCCTCTTAATGGCATCAGGCAACCTGAAGAATAGGTAAAAGTTTCTCAGGCCATCTGAGAAAACCAAACTCCTCTCTTGTAATAGGGGTCTCTGATAGCGAAGGGCTTCATTACAGACACCCCAGTGTTCAGGCGGATGCCTCCTTTTCTCCTCCCTCAACACTTAAGCAAACCCCGAGGCCGTTCCTTTACAAACCATGCTCAAAAAATGCAGAGTCAGGATATAGGAGCTTTTGGTTCATAGTTCTCCAGGAGTTCCCAACTCCAGATTCATTTTTGTTCCTAAGCCAGCAGCATAGTTATTAGCTGCAGGATATGTAAAGGGCATGGAGAGTTACTAAAGCATTGAGTCAAGAAGTGCAAATGTCAAAGGCAAAAAGAACACTGTGAATGTAGACACAGACTTGAAAGTAGAGGCAGCAAAAACACCCGTGGGATAAAATGTCCTTGGAAAACGGCTAAGATGCTGATTTGGGTGCTGCTATTGACAATGGGCAATGGTTGCCTGGCAGTCTCTTCCCATATCCTGGCACATGATAGGAGCTCAAAAAAGCAGCTGAATGAATGAATGAATGAATGAACAATAAACAGTATTTTATCGATAAACATTTATTTTATTGATAATATTGGGATGAAAGGCTTGAGTAAACAACATCATGCTATTGCCTCATGCTCTTCCTTTCATAATGCACGAATCCTCTAACGTTCTCCTTTCTTACTAGTCTATCAAATGCCCCCCTGCTTCTAGTTATCATGACAATTTGGATGGTTGGCCATGCACTAAGGGCTGGACCTTTGAATACTTTATGCTGAATTGACCCCAGCATGTCTCACCACCTCCCACAAGATCGTAAAACAGCCCTAAATGCTAGAAGATGATCTATGCTCCTCTTTCTCTATTCACCTCCACCCTCCTGTGACTGTGATATGTCTTAGATACTCAGCACTATTGTATTTCTACATAAAATCACCCTCAGTCTCAGGTTCTATTCCATGAAAGCTCCTCGCCTGTCTTACTCTGTACCTCTCTCTTGTGTCTGTGGTGAGCACTGCTTTGTAGAGCTTCTTTCTCCATAGTCCTTACACGCGTCATGTAGCTCTCTGTACTGAGTGCCATCGTGATTCAGGCTTCAGTATCATCAACGCTTGTCCCAGGTGTACCGCCCCCAGTAACTCCCTCTTCTTGAAAATGTCCATGGTATTTATATTATTAAATAGGATTTACTGATTTTGAATCAGACAGGTAATATTTTCTTCCATGCTCATCAATTAACAGTACCACCTCCTATTAGGAAGCCCCAAATTCTGCAAACCAGTGTGCAGGCAGCTGTTTGATGTGTGACATTGCCTGGACCCTACAAAGGGCTGACTGTCCACCTATGTGAGATGGGCATTTTCTGGATAGATGATAGCAGTTCTCTCTGGATAGGAGGGTTCAGATCATATGATATTTTCTATTTAAGTTATCTTCTTCTTGCAGTGATACACAGGTTCTTTGCATACCACATTAAGTGAATTTATGGTCGTCTGGCAATGATCATTAAAAGGACACGTGGTATGATGGAATAGTACACAGAACAGAAAAGGGTGAACCACTACTTGCAACAGGGATGAACCTCACAGAAATGATACTGAACAAAAGAAACCAGAAACAAAAGAGTATATACTGCCTGGCTCCATGGTTACAAAGCTCAAGTAATTGCAAAATAAATATCTAGTAATATAAGTTAGAATATGGTGACCTCTGAAGAGGTGGTTGGCTAAAAATGAGCACAAGGAAGCTGATTTTAGGGGTGCTGGGAATGTTCTACATCTTGATCTCGATGGTGGCTCCACAGATACATTCATTTGTAAGTATTTATTGAGTTGCCCACTGAAGATTTATACACCTAACCATATACATGACATGCCTCGATTAAGAAGTTAAAAATGAAACTCTGCAACATGGACACTTGATAATTAGATTGTAGAGCCCCACAATATGAGAGCTCACTAAGATAAAATCCAGAATTAGCTATCAAATTTGCCTTCTGTGTAGAAAGGTTGCTTACTTCAAATGACTATCATATACTGTGGCCAAAATGAATGTACTGACTGTCCCTTATGGGATTAACCCTGGGGAGATTACTAAGCATTAT
Source organism: Acinonyx jubatus (assembly GCF_027475565.1). NCBI lineage: Eukaryota > Metazoa > Chordata > Mammalia > Carnivora > Felidae > Acinonyx > Acinonyx jubatus. The sequence goes on along the minus strand of NC_069380.1, from coordinate 111,715,449 downwards.
AAGGTAGCTCCTGTCCTTATTCAACAGAATCTCAGTGCATTGCTGATAACATCCCTGGGGAAAACTACATCAGGGAAAAATTACATTGGAGATATTTTAATTCACATTTCCACTCACAGAATATTCTTCCTAAAACCTGTTCATTTCAAACCCAAAGAAATGTGTTTTTTTTTAATAACAAGAACTTATATTTCTGCTAATGTCAACCAATTCTGAAAAATAATCCATCTGGAAAAACTGTATTAGCTGTGAAAATGACATTTCAATATTTGGAGTGCAGTTGGCTTAAGAGGAAGATTCCCTCTGTGGCCACATGTAGGCTGCATATTTTTCAAATAGTTCAGCCTTTCAGATCTTCTGAAATCCATTTAGTCTGGAATTACTAGAGTCTAGTTCAGTCAAAAAATAAGCTTGGGTTTCTAAAGGGTACAAGAGCCATTCTAGGGAAAAAAAATCAATTTGAGAAGGTCTTACATAGCTCTCAGCATTGAGATCTGAAAGCTCACTGTCCATGAAAGACAGCAGCTGCTGTAAAAGGACATTCCCAGGCATCCCTCTTGGACAGCTGTGCCTACCTGATCAGCTGTTTTCAGAGGTCATTTAATTCAACACATTGGGGACATGAATTCCTTATTACAGTGTTTTCACAAAACGGTCTTTCCAAGTGCAAGTGAGGCTTTACTTTAGTGCACCAGGGTGTGGTGGAAGGAGTCCTGCAGGCTTCAGTTCAAAACTCATCTCAAAAGTACATTATTATGTGTGCCCTACAGTAACTCAACGTTCAGCTTCCTCCTTTATAAAAGGGCTGATAACTCCTCCCTTTTGAAAAATTACTGTGAACCTGAGTGACAAGTAGAGCCTGGCACATAGAAACTATTCAATAGTTTCTAGCTATTGCCATTATGACCCAAAGAGCCATAACTGAGTGTAGGCACCTCTGAGTGTTGTGGATGGAAGTGTGGCATGCCGATGGTACTAGTTATTCAGTCGCATGGGCCACGTTCAACCACTGTCATTGAGTGCTACCCACCAAGCACTGTAGAGACCACAAAGGCACTTCACTCAAACTCTTTCCTGTAAGGAACCCACAGTCAAGGAGATGAGACAGACATGCTATTAGCTATACCTAGCACAGTGACCGGAACACAAAGACCCTCCACTATGTTTAATGAATCACTTCCTATAGTGTGTTTTGATTTGCCATTTAATCTATTTCTGTTTCAATCTTCATTACTGTCATCCTTGTTGCTTTGGGGTTAACATTTGTTCCTCATTTTCTAGTTTCTGAAGATGAAAGGTAAGGTTACTGATTTGAGATCTTTATTCTATTTTTTTTAATATCGTCATCAACAGCTACAAATCCCCTCCTAAATACTGCTTTAGCTGCATCCTGTAAGTTTTGGTGTGTTGTAGTTTTCCTTTGCATTCATCTCAAAGTATTGTCTAATTTCATTTTTTCTTTGACCCACTGGTTCTTGAGGAGTATGTTGCTTAATCACTCAATAACCCACTGGTTATTGAGGAGCAATGTGCTCCAGTGCTCTGGAGAAGCACCATGGGCGCTCAATCAGAATGTGTTTTCTGTTACCACTGGGTAGAGTGTTCTATGGACACCTGCGAGGTCCAGTTGCTTTATGGTGTTGTTCAAGTCATACGTTTCCTTGTTGGTCTTCTGTGTAGTTATTCTATCCATTATTGAAATGAGGTATTGAAGTCTTCAATATTTTTCTATTTCTCCCTTCAATTCTATTCACTTTTGCTTCATGGGGCTCTGTTGTTGCCCCATGTTGCACATATATGTGCATATATGTTCACAAGGATTACATCTTCTTGATGCATTGATTCTTCTACCATTTGTAAAGTGTCCTCCTTGTCTCTACTAACAATTTTTGTATGAAAGTGTGTTCTTTCTTTCTTTTTTTCTGATATTAGTATAGCCATTCCAGTTCTATTGTGGTTACTGCTTTCGTGGTATATCTTTTTTCCATCCTTTTACTTTCAACCTATTTATACTTATGAATCTGAAGTTTGTCTGTAGCAGATAGCATATGTTTGTAGGGTGTCTCCTTTCATAGATTCTGCCATAGGTCTCCTTAGGCTTTGTTTATTTTTCCTCATTTCCTCTCCTGTCCCTCACAGTGGAAAATTTCCTTGACCTATAGTCATTCTAAATATATGATATCGTGGCCTTACTGTAATTACTACTTAATTTAGGAGATTTTCAAGAAAATGTAGAGAACTTGTCTCTGAAGTCTTTCCCACCTCAAGTTTTTCAAGTTCTTGTCTTAGTGACATTTGTTTTTCAGTCACATCTTTTAAGGCACCTCATTATGTGAGGAAAATAACATTCACCTAGACCTCAGCTTTAGCAAGACTAACACATTATCCATTAGTCACAAAGAACACGTTTGCAGGAAAATATTTGCCAACTGTCATCTCTATTTTTCTTGTTGTTTCTCCTACTAGAAAATCCATGCCCCTCTCTCTACACATCTCAATTGTTTTATGACTGCCTTTGCAAATGTGCTCAGACAGCAGCTGATTGGTTTCCACCAGCCCTTAATTGAGTAGGCTGTTTACTCTCTCCTAGTTCTTAGTAGTCGGATTGCCCAACAAGATTTGGCCTTACCCGGTGCCCTTCAGCCTCCTTCCCCCAAACCTTCTTTCATGTCAGCATCAATCAAATGCTGCCTCCGTGTGTTTTGTATTTTATCATTCTCATTTGCTTGCGGATTTGTGGACCATGAGACTTAGGCCGCTCTCACTCAACATCCTTTGAATTAATTTATAAACTTTCCAGATGACTGTATTCACATCTGTCTGATAATAAATATCTCCAGCAGAGATTATCTGAAGGGGTCCTGTTTTTGTACCATCCCATTGTGTGAAGCATTCAAGCACTGTGCTTGCAATTATTGAGCAGTTACAACATGTAATTGCAGAGTTATTTTGTCCTGCAAATTCTATGGGAGGATAGTAATCAGAGAAAACAAGAGAAGGGAAGAGGCAGGGTATGAGTAGGGAGAGAAATCAAAAGAAGTACTCAAAGAACTCTATAAGAAACACACAAACCATTTTTTCTTTTAAAATGCAGTTTATAAGAACTGAAAACAAAATTTTCTGTCCTCTAGAAAAAAAAACCAAACATTCGCGATGTATACTAACCAGATACTGACCAAATTTGAAAGGAATTCTCTCACAATTAATACAACAAACTTAAGGTGAAAGAAAAGTCTATTATGGTGTTAACAAAAGATCATAATATGGGCGCCTGGGTAGCTTAGTCAGTTGAGCGTCTGACTTCGGCTCAGGTCATGATCTCATGTTTCATGGGTTCGAGACCCATGTTGGGCTCTATGCTGACAACTCAGAGCCTGGAGTCTGCTTCAGATTCTGTGTCTCCCTCTCTCTCTGCCCCTCCCCTGCTCTCTCTCTGTCTCTCTCTCTCTCTCAGATATAAATAAACACTAAAAAAGGAAGATCATAATAAACAAATATAATAGAAAAATAAATAGAAAAAAATATATAATGCTTTTAAAGAAAGATCAAAAGACAATCTCAGGAGTAGATTCCTTAATGCCCCTTACCCATTTAGCCCATCCCCCTGCAACAACCCCTCCAGTAACACTGTTTGTTCTCCATATTTAAGAGACTCTCATGTTTTGTCCCCCTCCCTGTTTTTACATTATTTTTGTTTCCCTTCCTTTATGTTCATCTGTTTTCTCTCTTAAAGTCCTCAAATGAGTGAGAAATAATTGTTGCACTATATGCTAACTAATTTGGATGTAAATTTAAAAAAATTAAATAAAAAAAAAAAAGACAATCTCTACCTACGACCGTAACATTGATAATGTCTTGCTCCCTATTTTATCTGTTTCAACATAGTTTTCTTACTAAATAATGGATTTTTGCAATAACTACTTCTCTCCCTATGGAACAGAGCCTAGCTTGCACTGACATCTTGGAAGTTCTTTTCTCTCAGCTCTATAAACCATCAGAAAATACCCTTGCTTTTGTGGGTCCCAGGCAACATTTTGACCAGAGCCTAGTAACAGTCACTTTCATCAAAAATTTAGAAGTTTCTGCTGAGAAAAAAAAAGCATGAGAAGATATTTTCCTCCAGGTTATTCATAAATAGGTCTGAATGTTGTACTCCTACCTTATAATGCCAGCAAAGCCAGACCATGACTACAGAGGGTATCACATCTTCTAAAGAACCACCTTTCACTCCCCACAAAATATGGCTCTTAAACATTTCATCCAAACGTGATACCACCTATATGTCTCAGAAACTGTACATCTGGGTTTTCTCCTGTCAAGCATTTAGAGGAGGGGTGCGCAGATCTGCAGAGCTATTTCACTGTTCTTGTGTGCATCACGTAGTGGAGAATTCCACCAGCAGCCCCAGTAAAGAGTTCGGAGTTTGCCTCACCTTTGAACTCCATGAACGAAACAGGATTTTAAGCCAACTCGGCCAGAATGAACGTTACTTCTGTTTGTTAAATTTCATTCTGAGGTAACTGTAGATTCACGTGAGTTCTAAGAAATCACACAGGGAGATTGTGTGCACGTTTTACCCACTCTACTCACAGCTTACCACACCAGGACAGCAACACGGAGACAGTCAAGATAGGGAGCGTTTCCTTCCCCATAAGGATCCTTCATACTGCCCTTTTATGGCCACACTCACCTCCCTGCCGCTACCTTCCCCTGACCCCTGACCTCATGCATTTGGTACTTACACAGCACTGTCTTCAGTCATCTATCCCTTCATTCATTTATTAATTCAACAAATATTTGGCCAATCTCTATACGCCAAGCGCTAAAGACATAACATGCATCACATGCACAAATCATCTGTGACTGGGCTTCACACTGGAGTCGGTGAGGCAGACACTAACCAATTCGAATCAACACCGAGTTGCAAGTGTGATAGATACGACCACTAAGCAGCCGGTACTCTGCAGCCGTGATAACAGTGAGGCTGCGTGGGAAGGGAGGACAGAGCACACTTCCCAGAATGAACCGATATTCGAAGGGCAAGCTGGAGTACCAAACAAAGGCTCTTCCGAGTGTGCTGGGCAGACGGAGCAGACGCAAAGGAAAGGAGGTGCTGAGTAAGTACAGCAGCCTCTTCGCTGGCTTTCCACCCCTCAGCCTGTCCTCTCACACCCCCTTCATACCCTCAGGATGGTGAGGTTTGGGAATTGACAGGGTAACCTTAGAACAGGGACAGAGGGCAGAAGATGGCAAAGCCCATTAAGGAAATTATTACCAATCTCTATGGAGGGTCTAATTGGTGAGACAAAGTCACTATCCATTGAATATGTTCCTGTCTCTTCTAAAAGAGAATTTCCATTGGAAAGGACTCTGCTGCTTACTATCGAGATGTTCTCTTACAGCCTGATTTCGCTTGAATTTAATGGGGAGATTTAATATTTAAGAAATGTCAAGTGCCTTAGCAATCGTAACGACTTTGACTCTGCAGCCCCATAGGAATATGTCCTAAGAAAAAACTCCTAAATGTAAGAGACAATTTATATATAAACGTTTTTACCCTATTGTTATTTATTACGGTAAAATATTCATATGTGAAATAATAGGGCACTGATTAAATAATTTATGGAATATGCATATGACATAAGGTCACTGCAGCACCTTACAGTTATATTTTCAAAGATTGTAATAGCGTGGAAAAATGCTCTTTTGATCTAAGCTTAAGAAAAACAAACAACAAAAGTCAGGATAAAAATCTGCACACACGTATAATTCCAGTAATATTAAAGACCAAGAAAATAGAGCCAAGTGATGGAAGAAGGACAAATAGTCATTTCTGGGTGGTGGGATCTTACGTAATTTTTACTTTCCTATTTAGACTTTTGCTTATAAGTGCATTAATTTTATATTCAGCAAAAAATCAATAAACTATTATATACATTTATTATTTAAAAAAAAATTTTTTTTTCAACGTTTATTTATTTTTGGGACAGAGAGAGACAGAGCATGAACGGGGGAGGGGCAGAGAGAGAGGGAGACACAGAATCGGAAACAGGCTCCAGGCTCCGAGCCATCAGCCCAGAGCCGGACGCGGGGCTCGAACTCACGGACCGCGAGATCGTGACCTGGCTGAAGTCGGACGCTTAACCGACTGCGCCACCCAGGCACCCCCTATTATATACATTTAAAAGCCCACAATGTAATAGGTGGCAGGAGTCATAATCTGGGGCTTTAAGCTTCACCTGTGACAAGACCAGATTTATGACTCTGAATAGCCATTTAATGTCTACTCTCCATCTCCTCTCTCCTACATGAGGGTAATGGCCCTGGCTGTCTCACAGAGCTAGGAATGAAGAAAGAGACCAGGAGTAAGAGTGCTCCATACCATAAAGACGCAAAGCTTCAAGAGCAGCACCAATGATAATACTCTGTGGCACAAAGGGTAGTGGATTTCCTAAGAACCCTGCCCTCTGATCCCTTGGCATCTAAGATGAAACACTACAGATGGGCATGCAGGAGGGCGCTTTTTGGGATGAGCACTGGGTGTCATCTGTAAGAGATGAATCACTGGGTTCTACTCCTGAAACCAAGACTACATGCTGGATGTTAACTAACTTGAATTTAAATTAAAAACAGAAAAAGAAACATACAGAAAGCACAAGCATGCAGGAGGTAAATAAATAACGTACCCGTGTCATCATTTTGAGTCTGGCACTCCTTCTCTCTGAGACTCGTCATTCTACTCACAGCGAAGGCCCTCCTCCCTCTTGCTTTACACTTGGTTTTAACGGACTTGATTTTCTGGGTTCTAAGCCAGCGGAAGATTGGAAGACGCATCTAGTGTGCAGACACACATTTAACGGTCAGAAATGAGAGGTAACCCTGCAAAACTGAGGACACGGAGAGGGGGAGAATGCTAGAAAGCACCTAGTCACTCAGCACAGGAATGAATACAAAATCAAAATGTCCCTGTGCGCCAAGAGGTGGGTGGTGAGGGCACAACTGCATTATAGCCTGACACGGAAATTGAAAACGTATCAGTAAATGTTAGAAAAGACTTTCAACCTAACAGCATAAACTCAGGCGGGATGCTTAGCTTGGCGAGCCTTCCGTGAGCCTGCCGGCTCAGCCTGCACATTCCCACGAGGGGCCAGCCAGACTGAGCTGCTTCAGAGACCTCCGGCAGGCCCAGACTTGCTTCCACAGCCCGCTTCCCAGTGTACTTGCTCATGGGGGGAGGAGGGGTTGTTTCTTTCTGCTTCTGGGAGTGCTCCCTTAGGCCTAGAAGCTTTCTGGGGAAGGAGGACTAGAAGGAATGAAAGTAGCGTGTGTAGAAAGGCCAAGGTGAAAAGTCTTGTTTCTTTGATTAAAGGCTGCGGAAACCGACTCTGGCAAACTTCAGCTGAAAGAGAATTTCCTGGAAGACCGTGGGGAGGCCTGCAATACCAGAGTGAAGGCTCAAGGGCTCGGCTTGGAATGTCCAGCTGCAAAATGGGAGGACGCGGGCCCTGGGTTTAACACCACATCATGACTGCCCACTGTGGAATGCGGTAATTCCCCAGAAGAAACTGCCGTGCTGTCAGAAACAGATTATGAGTGGACAGAAAACCCGGCAAAAGCCATCCACACTGAGGATGGCATTTTGGGGCCCCCGCTATTGCGAGCTTAGAATCAGGAGGGGGTCCTGGCAGGGTCCACCGATCTGCAAGACTGGACGTGGAGGAAGACACACACTCTCTGCTCCATCTACCACTGGGTTCACAATACAGCCGGGCCGCACGCCTGAAAGCCCTGTATTTGGTTCGGGCGCATTTCCCTTTGAATCTGATAACTCGGATTAAATGTCATTTTCCCGTTCTGGTCCCTGCTACGCCTCTGCCTCATCTCCCCAGCTGCCTTGCCCCCAGGCACTGTCGGGGGTGATGTGATCAGATACTACAGGGCTGTGGCAGAGGTCAGTCACGCATCCGATTCCACTGAAAGGGAAGGCTTTTATCTCCTCGGCTGCCTTGGCTCCCTTGAACCTGGGGGAGCAGCTTCGGGATGAAGGGAAATACCTGAAACACCGGCTGGATTGACCGCAGACCTGTCAGAAGGCCAAAGGGTTGGCGGGATTACACAGTGCGATTGTGCACAGGGCTCAAAGCGAACCCCCTGTTATTGACCTAGTCCTGGGGGCTTCGCAGACCTTAATGAATGAAGCTTCCTACAGCCTCTGCCGGGCGGCCCTTCTCTCATACCTCAGACTGATTTATTTCTCATTCATTCCTTATGAATGAATGAGAAGGCTCAAGGGCTTCTCATTCTACTATTTCTCAGTAGTAGGATGAGTAGTAGATGAGTAGTAGGATGAGTAGTAGAATGAGCCCTACTCATTCTACTATTCCTCAGTAGTAGTGTGGAGATCATACTCAGTAGTATGGAGATCTCCTCAGTAGATGGAGAGGAACTTTTCCAGATTTTATTTAGGTTGAACTATTCAAAGAAATGGATCTATTCCCTTCTGACTCTTGTGTATTAAAAAAAAAAAAAAACACAACTATATATGTGAGCCGATCTTCTTACTTTGGCTATACCTTTTCATTCTTTCGAGGTTCAGAGACCTTCACTCCAAAAAGTGCGGTTGGCAAACTTAAATATCAGAATACAAAGGTTTAAGAATTCCACTTGACAAACGTTGACTGCATCCGTGGTATGGGAAAGTGTGAAAAACACTGTGCGGAGGATTTGAACAACGAGCCACCCACATTTCTTCCACTGGGGAGCTCATGGTATAGTGCGTAAGATAATGAAAACAGTGAAAATAGTATCAAACATTTGTAGAGTGCTCACTGTCCCCAAGGCACTATGCTAAATGGTTTCTTTTATATAAAGCAAACCAGTGAGGTGCTAAAAACAACCAGATGAGGGAAGGAATTTGAGTTCCCTGTTTGACAGATGAGGGCACCAAGCTTATAACGAAGCCGCGTTTGCAAATTCGAGAGGCAGGATTTGGATGCGGGTCTGGACTCATGACCGTGATGTTACCCAACCTCTTCACAAATAGACACCGTGAAGAGAGGAGCTGGAGTATGAGGGAAGCAACCAAGGATGGACAGCAGGTGAGGAGAGGAATACTTTCTGTGGGAACAATCAAAGCAGTCTTCAAGAAAGCAGCAGCGAGGTGCCTGGGTGGCTCTGTGGGTTGAGTGTCTGACTCTTGATTTCTGCTCATGTTATGATCCCAGCGTTGTGGGATCAAGTCCCATGTCAGGCTCTGCTACGCTTCCCTGGCTCGTGTTCTCTCTCTCTCTCTCTCTCTCTCTCTCTCTCTCTCTCAAAATAAATAAATAAACAGGAGGGAAAAATTTTTAAAAAAGAAAGCAGCAGCAACTGGCCTCATCCACGGAAGGTAATGTTTCAAAAGATGGAGATGGAGAGGGGAAATCTAGTGGGGACACCAAAGCAGAGAGACAGCTGCATGGGTGTGTGACAAACAGGGGGTCCTCGGGTGTGGTAGAACAAGGGTAGGTGAGGCTGAAAGGGGGAGCTGAGAGGAGGTTCAGAGGACATTTAGGTGCTGGCTGGCAAGCTAGGACTCTGCTGAATGCAACGGCATGATGCGAAAGGCACTGGAGGGAGGCGGACCCAGCAGCATATGGGAGATGGCCGAGGTGGGATGAGCAACCAGGAGGGCCGTAATGGCGGCCCCTGCCAAGCAGCACAGACACTGGGGAAACAGAGAGAGTGGAAAACCCCAGCAACATGTCAGAGCAGCTGGCTGCCTGACAGGTGAGATTCCAGGCAGCTGAATGGGGTGCCACTCTGGTGGGGAAGAAGGCAACCGGTCGGGCCTACAGAATCAACAGGAGATGACAGAAAGGGGTCCTTTCTGCAGACAGGCCTTCAGAGATAAAGAGCCCTGGAAGCACTGAAGACAGATCCTTCGTAGCGGGGAGGCGGCTGAGACCAGGAGAGGACTGGCTGCCTGGTGAAACTCTGGTCCTGTATTAAGGTCTACAGCTCTCCTCCACAATTCTACAATGCGACAAGCTCTGAAAATGAGCCTGTTTACTTACTTACTTATTTGAAGTGTCAGGCAAGCTCACGTGGCCGCAAAACTGACACGAGGCCTCATATCACCTCCACCCATCCCCCAAGAATAAAAAGACACGCACTTTGCTACAGAAATACTCTTGCATTGCATTACGGTGTGCTGTCCCAGACCCACGAAGAAAGTACATCACAGCGCTTGCCCAGTATAGATACGCGGGCACCTCTCTAAAATCTCCCAAATTCTGAATTCCAGAGCACGCCTGACTGTAAGAGGTCTAGGTAAGAGATTTTGGAACTGCATTTACTTTCTGAAAACAGCAAGCTGAGCAATAATCCTACAAGCTGATGATTACTGAGGGCTTCTCCTATGCCCAGCACACTTCTAAGTACTTTATTTTACTTTTCACAACATGTGAAATGGGAACTCTGATTATCTCTATTTTACAGATAAAAATTGGATGGCCAGGTAGATTAGCAGTAACAGCTAGAGTTGGTACTTACCAGAGGCAGAACGACTCCTGGGACCGTGACCTTTACTACTACAGCATACTGCCTGCAAATTAACTTGTGAAACTATTTAGAAAAGACCTGCTCAATCCCTATACTAGATTAATTAGTAGATAGGGGTGCCTGGGTGGCTCAGTTGGTTGAGTGTCCGACTTCGGCTCAGGTCATAATCTCACAGTTCGTGGGTTTGAGTCCCGCATTGGGCTCTGTGCTGACAGCTCAGAGCCTAGAGCCTGCTTCGGTTCTGTGTCTCCCTCTCTCTCTGCCCCTCCCCTCCCCCCCCCCCCATGTTCTGTCTCTCTCTCTCTTTCTCTCAAAATTAAATAAACATTAAACATTTGTGAATAGCAAGGAACAAATACCTTTTACCACATTTCCACAAATGATACAAGGCCATGGTCCACCTAGGTTGTTCTTTCATTTATAGTCTGGCAAAGCAGAGGGAACATTATTAAAGGGTATCCCAGGGAAGGTGCTTCTGTGTGGGCCATGCAGTCCATATACAAAGTTTTCCATAGTTTTCCTTACCAGGTAAAGAAGCTGGGGATTAAAGCAGCAAAGTGGAGCTGATAGGAAAATAAACTCTGGAGTCTTAATTCTTTGGTTCTACCATCTCATAGCTATGGCCCTGGTCCGTTAATTAACCTTGCTGTGCCTCAGTTTTCCCTTCTGTAGAATGGCATTAATTTCAAACTATATCATAGAGTTGGAATGGTCTGAGATAACTTGTATCAAGTTTTTGGAGAGTGCCAGGCTGATAGTGAATCCTCAATAAACTTTGAACATCTGTATTTGGCAAGGCTCTCACAGGGCTAGAACTCCTGATGGGGGTTTGTGATGACCAGTACGTTTTCTATATTTCTCTGAATTTGGGGTTATTATTTACCAAGTATAAATCCTGTTCTCTTCCAGCTTTTGTAGGTTCATGGAAATCAGTCCAATTTAAAGATCCTTTCCAATTCCATAGTCAAATGACAGATTAGTTGAGGTCTATCTGTGAATAGCTCTGACTTGGAAGGAAGCTTTTCACTTGGTTTTCTCTACGGCGTTGTCTCCGGCTGTGTCATCAGCTGGACATGAATCTGCATCCGTGTTCACTCCTTCAGAGTAAGCCCAAGCAGGCCCGCCAGGAGCACTAGGATTAAGCCTGATGTGTGTTGCCTCATTCCAGGTGGATTCCCGTATAGTCTCTGGACATTGGAATGGAATTCTATTTCTTCTCTATCTTATTCCCGAATTATATTTTGAATTGGAAAGGGTGGTTGGTTTTGGTCCAGATTCTTCTTAGTCATGAGGAGGTTCACCACATGCTGTGCACACAGTAGGCATTCAATAAGTGTCATACGGCACAGGATGTGACCAATGACCACAAAATGGGGCTGCTCCAGAAGTTTTGTGCTCTGCAAGCCTGGGTTGCCATGGTGATACATTCCGTGGCAAGTGGTTTGTCAAATGTTAAGTGACGCTCACCTTCTCTGATCAGAATGGGTTGTTCTAGTGTAGGGAAAACTCACTGTCTAGGAGTCTGTTTTCCTTGTTTGACTCTTGTCTTCCAGTCAGCAGTGGGGCTAACTTGGCTTTTGCTTGATTCCGACATAAAGAAAGAAAATGGAAGAACCCAGCAAATACTTAAATGGGATGCTTGGCAAAGTAAAACTAGGGCTTATTCATGCAGTAGAGTAGCCGATAATTGCCTTTATTATTCTAGGCCAGATTGAGGTCATTGTCTGATAAAACTGGACAATTTAGGAAATGAGAAAAAATGAACACACCATTTAAGTTAATTTAGATACAACCTGTACATTGTATTTTAATTTCTTATCAAGTTTTGGCATGTAATAAGACACAGCAGAGAAAATGGAGAGGAAATGGAAGAGAGTCTGGCAGATAGGGAGGCATACATTAAGGAAAATCACCTTTGACACATTAAGTGTATCTTCCACTTAGAACAGCAAGTGGTGGGAAAGCAAACATAAATAATTTTGCATCAGGGCACATACATACTATTTTCTTCCCGGGATATAACCCAGTGGTGGTTTTATGACACCATCATTCCATTGTCACATGTTGCACTCATAATCCTGGCCCCTCTAATTTCATGAATATTTACTTTAGTATGAAAGGAAGAAAAGAAAAGAAACAAAGGAACAGAGAAAAAGAATGAGTGGAAGGAGGAAGGAAAAAAGGAAGTAAGGCAGAAAGAAAGAGGAAGGGAGGGAGGGGGGAAGGAGAGGAGATGGGAGGGAGGAACGGTGAGGGGCAAACGGGGAGGAGGAAGGAAAAAGAAAGCTGCGTAATCCATGGGTCTACCACAAGGATTGAGCCTCAGTTAGCCAAAATTTAGTTCATCAGATTCTCTTTTCCTCACCTTAATCAATCATTTGGGCTAAAGTCATTCTTAATTCAGTCACCCCTTTCCTTCCCTCTTTTACATCACTGAATTTGATCAATTCTACCTCGAGTATATCCAGTTGAAGAAAAAACTTTGACAGCAGTCCCCTGAGGCCAGGGTTCATGGCTAATTCAACTTTGTATTTTTCACAGCACATCACAGAGTCCATCTCACCCCACCAGCGATCAATACCCAGGTTATTTATTGGATAAATGTTTTTTTTGAGAAGGCCAGTATACATTTAGCCCCTTCTCTGCATTTGGAGAGGCACGTCCTCTGTCTGGATTATCCAGTATCTGTGGGACCCTGGGTTAGCCCTGTTCCTTCTCTGGTCCTCAGTATAGACTTCCATGCTGGTCAGGAATACTTAAACCCCTCTCAACTGCTGCTGGTGGCCAAGAGCTGTGCTCTAAGCTCTTCAGTTATCTTTGTTGTCCTAAGAACTCTGTTATGAGCAAAGTCCTTAACCCAAGTAAAACATTTTTTTTTAATTTTTAAATGTTTATTCATTTTTTGAGAGAGAGAGAAAGAGAGAGGGAGAGACAGAGCACAAGTGAGGAGCAGAGAGAGAGGGAGACACAATTTGAAGCAGGCTTCAGGCTCTGAGTTAACAGCATCAGGCCTGATGCGGGGCTCAAACTCATGAACCATGAGACCGTGACCTGAGCCTAAGTCAGACACTTAACCGACTGAGCCACTCTGGCGCCCCCAAGTAAAACACTCTCAAGAGGGAGAGAAAGGAAATTATTTGCTCAGGTAAATGAAAAGTCTGAAGAATTGTGATAAGGAAGGTGTAACCTCAGGCTTGTCTGAATTCAAGTACTGAAACCATGCCACCGAAATCAGTCCCCCTCCATCTCTGTGTCTCTTTGCTTCTGTCTTTCTCTACCTCTGCGTGTCTTTTTTCCTCTATTTTTCTCCAAGTAAGTTCTCTCCAAGTAGAAGCAAAGACCAGGCTGGAGTAACTCTGGTAGACAGAGAGTCTCCTTCCCCAAAATTCTAACCAAAGTCCCAGGCCTGAATCTCATTGGCTTGGAGAAGTCACCTGTCTATCCTTTCACCAATCACTGGAAGCTGGAAGTATCTGGTCCTGTACCCATTCCTAGGGCTGAGGAGAGGGTTAGCCTCGTGGAACCACACGGACTCAGAATGGGGGTAGGGTGATTCCTGAAGTAAAAGAGGGGTACTGGCACAGAGCACCAAAATTGTCTTCTACAAGGCCTTTTATGACATCACCAGCTAATGCACAATGACCTGTTGGGTTCCCTTTGGCCACAGCCTCAATTCTTTCTCCCCTTCCCTGAACAGACTGAACAGGCCTGAGACAATGACCTTTCTAGACTAGTCCCAGAAAAAGTGGCAAAACTTCCTGGAAAACTATATTTTTCCCCAAAGGGACTAGAGACCGGCAAGAATTTGGGCCTGTGCTAGATTCATCAGGTCAGTCCCCTGAACAGCCAGCCGTTTTTGAGTAGTTAGTGGAGGTGTAGAGTGCTGCCCAGACTCCCACTCATTCCGCCAGTTTTCAGGAGTATCTCCTGTCTCCTGTTCAGCTCACAGCTGAATCTCCCTGAGAATCGCCTTTGGCCAAATGGAGCTACCTCACCTAAGGTCAAGCCGCTATGTGGGCAGGTCTGTGTTGAGTAACAGGATTACACAGCTCTGGCCTTCTCACCCCAGCTCAGGACACTCTGAAGCACCCCCCTCTGCCAGCACCCTGGCTCCAGAATTCACTGCGGCATCAACTGAGGCCTTGGTCACACTGCTTTGCTGTTTAACCTCTCCCTCTTCCCATTTTCCTTCTGTGCCTCTGTCCTGCACCCAAAGGGACTATGCCCAAGAGCTCTCCCCAGTAATCCTCCTGCATGCAAATCTCCAAGTCTCAGTTTCCCTTTCTGGGAAACCAGCCTAAGATAGTTTATGTAGCATCTAAAACCTGAAACTCCTGGGATTTATCTACTACTGGAGCAGGATAAATTTGTCAGCAAAATCTCAAGCTTTGAAATCAGATATTCCCAGTTTTTTTTTTTTAATTTTCATTTATTTATTTTTGAGAAAGTGAGAATAAACAGCAGAGGGGCAGAGAAAGGGAGAGAGAGAATCCGAAGCAGATTCTGTGCTGTCAGTGCAGAACCCGATGCAGGGCTCGAATTCACAAACTGTGAGGTCATGACCTGAGCCAAAGCCAAGAGTCAGAGTTTAACTGACTGAGCCACTCAGGTGCCCGCAGACAATCTCAGTTTCAAATTTGTCACTTACTAGCTGTGGGAGTTTAAGCAAGTTACTTAACAATTCTTCTTATCTTTAAAAGATAGGGATATTGATAACACCATCTCCAAAGATGGATGGGAATTTTAAGGGAGCTATTCCTTTAAATACACTGAGAAGGGCCCAGTGTATGACTGTTATTATTTTATAATCCTGCGGTATGGCTAAATGAATATGATTCCAATAGAGACACGAAAACATACCAATGGTCAATACGCAGTCAGTAACTATTCACACTGCTTGTGAGTCTGAAACTCAAGTTCAGATCTCTTCCTGGAGGGTAATTGGACAATATATTGGAAGCCACTAAAATGCTCAGGACCCAGAGAGTCCAACTGGAGGCATTTTATCTAAGGAAATCATCAGTCATGACCTCACATTGATGAACTGGGATATTTAAAAGCACTTGTTGGGATGACCAATGGGTGTTGTATGGAAACCAATGTGACATTAAATTATATTTGAAAAATAAAATATAAAAAATAAAAAATTGGTATTTTTTATTTTTTATTTTTTTTAAATTTGTTTTAACGTCTATTCATTTTTAAGAGACAGAGAGGGATGGACTATGAGTGAGGGAAGGGCAGAGAGAGAGGGAGACAAAGAATCTGAAGCAGGCTCTAGGCTCTGAGCTGTCAGCACAGAGCCCAATATGGGACTTGAACTCAAGAACCATGAGATCATGACATGAGGCCAAGTCGGACGCTTAAGTGACTGAGCCACCCAGGCGCCCCATAAAATATTATTTTTTAAACAAAAATCTGGGAATTACCTAATGTCAACTAACAGCGAACTGCTACAATCACTTATAGTATAGGCATATGATAAAATAAAATGCAGCTATTAAAACTATGCTATGGGGGGGCCTGGGTGGCTCAGTAGGTTAAGCATCCAGCTCGTGATTTCAGCTCAGGTCATGATCTCATAGTTTTGTGAGTTTGAGCCCTGCATCTGGCTCTGCGCTGACAGCACGGATCCTGTGGGATTCTCTGTCTCCCTCCCTCTCTCTCTCTCTCTCTCTCTCTCTCTCTGCCTTTTTCCCATTTGCATTCTCTCTTTCTCAAAAATAACTAAGTATTTTTAAAAATATGCTGTAGAAACCAAATTAATGATATGGAAATAAAATCATGACAGTTCTTAGTGGGGAAAAAAAAAGGCCCACAAAACAATAGTATGTAGGTTGTGAGCCCAACTTTTACAGCTGTAGAAGTATGCACAGACACATAGACACACGGAAATACACATGTACACACGCTCCCTCTGTCACATACAATCTGGAGAAATGGCTAGATGGCCACAAGTAAAAGTTCAAGATGTGAGCAATCGTTATTCCTGAGTGGGCTACTGGCAATATTGATTTTCTCCTTTTAGCTTTTCTGTATGTTGAAAATGTTCTACAATAAACATGTATTCATTTTGTAATTTTGTTTCAATGTTATTCCTTAAATGCCATCCACCGGATTAAAATGAGAACCCAAAGTGCTAATGACTAAATACCATTGCCTTCTATGAGAGGTCTGACTTCTCATACTTGAAACACATTTTAGAAATGCCAACTCACTTGTACACTAATGTTGATAGCAGCACTTTCAACAATAGCCAAAGTATGGAAAGAGCCTAAATGTCCATCAACTGATGAATGGATAAAGAAATTGTGGTTTATATACACAATGGAGTACTATGTGGCGATGAGAAAGAATGAAATATGGCCCTTTGTAGCAACATGGATGGAACTGGAGAGTGTGATGCTAAGTGAAATAAGCCATACAGAGAAAGACAGATACCATATGTTTTCACTCTTATGTAGATCCTGAGAAACTTAACAGAAACCCATGGGGGAGGGGAAGGAAAAAAAAAAAAGAGGTTAGAGTGTAAGACAGCCAAAGCATAAGAGACTCTTAAAAACTGAGAACAAACTGAGGGTTGATGGGGGGTGGGAGGGAGGGGAGGGTGGGTGATGGGTATTGAGGAGGGCACCTTTTGGGATGAGCACTGGGTGTTGTACGGAAACCAGTTTGACAATAAACTTCATATATTGAAAAAATAAAAATAAATAAATAAATAAAAATAAAAATAAAAAAAGGAAAAAAAAAAGTATAAACTGATAGAAATGCCAACTAAATGAGGCTCACATACACAGTCCCTAACAAAAACAAAATAGAGCACTAGTTCCCAGAAATCCCTGCCCACTGTAATTAATTCAGAGAAGAAATCACCAGAGCTAATACTGTCCATTGGAAGATATAGAACTCGCTCTCAATAATAGGCTCAGTATGTTCAGCAGGACAAGAAGTTGATCGTTAAATACGCCTGCAGGGTCTATGTAACTTGTTTATTTTCATGTACTTTCCTTATGATGACCTTTTTTCTGAATCTACATTTAAGACCCACAGTCTGACAATTAGAGCAATGATTTGAAATCAGAACTTTCCTGGAAAATCCATGGCATAGGTCCTCATGGCCATTTGATTTAGGAAAAGAGATGTGTTAAGGCTGCAACTGTGGACATCACTGAATGTCCCTTCCTCATCCTGCCCTAAAACATGAATCTTTTTCTCCCTTCTCTCCCTTATTATTCTTATTCTGAGGTCCTGTATTCTCTGCATTTCTTTTCCTCTCCTACCACGTAGCTGCTCCTGGGCATGGATTTTCTCTGCCAAGGGCTTCTGAGGCTGTGGAAAGCCCTTCATAAGCCTGTGCCATAGCTCAGAGAAGCCACAAAAAGCCTTGGGCACAGTTAGCAACCAGATCAAGTTTTGCACTCCTTTCCTTATAGCGATCACAAAGTTCCAGCATGTACAGCTCTTTCCTTCCTCATCAGCAATTGAAAAGCAAATTATTAAACAATACTGAATAAACCATTCTGATGCATGTGGATAGACCTTAACAACACTCTTCATGTGATACTCTGCCTCAATCTTGATGTCTCTGTTAAGCCATCCATGAGCATCCATGAACAAAAAGGCTCATCCATGAGCCACCCCTTATTCCCTTGGCTCAGAAGCATCCTTGGTTGTGGACCAGGGAGCATTATTGGGGCATTAGCCTGGGAGAGGCAGGAAAAAAAGCCGTCTCTCAAGTTTAGCCACAAAAATGGCCTTCAAGTTGACTTACAATTGGACTAAGCCAGAATATACTGGAAAACAGAGAAGTCATAAGACCTAAAGATCTTACTCTCTCCGGTAGAACAGAACCAGGGCAATAGGAAACTAATGCTTAGTGAAACAATGTGGGGCTGGCCAACTTTACTGCCTGTGCATCTTGTCTGGAATGAATTGGGATGGGGGCGGGGGGAGGGGGGTAGTCACAAGGCTGTTTAAATCAAGCTGTGAGTCTTTAATCCTGCTGTCATTTTTGCTGTGATTAAAATCCCAGTTGGCTACATCACATGCAGTTTTTATTTTCCAGGACAGAACAAAATGTCTTAATAAAAACAGATAACCATGCATGTTGACTCTCGGATGAGGTCAAGAGTAAACGAATGGAGGAAAAAGGCTGTAAAGGAGTATTTAACTTAATGTGAAAATGGCATAGAAAATCACATCTGTGTAGGTCCAAGAACCAAACAGGCTTGGATGTCTATTTGACTCAACAGACAGGGAGAAGATGGAAATATGGGAAAGATTAAAGAGCTCAGTAAATAGATTAGTCATTTTGTAATTAGGGTGGAATTCAAAGTAGAAGCCAAGTGCCTTTTATCTGGGTTTGTTGTAATTGATTAAAAAAATGTAAATTGCACATTTTTGAGAAATAACTTTTTCGGTAAGACTCCACATTGTCCTCGTGCATTTAATTTTCTTACATATCTTCTTTGCAAATGCAGCTGTAGCTATGGAATATTAACACAATTCTGCGAGCAACTGGTACTACAACAGGCAATCTCTCCCCTCGGCTTTCTTGCAAGTTTGCTTGATAGCATTCTGGATTGTCCGAGATGAGAAAATGCATGCTTCTCCTCCATGCTGTAGATCCTGCATGCGGGAATCCATAGAGGAGAAAGAATGCAGCCTCCTTTCTGACAAAACAGACCATGGGAACATTTTTACTCTTTCACTGCTCCCAGAGGTTCAAGTACTTAAACACTCAACCCCCCACATGCCACTCACTACTGGAAAACCTCTCTCTCCTTATTTCTTTCTGCACGAACTTCGACTAACAGCCAGTCTTCTGTGCCTGTTTTTCCTAGGCCCGTCACATCAGCCAGCCTGACCACCTAGGACCTTGCAAAGTGCATTCTTCTCCCTGGCCAGTTGGCCTCCTCCTGTTCCCCCACATACACCTCTGCTACTGCTGCTCCTCTCTGTTGAGATGGGTCCCCCCTCCACCCATCATAGTAAAAGCCATCTACCACTAGGTTGGGCACTTTCCATGTTTCATCTCACTTAATCTTTGCAACAGCCTGGCATTTAAGATTACTATTTCTATTTTATAGATAAAGAAATCAAGGCTCAGAAAGATTTAGGAACCTGTCAAAACCTAACAAGATGTGGAACCAGGATTTTAAACCAGGTCTGAGGCCACAACCTGAGCCCTTAACCATTGCCTCTCCTCCCGTCTCTCTGACCCTAGTGTAACTTCCGGGGTCTGGCTCAGGCCTGACTCTTCGTAGAAGTTCAGGCTGGTGAGCCCAGCCCACACTATTCCCACACACCCCACTGCTCAGAACCACCACAGAGATGAGCATGGAATTGTTATCTGATAGCTCTGTAAGTATTTGCTTCCCAATTCAAATTTTCTCTCCTTAAGGGAAGAGACTGCCTCCCATAAAACCCCTTGCACACATATGCATACACACAATCAGCTCTTAGCTGACCAATGTACATTTCAGTAAGGATCTAAGTATACTCTCTGAGGAGGGAGAGTATTACTTGCCCTTCCCTATTCTCCTCCTGTCTTCCTGTGAGAAGAGGGAACAGTAATCAGATTGGATTGGTTTCCAAGACTCTGGGCCTGTTCACTGGTAGGCAGGGTCAGTGTGAATTTCTAGGATGCCCTTTTATTCCTCCTAAGCCTGTGGCTCAGGTGGTGAAGCAAGGCAGAGTCTATGCTCATGGGGAAGGAGGCTCAGCCATTTTGCTTTCTCTTTTCTTCAAACACATGGATTTGGTTACTCTTGCTTCCTTGTCTGCTGCCACATGTGTCTGGCTGGAGGGTGGACAGATTCAGGAATTTAAGTTTGACCTAAAGATTTTGTACTGTCCATCAGGCTCTTAGGCTAGGTTGGGTGCTTAAGCCTAGCACAGGCCAGCCCAGCCAATAATAAACATAATAAATATTAAAGTAGTACATTATTACCTACTTGTTTCCTATATGTACTCTGCTCTTTTTTAAAAATTTTTTTTAAATGTTTATTTGTTTTTGAAAGACAGAGAGACCACATGCAGGGAAGGGGCAGAGAGAGGGAGACACAGAATCCGAAGCAGACTACAGGCTCTGAACTGTCAGCATAGAGTCTGACACAGGGCTCAAACTCATAGACTGTGAAATCATGACCAGAGCTGAAGTCAGATGCTTAACCAAATGAGCCACCCAGGTGCCCCTGTATGTAGTCTGCTCTTAAGGACCTCAAGAGATAAGGCTCCTGTTTCCTAGCCAAATACCATTTAATAGTGCCCCAAACCTCATGATCTATCCCACACTCCCCTTCACAAGTTCTTGATTATTCATTTCCTTCTTAATTCATAGGACTTTTAAAGGAAGATTTACTAGAAGTGACCTTTGTGGAAATTTGTGGTATACACATGTTTTGTATGTGTTTTCCTTGCAAATAATAGTCAACAAAGTAATATTAAGCATGAACTTTCGTGTCAGTCTGGTCCTCCCAAGAAGATGCCACCAAAGGGGTGTGGCGACTTTCTTAGGAAAAGGGAATAAGGAAGAAGCCAGAGGCTGGGCGAGCCATCAGACTGTGATGCAAGTCAGACCCCTGGTGAGAGAGAGGAGAAAAGGTCAGGTAGCAGTGTCTGAGACTGCCACAAAGTCAAAGGAAAAAGTCCAGCAAACCCTTTGGGGAACTCTTGAGCCAAAGGTGGCTGTCAGGAGCACATAGCTGCTCATGGGAAGTGTGGCCTTGGGGCAAAACCAAGTCCATTTTCAAAGAGTAGCGTATGGGGCCTCAATTATGCTCTGCAAAGTAAAAGGATGGTAAGATGCATTCTCACTGTTTCAGCTTCCGTCTCATGTCAACAATTGCTGCCTCCCTTGACCTTTCCTTGCAAAACCACTCTCATTTCTTGTTTAGACTTCCATTTCCAAGCAGCAAAAGGAAACACACCTTTGAGACAAGAAGTACTTTGAAAGAAAAGCAGAACAGTTTCTTCAGGAAGGCTTCAAACTGGGCACATGCAGGCTGTCCAGAGTCTATTATTATCTTGGGAGGTCTTAGGAAAATGCCAGAGACATTATACCTTTTCCTAATGTTTCCTCCTCTAAAATAAACTGGGTTCCCATACTCCTCATGCGTATTCCTGATACCCAACAACTCCTATTATTGGAAAAGTGTGACCCAGGCAAAGGACTCAAGGACTGTATCACATCTGAGGCCTGATTCTCCAAAAAGGAAGCTGTGTGTGGCTCCTGTCACTCTGTGGTGGGAACTGCAAGTAGGGTACTGTGGTCTCCAGAGCGTTCTCATGGTGAACAGACATGATGGGCTCTGATTCCCCAGGCACAGGGCCTTGCTAGAGTAGGTAAAGGTTTGCTAATTTGGTTAACTGTGTAGATGCATTTTATTTATTTTTATTTTTTAAAATTTACATCCAAATTAGCATATAGTGCAACAATGATTTTAGGAGTAGATTCCTTAGTGCCCCTTACCCATTTAGCCCGTCCCCCCTCCCACAACTCCTCCAGTAACCCTCAGTTTGTTCTCCGTATTCATGAGCCTCTTCTGTTTTGTCCCCCTCCCTGTTTGTATATTATTTTTGTTTCCCTTCCCTTATGTTCATCTGTTTTGTCTCTTAAAGTCCTCATACGAGTGAAGTCATATGATTTTTGTCTTTATCTGACTGACTAATTTCACTTAGCATAATACCCTCCAGTTCCATCCATGTAGTTGCAAAAGGCAAGATTTCATTCTTTTTGATTGCCGAGGAATACTCCATTGTATAAACAGAGATGCATTTTAAAAAGCTAGAACTGTGTAGAGAAAGTTGGTCCTCACCAAAATCCATGAGCTCTTTACTTCCCTGGCAAAACGTTTAGCAGGAAGCTAATGTGGTCCTACGAGTAAGTTCTGGCCAGTAGAAAGTGAGTGGAAGGGATGTGTGCTGCTTTCAATCCAGCTCTTACTTCCAGTATGTGTTCCTCTCTCTTTTTCTCCATTGGCTGGTGGGCTGTAAAGAACTAGAACCTGGGTTCTAGTGGGGCCTGGGTTCCCAAACGACCAAAACTCACTTCCCTTAAGAGTCATGACTGGTTTGTGCTCGCTTCGGCAGCACATACACTAAAATTGGAACGCTACAGAGAAGATAAACATGGCCCCTGCACAAGGATGACACGCAAATTCGTGGAGTGTTCCATATTTTTTTCAGTGTGCTGAATCAGAGAAATATGCAGCCAAGAATTCTTTATCCAGCAAGGCTGTCATTCAAAATAGAAGGAGAGATAAAAAGTGTCCCAGACAAACAAAAATTAAAGGAGTTTGTGACCACTAAATCAGCCCTGCAAGAAATTTTAAGGGGGACTCTCTGAGGGGAAAAAAGATGAAAAAAAATATATATATATATAAATAGCAAAAGCAACAAAGCATTAGAAATGACCAGAGAACACCACCAGAAACTCCAACTCTACAAGCATCATAATGGCAATAAATTCATATCTTTCAGTACTCACTCTAAATGTCAATGGTCTCAGTGATCCAATCAAAAGACATAGGGTAACAGAGTGGATAAGAAAACAAGATCCATCTATATGCTGTTTACAAAAGACCCACTTTAGACCTAAAGACACCTACAGATTGAAAATAAGGGGATGGAGAACCATCTATCATGCGAATGGTCAACAAAAGAAAGCCGGAGTAGCCATACTTATATCAGACAATTTAGACTTTAAAATAGAGACTGTATCAAGAGATGCAGAAGGGCATTATATCATAATCAAGGGGTCTATAGACCAAGAAGACCTAACAATTGCAAACATTTATGTGCCAAATGTGGAGCCCCCAAATATATAAATCAATTAATCACAAACATAAAGAAACTCATTGATAGTAATACCATAATAGTAGGAGACTTCAACACCCCACTCACAGCAATGGACAGATCATCTAATCAAAAAATCAACAAGGAAACAATGGCCTTGAATGACACACTGGACCAGATGGACTTAACAGATATATTCAGAACATTTCATCCTAAAGTAGCAGAATATCCATTCTTCTCCAGTGCACATGGAACATTCTCCAGAATAGACCATATACTGGGAAAAAAATCAGCCCTAAGTAAGTACAAAAAGATCGAGATCATACTGTGCATATTTTCAGACCACAATGCTATGAAACCCGAAATCAACCACAAGAAAATATTTCAAAAGGTAACAAATACTTGGAGACTGAAGAAAATCCTACTAAAGAATGAATAGGCTAACCAAGCAGTTAAAGAAGAAATTAAAAAGTATATGGAAGTCAATGAAAATGATAGCACCACAACCCAAAACCTCTGGGATTCAGCAAAGGCGGTCATAAGAGGAAAGTATATAGCAATCCAGGCCTTCCTAAACAAGGAAGAAAGATCTCACATATACAACCTAACCTTACACCGTAAGGAGCTGGAAAAAGAGGAGCAAATAAAACCCCAAACTAGCAGAAGATAGGAAATAATAAAGATTAGAGCAGAAATTAATGCTATCGAAACCAAAAAAACAGTAGAACAGATCAATGAAACCAGAAGCTGGTTCTTTGAAAGAATTAACAAAATTGATAACCCACTAGCCAGTTTGATCAAGAAGAAAAAGGAAAGGACCCAAATAAGTAAAATCAAGAATGAAAGAGGAGAGGTCACAACCAACACAACAGAAATAAAAACAATAATAAGAGAATATTATGAGCAATTATATGCCAATAAAACGGGCAATCTGGCAGAAATGGACAAATTCCTAGAAACATATATATTACCAAAACTGAAACAGGAAGAAATAGAAAATTTGAATAGACCCATAACCAGTGAGGAAATCGAATTAGTAACCAAAAATCTGCCAAAACACAAGAGTCCAGGGCCAGATGGCTTTCCAGGGGAATTCTACCCAACATTTAAGGAAGAGTTAACACCTATTCTCTTGAAACTGTTCCAAAAAATAGAAATGGAAGGAAAACTTCCAAACTCCTTCTATGAAGCCAGCATTACCTTGATTCCAAAACCAGACAGAGACCCCACTAAAAAGGAGAACTACAGGCCAATTTCCTGATGAACACGGATGCAAAAATCCTCAACAAGACATTAGCCAACCGGATCCAACAACACATTAAAAAAATTATTCACCACGACCAAGTGGGATTTATACCTGGGATGCAGGGCTGGTTCAATATCCACAAAACAATTAACGTGATTCATCACATCAATAAAAGAAAGGACAAGAACCATATGATCCTCTTAATAGATGCAGAGAAAGCATTTGACAAAATACAGCAACCTTTCTTGATAAAAACCCTCAAGAAAGTAGGGATAGAAGGAACATACCTCGAGATCATAAAAGCCATATATGAACGACCCAATGCTAATATCATCCTCAATGGGGAAAAACTGACAGCTTTCCCCCTAATGTCAGGAACAAGACAGGGATGTCCACTCTTGCCACTGTTATTCAACATAGTATTGGAATTCTTAACCTCTGCAATCAGACAACACAAAGAAATAAAAGGCATCCACATCGGCCAGGAGGAGGTCAAACTTTCACTCCTCACAGATGACATGATACTCTATGTGGAAAACCCAAAGGATTCCACCAAAAAACTGCTAGAAGTGATTCATGAATTCAGCAAAGTCGCAGGATATAAAATCAATGCACAGAAATTGGTTGCATTCCTATACACCAACAATGAAGCGACAGAAAGAGAAATCAAGGAATCGATCCCATTTACAGTTGCCCAAAAACCCATAAAATACCTAGGAATAAATCTAACCAAAGAGGTGAAAAATCTATACACTGAAAACTAGAGAAAGCTTATGAAAGAAATTGAAGAAGACAAAGAAATGGAAAAAGATTCCATGATCCTGGATAGGAAGAACAAATATTGTTAAAATGTCGACACTACCCAAAGCAATCTACATATTCAACGCGATTCCTATCAAAGTAACACCAGCATTGTTCACAGAGCTAGAACAAATAATCCTAAAATTTGTATGGAACCAGAAAAGACCCCAAATAGCCAAAGCGATCTTGAAAAAGAAAACCAAAGCAGGAGGCCTCACAATCCCAGACTTCAAGCTATACTACAAAGCTGTAACCATCAAGACAGTATGGTACTG
This sequence comes from Acinonyx jubatus, assembly GCF_027475565.1. Lineage (NCBI taxonomy): Eukaryota > Metazoa > Chordata > Mammalia > Carnivora > Felidae > Acinonyx > Acinonyx jubatus. The sequence goes on along the minus strand of NC_069380.1, from coordinate 111,689,787 downwards.
GCACAAAAACAGACACTCAGATCAATGGAATAGAATAGAAAACCCAGAAATGGACCCACAAAAGTATGGCCAACTAATCTTTGATGAAGCAGGAAAGAACATCCAATGGAATAAAGACAGTCTCTTCAGCAAGTGGTGCTGGGAAAACTGGACAGTGACATGCAGAAGAATAAACCTGGACCACTTTCTTACACCATACACAAAAATAAACTCAAAATGGATGAAAGACCTCAATGTAAGACAGGAAGCCATCAAAATCCTTGAGGAAAAAGCAGGCAAAAACCTCTTTGATCTTGGCCACAGCAACTTCTTACTCAACACGTCTCCCGAGGCAAGGGAAACAAAAGCAAAAATGAACTACTGGGACCTCATCAAAATAAAAAGCTTCTGCACAGCGAAGGAAACAATCAGCAAAACTAAAAGGCAACCGACAGAATGGGAGAAGATATTTGCAAATGACATATCAGATAAAGAGTTAGTATCCAAAATCTACAAAGAACTTATCAAACTCAACACACATAAAAACAAATGATCCAGTGAAGAAATGGGCAGAAGACATGAATAGACACTTCTCCAGAGAAGACATCCAGATGGCCAACCGACACATGAATAAATGCTCAACATCACTCATCATCAGGGAAATACGGATCAAAACCACAACGTGATACCACCTGACACCTGTCAGAATGGCTAACATTAACAACTCAGGCAACAACAGATGTTGGCGAGGATGCGAAGAAAGAGGATCTCTTTTGCATTGTTGGTGGGAATGCAAGCTGGGGCAGCCACTCTGGAAAACAGTATGGAGGTTCCTCAAAAAACTAAAAATAGAACCACCCTATGACCCAGCAATTGCACTCCTAGGCATTTATCCAAGGGATACAGGTGTGCCGTTTCGAACGGACACATGCACCCCCATGTTTATAGCAGCACTACCAGCAATAGCCCAAGTATGGAAAGAGCCCAAATGTCCATCGATGGATGAACGGATAAAGAAGATGTGGTATATATATACAATGGAGTATTACTCAGCAATCAAAAAGAATGACATCTTGCCGTTTGCAACTACGTGGATGGAACTGGAGGGTATTACGCTAAGTGAAATTAGTCAGTCAGAGAAAGACAAAAATGATATGACTTCACTCATATGAAGACTTTAAGAGACAAAACAGGTGAACATAAGGGAAGGGAAACAAAAATAATATAAAAACAGGGAGGGGGAAAACAGAAAAGACTCATAAATACGGAGAACAAACAGAGGGTTACTGGAGGGGTTGTGGGAGGGGGGATGGGCTAAATGGGTAAGGGGCACTAAGGAATCTACTCCTGAAATCATTGCTTCCCTCTATGCTAACTAATTTGGATGTAAATTTAAAAAAATAAAAAATAAAGTTAAAAAAAAAGTCATGACCAGTTCTAGTCAGACCTTTCTATGTGTCAACTGCATAGACAACAAGCTAAATGTAAAAATTCTATAATTTACAAAAAGCAATCGTGCACATTCCTAAAAATGTTTATGTGTAAACAGGATTATAAATGATATTTTTTTCAAAGGCAGCTTTACTGAGGTATCATTGTTATACAAAAAGTCTTTGGACTTATTTAATGTCTACAATTTGATGAGTTCAGAGATTGGAATTTTCTCATGAAACTGTCACCACAATCACAGTAATAAACATTGCCTCCTGCCTCTTTGTTTTTGTTTTGTATTAAAAACACTTAATATGAGAACTACCCTCTGAGCAGATTTTTAAGTGCACAATACAGTGTTGTTAAGTACAAACACAGCGTTGTACAGCAGATTCATCTATCATAAGTGACAGTTTAACAACTACGTCTCATTTCCCTCATCCCCAGCCCCTGGATCCTGCTCACTTTATCCTCTGTTTCTATGACTGTGACCACTGTGAGTAACTTATCATGCAGTATTTGTCTTTCTGAGGTGGACTTATTTCACTTAGCATAATCCGAGGTTCACCCACAGTTTCTTATAGGCCAGAATTTCCTTCTATTTCTTTTAAGTTTATTTATTTATTTTTGAGACAGAGAGAGAGAGAGAGAGAGAGAGAGTGAGTGGGTGAATGTGCGCACAAGCTCAGGAGGGGCATAGAGAGAGGAAGACACAGAATCTGAAGCAGACTCCAGGCTCTGAGCTGTCAAGACAGAGCCTGACACAGGGCTCAAACCCACGAACCGTGAGACCATGAACTGAGCCAAAGTTGGACACTCAACTGACTGAACCACCTAGGTGCCCCAAATTTCCTTCTTTAAGGCTGAAAAACATTCTACTGTAGGTATATACCACATTTTCTTTATCCATTCATGTGTGGATGGACATGAAGGGTGTTTCCACACCATGGCTATTTTAAATAATTTGATAGGGGCTCCTGGGTGGCTCAGTCCTTTGAGCATCTGACTTCGGCTCAGGTCATGATCTCACGGTTTATGAGTTTGAGCCCTGCATTGGGCTCTGTACTGATAGCTCGGAGCCTGGAGCTCCCAAATCAGATTCTGTCTCCCTCTCTCTCTCTGCCCCTCCCCTGCTCATGCTCTGTACCTTTCTCCCAAAAATAAATAAACATTAAAAAATAATAATAAAAATAAATAATGTGATAAATGTGGTTTCTTTTTTCTATTGACCAGGAATGCTAAACTAATTCCCAGCCAGCAGGTTATCTGTGGAGCTGAAAAGATGACACATTTTGCTCATGTGTGCCTTACCACTTCTTCATTTTCTTTCTCACCAGCACCTGTTATGTGAATGAAGCTTTTATGGCTTGCCTAAAACATGCATATTTTCATTATTTTATGGAGGTGGAGTGACTGTGAAAGAGTGCCATGCTGTGGGTGAGGAGATTTGATTTGTAATGCACGTTGAAGATCTTTCTATCTGAAAGTCCAGGAACTTCAGAACAAAACAGAAGTTGTGTTAGTGTGTATCCGCTTTCCACAGAGCTTGCCTGAGCACAGTCGTCAGTAGATTTTTTTAATGAATTTTTTAAATGTTTTTATTTATTTTTGAGACAGAGAGAGACAGAGCATGAGCAGGGGAGGGGTAGAGAGAGGGAGACACAGAATCTGAAGCAGGCTCCAGGCTCCGAGCTGCCAGCACAGAACCCGACGCGGGGCTCAAACTCACGGACCGCGAGATCGTGACCTGGCTGAAGCCGGACGCTTAACCGACTGCGCCACCTAGGCGCCCCACAGTCATCAGTAGATTTAACTTCCAGGGCAACCATTCAAATACCAGCCATCGCTAGTACTTACAGGCTCAACACCGGCTCACCCTGACACTGTAAAGTTTCGATTTTTAATCACCGCTAATAGGTCCAACACAAGAGAAAAACAAAGAGCAAAATCCTAACTCCGACATCATTTTTCACTTGCTAAATGAATGACAGCTTCTAGAAATGAAATTTCCATGTAGTTCTGTCAAGACGGAACCATAGACATGGATCATCTACAAAAAATCCTGGACTGTTACACTCACCGCAAATGGATTCCCAGTTCCCAAAGAGGCTGACCCCTCAGCTCGGTAGAGCTGATGCTGCCAAAGGCTCCAGAGCCCCTGACTCTGAATATGAGCCATACTATCTGGTTATGCCAGTTGTTACCATTACTGCCATTTTTCTACTATGACCAGCAAGACACAAAAACTGAGGAAGCATGGAGATGCATTAGCAATCTGTATCATAGGTACTGAATCGGTCAGGATGCTGTGGACCGAAGTGGCAAAGATACCAACTCAAACTGGCTTAAATGGTATGGAAATTCATGGTAAGTCCACGTGGAATTGGTTAAATGTTTAATACAGTCCTTGCTGAACTTGTCTCAATTTTGTCCTCAATGGAGACTTTGCCCTCAGGTGCCTTCCCTTATGGTACCCAAGAAATTATGGCAGTTCCAGTCTTTTTATGCACCGCCTCTACATCGGGAGAGGGAAAGAGAGAGAGAAAGAGGGAGAGAGAGGAGGCTGCATTTCTGTCGGCTGGCTCTTCAGATTAAAGGACATTTCTTCAAGTCCCTGGCAGACCTCTTCTCACTGGACTGAACTGAACCACGTGTCCCTTCCTGAACCAGTCTGGCCAAGAGTGTGTGACTACTCCGTTTATATCCTGATAATGTGAATTACCTGTAAATACGCAGTCTGGGGATACTGTGGTGGCATTATCTGCTCCAGCCCACCCTGGACAATGATATCCATGAAGTCATGGGTGTGATGTGATAATTTTATTCCCTAACACATATTTATTAAAGATTTACATATTAAATTCTTTTAAAGTGTGAGCTACCACCTAATTGTGTTGACACGAGAGCTACACACAGCACACTTGGGCAATACTGAGCTTGACTGAAGAGGGTAAGAAAGAGAACGGCATTAGAGGGTTAGTCATGGAAAGACAGAGTGTACAGCTTGTTACAGGGACAACGACTCGACTAGTTTGACTGAAACAGAGGACTCGTTGAGAAATAGTGGGAAATGAGAACAAAAATTCGTGGACCGTAGGGGACCTTAAATTCCAGGCTGAGGAATTTTGCACAGGTCAATGCCAACCTTTTCGAGCTTTTCATCGTTAAATGATGAAAGAACTGTTTTGTTAACATTAAATTGACGGGTCTATGAAGGACTAGTTGAAGTGGGAAATCTTTGCAATAAGAAAGGAATAAAGGTAGCAAGATTTAAAGTAAGAAGAAGGTGAGATACAGGAGGGGAACATTTCAAAAAGGCAAGTGATGAGAGTGGAAAAATCTGATATGTGGCATGGAAAGAATGAGTAGCCTCGACTGATTTCAAGATTTATTAGAATAGGCTCTCTAACACGAGACCCCATTTGGCTTATTTGGAGTCACTGAGTGTGTGTATGTATGTGGGCGTGCACGTGTGTGGTGCATGCATTTGTATTCTCCCTCCAATTTTGGGCTGACCAAGACTCAAGTTCCCGATCTCCCGGCTTTTAGAGTCCTTCCTGCCACATTGCTGCTCTAAAACACAGAAGTCAGGAGGGAGAGCTTGACCTCAGGAGGTCAATGACGTCATTGAATAAGTAGATCCACCTAATTGGTCCTCAGATCCCATAACCCACCCCGGATCTCCTTCCCCCATCAAGATCACAACTGGACATCTCCCTTCAGACCAAGAACATGTTCCACCTCTGACCCTGACCCATACAGGAGTCCCATCCATCCTCCACTGAGGAGCTCCAATCCAGGCCATGCACCACGGAACCCTCAGGAGACTTTCACACAGAGGACTGTCAGAGCCCTGCGAATACAAAATCTCCATGATGCCTCCTGGGCATCTTCATAGAAGAGCAGACAAAGAAGCCAGTGCTGGGGAGAAGCTGCTGTGGGATCAGTCAACCTCAGCGTAGAATTGCACTGGCAGCCTTCCTGCTCACTCACTGTAGGATATTTTACAATAATTTCCACCCCGTGTCCTGGACTCAGTGACTCCTGTTTCTTAGCATTGCTGGCTGCCGGCCAGCTCCTTGCTCTGGGAGCAGCTCCTGGCAGCTGCAGCCCAGAGTGGTAATGAACAGAGGCCCAACTGGATGTGGCTGCCGTGCTGCTCCCACAGCTGTGGTCTTGTAAGTCAGGAGCATGCCAGGTGGCTGTGCCTGGAACGAGGGCAGCAGAGCACTTGGGCTCCTTAGCCAGGTACTGGAGAGCTAAAACTTCCAACTATTTTGTCTCTGAGGTGCCAAAAAATGTAGAATGATCAGGGTAATCTGGGAGGTCATCTCCCGACAAATCTGGCTGATGCCACTCAAGCAAACTGAGCCCTGGCTTATAAACATCTCCTCGATTCTCCTTTTCTTTCTTTTTTTTTTTTTATTTTTTTTTTAACGTTTATTTATTTTTGAGACAGAGACAGAGCATGAATGGGGGAGGGTCAGAGAGAGAAGGAGACACAGAATCCGAAACAGGCTCCAGGCTCCGAGCCGTCAGCACAGAGCCCGACGCGGGGCTCGAACTCATGGACCGCGAGATCATGACCTGAGCTGAAGTCGGCCGCTCAACCAACTGAGCCACCCAGGCGCCCCTCGATTCTCCTTTTCTGAGTCTATTTCCTGGTGCTGGACGTTATAGGAATATATACATCTACAGATGGTCAAGTCTAACTTTCTGCATCCTAATCTTTCTCACTACTATGATTAGAAGAAAAGTCCTGAATGCAAGCAGTAGTAAGAGTAGGAGTAGCAGTTGTAGTAGTTACATAAGAACAGTCATATCCAGACAATATACCAGACACTTCAAACGTGTTATCTCATTAAATCGACACAATCCTATGAATTACATACCATGTTCATCCCTTTTGCAGATAAGAAAACAATTTAAAATGCTAACTACCTGGCCCAATATAACCGCAAAAACGTGGCGGAGCCAAGATTTGAACTCACGTTTGTCACACTCCGGAGCAAGAGCACTTATTGAGCACACCATTCAGACTATCTGTAGGAACTTAGCCTCACCCTGAAACTCACTCTGTTTTTGCAATGGCCACATGAATGGATTTCATGCAGAGAAGTATACGTTAGCATACCGAAAAGCCTTCTTTCCTCTCTGAAAAACAAAGAGGAAAACTGTCCGATACTGTGGGTGAAAGTGTAAATCAGGACAACCACTTTGGAAAACCACTGGTATTATTTACTGAAGTGGAAGGTTTGCATGTTCTGTGATCCAGCATTTCTCCTCTAGGAATATGCCCACAAAAGATGTGTGCACGTGCGCACAGAAGAAATGTACAAGAATGCTCACAGCAGCATTGTTTGTGTTAGCCCTAAACTGCAAATAATCCAAAAATCTATCAACAGGAATAGGGCTACCTAATTGGGATATATTCACACAATGGAACGCCGTACAGCAATGAGTAATCGACCCAGTTACACGCAACAACATGGATGAATGCGGAGGTCAGGAAGCCAGACGCAAAGAACACATGTTGTGCAATTCAATTTACTTTAATGTCAAACACAGAAGTAAACCATAGTATTTAGAGAGTCACACTTAGGGGATAAAATTATCAAGTAAAGCAAGGAAGTGATTGCCATAAAAGTCAGAAAAGTGGAGAGGGGGTGGGAAGTGGCCATCATGAGTGGAGGCCGTAAGAGGCTTCAGGGGTGCTGCAAATTCTGGCATATTTGCTTGAGAAGACACAAGTAATTTCTTTTATATTAATTTTTGGTAATGTCTATGGATCCTACAGTAGAAATGGCTTAAAAACAGGCTCAAGGGAGGTAAAGGCAAAGAGAAAAAAAAAAAAGAAAAGAAAAAAGTAAAGAAAAGAAAAGGAAAGAAAAACTCACATCAAACAATGCAACTTTTGCTTTCAAACTGAGGCTACAATATCTTGGTAAGCAGCCTGTTTTAAGACAGATTTTATCGACAGAACCTGCTACCTCTGGACTCACTTCCACCCTCTGTACTGATCAGAAGTTCTCCCACTCCCACCGCTTTTAATCATTAGTGTTATTCTGGTTAAAGAAACGTTTCCTTGCTCACATTATAGGTGACCGTACTCAAGTACATTTCTCTTAGAAGGAAATGATTGATTTTTCTGGTACGCTCTGGTAGAAGTAATCGTGAGCTTTTTAGGTCACCCTTGACTCAAGGGTGCTTCTGCGATAGGAAAATGGGAACAGCAAAGTTTATGGTCTTAATTAACATATCCGAATAAAGGCTTGTCAGAATGAGAAATGAGGCAACCATGATACTAGGAAAGACACGGGGACAGAGCAAGGGATGGGGATGAAGGGGGAGGAGGGACTGGGTGAAGTCCCAACAGACGACCAGCTCAGGTGTCACAGGCCCGGGGGCACAGGGGGTCCAACCCAGCTTCTCTTCAGGTGCTTTAAAACTCTAAAAAGGCTTATCAGCATATTCATTTGGGATGATCCTAAACTCTAAATTCTAAAAGACCTGGCTTTTAAACTACGAGAAATCAGGACTCGTTAAGGATTATTTGAGTTCCAAGCTCCATAACAGAACAAAGTTAAATGGTAGTTAAAAATCCCTGCCTCAGGCTCTGAGAAATAGTTGGCTGCCTTGACTGTAATTTTCACTCTTTCCCTCTGTTAGCAATCACCTCCACCCTCACATGCCTACCCAAACGAAATTCAGTCTCATAGTTATCCTAGGTGAGGAAAAGGAATGAATGAAACTTTTGCCAAGTGCTGTGAGGCCCATGTAATAGAAGCACAGGTAGCAATCATTGACTGAACCTTTACTGTCTTCAGGTACTTTTTCTAAGCTATGTGGATATAGAATTTGACTTGCTCTTCACAATAACTCCATGAAGTTGGTTCTATTTCTATTATCTCATTTTACCAAGGAGAAAACTAAGAAAGGCACAGAAAGTGTGAGTAGTTTGTCTTATTATCAGCCGCATCACATTCCTTTTGGGAAGAATGTGGTGTGCCAATTGAAATTAATCTCAATTTTTCTTTCTTCCCCTCCTTGTTTCTCTAAATCCTACCCTTCTTTCAACATCCACCTAAAATTCGACTTTCTTCATGAAGCATTCATTAATAGACTTACTTTTCTCTGAATCATGTCACTTCTCAAACTACACATCTGGAAATTATTGTGATCCCATCCATGCTTCATCTCCTAAAACAGCCTATGAGCTCATGGAAGACAAAAGCGATTGCACATGTACCTGTACGCCCCCGCCCCTGTAGCTTGCCTTAACTTCTTCCCAAATGGTGATGCTTGCAGACACAAGGTGTAGATCTTAATGGTTACATTGAATTGAGTCACCGACTTAAAGTCTATTTTTGTTATTTTCTGAAGTACCAAGAGGAGGATTATACATACACATAGAAATTTCATATATGAGGACTCAAAGAGAAATATTAAGTTTTAATCCATGTACTTTTCTATTATTTACACTTTTACAGCATAGTTTTACTTTTAAAAACCCACAAAATTAATTTTAACCGTGGTTAGTGAGCTTAAAGTTTCTGGCAGGAAGAGGGAGGTATTGAGTTGGAATAGCATGAATCGGTAGTAGAAATGGTGACTCCCAGTGTTGGTTCTGTGTTGGGTAAGTACTGAAGTTTCCCTGGGCTGAAGAGAAGAGCCTAGAGTCCTGCCCCTGCTCCTTGACTTTGAGCCTAAGAATATATTTAGTTCTCAAAATCTCATTATTCACTGGTATATATTTTAGGTGACATAATCCTATATAACCTAGTATATTTTTGACTTTTCAAATTTGTTGCCAAGTTATTCACTATCTGCGTGTGTATAGGTTTCCTTAAACATGCTTAGGAAAAAATAAAAATTTTCCAGACAAGTAAATGTGTAATTGAAATTTAGGCACCAAAATTTCACCTTGAGCTCTATCAGAGTTAAAACCAAACTAAATATATTAAGCCATAATTATTTAGAACGGTTATTTGCATTTAAAGGGTATTAACACACACATTGCTTCTTACAAAGGAACTAGAACTGTAGGATATGTCATTCCAGTGTGCAACCTTTCGGGGAAGAAACTTTGAGCTGTTCATTCCGGAAACCTTGATTATCAGTTACCTTCCAACATAGGCCTGAGTTTATAATATGCATTAGTGTAAGGGAAACCAGAGCCGATTCAGAGATTTTGAAACTGTCAAAGACTGATGTCCACATAGAAAATCTGTTTGTATTTTTTTCATGAAAGGTCGTCCTTCAACAAATGATAAAGAGAAAACGTGAGTGTGTGTAAACAACATAATTATTTCAGAATCAATACGCTTTTTCTATTAGCTTTTGAAGTCTGTTTGTTTAAAAAGTTTCTTTTCAACCTAGCTCTTCTGGTTTTGTGGGCAGAAGTGACTAGGGACATGATCTTTGCAATATTTCATTTTGTTATCTCTTATTATTACATGGTGGCCCAGAGCATGGCATGAATAAAGCTGTCTTGTCATCAAAATGCATTCATTCATTTAACAAGTTCCTGAAAATAATGGAACAGTTGCTAAGCGATGGAGAAATTACATATTCTCAGGGATCTGTGCAGATTCTAAAAGCAAAAGTAATTCTGACAATTGGTATTAGTGCCTCTTGAACCCAGCTAAATACAACTAAGGAAGTGGCATGCTTACCTAATAGTCAAGAGACAATATCTTTATTTTTCCTTCTCTCTGACTCAGGTTTCCAAAGTAATTCCAGTCAAACAGTGATCTGAATCCATTTATGGATTACAGATAGCTGGCAAGTTAATAACACATTTATTTTTTTTAACTGGTATGAGAAGACTGTATTCTTTGAATTGGGAAGTAAAATTATCTTAGATATATTCATCGTATTTTAATTAAATATTAAGGTTTACATCACAGTTCCACATTTATGGATTACACCTCTCTCCCAAACAGCCATTATTAAAATTTTGGGATATGTTTCTCTGTCACTTTTATAGACATAAGTAAAGTTATTACCTATTATTATTTAACATTATACACACACACTATACACACACACAAATAAATGCTTGTTCTAAATGCTGCTAATATATCATTCCTTTTAAAACAATTTTTAAATTTTTTAATGTTATTTATTTTTGACAGAGAGAGAGAGAGAGAAAGAGAGAGACAGAGCAAGTGGGAGAGGGGCAGAGAGAGGGAGACACAGAATCCGAAGCAGGATCCAGGCTCCAAGCTGTCAGCACAAAGGCCAACATGGGGCTTGAACTCACAAATGGCAAGGTCATGACATAAGCTAAAGTCGGACACTTAACCAACTGAGCCACCCAGGTGTCCCTTGAGACAATTTTTAATCATTTAATTGCTGATCGCCATTATAAATAACTCTTAATTATGCTGTACAAACATTTTAAAAAGGACCTTTTCTACCGCAAAAGGAACACATTTACAGAAACACCTCTGGAATGTCAATAAATACCTTGGGGATAGGACTACTCCTATTGAGCAAATTCTGAGTCAGATCAAATAAAGACGAATGCTGTGACAGGAGGTTTTCCAAGGAGCTGCCACATAAGTCAAATAATGACAATCTCAGGAGACGGGGCTTTTTGGAGAGCTCTGAATCATTTTGCCCCTCCAGTGGCTACTAGGTTGCTGGTTTTTCCAGCATTACTAATTGTGAGGCTGCTGGTTTTCAAGCTTACTGTAGATATCAGGAGAGAGGGATGAAAATGTTGCTAGGTAAAACTCTACAAAATGATCTGTTCTTACCAATATTCAGCCATATTGCTTAAATAGACCCTCACTGTATTGTTCCAAGTCTTTGGTTAATTTCCAGAATTCTCCAGAGAAACACAGAAATTGAAAACATAGACATATGTGGAGAGATTTATTACAGGAATTGATTCCCGTGATTATCGAGGCCTAGAAGTCCTACAACCTGCCATCTGCAGGAAGGAGAACCAAGTAAATAAACGAGTTCAGCAAAGTTGCAAGTTACAATACCAATATACAAAAATCAATGGTCTTTCCCTACACAAGCAATGAACACTGCAAAAGTGAAATTATGAACATAATTTCATTTACAATAACATCAAAAAAGAAATTTTTTAGAAATAAATTTAACGAAAGTATAAACTAAAAACTACAGAACATTGATAAAATAAGTTAAAAAGATAGAAATACATGGAAAGACATCCCATGATCATGGACTAGAAAATTTAATATTGGTAACGTGGCAATACTCCCCAAACTGATTTTCAGATTCAGTGTAATCCCTATCAAAATCTCAGTTGGCATTTTTGCTGACACTAACAACATTATCCTAAAATTCACAGGAAAAAACAAGTGACGCCAAATAGCTACAGTTTTTTAAAAACTGCAGCTGGAGAACTCAGACTGTCCTATTTTAAAACTAGCTTACAATAATCAAGAGAATGTGATATTGTCATAGGATAAATACATAAATCAATGAAATAGAATTAAGAATCCAGAAATAAACCCTTATGAGTTATGGTTATTTATTTGCTTTTTACAAGGTTGCCCTGATAACTAAATAGGGGAAACAACAAGTGTTTCAACAACTAGTACTAGAATAACTGGATATACATATGCAACAGAAAAAAAATCGACCACTTCTTCATACTACATACAAAAATTAATTCCAAATAGGATGAAAGGGGCACCTGGGTGGCTCAGTCAGTTAAGCGTCTGACTCTTATTTCGGCTCAGGTCATGATCTCACAATTTTTGAGTTCGAGCCCACATCAGGCTCTATGTTGAAAGTGTGGGGCCTGCTTGGGATTCTCTCTCCCTCTCCCTCCCTCTGTCCCTCTCCCCCTCGCACACATGTGCTCTTTCACTCTCTCAAAATAAGCAATAAAAATGAAAAAAAAAACCTTAAAAACTATCTCAAAATATGATGATGTAAGTGTAAAACTAAAAATCTTAGAAGAAAAACCTTGAAAGCATGCTAAGTGAAACAATCCAGACCACATACTGTATGATTCCATTTATATGAAATGTCCAGAAAAGGCAAATCAATAGAGATTGAAACTATATTAGATGCTGCCAAAAGCCAGGGGAAGGTTCAAAGCTATAAACCTAAACTTAAAAGGTATAAGACATAGAATATGAGGTTTCCTTTTGGTAGGATACAAATATTTAAAATTAGATAATGGTAATGGTTCCAGAACTCTTTGAATATACTAAAACCCACTGAATTATAGACTTTAAAAGGGTGAGTTTATGGTGTGTTCATTATATTTCTTTAACTAAGCTGTTATAAAGAAAATTACTACATGAACTTGACTTTAAAAATCAAATTATATCCAGACTACTTGCACAGATACCGTATGTTTTCACTCTTATGTGGATCCTGAGAAACTTAACAGAAGACCATGGGGGAAAGGAAGGGGAAAAAAAAAGTTAGAGAGAGAGGGAGCCAAACCATAAGAGACTCTTAAAAACTGAGAATAAACTGAGGGTTGATGGGGGGTAGGAGGGAGGGGAAAGTGTGTAATGGGCATTGAGGAGGGCACCTGTTGGGATGAGCACTGGGTGTTGTATGGAAACCAATTTGACAATAAATTTCATAATAAAAAAAATAAAAAATAAATCAAATTATAAGTACCTTTTTTTCTAAATAGGTCTCCTGAGGCAAGGGAAAAAGAGCAAAAATAAACTAGTGGGACTACATCAAAATAATCGGCACAGTGAAGGAAAGAATCAACAAAACTAAAGGACAAGTTACAGAATGGGAGAAGACATTTGCAGATGACATAGCCAATAAAGGGTTAGTATCCAAAATATACAAAGAACTTATACAACTCAACACCCAAAAAACAAATAACCCAATTTAAAAATGGGCAGAAGACATGAACAGACATTTCTCCAAACAAGACATCCAGACAGCCAACAGACACCTGAAAAGATGCTCATCATCACTCATCATCAGGGAAATGCAATCAAAACTTGTCACAGAACTGCCACTTGTCAGAATGGCTAAAATCAACAACATAAGAAACAGGTGTTGGTGAGGATCTGGCAAAAAGAGAACACTGCTGCTCTGTTGGCGGAAATGCCAACTGGTGCAGCCACCTGGAAAACAGCAGGAAGGTTCCTCAAAAAGTTAAAAATAGAACTACCCTACGATCCAGTGACCATACTAATGGGTATTTACTCAAAAAATACAAAAATGCTAATTCAGAGGGATACATGCTCCCTTTTGTTTACAAGTAGCGTTATTTACAAGAGCCAAGATATGGAAACAGCACCTGTCCATTGATAGACAAATGGGATAAAGAAGATCTGATATATATACATATATACACACACATATATACATGTATAATTCCGACATAAGAAAGGATGAAATCTTGCCTTTTGCGACAATACGGATGGAGCTGGAAGAGTGTAACGCTAAGCAAAGTCTGTCAGTCAGAGAAGGACAAATAACAAAGGAATTCACTCATAGGTGGAATTTAAGAAACACAAAATTTAATGATGTAACTACTTAACTATTAATTTAACTATTAGAGAAGAAACTAATGGTTACCAGAGAAGAGGGTGGGGGGATGGGTGAAATGGGTGATGGGGATTAAGGAGCGCACTTGTAATGATGAGCACCGCATGATGTATGGAAGTAGTGAATCATCATATTGGACACCTGAACTAGTATAATACTGGATGTTAGTTAACTAACTGGAATTAAAATAAAAACTTTTAAGAAATCAGATTATATAAAAATATATATAATGGACATTCTCTACAGCTCTCCAAACTTGTATTGCCCATTCCCCTTCTCAGAGGCACATTCACCACTTTTTTGTGTGTCATTCAATGCATGCCCTCTGCATTGCCAAACATAAATAATGGCATGGATACATTTCCGAACATATTCAATGTTATTTTATAAGATAAATTTCTAAAAGAAAAATGGTTATATCAACATAATTGCACATTTTAAATTATCTACATACCTATTTATCATTAACATATAGCCAAATTACAGAAATACTGTATCAGCTTCCTTTACTTTTAATCTTTGGCAGTTTCATATGGGAAATACTTATACCTTTTAACTTGCATTTATTTGTTAATGTTTATTTATATTTGAGAGAGAGAGAGAGTGTGTGTGTGGGTGAGAGAGAGAGAGAGACAGAGAGAGAGAGAGAGAGAGAGAGAGAGAGCAGGGACGGGACAGGGAGAGAGACAGAGACAGACTCTGAAGCAGGCTCCAGGCTCTGAGCTGTCAGCACAGAGCCTGACATGGTACTCAAACCCACAAACCGTGAGATCATAACTGAGTGAAGTCGGACACTTAACTGACTGAGCCACCCAGGCACCTGGGTGAACACATATGTAATATTACTTTCAGGAGTAGAATTTAGTGACCCATCACTTACATTTAACACTCGGTGCTCATTACAAGTACCCTCTTTTTTGTTTTTTTTTATCTTTTGTAATGAGGATATATTTTTTTAATTTTATTTTTTATTTTTTAAAATTGACATCCAAATTAGTTAGCATCTAGTGTAACAATGATTTCAGGAGTAGATTCCTTAGTGCCCCTTGCCCATTTAGCCCATCCCCCCTCCCACAACCCCCCCAGTAGCCCTCTGTTCTCCATATTTATGAATCTCTTCGGTTTCGTCCCCCTCCCTGTTTTTATACTGTTTTTGCTTCCCTTCCCTTACGTTCATCTGTTTTGTCTCTTAAAGTCCTCATATGAGTGAAGTCATATGATCTTTGTCTTTCTCTGACTAATTTCACTTAGCATAATACCCTCCAGTTCCATCCACACAGTTGCAAACGGCAAGATTTCATTCTTTTTGATTGCCGAGTAATACTCCATTATATATATATACCACATCTTCTTTATCCATTCATACATCAATGGACATTTGGGCTAACACATGAAAAAAAGCTCAACATCACTCATCATCAGGGAAATACAAATCAAAACCACAATGAGATACCACCTTACACCTGTCAGAATGGCTAACATTAACAAGTTCCCTCTTTAATGCCCATCACCCATTTAGCCCATCTTCCCTCCAACATGTCAGTTTGTTCTCTATAGTTAAGAGTCTGTTTCTTGGTTTGCCTCTCTTTTTCCCCCCTATGTTCATCTGTTTTGTTTCTTACATTCCACATATGAGAGCGCACCTTTAGGAATTTCCTGCTCATGTTTTTTTTGTTTTTTTTTTTTAAGTAGGCTTCATGCCCAGTGCAGAACCCAGTGCAGAGACCGACCTCACCACCCTGAGATCAAGACCTGAGCTAAGATCAAGAGTTGGACGCCCAACCAACTGAGCCACTGAGGTGCCCCTCCTTCTCATTCATACTGATGATTCACTTGTGAACTTTTTAAAATACACAACAATGCAAGGAATAATAAACATCTATGTATATGCCACTCAGAGAAACAAACACTAACATTTTTATCATACTGACATCACATTTCTTTTTTTGTTATTTTTTTAATGTTTTTATTTATTTTTGAGAGAGAAAGAGTGAGAGTGAGTGAGTGAGCGTGAGGGGTGAGGAGCAGACAGAGAGGGAGACACAGAACCTGAAGCAGCCTCCAGGCCTCAAGCTGTCAGCACAGAGCCGACACGGGGCTTGAACTCATGAGCTAAGAGATCATGACCTGAGCCAAAGTCGGACGCTTAACCTACTGAGATGTTCAGGCGCCGCTTGACATTGCATTTCTTAAAGAAAACTCTAAAAATAAAGGTTATGACTCCTCTGTTCTCCACCACAATACATTCTTATTCTCTCTCCATGGAGATAACCCCTATCACAAGTTAAGCATACATCCAAGCCAGTGCATACTTTAACTATGTTTTAACTATGCTTTAATTGACAATAGATAATATTTCTATGTAATACATATATTATACATAGCATTTGGCAATGTTCTTGTTTTTAGCCCAGTATTGTTTTGAGATCTACCTATACTGACCACACAGATCTTTTTTTAAACTATATCTATTACTACAGATCTCTTTTATTGCATCCTCGTATCTCATTTCATGTTTATTCATTTATTTTTCATTTTTTCTGAGAGAGACACAGAGCACAAGGGGGCAGAGAGAGAGGGAGACACAAAATCTGAAGCAGGTCCCAGCTCTGAGCTGTTAGCACAGAGCCCGACAGATGGCTCAAACTCAAAACCCGCGAGATCATGACCTGAACTGAAGTCGGCCACTTAACCGACTAAGCCACCCAGGCAACCCTCATTTTATGAATATACAACAGTTCATTTCTCCTTACCTTTATTGAAGGACTTCTGGATTATTATCAGTTTTTTTTTTTCTGAAACAAAGAATTCTGTAATGAGCAGATCTTCGTTTAATTTTCCTGTTATATATGTGTAAGAATTTCCCTACAATAAATTCTCAGGAGCAAAATGGCTGGTTTACAGGCCTTACTTATCCCTAATTTTAGCAGCTAATGCCAGACTGCTTGTACAAATTCATACTCCCATTTGAACAAGCAAGGGCCCTCACGGCATGTAATTTTGCATTCTGGTGTGTCTGGAGGAGGATGGGAGATTACTGAGTTCGGTCTCTGCATCCTTGACCCCCCCACATACACCCCAACATTATCTTTTTCAGCCTCTCATTATTGTTTTAGTTACTTTTATTCTGATTACCAGTAAGACTTGGGGTGTCTTTATATGTTTGCCAGTGAATTTTATTAATTTTAAAACGTTACTCCCATTTTTAAGCATATGCTTTATTATTTGACACCATTCTAAATGAGCCAGATGCACGGACCTAATGTAAAAACAAGCATTTTGTAATAAACATATGAAGTAGTGTGGCTGTTATAAGCCAAGAGTGGGTTTTTCTGGACATCTGGCCTTTTGAAATAGTAAAGAACCAAAGTTTCCGATTAAAAAAGACAATTTATCAACCTGATTTCAAAAGAGAGCGGTCAATACTTTTTATTCCTTTTTGACTGAGAGAATTTGTTTTAATCAAACAAATCAGTCTATTTGGTTCTGAAAATGTCATTCCATAGTCCATTTTCCCTTGAAAACATTTGAATTATTCAGAATTGGGTCACGTGGGTTAATGGTGGCGGGGGTGTAGTTGGGGACACACAGTCCGGGTGAGGCAAGAAGCATGACTGGGTGTGCCCCGGGTCTCCTCACGTCTCAGAGAGGGGAGGGACAGGAAAGAGTTTTCAAATACAATCTCTCAGACCCAAGGTCAGCCTGGAAAGCATTTCCTTAATCTGAATATTGGATAGAATTCTGCTCAAAGCCACTTACCTAGCATTCAGAGAAGATCTTTAATTTCAATCGATTTCAAATCAACGGGCTAATAAATTAGTGGGACTCAGCATAGCCTAGGATGCTAGTCATGTCTTATCAATTGTGACTTAGTCATGATTTATTAGAATTTTTCATAACAATGTTAAATTGATGGATTATAGCAATTATAAAGCAGCGATCACAAAACACAGCAGTGTGCTTTTAACAGAATATTTGAAGAATTCTTTCATGTGTCCTCATCTTGTCCAGCTATTACATTCTGATGGGTGATATAGGTATACCCCAGCAATTTCTAAGATTATATCCACATTAGGGTTGTAGTACAATTTCTCTAGAGCACATAGACATTTCTTTTGGACTCTTTACATGTGGCTATTCCATTGTAAAATAATAAATAATCTGAACTTCCCCAATTATCATTTTCAGACCCTTGAAGGCATTAATTTCTGCTTCTTGCTTAAATATTTACTCACCAGAAGCGCTGATAATAGCCTGCCTCGTCACCCTATACTGTCAACTACCAGTTTGAAAATGCTAAGCTTCAAGAGGACAGAACTCACTTTTGTCTCTCCAAAGAAGCCCAGCCAGAGAGCAGCTTACTCTGTTTCAGAACCAGGCCAGCTCCTTGTTTTCCCCCAACTCTTGGGTATGACTGGACTATCTCATTCTTACTCTTAAACTTGCCCAAGAGCCCTAGCTATCCCATAGTCTACTGACGATATCCAGGGATATTTCTGCAATGAAGGCAGTCAAACTCTTCTGCTGATGTGCCTCTGGAATCTTGCCCTAGTCCTGCTGTAACAGATGCACCCAAATCTCTTCAGATTCCTTACTGGTTCTGCAGACTCATGAGTTTGCTCCTGGTGGCTCATAGCTTATGAAAACCTTCATCAGAGAACTACCTATTGGTTCCTGGAGCTGTTTCATCCACATACTGAAAGCCTAAAACCCAGGGAGTTAACATGTTTCTGGAGTAAACCTTAGCCAATGACTGGCTGTTGTATGAGGATGAAAGTTCAGCTCCCTCAAAGGGGGAAAGACTCTCTTCTTGACCCCCTTGGGAGATCAGGCAAAGCTGGGGGGAAACCTAGAATTGCCCACGTGTTGGGTGAAAGGGACAAGATAGAGGCCAGTGAGGGCAGGAGGGTCTGATCACAGAGAAATTCATAGACCACAGGGATAATCCTTTAGATTATATTCTAAATGTGACAGAAATCCACTAAAGAGTTTTAAGAAAGGGAGTGGTGTCATTTAAGTTTTGGAACACTCATTCAGACACCCGGATGGAGACTGGTTTGTAGATCTGGATGAACCAGTAAGAGGTCCTCCATGGTGACCAAGCCATCTGCATTGAGAGGGATACTTCTTAGCACATGAGCATAGCAGTGAGAACCTACAAGCAGGCAGTAACACCAGGAATATTGCTATGGGGATGGAGGTGAAGTCTAAGGAAGTTAGGTTGCAGATAAAATATAGGACACCCACTTATATTTGAATTTCAGATGCACAGCAAATAGTCTTTTCGTCTAAGTACGTTCCAAATATTACATGGAAGGAAATGGTATGGAACATTCTTCTATTAAAAAAAATCATTCATTGCTTATCTGAAATTCAAATTTTAGTGGGCATCTTGTTGTGGCTGCTGTTGTGTCCTATGTCGGGCACCCTACTGAGGGTTTCTAAATGAAAGCACTGAGCTAATAAGAAAAGGGTTGGAATGTGCACAAGTCTCTTAAATCTCAGTTTCTTGCTTTTGGTCTGTGTCTGCAGGCTAACGTCAAAATAAAAGCATCCTGTCACTAAACTTACACATAATTTATAATCAGGTACATGTTACGCTCATGTGCTAAGCTCCCAGGAAGACTTAGGCCACTAAATGAAAAAAAAAAAAAATCCTGATGACCCAGATTCTATCTCAAATATGTTTCTACCCTGTCTTTCTGCTCACCAGAGAGTTTTTCATGTTTTTTTTCTTCAAAAACACTGTCCTACACAGAAAAAAAGGGTAGCTCCTAAAGCAATTTGTATAGATATTAGAATAATTCAGGAGAAAACTGAGTCACACACTACCTTGGCTAGTCAGTGTGCATGCACCTTAGACTGTGCCCAAGGACACCCAAGGGTCCTGAGAACAATGTCCAACCCTACCACAGCCTTCATCAAACCTCTTCTGAGGCATGGTTATAGAGCATGGCCTCTGGACTCTACTAGACTTGGCTTTGATAACCACATGCGAAGTAACCGCTTGACCTAAAGCCGACACTAGACTTGGCTTTGAATCCCACTTTGGCTGCTGAGAAATCTATGTGAACATAAACAAATTAAGCTTAGATTTCCTGTCTGGATAAAAACAGAGATACTATATAATATAGAGATCAGATGAGGTCTTTCGTGAAAAAGCATTGCTCAAAATGCTAGATTCAGAGTCAAATCTAAAAAAAGCTAATGACTGTAGGTATCATTCGCCATTAGAGTTCACAACAGGAACTGACCTTCCCTGATACATTCCTTAAGTTCCAAATGTTGATATATATGCCCCAAGGGGCATATCCCAGAAGCAGACTCAACAACAAGCATTTGTGTGAAAGACGTTTTATAGTAAATGTTCTTAGGAAAAGCGGCAGAGGCCGACTGGGACCCGGGAAGGAGAGAGGTCAGGCAAGGGGGGAAAATCAGGCAAAGTCCGCTGAAGGGCGGCTTTGGCTCAGTCCCACAAGAAAGCTCAAAGATGGGACAGGTCCTATCTCGGTCCTGGTCCTCTCAGGGGACGAGGGGGCTGTACAGACACAGTCAGTGGCTATGGAATGTCCCTAGGCAACATGTCCAGAGGTCCCTGGAGGAAAAGTGAGTTAAGACAGCAAGAGGGCAGCACTTCCACTAAGAGATGGAGGTACTGGGTGTTTGGAGTGAAATGTGGTGGGAACGAGTGAGCGTAAAAAACGTAAGGGGATCCATAGGGATGCAGGAGACGTGATGACAGCATCACCCCATTTGGCTTAAAGCAGAAATCCTATGTGAGAGAAAAAGAAAGATCCGTGGTTCTCATTCATTTACCATGGTACACCACTAAAAGAATGATGGAGACGCATGATATTTTCTGAGATAGTAAGCAGTGGAGAACTATTTTCAAACTTTGCTTAATAAATGGCAGTTATTATAATCCAAGTATTAACATAAATATCTTTAGTGTTTATTAACTGAGTCCAGGATGGTTGGCTCCTTTCCTCTAACCCAACTACAACAAATATTACATAGAAAACCATCTTGTTATGGAGATCCCCAAAAATGATGACCACTTCAATAAGATAAAGTTAAACACATCAATAGAATAATAGACAAAGAACATGAATAAGCAATTCACAAAAGAAAAAGTGAAAATGGACAATAAACATAAGATCATTGCTGAAAGTTACTAGTAACCGAAGAAATTTAACTTGGACCATGAGATACTAGTTTTCACCTCTCAGAATTGGTATTAATTTTTAAAGGAGTAATACTTAAAACTGCCAAGAATGTAGGGAAAATGAGTACCCTTACACAATGTTATTGTGAGTGTCACCTGGCATAACTCTCCTAGAAGACAATTCAACAATACTTATCAAAAATACACAGGGGCTCCTGGGTGGCTCGGTCGGCTGGGCGTCGACTTCAGCTCAGGTCATGATCTCACAGTTTGTGGGTTCAAGCCCCGTGTTGGGCTCTGTGCTGACAGTGCAGAGCCTGGAGCCTGTTTCGGATTCTGTGTCTCCTTCTCTCTCTGCCCCACCCCTGTTCACACTCTGTCTCTGTCTCAAGAATAAATAAACATTAAAAAATTTTTTTTTAAAATACACAAAAATGCAGACCCTTTGACAAAGCAGTTACACTTTAAGAAATTTTTACTCAGGAAATAATTGACAAGTTTAAAAAAGTCATTTCAATAACGTGTACTATCATGCAACACATAATATCTAAAAATTGGAAAACTACACATGTTCACCAAAGGAGGGTTAAATTAAATCAACGGGGATATACAAAGTGCTGTAACTATGTAGGTGTTCTTATGTTGTCAAATAAATATATCAACAGAAGTTTCTAATCATTTGTTATTAAACCAAAGAAAAGCAAGATTGTAAAACATAAACAGTATGATCTAATCTAAGCCCAGAAACAAATGTGAGAGGAAATATATGAAAATGTTAACAATAGTTATCTTTAGGTATTGAGGATGACTTTTAATTTCTTCTTTCTGCTTATCTGTATTTTCTAGTTTTTCTACAGTAAACATATATTGCTTGCATAATAAACCACGTTATAAAATAACGAGGCATCACCTCTCTGTACTTAGTTAAAAATGAAGTACTCTCAGAGATTGGGTAGCAATACATATTTTTCCACTGTGTTAATTTCCTGTTCCATTAAGCATATGTAATTAACAGTCTGCCGTGACTCCCACTGGTTGGAGGGGATCCAAGCGCTACACAACAAACAAGGCAATGGAAACCATTCATCCCCAGCTTTGACCTCAGCCAGCAAACCGTGGCCTTGGGACCGAATCCATCAAACTTCAGGTTTAGAAAAAAGTCTTCAGTCATGTCAAGGATTTATGTGAGCCAAAGGTGTCCCCGGAAAGGCACCTCTTTCTAGCAGTTGGTGCCTCGCTGCAATGAGAGTGTGATCAATGACTTCACAGTTGGGAAAAGCTAGCAAAATGCCCTGTATGTGGTAGATGCTCAAAAAATGCTTGGACTACAAGTTAACAATGCTCATCTTAGGAATGACGGGACCAAATTTGAAAATTTGTAAAACATTGTTTATGCACCACCAGGAAGCCATCAAATAGTCATATTAGTCATGTTTTTTTTTCAAAATTCAAAAATTACAAGGCAATTTTTGACTGACAAACTTCTGTCCACTGTTACTGCTGCTGAACTCACTCCTGCTTATTTCAAACACAAAAAACAGCAATAAAAAGACCTTAGTGCTTTAGAAAAGCTAGAGCCTGAGAAGCAGAGGAAGAAACAAGACCCTGAAAATCCGAAACAACCACAAGTCACATCCCAAACGGCACAATGTGAATTGATCCATGTGGTCACCTCCTTTTCCAAAGTACACATCTTTTCATCCCTGCCACCACCAACACAGATAGGACACTTACCCATCTGAGTATCTTCTCTGTTACCTTTCTCTTTTTTTAAAAAGGGTGATCCTTCATAAATCTTGTGGCAATGGTTTTTATAAATTTTATATCTAAAATGAATTGGAGCTACATTTTGTCAATTGTCTAAGTAGTAGATTTCAAAAGCAATTTCATCTCCAGTCTATGGGTAAATACATAAATTTCTTTGAAAAGTGTTTTTTTTACCTAGCAAACCAGAATGAAACCCATTAGAAAAAATCTGTATTCCTCCACAGTGGCTTAACTAACACATCCCATCACAGAAATATTTCTGCAAATGAAGGCATTGCATTGTAGCTCCCCTTCTCCATTCTAATAACCTGCAGGAGTGAAACATTCTGTTAGCATGTTGTCTATATGTGGGTGGCTAAGAATGAATTTTGAGGTTTTAGTGATCAATTTCCAGATAGAAAAGCAAAAGCAAACAGAGGGATACTGTACCATCACCCGCAGTACAATCCAACTGTGACTGTGGGCCAAAAATCTAGGTTGGCAGTCTGAAGTGACATTGTATGTGAACACATACTCAGAATTACCTAATAGGGTGCTCTATCCCCCCAAAATCTGAGTAAGGAAATGCAGATGACTCAGGGACCCACCACCAAAACCATTACGTGAGAAAATAGTTGGAAGTATGTCCAAAAATGTAGAGGATTTTTAAAAGTACATGAAGCCAACTACGGATCCTAGGTAACATGGTCATGGAATTGAAAATTAAGGAAACTTTAATTTGTGGCAGTGCAACACCCTGTCTCCCTTTCTTTTCTACCACCTCTCCTTTCCTTACATGCTTTAAGATGCCTGGAAGGGAGGCCTGGGTGGCACAGTCAGTTAAGCATCTGACTTTGGCTCAGGTCATGATCTTATGACTCAGGAATTCTGGTCCCACATAAGGCTCCCTGTTGTCAGCTCAGAGCCCATATCAGATTCTCTGTCCTCCTCTGTCCCCTTCTTTCCCTGCCCTCCCCCACTTGCACTCTCTCTCTCTCTCTTAAGAAAAATGCCTGGAAGAGTTTGAATTAGTGTCAGAAGAGCCCAGGTAAGGAAGCATCTTGGGATGCAGAGGTGCTTCAGATACAGGGCCAAGCACACACCTCGCCTCCCATCACCAAATTTCAATCATGCTATTGCTTCAGTCCACCATTGCCACTGCCTGTAGCTGATGAATTTGGTTCTCACATTCTCCTGTCTAAAGGCGTTTTTCTTCTTTAGGGAACCGCATACATTTGTAGTCTGAATATCTTCAATGAATGAATGGCTGGCTTAATTTCTCCTGCTTTAATAGGGCTTAAGTTAAGGTTGTTCGTTGCATAATATATCCTGTTAGCACACAAGACAGTATCATGGAATACGCAGAAACTCAGTAAGCAGCAATCTCTTTAAATTAAAACATTTATTGTGCCTTAGTCCTCCTCACCTTGTAAGATCGAAAGTCAAGTGGTCTGTCTGCACTAGGGCCCTAAATCACAAACTCCAAGTCAGTTCCCTGAGATTGAGGCCTGGTTCCCTGTCATCCCATATTCTCTAGAAACAAGAGCAGAAGCTTCTCTCACTTTCTTCTCACCAGGAGGCTCGGGTACATCCATTGTCCATTTGAGCCTCAGTGATATACAGGAGTCCACCGAACATACCAGGCAGAAAGGTGGGTACTGCCCTCACTTCTCCCTGGAAATCTTCCTCTCTGCCACATATCACACGGGCCTCTGCCCCATACAGTATTTATTTCATTATTGTGGACATCCAGAAACTTCATCTCCCTGGAGAAAGGAAACAGACTCTACATGGACAGGAGTGTGCCTTTTTTTTTTTTTTTAACTGATTTTTTACTAGAACTATTTGGCTTCCTTAAAGTTCCTTGTGGGGCACCTGGCTGGCTCAGTTGGTAAAGCATATGACTCTTGATCTCAGGGTCATGAATTCACATTGGGCATAGAGCTTACTGGGAAGGGAAGGGAAGGGAAGGGAAGGGAAGGGAAGGGAAGGGAAGGGAAGGGGAGGGGAGGGGAGGGGAGGGGAGGGGAGGGGAGGGGAGGGGAGGGGGAGGGGGAGGGGGAAGGGGAAGGGGAAGGGGAAGGGGAAGGGGAAGGGGAAGGGGAAGGGGAAGGGAGGGGACGGGAAGGGGAAGGGGAAGGGGAAGGGGAAGGGAGGGGACGGGAAGGGGAAGGGGAAGGGGAAGGGGAAGGGGAAGGGGAAGGGAGGGGACGGGAAGGGGAAGGGGAAGGGGAAGGGGAAGGGAGGGGACGGGAAGGGGAAGGGGAAGGGAGGGGAGGGAGGGGAGGGGAGGGAGGAAAGGAGAAAACAGAAAAAAGAGAAAACAAAACAAAACAAAAGAAGAGGGAAGGAGAAGAGAGTTCCTTGTCTCCAGGATTTGGATTTTCAAGGATAGATACAAATGAATGCCACAATTAAGAAGCTGAAATTTCTTTAATTAAAGAAATCAATTCACTGATATATGTCAATTTAGGAGACCACAGAAAAAGTGATGTCATTAGCTAGCAATACGATAATATGATTCCTTACACTGTATTAGTTTTAACACTTTTTGTTAGATACATACACAAATATTTCATGTTTTCTGGTACTTTTGTAAATAGTAGTGTATTTTTTTAAAACTTCAGCTATTCATTGCTAGCATATCGTTTTACAATTCATTTTTGTATATTGTTCTTGTATCCTATAAACTCAAGAAATTCACATATTAGTTTTAAGAGTTTTTTTTAGATTCCTTGGGATATATATATGGTATATATGATATATATCTCATATATACATACATACATAGCATATATATTTTCGCTTCTGCATTTAGGTCCATAATCCATTTTGAGCTTATTTTGTAGATGCTGTGTTGAAAGAGGTCCAACTTTATTCTTTTGCATGAGGACATTCAGGCGTTCCAGAGCCATTTGTTGAACAGACTATTCTTCCCCCACTGAAATGTCCTGATGACCCTGTCAAAACTCAATTGACTATAAATGTTAAGTCAGGGCCAACTTTTAACAGTGATAATCTTCTTAAGGTTATCTCCACAGGCAATGAGACTGGCAGTGGCACAGGGACACAGGAAGAAAATTTTTTTTCAATTGTACACATTTGTATCATTTAAATGTTTACAATGATCTTATAGGACTTTATAATTTAACATTTTATTTTTTACAAATGCCACATTTGATGCATCCTTTCTGATGAGTAAAACCTATTTCCCAAACATGTATTGTACCTCAGAGAGGTATATTTTCTAAGGGGAATTTTTCTAACCTGCTTTAAAGGTATTTTAAGATTAGTTTTGTATATTCAAATCTGAAAATATTTCCTACCTCCACAAGAAAACACTTGTATTTTTACTCTTCAGGTCTGAGAATCACAGTCAAAGATACTGGAGGGGCACGCGGACATTGTGACAGGGTCTAACTGTTAATCCTAACTGTGCGGCCACTTCCCAGTCCTCCTTTTAACCTTGTCACCAGAGTGAGAGGTATACTGGTTAACTACAAAATGAGGGAGACTTGGAGTGATTGGTTTCATGCAAGTATATATCATGTCCCTGAATCACATCTTGTGCTCTAGGGAAGCAGCAGGCAGTGACAGCAGTCATGGCTCCTGCTGTGAACAGACTTAGATAGATCACTGCAGAGACAGACATTAATCAAATTATTACGTAAGCAAATGTGTTTTTTTTTTTTAACAAAGGGAGGTGAGAATCTTGAAGAAAGTCAACAGGGTGCTACAAAATTCTTCAAGGAGGATTTCCCTGAGAAAACTGATGAGGAATTAAGGAGGTAAAGAGGGATAAAGCTCATTTTGGAGAAAGAGAAATGCACGTTGTTGCAGAAGGCTCTATATAGTAAGAGAGAGTATACTGAAAGAATGCCCAATACAACCAGAACACAGAAAGGCACAGAGGAGGTGGTATGCAATGAGGCCAGAGAAGTGAGCCAGAACCAGACAATTACCAGCTTTGCAAAATTCAAGTCCAGCTCTGCCACTTTCTCTCTACGTGACCAGGGCCAAATCACTTAACCTCTATGAAGCTCCCTTTCCTGATCTATAAAATAGGGACAGTAATAATACCTACAACTCACTGATTCTGTGGGGCAGCCTAAATGAGATATTACACATAAATACACATGAATATTCAAGCATACTAGCTCAACGATTAAACAACAGAATGATTTTGAGGTTATTCCTAACTGGTCTTCCTACTCCTTCTCTCCTCTATAATCAATCCTCTTTCCTACTTTTCAATTTCCAACCCAACTATGCCCTTCCCTCCTTCCCAAATAGGAATGTACCCCCCAAAAATGTGCAAATGTATCTAAGAACTATGTACCCCCAAATACCAACAAAGTGTTATTCCTTGCACATACTGTGAGAATCTTTCCTTACACTGCACATTGGTTCTTGCTGTTTCTTCTTTCTGAGTCAGAGAACTGTTTCTCATCCATAAAATCCTTGTATATCCATTTGGAGGGGTCTATGCCCCTGTTGTCTAGGTTAGGACTCCTGGATATATGCTGTCATAGAAACGTGCCTCTTGCCTTCAGAGACTGTATGTTAGTCTGAACTCACAGAGAGAACAATGTATTTATGTGATTACTGTCTGTGTCCCTCATCACAGTCAGGCTCCCTGGTGAAAAGAGAGGAAACCATATCCATCTATGCACTCTCCTACTTCTGCAGCTCCAGAACAAAGCACCCAGATTGCCACAGGTGTCCAATGCATTCTTGTTAATGGGTGGATGGCCCAAGGTACTTACTTTCTCATATACCATTTACTGAATTTCTCACCAACCAATTCAATATCAGTGTCAGGTAAGAAAGGAAGGAGAAAAGGCAGGTTAAGTATTTATTTTAATTTCCCATAGCCTCATGAGGTTCTTACATTTCAGGGAGCATCAGTGACTACAACCTGATCCCTCCTTGGCTCCAACTCTTCTGTTATCCTCTAGGAAAGATCTGTCTAGATTCCCCAAATGACCACTAAATGGATGGGCTGGAATAATTCAGAGTCTAAAGGAAAATTTGGAATATCTCTTCCCTTCTGACACTGAGCTCTTCTTTTTTTATTTAATTTTATTTTTTATCTTTTAAAATTTACACCCAAATTAGTTAGCATATAGTGAAGCAATGATTTCAGGAGTATGAGCTCTTCTGATGTACTAATTTGTCATATGCCACATCAGAAGTTTTGTTTTAGAGTAACCACTAAAGATCAATATGAGAATTCTACCTCTGGATCCACTGTTAATTCAAGATTCACACTGAGCCAATTTTAGGCACTACATGGAGTCTATTACTAATATCCAGAGTTCTGATAGATTACAATCTAGGAGAGAGGAGGTAAAGGACATACTCTTCTCAGGGGAATTCTGGTTCCTGTGTTCATCAACTAATAAAACCCTCCACCAATAAACCTTAGATTTTACTGACAATAGATTTCCAGTTCCTAGCAGGGCAAAAGACACCTATAAAATTGAGAGACACTCTAGAAGAAAGTGTAAGCGGCGAAGTATTTTGTTATGTTATAGACTCAGGGTCACCTTGAGAATGATGTCCTCCAGCACTATATTTAATGTCATACACGTGTTGTTTTAGAAGCAGAGGAGTCTCAGAAAGGTTCCAGTTTAATGTTTTTGTTCCATAGATAAGAAAACCTGAAAGGAGTTGTAACTCAATCTGTGAGATACTCCATAAAACAGTGTTTCTCAAAGAGTGTTCCTTGGAGCCTAAATTTTATGAGACGTTAATATTTGTTTCACAGAAGTGGGGAAAAGAATGTCATGGAATTTGGGAAATGTTGACTTAACTAAAGTCCACCACGTATCTATGCCTGGAATTCTCAAAGCCTTTAATTTGTTAGAAGACGAGGAAAGCCTCCAAAAGGGAGACTACAATGAGTCATTTCACCAAACCGTTTCCATCATTGTTTATCAGGACTGTGACTGCAGAAAAGTGCTGGGCAACACGTGCTTCTCTGGTCCACGTTTCAGGGAGTTCCCTCAGGAGAGAGGTGGTAATTGGGAAGTCAAATTAACTGAGCCTCTGGACAGGCTGACCGGCAAAACAAGGCAAAAACCAAGAGAAAAATTCACAAGCAGAGTCTCAACACCAAAATGTAAGAACATTTCTTAGTAATGAGACTACTGCTCCCTGGTTCACTGAAGCAAGCTGTACCTTGGGGTCCAACAGACAGCTTTCTCTTGTAGGGACTTCCACCACCAACTCTGCTCTCCCTGAAGAGACCCAGAGTGGAAGCAAATATAGAGTTGTGTAATAACTGGACTCCTCTTAATGTCTGTTCACATGGGAAGTAAAATGGAGATCAGCAGCATTTGCGGTAATTGCATTCTGCCTAAATCAATTCTGCCTTTGGTTACAATTGGATAATCCTGCCTTAAATTGTTGTCTAATGTATCTGTGGGTTGTTAAACAGCAAGTGCCTTTCATTTCATAGGAAATGGTTTTTGACTGTATAAAGCAATCTTTGGGGGAGTTTGTATTCCTCTTTATGCTTGTGGAGTGGTTTGGGACACGGGTCAGTATAAAATCCAGATTTATTACTACTATTAGCAATAGTAAAAGTGTTATGAAGCCATTTATTCTGCTTTTGATATTGATAGCTGAAAAAAGCCGATTCTCCTATGTGGAATGGGAGCTCGGCCTCAAATTATAAACATCCATCTTGCCCGTGTGCACCCACTCCCAGATCCAGGGAGACCGGCGCTGGGTCAGGGCTTTAGCAATGGCATTCTAGGGCAGGGGCTTTCTGCTGTTGAAAGCCACACCTTCCTGATCAGGTGGAGCCATGGAACACATATACACAAAGGGGTATCGGAACTTGCCCAATGTTTGTCTCAAACTATCAGAAGTACTTTTGTTTTGGTGCCCAGTTTTGTTGTTGTTGTTGTTGTTGTTATTTTCTTTCCATATTTATTTATTTGCCTTAACTAGAATGATTTTCATAAAAGTAGGTATAGGCTTTGAACACAATCCACAGTACAGGGACAATGAATGATTTTTCTAGCCCACTAGAAATTCGATTTTTGAAAATTCTATTCCTCAGATCTTTTGAATCCAAGCCAGCCATCAACTGTGCACTCGGACACTGGTGTTTCTTATGCATTGTTTCCCTTCTGTTCTTACCTTTTCCCCATGATCAAATGAATACTTTACATTCAAACAAGTGCCACTGAGAAGAAAGGGAGAAAGATATACTTCGCACCAAGCTCAACTTCTAGCAGCCTTTCATTATTTAATTTGTTAAGCATGTTCATTTTGGCTATAGGAACAGGAGGGTTGTTTCAGTAAACATCAACAAACATCTTATGTAAATCTCAGTCCATGAAGTCTTATAACTTCTTCACAAGAGTTATGAAGGCTGAAAGACACACGTTTTCTTCAAAGCCCAGTTTGAATTAGCTATCTCAATGAAATCACTGTCCCTTTTTTGGCAGGGCAGTAAATCAGAAGAAGGAGGAGGCTGAAGGAGTGTTCAGGGAGAGTCATTTTTAATATGGGAGAAACCAGAACCTGTTTAAGAAGATCAAAGAGATCACAATGATGAGACAGATGGGAGCACAAATAATTGGTAGCATATGGTGCCTGAGAAGGAGGAAAAGAGAGAATCCAGGGTATCAGTGGAGTTGAGAAGAGGAAGGCAAAGAGGCTTGCGGATAAGGTGATGGGAATCCCTCTCACATATTTTTTGCCTCCTCTTCTACAGATCATCTGCTCAGAGGATGAAGGGCATAGAAGGAAATTTAGACCTCTGCAGAGGCAAGAATTGAATGAGCCAAAATTCCACACTGAAGGACTAGTTGAAGATGAAACCATGAATTTACAATGGAACCAACTTGCCAGATGGCATGATATCTTCCAGCAGTGCTTAGCTGACCAGGTGCCGACCCACACAAGTGGCTGGGTTACCAATTTCCAGCAGTATGCAGGGTAGGAATGTTTCAGACAAGGAATATCAACTTGGCGGAAGTGTTACAAGTGAAATTAAATGAAATTCGAAGGAGAACCTTTAGCTGCCTTGAACTTAAGGGTCTGCCTCTGACTGCACCCTGCAAGGGAGGTCCTGGGTCAGGACAGTTGAAGGCAGAGTTCAGCACAGACTTCCTCCCTGTTCTGAAGCTCCACCTCCTTCCTGGTTTGGATATACAGGGAGAATGATTATAGCTTAGCACGCAATAGGTGCTCAAAACATGATGATCGAGGGATTAACAAGTCTGTGATGGTCTTGTAAAAAAAAAAAAAAAGCAGCAGTGGGAGCTCAGAATTGTTTTCTTTCTCACTTATTCTGAACAAGGGATTGTTTATTTGTATGTTTTCATCTTACCTTTGCCATTATACTTCCTCAAACGATCATGCTGGTTCCCCTTTGCTGGTAAAAATGAAAGAAAGACTAGAAGAACCAAAGGAAGGAAAGGGAAGGGAAGGAAAAAGGGAGGAGAAAGTGAGAAGGGGAAGAATAAAGAGGAAAATAAAAGAAAAGCAATTTCCACGTTTTACAATATGCCTAGGAAAGTGACTAATAAAATGGTCAAATGAATTCCTATGTATTTCCAAGAACTCAAACCGTCACCATTCATTATAGGTTTAAATTCATTTTAAAGTCCTGTAAAGCTCCTCGTTGGCCTTATTACTCCTCTTTATGTACTTCATTTGTTCCGATGAAACAGCTTTTCCACACGGGAGCTTGTATTTCATATTAGCTTTGTTTTACATGGATTTTAATGATTTAGAGCCATGGGAGCTTTGGTGGACAGAAGATGGTCCAAACACTGAGGTGTATTAGATCATATAAAGGAAACTCATATTTATTAATTAGGTTTTAACATTTGAACACATGAGCATTTTTGTACAGTCGGAGAAGCATCTTCCTCCTGGGCCAGTATTAAGTATGGAACATAACAGACAACCACACATTAAAGCACTTAACCATAATTCAGTGCAGTGCAACTTTAAAATCTAAATGTGAGTATTTTTATTCTCCTGATTGTAAGGGCATTTTTTTTTCCTTTGGCATGCCTTCCTTAAAATTATTTTGAGTTATAGTGATGAGCAAATCAAGGAAAGCATTTTAAGAAGACACAGGATGCCCATTTTAAATGGGTTATAATTGCAGGAAAAAGAGCTGGCTGCATTAGATAGGTTTTTCTTTTCCTTCATCATTAGAGCGGTGTCTAGATTCTTATAACATAAAAAACCTTGTAGGCTACAATGATTTTTATTTCTTTTTACTTACTCAATTCAAATCTAAAGACAGCTGTGCCACAGTCATGCATTTCTGCATTTATTATATTTTAGAGTAGAGTAAGAAGATGGCATAAATTATAGTTTCTAGTTTATTCTAACTAGGTAGAACGCCTTGATGTTTGAGTGGTGAGTTTCAGTGGCTCCAAGTATCACTTTTATTTATTTATTTTTCTGGTTGTAAAAGCAATAATGCTTGTTGCATTTTTATCTTTTCACCCACATTAATTATGTCTGCTTTGTAGAGAGAAAGTAGTCATACTAACTGAGGGCAAAATCTCTGGAGTCTGGATTCAAATCCTGCTCCTGTCGTTTGTTAGAGGGTCAACTTAGACAAACAAATCCACCTCGCCAAGCTTCAATTTCTTCATCTCTAAAAGTGGGCTGAAGGGGCGCCTGGGTGGCGCAGTCGGTTAAGCGTCCGATTTCAGCCAGGTCACGATCTCGCGGTCCCTGAGTTCGAGCCCCGCGTCGGGCTCTGGGCTGATGGCTCGGAGCCTGGAGCCTGTTTCTGATTCTGTGTCTCCCTCTCTGTCTGCCCCTCCCTCGTTCATGCTCTGTCTCTCTCTGTCCCAAAAATAAAT
This sequence comes from Acinonyx jubatus, assembly GCF_027475565.1. NCBI lineage: Eukaryota > Metazoa > Chordata > Mammalia > Carnivora > Felidae > Acinonyx > Acinonyx jubatus. Next base: position 111,657,096 of record NC_069380.1, on the reverse strand, counting down.
TAAAAAATGTTGAAAAAAAATTAAAAAAAAAAAAATAAAAGTGGGCTGAAAATACCCACCTCTTGAGATTACTGTGAAGCCTTAGTTCAAATGTTGAGCAACACTCCTCGCACCTGATGAATACTCAATAAATGTACTACCTTAGCAGGAACGGGGGTGTGCCTAGAGGAGCTTTTTATCCATCCTTTACCGACATGTCTAAGCACAGCTTGGCAAGCTCTCCCTTCTTGGCTTCTTGGCTTCTCTGAGTATCTGGGATTCTCAAATGAAATAGCAAAACATGTCTGCCTTCTCAGTTCTATAGCTCAGATTTGATGGGCTCTAGACATTAAGCTATCTCTTAGACATGAATAAGCCCTAACTCATTTTCCTACTGGTTATTAAAAGAGCAAAATAAAATTAGCTTTGACTAGGCTGCGCCTGCTTTCCAATGTTGTGCTGTGGATTTCCATCTTGATTCAATATATGATCTCAGAGGTTCCCAAGGTCACGAGAGAAAAGCCCTCAGAGGTTCCCAAGGTCAGGGGAGAAAAGCCCTCTGGCAGCCCACATCTTGACAAGACTACAATATCTTGATATGAAAAGTATTTTTCAGTTTACAAAAGCATTTTCTGAGTTATTTTATCACAACATTTCTGGGAGGTAGCAGAGATGGCTATCCTCAAAACCATGGTAGCATGAGACAGCTCAGTTTCTGGAATGAGAGGGACTAGTCTGGATCCCAAAGCTAATGAGTGGCAGGCCAGGACCTAATCTCAAGACCAAAGATAAGATTTCTAATTTTCTCTTCACTGCCGCCTGCTCTTGCACTCTAGTCTTAGGTGAACATCGTGGCCATCAGTTCTCACATTTGGGTTTGTATAAGGAGCATTTGAGGAGTCTATGAAAATGCAGAAACATAAGCCCTACCTCCAGATACTCAGATTCACCAATTCTGGGATGAGGCCTGTGAATCTTCAGGCATCACCAGCTCCCAGGCAACTCTGACCTGGGGTCACACTTGGAAAAACTTGGAATTTTTAGAATTCTACTGTTCTCTACCACTCCTCTCCGAATGTCCCCTGAAAAGACCAGACCATTTTCTCACCTTTTCTAGATCTACAACTTCAACCAGCTGAGGCTAAGCCGTGCAGCACATTCCCAACATTACTGGCTTATAAAAGCAAAGGTTAATTCACTTGGCCCACATTATGTCCCTACAAATTGGCTATGAATATACCTCAAGTCCTTTTCATCTGAGGACCTAGCCTGGAGAACAGTGCCCATCTGGTACATGTGATGTCACAGCAGAGGGAAAAGAGAGATGGCAGAATGTCATGATGGCCCTTAAAGTTTTTCTAGGAAGTATCATATCCCATTTCCACTTATATCTCACTGGCAGAAGAAAATCATAAGCCTAAGCTTGCTGCCGAGGAGTCAGGAAGTAGACCCTTCCCTCAGAAATGGGCTGGGAGCTAGTTCTAGCAATTGTTTTCACAATAATACAATGAACCACAGGGGCCTTACCTGTGGTCTCAAGTGCATCTAATTGTCCATGTTTCCTGAACTGACCAAGATTTCCGCTCCTGACAAATTATTTGGTGGCTAACTTAATATTTTGCCACCATAATTTCCTCCCATTCTTCAACTGTCCTTTTCAGTTATTATGTTTTCTACCTTATTTTGTCTAATACCTAAATACTTCTGATTATTGAAAGATCTAAGCATCTATGTTTCAATTCTAAATTTTTATACTGTTGTTAACATTGTTCCATGTTAAGAAATGTGCTTTAATATATTTAAAGATAACTCTGGGTCAAACAGTGATCCTCTGTATCTTATAATGTCTATTTCTGCTTTTGGAGCATGCCAGTGACTGCTGGCCACACGCTTCAATCACAGGCAATGTTCCTTTCTCTGTTTAGCTCTGGTTCCCAACCAGCAGAGAGAATAACTTTGAAGCTTTCCCATTTTTGTAATAAACAGACACTTCAAATGCCAGTGTTCTGTTTATCATTAAAATACATTTTATATTTTGCCCCTTCCCTTCACCTTCCCAGGTAGATGATGCTTGGTTCATGGTAGAGCTCAAACGTCTTTTTTGTCCCTGGATCCACAAAGAATGGACATGGAAAGAGTAATCTTTCTTACTTTCTCTGCTGAGCAAGTGGTTGTTAGATTATGTAACAATCTAATATATCTATAGACAGGAGAATATCATTAGACTAATGAGACATACCACCAAATGCACTCCTTCACTTCAGAGTGACCAATACCACCATAAGTAAATAAATAAATAAACAAATAAAAAGCGGCTGACGGGGAGTCAATGTGAGTTTGCACAACATGCTATATTTATTCACAATTTGATTTTCTGTTCTTAGGGGACTGCAAATTTTATTTGAAATTTTAGCTTTAACCTAATAAACTACATACAGTGTCTGTAAAACCAATGTGAAACAGGAGTGAGCTCTGAAATACCAATCCTTACTCATTTTCTCTTTTGTTCTTTCTTTCTTCCCTCCCTGCCTTGCTCTCTCCATTAAAAGTCCGTAATATGCCCAATCATTTTACTAGTGAGCTCTAAAGCACTTAATCCATAAAGGTGTACTGAAACTCTGTTATGGATCAGCTCTTCTTTAGGGCCCTAGAGACAATGCTGAAGAACAACGTGGTTCATGCCCTCCAGAAATTACATTCTAATGAGCACATGTCATCTTGTTTTTTCTATTCATAATACACATTTATTTAGCAAAGTTTTGCTGAACACTTACTATGTGCCAGGCATAGTTTCAAATGCTAGGGATAGAATAGTCAATAAAGCAAACAAAAGTCCCGCATTTAAGGATGTTACAGTTAGTGAGGGGAAGCTGAAATTGACCGCATATGTAACATAAAAAATCTGTCAGAATATGTATGTGTTGTGGATAAAAGTAAATCAGGGAAAGAAAAACAGGGAGTGCTTAGGGCTGCAACTAAAATATGATGTCTGAAGCTAATGAGGCAGGGCGTGGTGCTAAGAACACTGTGCGGAGAGGTACATAGGTGGTGTAAGGGCCCTGGGGTAGGAGACTGCCTGACATTTTCAAGGGGCAGCAAGACAGCCTTGATGAAGGTAAGAACATACATATTTAGCAATGACATGTCTAAGCCAGCTTCTATTTGAAGAATAATAAACACTGAATCATTAACTGGAGTAATGCAGAAGTGGGCAGATAACACAGGGCTGTAGTTGAAAGTCTTGCCAGTACTCTTATCACCTAAACTAGATACATATGATGGGAATGACATTAATGGAAATGACAACAGGAAAGGTCTTCCCAACCTGTCTTTGTCTGTATAGCATCCTTTAAAAAACATGCATACAGACGTTGACTACAATATAGTTAAAAAGCTTTGTCCATTTTAATCCAGATGTTGAAAGTACTTAGCTAGAGAAAAATAAGTGCTCTCTCTCTCTCTTTCTCTCTCTGGTAACAACCACCTTGTGGGTTCAGTACTGAATAAAATACAATGACTTGACTCTATTTTTTTTCCTTTTTATAAAACTATAATTCTCAAGAAGCTCTATAATTTCCTAGGTATCTTATTCCCAAATTCTTCCTGTTTTTTTCCATCCTCTGTAAAATGACAGAAACTGCTTGCTGTAACAAAGTCCTGAAGTTGACATGATTTTATAGCAAAAGCTACAAAAATAATAATTTTATATATTATAAAATCATAAGTATAACTATAATTTAACAGCCCTAATAATGACTACATGTGGTGACTTTCAGTGCTCTGTGTTGGTTTATAGTAAGTATACAGTTTTCATTGTGCCATTATCATTATTGGTAGGAGCAGTAGTAGGAACTGAAGTCTATATATTTTTTAATTAATTTATTTTTTAATACGAAATTTATTGTCAAATTGGTTTCCATACAACACCCAGTGCTCATCCCAACAGGTGCCCTCCTCAATACCCATCACCCACTTTCCCCCCTTCCCACCCCTCATCAACCCTCAGTTTGTTCTCAGTTTTTAAGGGTCTCTTATGTTTTGGCTCCCTCCCTCTCTAACCTTTTTTTTTCCTTCCCCTCCCCCATGGTCCTCTGTTAAGTTTCTCAGGATCCACAAAAGAGTGAAACCATATGGTATCTGTCTTTCTCCGTATGACTTCTTTCACTTAGCATAACACTCTCCACTTCCGTCCACGTTGCTACAAAAGGCCAGATTTCATTCTTTCTCATTGCCACCTAGTATTCCATTGTGTACATAAGCCACAATTTCTTTTTTTTCTCAATATATGAAATTTATTGTCAAATTGGTTTCCATACAACACCCAGTGCTCATCCCAAAAGGTGCCCTCCTCAATACCCATCATCCACCCTCCCCTTCCTCCCACCCCCCATCAACCCTCAGTTTGTTCTCAGTTTTTAAGAGTCTCTTTGCACTCTTATGTGGATCCTCAGAAACTAACAGAAATCCATGGGGGAGGGGAAGGAAAAAAAAAAGAGGTTAGAGTGGAAGAAAGCCACAATTTCTTTATCCATTCATCAGTTGATGCACATTTAGGCTCTTTCCAGAATTTGGCTATTGTTGAAAGTGCTATCAACATTGGGGTACAAGTGCCCCTGTGCATCAGCACTCCTGTATCCCTTGGGTAAATTCCTAGCAGTGCTATTGCTGGGTCATAGGGTAGATCTATTTTTAATTTTTTGAGGAACCTCCACACTATTTTCCAGAGCAGCTGCACCAATTTGCATTTCCACCAACAGTGCAAGAGGGTTCCCATTTCTCCACAGCTTCGCCAGCATCTATAGTCTCCTGATTTGTTCATTTTAGCCACTCTGACTGGTGTGATGTAGTATATGAGTGTGGTTTTGATTTGTATTTCCCTGATGAGGAGCGACGTTGAGCATCTTTTCATGTGCCTGTTGGCCATCTGGATGTCTTCTTTAGAGAAGTGTCTACTCATGCTTTCTGCCCATTTCTTCACTGGATTATTTGTTTTTCAGTGTGGAGTTTGATGAGTTCTTTATAGATTGTGGATACTAGCCCTTTGACCGATATGTCATTTGCAAATACCTTTTCCCATTCCGTTGGTTGCCTTTTAGTTTTGTTGATTGTTTCCTTTGCAGTGCAGAAGTTTTTATCTTCATGAGGTCCCAATAGTTCATTTTTGCTTTTAATTCCCTTGCCTTTAGAGATGTGTTGAGTAAGAAATTGCTGTGGCTGAGGTCAGAGAGGGTTTTTCCTGCTTTCTCCCCTAGGGTTTTGATGGCTTCCTGTCTCACATTCAGGTCCTTTATCCATTTTGAGTTTATTTTTCTGAATTGTGTAAGAAAGTGGTCTAGTTTCATCCTTCTGCATGTTGCTGTCCAGTTCTCCCAGCACCATTATTAAAGAGACTGTCTTTTTTCCATTGGATATTCTTTCCTACTTCATCAAAGATTAGTTGGCCATACTTTTGTGGGTCTAGTTCTGGGGTTTCTACTCTATTCCATTGGTCTATGTTTTTGTGCCAATACCATGCTGTCTTGATGATTAGCTCAGAGGCTAAAGTCTGGGATTGTGATGCCTCCTGCTTTGGTCTTCTTCATTACTTTGGCTATTCAGGGTCTTTTGTGGTTCCATACAAATTTTAGGATTGTTTGTTCTAGCTTCGAGAAGAATGCTGGCACAATTTTGATTGGGATTGCATTGAATGTGTAGATAGCTTTGGGTAGTATTGACATTTTGACAATATTTGTTCTTCCAATGCATGAGCATGGAATGTTTTTTCATTTCTTTGTATCAATCTTCTTCAATTTCCTTCATAAGCTTTCTATAGTTTTCAGAATACAGATCTTCTACGTCTTTGGTTAGGTTTATTCCTAGGTATTTTATGCTTCTTGGTGCAATTGTGAATGGGGTCAGTTTCATTATCTGTCTTTCTGTTGCTTCATTATTAGTGTGTAAGAATGCAACTGATTTCTGTACAATGATTTTGTATCCTGCGACTTTGCTGAATTCATGTATCAGTTCTAGCAGACTTTTGGTGGACTCTATCGGGTTTTCCATATATTATATCATGTCATCTGCAAAAAGTGAAAGCTTGACTTCATCTTTGCCAATTTTGATGCCTTTGATTTCCTTTTGTTGTCTGATTGCTGATGCTAGCACTTCCAACACTATGTTAAACAACAGCAATGGGAGTGGACATCCCTGTCGTGTTCCTGATCTCAGGGGGAAAGCTCTCAGTTTTTCCCCATTGAGGATGATATTAGCTGTGGGCTTTTCATAAATGGCTTTTATGATGTTTAAGTATGTTCCTTCTATCTCGACTTTCTCCAGGGTTTTTATTAAGAAAGGATGCTGAATTTTGTCAAATGCTTTTTCTGCATCGATTGACAGGATCATATGGTTCTTATTTTTTCTTTTGTTAATGGGATATATCACATTGATTGATTTGCGAATGCTGAACCAGCCCTGCAGCCCAGGAATGAATCCCACTTGATCATGGTGAATAATTCTTTTTATATGCTATTGAATTCGATATGCTACTATCTTATTGAGAATTTTTGCATCCATATTCATCACGGATATTGGCCTTTTTTTGCTGGGTCTCTGTCTGGTTTAGGAATCAAAGTAATGTTGGCTTCATAGAATGAGTCTGGAAGTTTTCCTTCCCTTTCTATTTTTTGGAATAGCTTGAGAAGGGTAGGTATTATCTCTGCTTTAAATGTCTGGTAGTATTCCCCTGGGAAGCCATCTGGTCCTGGACTCTTATTTGTTGGGAGATGTTTGATAACTGATTCAATTTCTTCGCTTGTTATGGGTCTGTTCAAGTTTTCTATTTCTTCCTGTTTGAGTTTTGGAAGTGTGTGGGTGCTTAGGAATTTGTCCATTTCTTCCAGGTTGTCCAGTTTGTTGGCATATAATTTTTCATAGTATTCCCTGATAATTGCTTGTATTTCTGAGGGATTGGTTACAATAATTCCATTTTCATTCATGATTTTATCTATTTGGGTCATCTCCCTTTTCTTCTTGAGAAGCCTGGCTAGAAGCTTACCAATTTTGTTTATTTTTTCAAAAAACCAACTCTTGGCTTCATTGATCTGCTCTACAGTTTTTTTAGATCCTATATTGTTTATTTATGCTCTGATCTTTATTATTTCTCTTCTTCTGCTGGGTTTGGGGTGCCTTTGCTGTTCTGCTTCTAGTTCCTTTAGGTGTGCTGTTAGATTTTGTATTTGGGATTTTTCTTATTTCTTGAGATAGACCAGGATTGCAATGTATTTTCCTCTCAGGACTGCCTTCGCTGCATCCCAAAGCATTTGGATTGTATTTTCATTTTCATTTGTTTCCATATATATTTTTAATTTCTTCTCTAATTGCCTGGTTGACCCATTCATTCTTTAGTAGGGTGTTCTTTAACCTCCATGCTTTTGGAGGTTTTCCAGACTTTTTCTTGTGGTTGATGTCAAGCTTCATAGCACTGTGGTCTGAAAGTATGCATGGTATGATCTCAATTCTTTTATACTTATGAAGGGCTGTTTTGTGACCCAGTATGTGATCTATCTTGGAGATTGTTCCATGTGCACTCGAAGAAGGGCGAAGAGGCAGTCCGTGCTACACGGACTGACGGGAGGGAGCCGGGGTGGTGGAGGGGAGCCCACCCAGCAAGGAAGTCTATGTTGAATAAGCTTCTTTCTACTTTGTTTTTAAAAAGCCCATTACTATCAGGCCTGTGAAGACTGATGATTAGAGGGAGAAGTCCTATAGTTTTATCAAAGAAACTAATAAAAATATCAAGAGATCATAATGGCATTGTCAAAAACCTGTGCTTTGAGGATGGACCAGAATTTGGATGCTGACAATGATATTTAGAAGCTGCTTAACCTTGGCAGTTACTCAACCCCTCAGGCCCTGTGTAAAATGAAGAAAATCATCATACCTCCTCACAGACCCCTTTAGGAAACGGTAATATCACCTATAAGATGCTTTGCATAGTCCTTACACTCAATGCATGTTAGCTAATATTATGAAGAAAATAGCTTGCAATTTGCTCATTTACACAAGGATCTGACCCAAAGCCGTTTATCAGGAATATTACTTTTATGTGTATCTCCTTCTGGGACCTCTTTGGTTTTGGGGGCAGAGTGGGGTGTGGGGGTAGGGGATCAGAGAAGGATAGTCTTCTGGTTTCACTGGCAGGACACTGAGCGCTACATTAATTGTACCTTGGGCTGTCAATCACCTGAGTCACACTTTCCCAGACACTCTCTTGGGCTTGTCCTCCCAGTAGGAACACAGCTCCACTTGGTGAAAATGAGATTTTCCCTTTGTTAATAAAATTCTACCTTATCTGAAATCAGAATTCTAAAGTGTATTAGTTTTAAAATGGTTAAATCATTTCTTCAATAGTTTAACTTCTTTTATGCAGAGAGCATCCAAGAGGAGAATCGTTATTAAACACTCAAAAGAAAAAAAAAAAGTCTCTCAAAGCAGCACTGGCTGTTTAATAAATAATCCATTGAATTCTTGCAGCCCTTTCTTTCAGATAAAAAGCAACAGCGAGGCCCGTTAAAGAAACCCATCACGGCAAAACCCACACCCAACAGAAAGTGTCTAACAGATTGAGATGACGGCACAAAGGGCTGAAAGAAGCTTGTCTTTGTAGAGAGAACAAAGATGTCTCTGGCAATTAGAGGCGCGTTTGTCTGTTTTAGCTGCACTCAAAGGGAGTCTGGGGAAACCACTGTGTTAAGGGTGCTGTCGGGATGCCCTTCCTCCAAGGCAGGTGGCACGAGCACATTAGAGGGGGGAGAAAATAACGATCATATCAGTCAATTTGGCATGGCACTACTTTAAATACATTATATTACAATTGTAGTCTCATGATTTTTATTGTCCAGCTGTTCTAATGGTTTGTTTTTATCTACTATATGGATGTATGTTTGTATGGTGAGGTGGAGATGAGCCACAACAGCAGGAAAAGTCTACAACAAATTCATCTCCTGGGGACCTGTATTAATCTGGCAGGCAAGTCCCTTCACATCTACGACTGTCTTCCCATTTTACAGCCTCCTGTCTCTACCTTCACATCTGTACCCCATGCTCTGGCCAAACCAACAAATTTGTGATCTCCAAATAATGCATGCCTTCTGAGGATTTTAGCAGCTCTCTCCTCTCCTGGCTGGCCCTGCTCACCACCCACAAGCATGCTGTCTTGCCCAGTGCAGTTATACTATCAGAAGGCCCTCCCTCAATTCCGCCCACAGAGTCCCTTCTTTCCTAACTTGTCCCCAGGGTGTCACACTTCCCTTGAGCTCAGAACCCCAAACAGCTGTGTAAGTATTTACTCATATGTTCCCCCCTTGAGACTGGAAATAGTCATCTCCTCATGCCAAGACCCAGCAGAACTTAGGACACAGAGAGGGACTCAACCAATATTAAGATGAATGAATAAATCAGGGACTATAAATTAATGAATAAAACCTATCAGCAGAGAGTAATAGGGTGCTTTTGGTTGGTCTGTAGCTTGCCTTAAGCTGGCATGTGTCCTAGAGCTTCCAGAGGTGAAGATGTTGTAGGCTGTTTGGTTTGGGCAGTTAAAGATTTGCCACTCCACTACCTTTTACCATTCTCCTGACAAGCAGCCAGGTCTGGTTAGAAGCTGCTGTCAGAAAAGCCTCTTATTTCTCAATAGGACTGAAAGAGCTAATTTATAAAACAGAAGAGAATTCAATCTGGGGAAGCTGATTAATCCCATTTCCTTCACAGGAAAAAAAAACCCCAGCATATCCAAATAATCAACAGACTGATATAAATTACTAAATATACAGAATAACAGGATTTTAGCTGTAGGACTGCTAAAATGAGTAACTTTAGGTTACTCATGAAATTAAAAATTAAAACCTTGAGGAACCTTGAGGAAAAAAAAGGAGGGCACCTGGGTGGCTCAGTTGGTTAAGTGTCCGACTCTTGATTTCAGCTTGGGTCATGATCTCACGGTTCGTGACTTTGAGCCTCCTCACTGACAGCATGGAACCTGCTTAGGATTCTCTCCCTCTCTCTCTCTGCCCCGCCCCCATTCACACTCTCTGTCTCTCTCAAAATAAAATAAATAAACCTTAAAAAAAATCTTGAAAAGTGAAGAAAAATTGCCTGAGGTCCTATCTGACTCAAGTGTAGCTTTCAAGACTCAGTCTCCAAAAGCACATCGTGGCTGGTGAGCAGACACTGGGCACAGAGATTAGAGGCCAAATTGAATGCATCTCAGAAATATGCCCTGAAACTGGGAAAGCCACAAACCACTCTGGTGACGCAGAGGGACATCCCCAACACAAACCTTCTTCACTCCAGATAAAAGCATTATAAAGGAGCCAAGGTTTAAAACATTAGCTCTATGATCACCCTGTCCTTGAGTTTGCCCAAGAAACTGATGGTCTTAGTATTTCACATTAAAAATATTCATTCAATATCTTCCCAATTCCAAGCCCTGTGATGCCATCATGCACATGGTTGCCCTCTGCCCCAGAGGGTTTGTCAGTCTAATAAGGGGAGACAGACAAGTAAATAAGTTAATGCAGTAATCTGCCCTAAAAACCATTATAGAGTGGGTTTAGGTGGCTATGGGGCCATTAAACAAAGCACAGATACTCCACCACAGTGGGTGAGATCAGTAAAGGGTTCAAAGAGGAAGCACCTCCAGAACAGAGGTATGAGAAGTGATTGATTGCTTTGGAGCATGGTTCCAGGGGAAGTATAGTGGATGAGGGGACACCAAAGGGCAAGGCATGCTCTCCAGAAGAGTATGCTTGAGGGTCTTGCAGCAGCTGATGGGACTAGAGCCCTGAGTGTGTGGGGAGAGTGCTGAGGAGCTGTGGGAGGTTGGGCAAGTAGATGGACCTGATAATTAATGCTTTGATGTACTATACTGGGGAGTGTGGACTCTTGCCTACGGATGATGGGAGCCCTTCTTTACAAGATCAGAAAGGGTAAGTGGGTTCAAAAATGAGGCAATTCCTTTAGTCTTTATATATGCTATTCGTTGGCCCTCAGACTCTCTTTTATAATAGAATTTGAGGTAAGCAAGCGTTCATGCTGAGCACCAAAAGCTTTCAATATCTGAACTCATTTCCATTCACTTGAGCCTGTCCTATCTAATATACTTGAGGCCTTCATGTTTTTAATTATCTCAGATATTTAAGTGGCTCAGAACCAAACCTGTCCATTCTTGTCTGATGGTATATTCCCCCATGTGGTCATGGAACATGGAGATCTATTTCCTTTCTTTTGCCTGAACTTGACTCACACCACCACACAACTTAAGAACTACTATGCTAAAATCTTGGCATGATTTCCAAAACCTCACATTTCACCAAAATGAGTCCAAATTTCTCCATAAAATATCCACAGTCAGGCACCAGGCACTTCGTCCCTAGATGCATCTGCATCAGGATTATCGGACTCCCACCCAGACCTCCTAAATGAAAATAAATGGAAAGCAAGGCCTGGGACCCTGCATTATGGCAAGGTCTCTAGGAGGTTTTTAATCTCACTGATGTGTGTGCAACATACTGGTCCAGTTCTAGAGAAACTTATGGAGAAACCTAGCCCCATGGATATTGTGAAACTGACCAACTGCAATTGAAATAAAATCAAGTTAGACTTTTCAGGGAAATAGGTGTTTATAGTTCCCCCAGATATGAAGTTCCTAAGCAGAAAAACACAGTAGATTAACTGCTACAAAGGCCTATGTTATTCTGCCAAAACAAATGATCCTTTGGTGTCTCACTTCTCCCTACCTCACTCTCCTCACTTTTGTGTCGAGGTTACTGACTTCACACCTCTTCTTTCCAATGTCAGTTTCTTTTGCCCAAAGCCTTACTTGAAAGCGTTGGAAAAATGTGTTGGTCTCTATTCTTTCAGTGCAAAAGTCACCTTTCAAGAGGCTTTTGTTAACCCAATTGCATACTTTTAGCTTAGCTAGCCATTAAATAAGCATAGTGGGCATTAAGGGGTGTGTAGGAGCTATCGGAGACCAAAAGAGATTGGAGGCCTTGGACCGGAGTGAGATGGGCTATAGTTCACCAAGAATGAGGAATGCGGGAGGGCCCTGGGAGGACTCTGGTACAGTGGAGGCACCCTGGCCAGAAAAGAACTGGCAGTAATGACCTTAAGATAGAATGTGGCATAATGGGAGTTAAGAACAAATTTAATATTGTTCAGTGTTCAAAGGAGCCTTTTTCTTTGTGGAGTAAAAATGAAGCTATTTCACTGAATATAAAAAAATGGCAATATTTCTGACTGTCCCTGTATATTTTTAGCTGTTGAGATGAGATGACTATCTTATAACCATAGTTAATGTATGATTTTCAATGGTTCAGATTTTCCATGTTGCAGATTTGGGTATGACATTTTGGGATCTCTTTGTGTTGAGGAAAGATAGATTTCTTTCTTTGTTAATGATTTAGAATAATTTTTATCTGAGTTCAAACAGATTTTGTTCTTTTTGAAGACCCTTTTCTGTTTTTAAAACGACAAAGGAAGGGGAAAAATAGGGCTGGAAAGCATTTCAAAGCCATCTTGTCCAGTTCCCTGCCCTATGTGGGAATGTGTTTCCATTTGAGCCATTTCAGATACTAATTTGTTTGTACACAAATGCCATGACATTCAAACAGAACATCCAACTCTGGGTTGCTCCACACAGGCAGACACCAGAGGTGCTAAAATGAGGAACACATGAGGTTTTGGGCATAAAACATATGACAAGTCAAGGCATAAAAATACTAGTTTATCGATTTTAAGGAACCCATGCTCGCTTCCAAGAAGTGAAAGGTCATCATTTTCTGACCAGCCATCCCCATGCACTGCTACAATTTGGTACTGTACCTTCACATGGGACAATGTTGGAACACTGGGAAAATTTTTATTTTTCAGTTCAACAAACGTATATGAGATGCTTTTAAAGGCATTTTTGAAGGAGCCAATTCATATATTATGAAAGACACTCTAATATTCTGCTCGCGGGAGGATAAATTGGACAACTTCATGAGACTGTAAGCTTTGTGAGGATGGGGAATGTCTTATTCACATGACTTTTCTCCAGGGTCTATTACTGCCTGAAAATAACAGTTGCTTACAAAGGTTTGTTAAATAAATATGGATTAAATGGAATCTGGATGTAAGTGGGGACCCACCATTTTGCCTTTAGAAAGGTATTCTAAAGAAATATGCATGAAACAGATAAAATATTTGGCTACGTAGATTCTCATCATTATATTGCTAATTGTGTCCCCAAAACTGAGGGATAAAATGTAAAGAAGGCGGAGGGGTGGGGGGAGTGGTGAACAGGTTACATTCCATTCTTCCAGTTATGGAACGAATAAGTCATGGAGATGAAAGGTACACTACAGGGAATTTATTTAATTTTTTTAAGTTAATTATTTTTGAGAGAGACAGACACAGCATGAGAAAGGGAGGGGGAGAGGGAGAGGGAGAGGGAGAGAGAGAGAGAGAGAGAGAGAAGAGAGAGAGAATATCCCAAGGAGGCTCTGTGCTCACAGCACAGCAGGGCTTGAACTCACAAAACCATGAGATCATGACCTGAGCCAAAACCAAGAGTTGGACACTTAACCGACTGAGCCACGCAGGAATCCTATTAAAAATTTTCTTAAAAGAGAGGTGTATTAAGTTATAGTACATCCATATAATGGAGTACTATGAAGTTATTAAAATGGTGTTACATAACCAGAATAAAATAAATTGAGCTAAAGAGAAAAAATAATGTTATATAAAACTATCTAATGACAGAGAAAGATAAACCAGGTTAATAAGTATAAAAGTAGATTACTAGCCTTTAATAACTATCAAAAATGACTATGACATTTATCAGAGGGGCTTGGAATTATAAACTATTATTTCCTCATTTTTGTTTATTCTTTACTTTCAATCATGAATATGAATTATGTATTACATTTCTAGCAATATGATATTAAAAATATAATACAATTAGAAGATTTTCGCCCTCTCTCCAACTCTCACCTGAAAATTATATAATGATAACTGAAAATGATACTTCCATTGATTAAGCTATACCAAAGGTCATTGGTAAATTCCTTAGCCATTATTAGTTTCTGCTTAGACAAAAATTCGAAGAAAGACTCAGTGTTAAAAAAGGCATAATGTTGGGGCACCTGGGTGGCTCAGTCAGTTGAGCGTCCGACTTCGGCTGAGGTCATGATCTTGCAGTCTGTGAGTTCGAGCCCCGCTTTGTGCTCTGTGCTGACAGCTCAGAGCCTGGAGCCTGTTTCAGATCCTCTCTCTCTCTCTCTCTCTACCCCTCCCCCACTCACACTCTGTCTCTCTCTCCTTCAAAATTAAATAAACATTAACAAAATTTTTAAAGGTATAATGAGGCAGGTTTTTAATTTGTATTTAGCAATGGCATTTCTGAAGTCAATCAGAATGTTTGGCACCAGTGGAAAAACACAATAATAAACCACAGTTTAATCAAACAAAAGGAGGATTGACTACAATTCAGAGCTCTGAAGAAGGCAAGAAGACTTTGTGTGGCCTGTTCTAAGAGCACCTTCCGATGTTGGCCAGGATCTGAAGTTCCCACCGATGTAATGGCGCCTCTGAAGCACAGACGTGGCTGTGAAAACCCCTGTTAAGATGCCAAGTGACTATAAAGGAGATCACTGTGCTCAGAACAATTAAATGGATGGATCAGCACCAATGGCCATCCTACCTTACCAGATGGCATCAAGCTCACTGTCTTTGTCAGCTTGGCCCTGCTATTAAAAAAATATCATAGGCTGAGTGGCTTAAGCAACAAACACTCCTCACAGTCTGAAGACCAAATCCAAGGTCAGGGTACCAGTGGTCCTGTTCTTGGTGAGGATGCTCTTTCTAGCTTGTAGACAACTACCTTCTCACCATATGCTCACGGGACCTTTCCTCACTGCATGAAAATGAGAAAGTTCTGGTGTCTCCTCCTGCTCTATAAGAGCAGTGATCCACCATCAGTGGATGGTAGATGGCTCCACCATCATGACCTCCTCTAACCCTAATTACTTCTCAAAGGTTCCACCATCTAACCCTATCACATTAAGGGTTAGGGAGCCAAACGATGAATTTTTTAGGGATGCAAACCAGTCCACTCACCCTTCTTTCTGCTAGTTTCTAGCCAGTTGCAGCGGAAAATACAACTCCAAGAAAAAGATGAATGAATTTTGTACACTGAGCACAGAACAAAGTCCTGAGTATGGAACTGGTTGGTGCCCAGCAGAGAGCAAGGTCATTTGTTCTGAAGGAAGTCACTGGCAGGGAAAAGTAGAAAGGGGTAGCATTTACTGAGGACCAAGCATGGCTTCATCCACTATTTGTTCTAAGCGTTGCATGAATGCTATGAGCTAGAATTATGGTCTACATTTTACCCATGAGAAAAGAAAGTCTCAGGCAAGTAAGGTCACACGGCTAAGAAGTGGTGGAATTGACCTCAGAACCCAGAGAGGGTTGGCTCCAAACCTAGTGCTCTTTCCACTTACTAATGTAAAGTGATGAAATTTAATTTCTATGAGAGCAGGGATCTTTGTCTCATTCACAAATGCATTCCAAGCATACAGAACTATCCACATAGTGAGTGTTCAGAAAGTGCCAAATGAATGAGCAAATGAATTAATCAAGACAAAACTATAACCAGCATGGAAAGATAAAAAATTCTGCATCATTCCTCTCGAGCTGAATCTTCATAGACATTGCAGAGTGAACCCATTAAAAATGAGTAGCTGCATCTTGAGTGCTCAGAGTGACAAAGCACACATATCTCAATATTATTCACAAATGTAACTAATTGCTAAAAGATGACTTCACTGGAAAAATATTCATTCTGGTTGCAGGAATGATTCCCATCTGACAATAGTCACAGGCCACCCAGCAAGCACTTTTTTCTCCTGAGGCTGCCCATTCAGACTGTCACCTACCCTCACTGCATCTGCCCACGGGGACAGGAGAGCTGCCAAGCAGAGCTGAGACCAGGGCAAGCTGCCATGAGCCGATGCAGCCGACCTGCTGTCTTCCTCCTTTGCAGCTGGCTTTACACTTTTTATTTCAGCTCTGTCCTTGAATACGGTTCAAGCACAGTGGTTTACCATTTCAGTCCATCCCTTATTCAACACATTCCCAATTTAATTGAAATGATGCCAAACAGCATTTATAGTCATCTCGCATAAATGCTTCCTCCAAGCAACTTCATTTGAAATCTGCCCCCATGCAATTTTTATTAGAGACTTGAGCTCAAAATTCTCCCCCCAAGGACAGTGTAAAAGAGCAGAATTGACTGAATCATGATAGATTAATTATTATTTGTGTGTGTCCAGGACAAGGCTAGACCACTCGGACCTGAGTACATTTGCATTTGGCACCTAGAACCAGCTTTGCCTTTCAGCTGTCAAACCACAACACAACTTTGAAGAAACCGTGTGAGCTCTGTAAGTTTCAATTCTCCATTCTATCAGTTGGGACCAACATAACCTAACAAAACTCTGGTGAGTATTCAATGAAATAATGCAGGACCCATAGTCCTCTCATTCCAGGAACAGTCATCAAAGGCCTGAAAGAACACGCAGCTTCCTCTAGTCACCCAGCTTGTGAGCAGCACCTCTGGAATTAGCACCCAAGTTCCCAGCTCTGTATCCACTGGTTCTCCTGTCAAACATCCCAACTTTAGACCGGAGTTATAGCACATTTTGCATCACAACCTGGCCATTTTTGGTCTAAAAACCCAAACTAGTGTTTTTTTTAAAAAAATAAAGAATATAAAAATTATATTTTAATCCAGTGCTTTATTCTCAGGATGCTGAGATACTTCACCCCCTACTTACATCATTTTGTAAGTCATAATATGAGCCTAGAGGACAATTATTTGTGTTATTCATGGAAGACTAACTCATCCTGAACTCAAAAAGAAGGTGTAGAGAAATGTTTTCTCTTCCTACAAAAGAAAAAACCTATGTTGTTTTTTTTAAATTCAAATAAATGATTCCCAAACCTGAGCCTGCATCGAGGTAAATTTGTACTGCCAGATATTTTAGTAAGTATTTAGTTTCAATCAAAATATTACTCTAATAGGTTTACAATAAATGCCTAATAGTTAAAAAGAATCAATCCATTGTGGGCTGTTTTATTTTACTGATGGCCAACTTCACTGCAGAATTCACAAAGTGTCAAGTGACTTGGCATGCAAAACACTCAAGAAAAATTTTACAAACAAAGGAACAGGATCAACATGAAGATGGCTGCTGGGTTGACCATCTGTGGAGTTCCTGACACTGCCCTGGACTTCGCAGCTAGTATAGGAGCCCCCATATCTGAAAGGTAGTGTGTTAACACAAACAGCAAGTTAATAAGTCTTTTGGGGTTAGACAGGCCTGCATTCAAGTCCTGGCTGTGCCACTTCCTTGTCCTGTGACCTTGAGTAAATAAACATTTACATGTCAGCACATGTAATGGGATGATCATGGTAGTCTTACAAGGTTACTATGAGAATTGGAAGATAAAATATGAGAAAAAACTTAAGGAACTGCTTAGCTCATGGCAAGCACTCAAGAAACGTCTTGTTTACTTATTTGCTGTTTGTTTAAACAGCTGCTTAATACCAGGTTGATTACATATCCAATTGGCATGTTCATGAAACACTGGTGGCTGAACAACATGAACTTCCTGTTCCAAGCTCCTATCATCAGTGTTCAGGGACTTTACAGAGGCTACCCCAGCATTTGAAAGATAATGCAGACCAGTTAGGTTCAATTCATTTTTGCTGGTAACTTATTCGCTCTAGGCCCCAGACAAGTCATTTAAACTCTCTGAATTTTGGATTTCCTCAACTACAAAAGTGAGGAAAGTATCTAAGAGATGTTGAAAGGTTGACTGAAATAATATACGTAAACAACTTGGAACAGTGATAACATGGTTAACTTTTGTCAAGCCCTCTTGTAAACTTTTGTTTACAGTGTGGTGAAAGCCACACCCGCGTCACATCTATTATTCCTATTTTATATGAAAAGAAATGGAAGTGTAGAAAGGTTAATTCTCACGGTCAAGATTACATAGTTAACAGGCACCAGACTGGGAACTGAGCCCATTCTGTCTCACTCCAAAAGCTAGTGCTCAATTACCATCTCCTTATACCACCTCCCCCAGTTCCTTAACTAACACAAGTCGCAGTTCAATTCAGGGTCTACATAGTAAATTCACTAAGTATTCGACTGGTTCTCTAAATTGTGTCCTCTGTGAAATTTCTTGGACCAGTGGAGTGTGCCCTGGAATTGCTTTCAAAATCAGTACAGCACTAGGATGCAACCACCCTACACACACACGTACACACACACATACACAATACAAGGACTAGGGACTGGATGAATTCATAAAAAAAAAAAAATGGCACAAGCAGGAAGCAAATGCAATCACTTACTGGAGCTGTGAAAATCAGCTAAGTTTCCTCTAAAAATCTTTTAGGATTTAGGAGAAATAACAAGTTGTAGGAATATGAAGTCAAGACCTTCCTTTTACTCTAGGTGAATACCATTATCTATCACTGGTGGGGAATGGGAAGGGCTTACACTACAAAAAAGATGTTCCTGTGTTGTGAGTTTGCTTCAATTCAGAGTCCAGCAGTGTCTTTTTTGACCAGAGGAGTTTTCTCCCTCTTCTTATCCCCACTGGCAGAAAGAAGATGAAGCTCTTTGGAGAAATACTGCGCTGAGATTTTCTTGATACATTAGGCTAAAATGTCTTATTGAATCTTATAACTCCATAAAACCTGAATTAAAGTGTGAGTATAGTAGTCGCCCCTTATCTGCAGGGACCCAAGTGGATTTCTGAAACCATGGACAGCAACATGTCCACAAGCCCTACACACACTGTGCTTTTTCCTGTACATACATACCTATGATAAAGCTTAATTTATAAATTAGGCATAGTAAGAGATAAAAAATAATAACTAATAATATAATAATTGTAACAATATATAATAAGAATTATGTGCATGTGGTCTCTCTCTCGCAACATATCTTATTGTACCATATTCACCCTTCTTCTTGTAAGGTGCGAGATGATAAATGCCTATGTGATGAGAGGAAATGAGGTGAATGATGTAGGCATTGTGCTATAGCTTTGTGCTACTACTGACCTTCTGATGATACATCAAAAGGAGGACCATCTGCTTCCAGACTGGTTGACCACAGGTAACTAAAACCGCAGAAAGCAAAACCACGGATATGGTGCGACTACTATACTTGCTCACTACCTGACTCATATTCCTGGAGAAGCATAACATTCTTCCTGGTCATTTCAAAAATCGCTGTTTTGCCCAAAATATAATCTGGAAGCAGTGACTGCAAGCAATCAATAAGAATTGGGCCATTATGGTTCTGGATGTAGCCACACAGCCATTAACTCGCTCTGGAAGCTCCGTACCCATCAAACGGAACATTGCAGAAGGGAGGCCTGGAATGACCAGACAAATCACTGCAGGGTACGTACACACTGTGTACATTGGTAAAATACCACTCCCGATAAAGGTGGAGTGAAACACTATCAAGTAGAAGATGCAAATTTTATGCAATCTAACAAATATCCCATGATTACCTACTAGCCCCACTCTACTCCTTGTTAGGTGTATGAGCACATAAGAAAGTTATCCAACTTTTTCAAGCCTCAGTTTTCTCATCTATAAAACGGAGATAACAGAGCTCCTCATAAAGTTATCGTATATATTCATGTACATAAACTAATATTTGTAAGGGCTCAGAATAATAGTTGGCACATGGTAAATTCCCTATCAATGATTGTTCATTAAATAAAATGTCTAGTCTAGCACCTGGCAAATATCTATCACTGTCATCATCATCATCATCAATGAGTCAGGCACTATGTTCAACATGATGAGAGAAAACAAAGATTAAAAACATGTAGTCCCTCCTGTTAACGAACTTTGCTCTAGTGGGGTAAAAACATGAAGCATATGGGAATGCATCCTGCTGGTTACTGATCTTGAAGTAGAACCAGAAGCTGTGACAGCCCCTCCCCAGTCTTGTCATTCCACAAGAGACCCGTCATTAGTTGTAACACAACAATGGCATTCTTCAAATAATTAGACCTAGGAACAGGTACTTCTTCCATATTTCACAGTGATAAGAGAAGTGCAAAAGGCAATGGACATGAAACAAAGAAAGAGATTAATTCTGCCTGGCATTATTAGCAGATACGTCAAGGAAGAAATAGTATTCAAGAAGGTCCTTGAAAGACAAAAAAAAAAAGAAAAAATTAAAAATATTGTATTGGGACTTCTTTTTCTAGCTATGACAGAGTTACTGGCTCTAGATTTCAATAGGCCCTCCCACTGAAAATAACTATAAAACTGGACAAAATGTATGAGGCAACTGTTTTTAGACCTTGGCTAGGAGGCAGTGAAGCTGCATGATGCTTGAGGTAAGGAGAACATCACCTGCTTAGGAACAATTTCCTGACCACTTTACAGTAAGTGAGAGACCGGCGCAAAGCCTACTGGGCATTTCCCACAAGACTTTGGCTAAAGACTGGACTATGATTATACAGGGTAGGCAATATGAGACCTACTGGCTGCTACAGACTTGAGATCAGAGCAAAGAGAATAGCAGTCAAGCAGTGCTGGGGAACACTGGAGGTGAAATGTAGCCTGAGAGGCTAAAAATCATTAATACCTCATTAACATCCCAGAAAGGCTAAGCCAAAAGAGTAAAGACTGCATCCTAAAATAAGGCATACTCTATACCTATCCTAACAAAGCCTAACACCAAGACCTGACGAGATCCGTCAGGGGAAATAAAGTTTGGAGGCTAAGTCCCACCAACTTAGAGCAGCTGAGGAAACACCATAGACGTTTCACTGATCCACTCGAAATTAGCATAAAACCAAGTCTATACAGGTGGAAAGTGAATAACCAGTAAGTGAACTGCCTAACAGAACAAAAATTAACACTCTTCAGAGGAAGATAACAGACTCAATACATTTCCTAAACGTATTCTTACCAATATCCATTCCAAATCAAATATTACTGGAGAGAGAGTGCCAGAGAGTGAGAGACAGAAAGTGAAAGAGACAGAGAAAAGAAAAATAACAATGTGTGACTCATACTCAAGATAGACGCCATCCCTAAAAATCTACTCTAGAGGTTGGATTCAGCACACAAAGATATTAAAAAATGTATGAATAAATATGTTTAAATAAATTTAAAAATGTTTAATGAATTAAAGAAATACTATCTTAATAATATTAAATCTCATTAGAAAATAAAAACCTTTCTTATAAGCTGGCATTAAGCACTGTTAAGAGAACCAAAAGATGAGCCACAAACTGGGAGAAAATATTTTCCAAAATACCTATCTGATGGAGGAGCTGTAACACAAATACACAAAAGACTCTTAAAGCTCAACAGTAAGAAAATAATCAAATTAAAAAGTGGGAAAATAATAAAACAAATATCTCACCAAAGATATACACATGGCAAGCATAAGAAAACATGTGAATATTATCAGGGAACTGCAAACTAAAACAATGAGATACGACTACATACCTGTTACAGTGGCAAAAATAAAAATAAACCTGACAACATCCATGGCCACTAAGAATATGGAATAACTGTTGAGAAATGAAAATGGCATAGCACTTTAGAAGACAGTTTGCCAGTTTCTCACAAAGCTAACCATAGTTTTACCATATAATCCAGCAATCAGACTTCTAGGTATTTACCAAACTGATCAGAAATTTATAACCACACAAAAGGTTTTCACTTTAAGAAAACACAGAATGCGGGCACCTGCGTGGCTCAGTTGGTTAAGTGCCCAACTTTGGCTCAGGTCATAATCTCATGGTTCGTGGGCTCGAGCCCCACGTTGGGCTCTGTGCTGACAGCTCAGAGCCTGGAGCCTGCTTCGGATTCTGTGTCTTCCTCTCTCTCTGCCCCTCCTCCCCCCAAAATAGCCAAATTATGGAAAGAGGCTAAATGTCCATCAACTGATGAATGGATAAAGAAGATGTGGTTTATATATACAGTGAAATACTACTTGGCAATGAGAAAGAATGAAATCCTGCCATTTGCAGCAACGTGGATGGAACTGGAGGGTATTATGCTAAGTAAAATAAGTCAGTCAGAAAAAGACAGATATCATATGTTTTCACTCATATGTGGATCCTGAGAAACCACAGAAAACTATGGGGGAGGGGAAGGGAGAAAAAAAGTTTCAGTTTCAGAGAGGAAGGTAGGCAAACCATAAGATAATCTTGGATACTGAGAACAAACTGAGGGTTGATGGGGGTGAGGGGAGGGGAAAGTGGGTGATGGGCATGGAGGAGGGTACTTGTTGGGATGAGCACTGGGTGTTTTACGGAAACCAATTTGACAATAAGTAATATTTTAAAAAATACATAAACATTAAATGAATGGATAAATAAATAAATAAATAAATAAAATTTAAAACCACGGAATGTTGCTGCACCAAGATCGAACCTTAATATATGCAAATTTTAAAAACCACTTAGGAAACTGGGAGAGTCCCAAGATGAAATATGGAAAAGATAAAATGAAGTGTATTACAAATGTGTAGAACAACCTCACTGGAAGGGCTCAGGGTAAAGGTACTAATGTATATAACTGTGAAATGAGTGAAGTCTGTATGACTATAGGCAAAAGAAACTATATCTAAGTCTGGGCTCCAGCTGACAGTAGTTCCTGTGGGTTAACAGTTCTGAAGCTGATATGCACGTATACTATAACTGAACAATTTAGTAAATGGTTGGGATGGGAAGTTGCGAATACACAAGGAGAAGAGGCTAGAATGATCTGTGTGGATGACTCAGACTTGGAGACCTCAGCGTCAACTCATGTTTATCTTAATATAAACGTAGATGGCTACCTAAAGAAATAGTTATAGATATGTGTATATGCACATGGTAGTATACACAAATGTATTCCCTTGGTCTGTCTGCTGAGAGGACCTAGAAATAACAGCATCTAGTAGCAGTGAGCACACCTAGCAGCCAGATCTCAGTTTAGTTTTTTAATACCATTCCCCACTGAGAGGAACCAGTATTCCTTAGAGAAATATCTGAGTCTGGGTCTGAGGCAGGAAATACACAAAATGAGCCTGATCATCCCGTAGTGCCAGAAAGTAAGGAACAACTTAAAGAACAAAAAAAAGGTCCACAATGATGGAGGTATAACAAAGGGACAGAGGAGCAAATGAAAGAGCTCCCAGTGCCCAAGGCTGAAAAAATATGAGCAACAAAAGAAGTAGTACTGGCTTATAAATCAGAGTTTAAAATAAACATCTTTAAGTCCACATTGAAATCAAGAAATGATTATAAATAAGTAAATGTGATATGAGACAAACCTTCTATGCAGTAAAACTCCGAATGATACATGTGGATACTTCACCCTCCAGGACAAGGAAGCATAGATGCCTACTCCTTATGTGAGGGCTGCAGATGGTGATTTTATTCCAAAGAGTGCAGTATGGAAACAAGAAAAAGAGAGTAGCTTTACAGTAGACAAACTTGATACAAACTACACACACTTCCTCAGACAGGTGGTCAAAGTCAGCATCAAATGTCATAAGCATATTGCTTGTAGGTCCGCTGGATAAGATGTGCTGAACACAGCAATTTACCTCTGTTGTCTTCCTTCCAAGAATATATAACCCCAACTAACCGTGTGAAAAACGTCAGAAAAATGCCAGTTGAGGGACATTCTACAAATTGTCAAAATTATGAAACTCATTAAAAACAAAGTAAGTCTAAGAAACTGTGACAGGCAACGGTAGGTAAGGGGACATGACTTCTAAATATACTGTGATATCCCTAATTGGATTCTGCAACACAAAGAGGAAATTAGGTAAAACTAAGGAAATCTGAATGAAGTACGGACTTTGTTTAAAAATAATGTAGTCAAATTTGTTCTGTTAATTATGACTAATGTAAGATGTTAAAAATAGAGGAAAGTGGATATATGTTATATGGGAACTTTTTGTATTAGCTGTGCTACATTTCTGTAAATATCAAATTGTTCTAAAATAGAACACTTATTTTTTTAATATAATAAAACTTACAATAGCATCAAAACCATAAAGTTCTTTGGAGTAAGTTCAACAAGAGCTGCAAGACCTCTACTCGAAAAAGTAAAACTCGTTTCTCACAGAAATTGACCCACAGAATCAATATAATACCAATAAAAAATCTTAGAAGCCTTTCCAACAAATGGAATTATCAAGCTGATTCTAAAGTTTAAAGAACCTAGGATTCCAAAACAATTTTGAAAATGCAGAACAAAATTAGAGGATTTTTATTATCATATTTAAAGATAAATTACAAGGCTACAATAATCAAGAGAATGTGACATTCGTGTACATGGAGACTGTAGATCGGTGGAGCCGAGTAGATAATCCAGAAAAAGACTTACGCATGTATGATACATGACTTTTTTTTTTTTTTTTGACACAAGAGACAAAGCAATTCAATGGTTAAAGGATAGTCTTTTTGTAAAATGATAGGGAACAATTAAATATTCACATAAAAAATGAATTTCACCCCCACCTTATGCCATTCACAAACTAATTCAAAATGAATCATATACTTCACCTTAAAAGCTGAAACCATAAAACTTCTAGAAGAAAACAAAGGAAAAAACATCCACAACCCGAAGGCGGTCAAAATACTTTTAAAGGGACA
The DNA here is from genome assembly GCF_027475565.1 of Acinonyx jubatus. Taxonomy (NCBI): domain Eukaryota; kingdom Metazoa; phylum Chordata; class Mammalia; order Carnivora; family Felidae; genus Acinonyx; species Acinonyx jubatus. Next base: position 111,632,382 of record NC_069380.1, on the reverse strand, counting down.
CAAAACATTAACAGAAGGACAAACTATCCAGTAAAGTATAGATAAGAGATTTGAAGACGACACATTAAGAATGAGGACATACAAGGGGTGCCTGGGGGGCTCAATCAGTTAAGCATCAGACGTGGGCTCAGGTCATGATCTCACGGTTTGGGGGTTTGAGCCCCATGTCAGGTTCTGTGTTGACAGCTCGGAGCCTGGAGCCTGCTTCGGATTCTGTGCCTCCCTTTCTCTCTGGCCCGTCCCCTGTCAAGCTCTGTCTCTGTCTCTGTCTCTCTCCCTCAAAAATAAATAAACATTAAAAAAGTTTAAACAAACAAAAAAAAAAGAATGAGGACATGCAAATGGGCCACACGCATGTGAAACGCTGTTAAACATGGACACGAGCAAACTGCAGACACAATGATCCACAACCGCACACCCACTTCAATGACTGCAAGTAAGAAGACTTGAGAGTAGCAGTATTGGCAAAGTGGGGAGCAGCTAGAACTCTTGTATGTTACTAGAAGAAATGTAAAATGAAATAATCGCTGCAGGGAATTATTCAGCCACTTCTTAGCAAGTTAAACATACACTTAAGACCCAGCAAGTTTACTCCTGGGTATTTTACCTAAGAAATATGAAAACATGTGTCCACAAAAAGCCTTGGACAACCATACCGGTCGCGGTTTTATTCACAATGGCTCCAAACCGGAAACAGCCCAAATGTCTATCGACAGATGGATGGGTTAATAAACTACAGTATATTTGCCCAATGGAATACTAGTCAGCAATAAAGAAGAACAAAGCACATAACACAGATGAATCAAACAAAGATGCTGAGTATAAAAAGACAGTTAGAAGAGGATCTATACTGCATGATCTCATTTACATGAAGTTCTAGAACTGGAAAGAGTACGTCTATATACAAAACAGTGAGTGATAAGAGGAGTAACAAGTTGGCTGCAAAGCGGCCTGAGGAAACTTTCAGAACAATTAAAATGTTCTATATCTTAATGAGGGTGGTGGTTACATTGTTGTACGCATTTATCAAACACATATACTAAAATACATATACGTTTTACCGTATATAAATCAGCAAAAATGTTTACAACTAAGTGTTTAAAAATCCATGTGGTGTGAGGAGAGGGAATGCAGTGATAGACCACGAGGTGGTGGGAAATGTGGAGAGACAGCAGGACCTAACCTCCTCCTATGTCCTATGTATTCTGCTCAGGTCTGAGAATCCTGTGACAGGGAATCAAACACAGTTGCCATCCTCGCTGATACCGTGGGGTGGTGAGTAAGCAAATAATTAAATACAGTGAGAAAAATGCTCTGATAAGACTTGTGTAGGTATCACGGGAACATCGGAGGGGCTGAGAAACTGCCAGTAGGAGGGCTTCAAAGGGGAGGTGACAATCAGAATTTTAACGGAAAAAATCAGATATGCTCGAGGAAAGAAGGGTACAGTGGTGGTAAGAAAGAAAAGTGCTAGCAAAGGCAAAGAAGTGGAAGATAACACAGCTTGCTCGGAGAACAGAAGAGAGATCAAAAGAGATGAACAGAGACTGAAGGGGAAAGTAGACAAGGACCATGTGGGGACAGGCCCCATCCATCAAGGGATTCCGATTTTATTCTGCAGATGACTGGGAGGCATTCTCCTGAGAAGAATATGGTCAGGTGTATGCACACTGGCGTGGATTAGAGAAGGAGCAGGGAAAGGAACTAGAGGCCACAGGAGACTGACAAAGTAACTGAGGCAAGGGATAAGAACTTGAACCATAGACTGGTAAGGAGGCAGTGAACAAAGGAAGGGCAGAGTTCGTGACCTGCTAAAGTGCCCGAAGCAGGTCACAAATCCAAGTCCATCGCCCCTCCTGGAATGAAATCTGTCCTAATACCTCAACCTTTTTCAGATTAAAACTGAATTCAGTGTAGCAAGTTATAGGGCCACAAGGAGAGCCAGAGCCTCACTATGACCAGAAAGAGAACGATACGGCTCTGAGCATTAGTTCCTTCAAATTCCCCTTTACTACCAACGCACCCCGCAGGGGTTTCAAAGTGATCGTTCCCATGTTCTTGGGAGTGACTGCCTTTCTACAACATACTGGATGGGAAACTTGTTTTTCACGCTGCTGCTGGTCTTGGTTGACTGCAATTCCTATGCACCTAATCTTGCCATTCATCTGCCTCCCACATCCCCAGCTCTCTTAATGCTAATGAGCTCCAACTGCAGAATGAGCCACGCTATTTAGTGCCTGGTGGCAGCTTGCACAAGAGGCTATCCCCTCATGTTGTGGCATGTTTAACTACCCAGAGGAAAACAGGGAGAAGTCACTGTCTGAATGTTTAGTGGGGATGGAAATGTGCCAAGTCACTCTTCCACGGAGTGTCCTGAGAATGAAAACACAACCCAGGGTTATTTTCGATGAGGAGTGTGGTGATGACTACTTCCGAAATTCCAGTATTTATCCATCCCAGAAATAATTATGAAGCCCTGCAATGGGCTGGGCCCTGTACTGCATCCTGGGAGCCACCAGAGGAGGAAGCAGTAGAAGGTGGTTCACATGCTCCCTCCACAGCTCGCTGAAGGCATACAAGTGCTCCTTCCCTAGCTCTCCTGCACTGTGGGTCTGGCTGGAACCCATGGGCAGATGGGGGCAGAGATGCAATGGATGCTCCTGGCACTCAGGGTGCTGGAGAGTCTCAGCTCAGAGCCTCTGATGCTGGCATTTAGGAGGGGAGAGACCTTACTGCTCTCAGAGATCTGTGGGAGCAGTAAATCATTGGTCCCTGAGGCTCTAATATCTGAGACTGTGGGGGAAGCATGGCTTTCCCCTCACCTAAGCCTCTTCAACTATAGAGGTGCCCCTCCTTCCTACTAGAAAGCCTTCTCTCTCTTCCCTGCTTCTTAATCCACACAGACCCCACTCAAACAGCATCTCCTCCATGAAGGCTTTCTGACAATCTAAGGCAAGTTAGATAACTTGTCCTCTGTATTCACACAATTACTGTATGTCATAGAGATGATGGTGCTATAGCTGGGCTTTAAGAGAAATAAATCAGTCAGGTAAAGATAAATATCATATGATTTCACTGGTATGTGGAATTTAAGAACTACAACAGATGAACATAGGAGAAGGGAAGAAACAATAACATAAAAACAGAGAGGGAGGCAAACCATAAGAGTCTTAAATATAGAGAACAAACTAAGGGGTGTTGGAGGGGGTGCTGGGTGTTGGGATGAGGTAAATGGGTGATAGGCATTAAGGAGGGCACCTGCTGGGATGAGCACTGGGTGTTATATATTCAGTGATGAACCACTGGATTCTACTCCTGTAATCATTACTATACTATGTTAACTAATTTGGATTAAAAAAAAAAAAAAAAAGAATGGATACTGACAAGTGGAAGGCAATATCTCATTGTGGTTTTGATTTCCATTTCTCTAATGATGAGTGATATTGGGCATGTTTTCATGTGTCTGCTAGCCATTTGCATTCCTTCTTTGGAGAAATGTCCGTTCATGTCTTCTGCCCATTTCTTAACTGGATTATTTATTTTTTGGGTGTTTAGTTTGACAAGTTCTTTATAGATTTTGGATACTAGCCCTTTTGTCATTTGCAAATATCTTCTACCTTTCCACAGGTTGCCTTTTAGTTTTGTTGACTGTTTCTTTTGCTGTGTAGAAGCTTTTTATCTTGATGAAGTCCCAACAGCTCATGTTTGCTTTTGTTTCCTTTGCCTCCGTAGACGTGTCTAGTAAGACGTTGCTATGGCCGAGGTTAAAGAGGTTGTTGTCTGTGTTCTCCTGTAGGATTTTGAGGATTTCCTGTCTCACATTTAGGTCTGTGAGAATGACTAAATTAACAACTCAGAAAACAACACATTTTGGTGAGGATGTGGAGAAAAGGGAACCCTCTTATACTGTTAGTGGGAATGCAAATGTGTGCAGCCACTCTGGAAAACAGTGTGGAATTCCCTCACAAAGATCAAGACAGAGCTACCTGACAACCCAGCAAGTGAACTATTAGGTATTTATCAAAAGGATACAAAAATACTGATTCGAAGAGGCACAGGCACCCCAATGTTTATAGCAGCACTATCAACAGTAGCTAAATTATGGAAAGAGCCCAAATGTCCATCGACTCATGAACGCATAAATAACATGTGGTGTGTGTGTGTGTGTGTGTATATATATACATACATACAATGGAATACTACTCAGCCATCAAAAATGATATCTTGCCATTTGCAATGATGTAGATGGAACTAGAGTGTATTAGGCTAAGGGAAATCAGTCAGAGAAAGACAAATGCCACATGATTTCAGTCATAAATGGAATTTAAGAAACAAAACAGATGAACACAGGGGAAAGGAAGGACAAATAAAACAAGATAAAAAGAGAGGGAGCCAAACCATTAAGAGACTTTTAAACTATAGAGAACAAACTGAAGGTTTGGGGAGGAAAGGTGGGGGGGGGGGTGGGCTAAAAAGTTGATAAGCATCAAGGAGGGCACTTCTGATGAACACTGGGTGTTACCTGTAAGTGATAAATCACTAAATTCTACTCCTGAAACCAATAGTACATTATATGTTAACTTGGATTTAAATGAAATCTTGGAAGAAAAAAAAGAATGGATTCGGGAAAAAATATGTATACAAAATATATACAGGGGCAGTCATAGCGTGATATCTGAGAGGATGCAGTCACTCATTCATCCATTTAGCATATATCAGTGAACTTTGACTGGGTGCCAAGCTCACTTTTCAGTGTTGAAAATTCATCTGGGAGCTTGGGAGGCATGGCCCCAACCTACACAGACCAGAAGGCTAGTGAACAAGTATTGGTCTCTCTCCCACGAACACACCTGCCTTCAGAAAACAAAGATCTTCCCTGTTGGCAACTGCAGCACCTGTGTTATCTTGACGTGTTGTTTTGGTCTCAGGAAAAGAGTGAAGATTTTAGTGCAAATAGAAAACCCTGACTGGGACTTACATATGGCAGAGAGAACACAATCTTGATCCTATTTTGATATACAAACAAGGCCTTTTCTTTTCTGTTCTTGCTATAGGCTAGATAAGAATCCTCTTCAACATTTCATATCTCTGGAGCTAACAGCACAATGTATCTTTCTGAAATTTTTCTTCCCGTTTACTTCTCCACAGAAAGAAATGTTTATTTCTAAAAGAAAAGAGCAAGTGTGGAGGTTCCTCAAAAAATTAAAAATAGATCTACCCTATGACCCAGAAATAGCACTGCTAGGAATTTACCCAAGGGATACAGGAGTGCTGATGCATAGGGGCACTTGTACCCCAATGTTGATAGCAGCACTTTCAACAATAGCCAAATTATGGAAAGAGCCTAAATGTCCATCAACTGATGAATGGATAAAGAAATTGTGGCTTATATACACAATGGAATACTAGATGGCAATGAGAAAGAATGAAATCTGGCCCTTTGTAGCAACATGGATGGAACTGGAGAGTGTTATGCTAAGTGAAATAAGTCATACAGAGAAAGACAGATACTATATGTTTTCACTCTTATGTGGATCCTGAGAAACTTAACAGAAGACCATGGGGGAGGGGAAGGGAAAAAAAAAGGGTTAGAGAGGGAGGGAGCCAAAACATAAGAGACTCTTAAAAACTGAGAACAAACTGAGGGTTGATGGGGGGTGGGAGGGAGGGGTGGGTGGGTGATGGGTATTGAGGAGGGCACCTGTTGGAATGAGCACAGGTTGTTGTATGGAAACCAATTTGACAATAAATTTCATATAAATAAATAAATAAATAAATAAATAAATAAATAAGATTTTTGCCACAATCATTACTATTATTCCCTGGCTTATTCTCAAGGGCCGAATGTTCTTTCTACCAATCTGCATTTTCTGGGGACCCAAAAAATAATGCTGTGTTGCTTTCCGATTATTCTAGCTTTCTGAATCCATGCTTCAAAGTGAAGGTATAACCTTATGTGCCTATTCAGTGATAATTAGAAAGCACATTTATTTCCCTTTTAATTGGTAGACTAGAGACATCCCATGGGGAGAGACATGAACAACCCAGAGAGTAAAACTATTTATACAAGGAAATCAACCCCTATAAATTAACAAGGAAATCAAATGAACTACAAAGAACTTCCTATGCTTCTCCGAGTTTTAAGGAAATAGTCCGTCCATCTGATACTAACCAAAGTCATAAATAAAATATTAGCAAATTGAATCCAGCACTAAGTTTAAAGAATGAAAACTGATGTCAGTGCCAGAATGGTTTCATATTAGGAAATGTATTAATATAATTAATTACATCAATATATGGAGAGGTAAGAGGAAATGAGGGTTTTGAGAACACGCGGGCAGTTTCCTGGAGCAGTGCAGGCCGGAGCTCTAATGGCAGGGGCTCTAGCAGTGAATCCGTTGAGGAACTGGGACAGAAGCTGCAGGGGAGTCTCTGGAGTCTTAGTATAAATGAGCACAGGGAAGAAAGAAATGGAGTGGTAACTTGAGGCAAGGGCCCAAGACACAAAGGATAGTGCATGTGTGTGTGTGTGTGTGTGTGTGTATGTGTGTGTGCAAGCGCGTGCACTTTAAGGTGGCAAATATTACAACACGTTTATAGCCTACAAAAAAGGAGCTACTGCAGAGGGAATATGTATGTAAATATTAGAAAAGGAAAGGAAAAGAGGTGAACTCTCTATCAGTGCGTGGATGAGAACTGGCTGTGTAAGTGGTTACGAGCTCAGACTCTGGGAGCAAGACTTATGGCTTTGAATCCTCCATCATTTACTAGCTGTGTGACCTTGAACAACTTTCTTAACTTTTCCATACCTTACATCCTCACCTGTATAATGAAAATAACAGTGATGCCCTCCTCACAGAATTACTATAAGGATTAAATGAATTAATATTTCTAAAATACTGAGAATACTTCCGGGCATTGTGTTAAATAAGACAAATAAAGTCAACGTCTTCAACTAAGTACAGACTACTGTGCACTACTAAATATAATACTTGGTCCTACTAAGTGCAGAACAGATATTATAGATCTATATTATATAACACACTAGGTAATATTTTTTTCTGACTGGGGACACAGAAGCATGGAAAAAAGGAACTGAGAGGCTGTCAGACAATCAGATAAAGAGTAGAGACTGGGAGCTGCTGATATCACCTACAATCAAAAAGGGGGTTTCATGGAATCATCCAGAAATCCCAAAGTTCCACTTTGTCCCAGAATGACCCTGGCCATAACACCAAGACAGAAGGGAGGAAGTATAATGGACAAAGGAGGCAGAGCAAACTGGAGGAGGGCCCAGATGAGGACAGAGTCTGAGAGAACGGGGCTCAAAATGGACCTTCATGCTTTGTTCTGTATACTTCAGTATTATCAGAACATATAACAATGAAAATGTATTAATATAATATTTACTGTCTACAAAAAATAATATAGGGCAAGATGTTGCCATCAGGGAAAAATGATTAAAGGGTATATTACAGGGATATCCCTATATTATTTCTTACAACTGTGTGTGAATCTATACATACCTCAATAGAAATTTCAGTTAAAAAATAACAAAGAAGAGTGTGCATGAAAGAAACCCCTGCATTGTCTTCCTCACTCTGATTCTAGCCACCACTGCAGAGAGGGGCAGAGGACCATATATTTTATAGAGAGAAATTAAATCATGACAGAAGGCACATTTCTCTCTCAACATGTGACGATGCACAGGGGAAAAGGCTGGCAGACTGTCCCTCAAGGGCCTATCAGAATATCCTTCTCTTTAGTCTCTTTGCCATGGTCCATGATATTTCTTCACTTCTGCAGCTCAGAACTCTGGTGTTGTTGGTGTGTGAAGAACTAACCCAGCACTCAGAGGAGAACACACAGGAGCCAAATTTACAACATTTGTGAAGAATCCACAATGCCAGCACATCCAGGTAGCTAAGGACACAGGTTTTGTTAAAAAGCAACCTTGGGGGCACCTGGGTGGCTCAGTGGTTAAGCGTCCAACTTCAGCTCAGGTTGTGATCTCGTGGTTTGTGAGTTCAAGCCCCACATCATGCTCTGTGCTGACAGCTCAGAGCCTGAAGCCTGCTTCAGATTCTCTGTCTCCCTCTCCCTCTGCCCCTCCCCTGCTCATGCTCTGACTCTGTCTTTCAATAATAAATAAACATAAAAAAAATTTAAAAAAAACAACCTTGGTATCTTGATATGTGGATCTTGAAAAACTTAACAGAAGACCATGGGGGAAGGGAAGGGGAAAAAAAATAGTTACAAACAGAAGGGAGGGAGGCAAACCATAAGAGACTCTTAAATACAGAAAAGAAACTGAGAGTTGATAGGGGATGGGAGAGAGGGGAAAGTGGGTGATGGGCATTGAGGAGGGCACTTGTTGGGATGAGCACTGGGTGTTGTATGGAAGCCAATCTGACGATAAATTATATTTTAAAAAAACAAACAAGCCAAAAAGAAAGCAACCTTGGGTTCAAAATCTCTACTCTCACTTATTAACTGTGTGGCTCTGGGAAATCTTCCTTACCTCTCCAACCTGTGTTTCCTCATCTGGAATAATGAGAGTGTAACAGTATCACTGGAGTGCCTGGGTGGCTCAGTCGGTTAAGTGTCCAATTCTTGGTTTCAGCTCAGGTTGTGAGATCAAGGCCTCCATCAGCCTCTGAGTTGAGTGCACAGCCTGCTTGGGATTCTCTCTCTCTCTGCCCCTCCCTTCCCCTGCTCCTGCGCATGTGCTCTCTCTCTCTCTCAAAACAATAAATACACATTTTTTAAAAATAACAGTACGACCATATTTGGAAGATTAAATGTCACAGAAACTTCAAGATAAACCTAAAGGATTGAATAAGTACATTGAGGTCTACCCCTGCCTAAAACATTACTAAAATAATAGTTAAGGAATAAAACAAATATGATATGCAAGGTTGAAGAGAATAGAGAGTAGACAAAAGGGGAGAGAGACGCTAATAACATTTTTTTATTTGGCTCAATAAATATATATATATATATATATATATATATATATATATATATATATATATACTTTTAATTCTTTTTATTTTTTAAAATTTATATACAAATTAGTTAACATATTGTGCAACAATGATTTCAGGAGTAGATTCCTTAATGCCCCTTACCCATTTAGCCCATCCCCCCTCCCACAACCCCTCCAGTGACCCTCAGTTTGTCCTCCATATCTATGAGTCTCCTCTGTTTTGTCCCCCTCCCTGTTTTTATATTAATTTTGTTTCCCTTCCCTTATGTTCACCTGTTTTTTCTCTTAAAGTCCTCATATGAGTGAAGTCATATGATTTTTCTCTTTCTCTAATTTAACTTAGCATAATACCCTCCAGTTCCATCCATGTAGTTGCAAATGGGAAGATTTCATTCTTTTTGATTGCCGACTAATACTCCATTGTATATATATATATACCACTTCTTCTTTCTCCATTCATCCATCGATGGACATTTGTGCTCTTTCCATACTTTAGCTATTGTTGATAGTGCTGCTATAAACATGGGGGTGCATGTGTCCCTTCGAAACAGCACACCTGTATCCCTTGGATAAATGCCTAGTAGTGCAATTGCTGGGTCTTAGGGTGGTTCTATTTTTACTTTTTTGAGGAACCTCCATACTGTTTTCCATAGTGGCTGCACCAGCTTGCATTCCCACCAACAATGCAAAAGAGATCCTCTTTCTCTGCATCCTCACCAACATCTGTTGTTGCCTGAGTTGTTAATGTTAGCCATTCTGACAGGTGTCAGGTGGTATCGCATTGTGGTTTTGATCTGTATTTCCCTGATGATGAGTGATGTTGAGCATTTATTCATGTGTCGGTTGGCCATCTGGATGTCTTCCTTGGAGAAGTGCCTATTCATGTCTTCTGCCCATTTCTTCACTGGATTATTTGTTTTTTGGATGTTGAGTTTGATAAGTTCTTTATAGGTTTTGGATACTAATCCTTTATCTGATATGTCATTTGCAAATATCTTCTCCCATTCTGTTGGTTGCCTTTTAGTCTTGCTGATTGTTTCCTTCACTGTGAAGAAGCTTTTTATTTTGATGAGGTCCCAGTAGTTCATTTTTGCTTTTGTTTCCCTTGCCTCGGGAGACATGGTGAGTAAGAAGTTGCTGCTGGCAAGATCAAAGAGGTTTTTACCTGCTTTCTCCTAGAGGATTTTGATGGCTTCCTTACATTAAGGTCTTTCATCCATTTTGAGTTTATTTTTGTGTATGGTGTAAGAAAGTGGTCCAGGTTCATTCTTCTGCATGTCTCTGTCCAGTTTTCCCAGCACCACTTGCTGAAGAGACTTTCCTGCTCCATCAAAGATTAGTTGGCCATACACTTGTGGGTCCATTTCTGGGTTTTCTATTCTGTTCCATTGAACTGAGTGTCTGTTCTTGTGCCAGTACCATACTGTCTTGATGATTACAGCTTTGTAGTATAGCTTGAAGTCTGGGATTGTGAGGCCTCCTGCTTTGGTTTTCTTTTTCAAGATCCCTTTGGCTATTTGGGGTCTTTTCTGGTTCCATACAAATTTTAGGATTATTTGTTCTAGCTCTGTGAACAATGCTGGTGTTACTTTGATAGGAATCGCATTGAATATGTAGATTGCTTTGGGTAGTGTCGACATTTTAACAATATTTGTTCTTTCTATCCAGGATCATGGAATCTTTTTCCATTTCTTTGTGTCTTCTTCAATTTCTTTCATAAGCTTTCCATAGTTTTCAGTGTATAGATTTTTCACCTCTTTGGCTAGATTTATTCCCAGGTATTTTATGGGTTTTTGGGCAACTGTAAATGGGATCGATTCCTTGATTTCTCTTTCTGTCACTTCATTGTTGGTGTATAGGAATGCAACCGATTTCTGTGCATTGATTTTATATCCTGCAACATTGCTGAATTCATGAATCAGTTCTAGCAGTTTTTTGGTGGAATCTTTTGGGTTTTTCATATAGAGTATCATATCATCTTCGAAGCATGAAAGTTTGACCTCCTCCTGGCCGATGTGGATGCCTTTTATTTCTTTGTGTTGCCTGATTGCAGAGGCTGACTTCCAATACTATGTTGAATAACAATGGTGAGAGTGGACATCCCTGTCTTGTTCCAGACCTTAGGGGGAAAGCTGTCAGTTTTTCCCCATTGAGGATGATATTAGCATTGGGTCATTCATATATGGCTTTTATGATCTCGAGGTATGCTCCTTCTATCCCTGCTTTCTTGAGGGTTTTTATCAAGAAAGGATGCTGTATCTTGTCAAATGCTTTCTCTGCATCTATTGAGAGGATCATATGGTTCTTGTCCTTTCTTTTATTGATGTGATAAATCACATTAATTATTTTGTGAATATTGAACCAGCCCTGCATCCAAGGTATAAATCCCGCTTGGTCGTGTTGAATAATTTTTTTAATGTATTATTGGATCCGGTTGGCTAATATCTTGTTGAGGATTTTTGCATCCATGTTCACCAGGGAAATTGGTCTATAGTTCTCCTTTTTAGTGAACAAGATATATATTTTTAAATATAATTTATTGTCCAGTTGGCTAACATACAGTATATACATTGTACTCTCAGTTTTGGGGGTAGATTCCTGTGATTCATCACTTACATATAATACCTAGTGCTCGTCCCAACAAGTGCCCTCTTCAATGTCCATTATCCATTTTCCTCTCTCCCCCACTCCCCACCCATCAACCCTCAGTTTGTTCTCTGTATTTAAGAGTCTCTTATGGTTTTCCTCCCTCCCTCTTTGTTTGTAACTATTTTTTCCTCTTCCCTTCCCCCATGATCTTCTGTTAAGTTTCTCAAGATCCACATAAGAGTGAAAACATATGATACCTGTCTTTTTCTGCCTGACTATTTCACTTAGCATAATACCCTCCAGTTCCATCCACGTTGCTGCAAATGGCAGGATTTCATTCTTTCTCATTGCCAAGTAGCATTTCACTGTATATATAAACCACATCTTCTTTATCCATTCATCGGTTGATGGACTGATAGAATATTGTTGAAGGAAAGTAACAAATCAGATTGAACAGAGGAAGGAGAAACCTAAAAGCATCTAGCCAGCCTTCCTTGCAAAATCAAAGTGCAAAAGGATAAGAAGGAATTCTAGAAATTCAAAGTTCTCTTTTAAAATGTATAACTAAAACCTAAAGAAGGACAGCAACTTGTCCAAAGAGACACAGCAATTAGTGTCAGAGCCGGGACTAGAACCACTTCCTGACTCGAAACCTAGTGCATTGCCATCAGGCATTTCCCCTCCCTTGACTTGGTATTTAAGTGGGAGTTCCCAGTGTGTTGACCAAAGACAGCATTTTCTGTTTTTCTGAGTGTGTGTGACTTTAGGGAACTGAAGGAGGAAACGAGGGTCACTGAGATGGGAAGGAAGGGGAGTTTGGGAACCAGGAGGGGCGCCGGGGTACCTCCTATGGCCAACCAGAATTTTGCATTCTAGCTGTTTGATTTTTCCAAAAAGTATCTGCACAGGCAGAGAAGCAGTGCAGAATACAGCCACACGAAGGAGGTTGCTCTTGATGTTTTGAAACTAATGGCGGCTCAGAATTAATTTGCTGCTTCTCTGGTCCCAGGTGACAGCGCTGATGGAAGCCTGAATGAAGTTCAGCAAATTAATCTTGAATATTTTATGGGTCTTGAATACTATATACACAGTATTCCTGATGTTGATTACTGTCTCAGTCAGTGCAGGGGGGATTTGTTTTATGATGATTTCAATTACAGATAACTGTTATACCCGGAATCACATATCAGCTGCTTGTAAACCAGAACGTGCTATGAACACTGGCTGCCAAAAGCCAAGAGCTGCCCAGGACACACTTTTAATTTAAAGCTCATGATAAAATTACTCTGTTTCTAGAGAAAGAAGTTCCGTTCCTCCCTTGTTTTGTGTGCTTTCCCATTGGTCCTGGCCCCACTTGGGATCTGGAATTGTGCAGAAATCACAGGAATGCTGCTTTATGCTCCCTTCTGCTTTTCTACTGGGAATAAACGGCATTTGAATATTGCTGTTTTGTATGCAAGGTTGGGCTAAGGGAAGTGACCCAGCAATCCTTACACCCTCAAGATGCATTCCCTGCCTTACATAATAGGTACCTGGTTTCCTGCAAGTGACCTGGATGCCTAAGTGTGATGCCCAGAAACACCAGGGAGCGCTGCAGAGAGACAAGGGACCTTCAGGCATGCATGCTGCCCACGTTAACAGGCCTTCTCCCTTGTCACACTCGGACACCTGAAAGCCCTCCTTCCTCTACTTAAGCTAACAGCATGTGTGTAGCCAAGGGCAGCGCTCTAAGCATCTCAATTTGAGAAAGGCCAGGTGGCCAGCAACTGGCAACCCCACTCAGAGGCCTAAAGCATCACAGCTGGAAAGGAAGGGCACTAGCTAAGTCTGATTTGTGGTTCTACTAGGGGGAAAATGAGGTTCAGAGTGAGGCAGGGCACTCCTCCAACTCACAGAGAATTAGCTCACCTCAAAGTAGAATCTCAAAGCCTGACCTCGAAGTAGAATCAGACATCACTGCTCTGAGTTCAGCAGTAAGCTTAGAAACACCTTATTTCTGTTTTCTTACTGGTTTCTCACATCAGAGTCTCTGAAAAGGCAAAAGTTTATGAACTTGTTTTTATAATCACACCTCCTTCCAGCTCTTAATGTTTTCCACAAATGCTACATTGTCTTTTCTTTTTTTTTAATGCTTATTTTTGAGAAAGAGGGAAAGAGAGAGAGAGAGAGCAAGCAGGAAAGGGGCAGAGAGAGAGGAAGACACAGAATCTGAAGCAGGCTCCAGGCTCTGAGCTGTCAGAACAGAAGCCAACACCAGGCTCAAACTCACCGACCATGAGATCATGACCTGAGCCAAAGTAGGATGCCTAACCGACTGAGCCACAGGCACCTCTCTTTTCTGTTTTAATATCCTAGTGGTCAGCACTGCAATGACCTCACTCCACAAACCATGGTTTTCAGCATAACAGAGACACAGAGAGCCAGTTCGATGACCTCCAGAATGAGCAAGTTTACAGAAAAAAAATCTGTTTTGCCTCACCTACTTGCACAGGTGTTACCATGTGCCCATCCATCTTAACCTCTCAGCCTTTGTCTTTCTGGTCCTCCCTGTGTTCTCCATTCCTGAGCCTTGGCATGAATCACATACACCAATGTAATCTTAATTTGGAATTTATGAATAGAAACAACGTATTGTTATTCATGGGGATCCCCACAGAAAAGACCAAGTCCATGTGCTCACCAGTCTGTGACTACCAAACAAGGGCACCGTTTTTTTTTACACTCAAATTATTATAGCATAAGCCCCACTTATATAAATCCCTCTATCAAATCCCCAGCAACTTCACCGAGCACCTCCTCTGGAACCTGCTGTTCTGACCAGACCAGCCACCACTTCCTCCTGGCCTCTGCTGGTGACTACCACATTTTCTCAACTTCCAGGACAGGGCATTATGCTTTCTCACTCCTCATGGCAGGCCGTGATGTTAACTTGCTCCCAAAGAGGTAACTACACACTCCTGGAACTGTTCTAAAGGCCCGCGGGCTCTACCTCACTCAGTATGCACATGGCAGCCGGTCCTTGCCGATCTGTTAGCCTATCCCAGAAAGTGGGCCCAACTCAGCGCCTTTGGTAGGATGCACCCAGCATCTTCACATCCATGACCTTTCTCACACCCTCTTCACTCAGTTCCAAATTAAGGAAGAAGTCCTTCCACACTCCCATCCAATACAAGCACCCTTCCTGCTCTAGGATTAACTTCTCAGGTTGACAGTGGAAACCCCAATTTCTTCAGGAGGAAACCCATAACCACACCCTGGAAAAGAAAGGCATAAAGGTCAACAGGAAATTTAGCAACATCTGGCCTTTTACCAGATTAAGTGACAGCATGAGATATGCCAGCGGTCCCCCTTCATCATCTCACCTCACCAGAAAGAGAGTTGAGGCCTGTGCCCCTACCCCCTTGCCTGCTTCGAGCTGCCCTTCTGCCATAAGCAGATGCTGGAGTGAGGAGACTCATGAGTTTTCTAGGAACAGACAAGGGCAGGCAAAATCCAGAGGCAGAAGCAAAACAAAATGAAAGAAAAAAGGTCTCTACCTCCAAGGGACAAGACACACTGCCAGCACTGCCAGTTGCCTTTTCAGAACAAAACACTTAAAATCTCAGACTGCAGCATTTCCATCTTGTTCTTTGGTACATGTGGGGCTTCTCCAAGAAAAATGAGGGGGCTATTAATTGCTCTACATGTGCATGGCTGAAAGGGCCCACCTCAGGGAGATGGTCCTCCAAGAATTTTAGGAGGCTCTACTCCAAAGACAAATGGCAGTGTTCATCCAGAAATGCTGAAATTGTCTTTAACTCCACAAATGGCAGAATTTCTAGCTTCTAAAAAAAAGTTTAGTGTCTGTCAGACTTCCTGCTGCATTCAGATGACACTCTCAATGCTGTCACACAGAGATCCCAACATGGATGCTTTCTAGGCTTTTTAATCCACAAGGGGTTGCTGGAAATGAAGCTATGCACTAAAAAAACATTTGTTTAACTTAAAAATGGGGTCACAAGACGGCAGAAACACAGCAGGACCAAGTATGAAAGTGCAGTTTGGGTAAATTGGAGACTTTAAGAAAAAAACAGCATAATAAACTTGATGGCCCAATTTGGCAAATAAGTTCCTTGAAAATGCTCCATTTTTTTTTCCCACATAAAAAAGCAGATTTCCAAAGCTTACTTAGCAGAAGATAGGGAGCAAGTATTCTACATTTACGTGGACTGCCAACAAAGAGAAAGATCAGGATTCGACGACCTTAGAAACATCAGAAGGACACTGGGGGCCCCACTTCCTCCCGCAGACTCTGTTGCCATTTCTCAGTGGATGCTGCCTTCCAAGTGGTCCCTGGGGTACTCAAAATGGCCTGGGGGCTAAGAAGTCGGCAGGGCTTCAGATGCTCTCAGATGGGGTCCGGTGGGGTCCAGTGGGGTCAGCACTGGGGTCCAGTGCTCCTTAGTCACCTCCCTTTAGACACATCTCCAGCCCCCTGCTTGCCACAGGACTTAGTCATAGTCAAACAGAGGCCCAAGCCAAGAAACAAGAGAGAAAGCCTTTCACAGTACAGGTATACCTGGTTTTACTATACTTTGCTCTATTGCACCTTGTAGATACTGTGTCGTTCACAAGTCGAATGTGTGCGGCAGCCCTCAAGCAAGCTGTGTTTCTGACAGCAAGAGCTCACTTCACATCCCCATGTCACCTTTGGGTAACTCTTGCAATATTTCAAACTCTTTTATTATTATCATATTTTTTATGGGGATCAGTGATCAGTGATTTTTGATGTTGCTATTGTAACTGTTTGGGGGCCCCAGGAACCGTGCCCAAATAAGATGCTGAACTTCATTGATAAATGTATGTGTTATGACAGCTCCACCCACTAGTCCTTCCCCCTCTCTCTCCTTCTTGAGCCTCCCCTACTCCCCAAGACACAACAATATTGAAATTAGACCAATTAATAACGCTACAGTGGCCTTGAAGCGTTCCAGTGAAAGGAAGAGTTGCACATCTCACTTAAAATCAGAAGCTAAAAATGATTAAACTTAGTGAGGAAGGCATATCAAAAGTCAAGAGAGGCTGAAAGCTAGGCCTCTTGCACCACACAGTTAGCAAGTTGTGAATGCAAAAAAAAGTTCCTGAAGGAAATTAAAAGTGCTACTCCGGTGAACACACAAATTATAAGAAAACATAACAGCCTTATTGCTGACGAAGAGAAAGTTTGAGTGGTCTGGACAGTAGACCAAACAGCCACAACATTCTCTTAAGCCAGAATCTAAGGCAGGGCAAGACCCTAATTCCCTTCTATCTATGAAGGCTGAGAGAAGTGAGGAAGCTGCAGAAGAAAAGTCTGAACTAGGAGAGGCTGGCTCATGAGGTTTAAGGAAGGAAGCCATCTCCATAATATAAAAGTCCACGTTGAAGCAGCAAGTACAGTCACAGGAGCTGTGGCAAGTTATCCAGAAGATCTTGCTCAGATGATTCATGCAAGTGGTTACACCAAACAACAGATTTTCAATGTAGACAAAATAGCCTTCTGTTGGAAAAAGATGCCATCTAGGACTTTCATAGTTAGAGAGGACTCAGAAAATGACATATGCTGGCTGAATGGGTTGTTCTTTAAGGAAGATGTTCAGAGCTAAATTCCCATGACAGCTGGAAGAGGGATGGCTGATTTCTGAGATGCCCCTTCTGGCAGCAGATGAGAATGCTTTCCTTGGGATCCTTCAGAGGTGGGCAGGGGGAGCAAGGAGCAGGTCACTCTTCCCTTTCTCTTTTCTCCTGATTTTCTATGGGCCACAACTTACACTGATGGCTGCCTCATGAAGAGACAAGTGAAACCCTACATAGAGAGAACTCAGCACGGTGAGTTCATAACAAGCCCCAACCCTAACCTGCCCATGTTCTAACATGTCCATTCATTCAGAGACTTCTTGCATTTCTTAAGCCCCACTGGTACCAAGTCTTATGGGGTCTCAGGCTTGGGGAAGTGCGAATATAAGAACCACCACAGACAGACTTCACAAACATTTATAAACATCAGGAAGATGACTTCAAGACAAGCAACATCCAGCGTAGCCAGAATGTTCTCCTTCTTGTGACACTAGGAATAACCAATGTCCTGGGTGTGTGGTTCCAGGCCCACCTTCATCCAACTCACTGGTGAATTTAACTTTGACCCTTTCTATTTGTGCATTTAGGTGCCTTCAGCTCCTGTCTGGAGGAAATGACTTGATGGGGTATAATATTCCAATAAAAAGTACACAAGGGAACATATGTTGGCTCTATAAATCAACAACCTCCAACGTGACCATTAAATGATTATTTCCTATTTTTCCTCAAAGAATCCACGATGAAGTTACCAAC
The DNA here is from genome assembly GCF_027475565.1 of Acinonyx jubatus. Lineage (NCBI taxonomy): Eukaryota > Metazoa > Chordata > Mammalia > Carnivora > Felidae > Acinonyx > Acinonyx jubatus. Next base: position 111,614,456 of record NC_069380.1, on the reverse strand, counting down.
ACCAGCGATAGAGGGTAAGGGTGGAAATTAGACCCTGAGGTAAATCAAACACTTTCTTCCTCTGCCTCACTTGCCAATGTCACTAAATTGATTGATGGCATAATTGGAAAGTCTGGCTTTGAGCCAAGTGTTGCCTTCTGAATGAGAGGCAGGGGGTGGAGGAGCCATAAAATGTTAATTTCTCCACATGCAAGCTCAGGGCCACCTGTCCCATGCTCCTATGTCACATCAATCATCGCAGCCTCTAGTTCAACCAAGTGATAAGGCCTCTCTAGTAGATTCCTAGAAGAGGCATAATAAACACTGACCTCCCCTGGTGCCTACAGCTCTTGACTGTATAATTAACATTTACACTATGGGCCTGAAGTTATTTCCAATGCTCCAGAAATTCCATTTCGCAGACTGAGAAACTGAGCGCAGAATAAAGCAGAGGCCAGGCCCACTAGGCCAACAGTTCCATAAGGACAGAGACCCCCATCTGTCACTGCTGAATCCCTAACCCACTGCTCGGTCCCTGGCCCTGAGCAAGAACACTGCATATTCCTGGTCCCTTCCCCACTCTGTTTCCTTCACTTCTCTCCCTCCTACACCCACAAACACATGCAGGGAAACAGATACACAGAAACACTCAGACACTCTACAGTACACATACACACAAACAGATGGAGGCAGTTACACACACACACACACACACACACACACCTTTAACTTAACAACAAGGTTTAGGGATAGAATTACCATTACTTCTTTCATCAGTCTGACACTGCACTTTGTTGGTGAAAATCAAGCAATTTATACCAACGGGGTCCTGTTTTATTTTATTAACTTCTCGGTTGCACTGGAAGAGTCATGGGAGTTTTTCTAGGTCAATCTCCTCCTTTTAAAGGTGGAAAAACTTAGGCCCACAAAGGGAAGGGAATTGCTTTAAATGAATTAGCCATGATCAGGAATGAATCTGGCCCTTTGTTTCCTAAGCTACACGGCCCTTAGGTCCTTCCAGGGATGGTTTTCAGCCACTGTGCCCAGCAGGGTTGACCTGATAGTGAAAGGCGCTGCCAGTTATGGACTGGCCCCCACTTGCTAGGCACGGAACCCAGCCTTTCACATGCATTACTTCAACTGCATCTTAGAGCTGAAGAAGTCAAAGTTCAGGGAGGCAAAATATTCCATTGACCTATATGAAGTTGATGATATTTGATCATTTTTGTCTAATAAAAATGGTAAGTTAACAATTTTCCCCAGACCTCAGAACAGTTAAGTGGCCAAGCCAAGTTGTGCCTCCAGAGCCCTTGCCCATTCGTTGCAGTCTCCCTGTATGTATGGCCCAGGCTCCTCTGGCCCTCACACCTGCCTGCAGGCTAGGCCTGCTCTCTCTATCACCTTTCCTTGGCTGATCCTGATTGCTTTCTTTTCTACTTAGACTAATGTCAGACCTGCTGCCCTCTACTCTTTTCAATGCATCTCCATCACGGCTGCCTTTGTATTTTCTGATCTCCGCTGTCTTTACTTTGGAACTTTTCCTCTCTCATCAGATCTATGACCATCCCTCTGACTCTTTTTATCCATCAGCACTCTTGTCCCCACACTGAGCCTCTCCTATCCACACTGGTCAGGACAGCTTTTCACTTCTATTGTCTTTCCTTTTCCACATCTGGAGACTTCTAAGCATTTATTCCTAATATTTTTGCAGTTTACTTGGACCACGGGCACTTCCTTGGCCATTAAAAATATGTCCACAGGAGTTGTGATGTTCTTGCTCTCAAGAGGTGAAGCTTACCCCCCTCCTCCTGAGGATAAGCTGGAGTTAGTAATTGGCTTCTAACAAAGAGAATATCACAGAAATGATGGCATGACACTTCACAGATTAGGCTATAAAAAGACTGTAGCTTCCAAGTGGATTCCCCACCCCACCCCCTACCTCATCCCTGCTCTGGGGGATGCCATGTCATTCATAGAGCTATGGACAGGTCCAAATCGCAGATCCCTGCCAACAGCCACATGAATGAGCCACATGAAGAGTGAACTCCCAGCCCCACTTATGTCTCAGAGACTGCAGCCCTGGCCAAAAGCTTGGCCTGACAGATCCCAAGCCAGAACCACCCAGCTAAATTGCTCCTGGGTTCCTGCTCCACAAAAGCTATGAGATAATCAATGCTTGTTGCTTTAAGCTGCTGAGTGTGAGATAACTGAGCAACTAATACAGGCACCTTTGGCCTTAAAAGACAGAAAGAGGCCACCCCCATATCAACAATCACATATCGCAATGGGCTTCTTTATTCATTTTCCCTAATTATTCCTGACACTGCTTCCTCAGCTGACCAACTTGCTCCCTTCCCAGTAACCTTCCTTGCCTGGCACCCTTTGCCTCCAAGAACTAAGCAAATGGGTATTTCCAGACCAACCTGTTTTGAGTTCTGCTTAGCTAAAAAGCAAACTAACGAAGAGTAAAACAACAACGAACTCTCCAAAGAGATAATGTACTTGTCTGACATGGGTATATGCTACTGCAAAATAACTTACAAAGCAAGAGCAGCACTCAAAACATCTCACCGCTCTGCTCTCAGTCCCTGACTTTGAGTTACAAGATGAGAATTTTCCAGTCCACTAAAACGCATGCTGACATTAAAACTTGTCAGAGGGGTGACAGAGACAAAAGATGTGAATGTCTGAAAATTGAGTCCAGTTCTCAGGAGTGTGTCCCTTGCCCTGTGTGGGCAAATTATCTGAAACATTTACACAGAGATGAAATCCTACAACCATGAACACGAAAGGTCCCTCTGGGTTATTTGGTGGCCATGGGATTCTACTGAACAGAGGCTGATTTAACGTATGTAAACTTAGAAATCCTAGTGGGAACTCAGAGGTTTTCACCACAAGGAGTGCTACTGGGATAGGACAGTGTGTGCCTTCTTTAGGCCACGTATGCAGACTTACACAGTATGTTCTCTCATTCCCTTTGCTCCTGTTGCCCCATTCCTGTGTCATACTCCCTCATCTGGGTACTAAACCCTGAAGAGTTAGGGGCAGGTTTCATGACTTGTGGAGGTCTATTACATGGACCAAGGCATTATCCCTTCCTTGTTTGTGGCATGCTTACCAGCTCTCTCAATTGATTTGGAACAATACCATTTCTAACCTTTGAGTAATGGACACAAAAACCAAGCTGAATTTTCTAGCTGTTACACAAATAGCCCACAGCAAATAGCATTGGTCATGGGTACCACCAATCGTCCTTCTTGCTTTACTTGGTTCCCCAACTCTGCCTACTTCTGATGCATGTCTTCAGTAATCCAGGACACTGGGTAGAAGCTGACATTAAAGATCTGCCCATCCTCAGAACCACCAGACCTAACCCTCTTGTAATAATAAGGGCACACTGAGAAATGCCCAGCTCTCAAGTTAAGCCTCTCCAGTTTGACAGAAATGAGGTCCTTGGCTACCAAGATTGAAAGATGTCCTATAAAGATGTCCTATAAAGATGTCCTAAGGTAAGACATGGCTTAGAGACGGTCGTGTGAAGTGGATAAAAACAAACCTTAATTAAAGACAAAAATAAGTCTGTTAGATTTGCTTTTGAAATTATAGGTAGGGAATTTCAAACTATAGCCTATAGCCTTCCTCCACTCACCAATTACACTGACAGAATAGATTTCTGAAGCAGCCAACTGGAAATGTAATACATATTACAAGAAAGAAAAATCAGCTTTCACCACTCATATTTGGTGATTTATTGTGTCCACACATGCTAAAGTATGAAAAAGAGTAAAATAATTTGAGATCAAAACCCAAAAACACAGGGATGCCTGGGTGGCTCAGTTGGTTAAGCATCCAACTTTGGTTTAGGTCATGATCTCACGGTTCATGGATTCGAGCCCCGCTTAGGGCTCTGGGTCAACAGCCCAGAGCATGGAGCCGACTTTGGATTCTGTGTCTCCTTTTCTCTCTGCCCTTCCCCTGCGTGTGCTCTGTCTCCCTCTCTCAAAAATAAAATAAGCATTACATTTTTTTAAATGAAAACACAAAGGTAGATGAAAAGAAAAGCAACTGGGCCTATATCAGGGACACCCTTTATTGTTCCACCTGTCAGCAAACTCTGGGACCTAGCTATAGTACTTCGGTTTTGTTGTATAACCTCTGTGTGACTCAGTCTCGTGACCTATAAGGTGGAGAACTAGTAGAATCTTCTTTATAGGATTATTATGAGGATTAAATGAAATCACATATAGAACAATTCCTGGCACAGAGGAACCATTCGATAAATATTACCAATTATTGTTGCTATTACTTCTATTATCATCCCATTCTGTCTTTGTAAGTAGATCCACATGGCAAAGCCACATCATAAAAGCACAGCATGGCTTGGTAAACAAGCCATCCACATATTATGCTGAACCCAATGTCTATTGGCATCATCCAAGATGCATGGTGCTCCCATCTATATTATATACAGAAGGTTTTACCAGTAGAGTCAGAATTTTCCAAACCAACTGCCCAAAGCTCCCTCCATTCTGGTCAGATGAGCACTGCTTATGCAACATTTTATAGCTTTCCTCTGCCTTTCTCATTCTTATTTGATAAGTCGAATGTTCCAGACAGTCTTTCTGAATGGAAGACCACTGTTTCTCCTCCAGGTCTCTTAATCTCTGTTCGGACCAGTATGCATTAATTGTAACTTGCACCTCTCAAAGCGTTCTCTTACTTCCTTCACTTCCCAGTTCATGGCGGGTGCTATTGCCCCTGAGAATTTAATATCTTTTTTTCTGACAAATATTTTGTCCACTCAAAAAAATTAGGGGAATCTGTAGAATTATCCAAAGAATTCAGTTTAGATACTCCATTAGTTCCTAGTAATCTGGTAAAATATTCTCCTTTCTGAATATGATGAAGGCAATTTGCCCTGACATTTAATATTGTTGTTTATTTCTATTTAAAATTCAAGGAAAAGGAGATCAGCCACAAGTATAAGGTGACTTATAGTCCCATTCTGATAGACTGATAGACTACAGAAATTATAGTCATGATTATACATAATTCTGCTAGAGTTTGGGTTTGCCTAGGCTGATCATGGGATATTACAGTATAACTGCCCAAGAGGCCACATTTAAGACTAGCCAGAGCAAATGAACAACATCGGTAATAATAGTTTTCATTATTTTTTCTAAAGATATTTTTCATTAATTTTTTAAAACTGTCCAATAAACAAATAGATGATCCTACTTAATTATATCTAAGGGTTACTTCAAACCAGACCAGGTTTCCATACCAATTATAGGCAATGAATCCACTTACTTTGAAATGTTATTTTAACATAAACACAATTGGTTCGGTCAAAGTTTCCTGGGTAATACTAAAGGAGATCTTTCTGTGTACAAGAGATGCTTCATATACTATACCATTAGATATTCACAACAAACCTTTGAGGTACATACTATGTTGATGAGGCATAGATATTGGTATCATTACCTTACCAAAGGACAAGAACTAGTAAGAGATACAGCTGAGGTTTTTTTTTTTTTTTGAGCCATAATTCAAAAGCAGAAGCCACTTTAGCTATTTCAAGTAAAGAGGGATTTAACATAAGGATAACCATCTACAGAAGAATTAATAGTACACTTTTACCAATTGAAGGTACAGACATCTTCATATCAAATTATAGTAGACATATTTCAAGAATTTATCCCTACCTCAAAATTAGATCCATCACTAGATCTCATTATTTACAATATTAATAAAGAAACATATGTATTACTATAACATGAATTTATTATTTAATACGTTTTCACAGCCAATATAATTGGTTTCCTATAAAATCTTTTGTTTTTTATTTTAATCATTTAAAACCATTATTTGAAAAGGGGTCCATGAACTTCACCAGATGCTGAAAGGTCTGGGACACAGAAATATTAATTTCCCTTGGCCTAGAAGGAATCAACACACAGAATATGGAATCTCAACTCCTTTCTATCAAACTCCATTATCTTTGCCTTAATCATCACACTCTACTGGTCTTTCAGAGTGACAGCAATCCTTTTAGGTATTTTGAACACGATCAAAAACCTGAGTGATCCCAGCTTGTTTCACACTGATGCAGCCTTGGGAATCCCCAGTGAACACTGGAGGAGTAGTTTTTTTTCATCCATAAGATCAGTCCTTTTCAGGCAGGTCACGGGGGGGGGGGGGGGGTAGGTGGTGGTGTCATCTTCTACCACCTTTGAAAAATTTCATTCTATTTCCCCACGCACTGCCTTCATATTTGCAAGGTACCTCTTCCAGTGACTTCACTAAGGTATCTCAGAACTACACTGCTGACTCCTGTTTTCATCAGGCAGAGTAATGACGTGTGCAAAGATTAAATGTTAGGGTGCTCAGAGGAAGAAATAAAGGTGTTACCCTAAGACTTCTTCCATGAGACATTCAACTCAAAATGCATGTGTGTGGTATTTTCTTTGCTGACAGGGCTTCCATCTGTGAATATAGCTAAAAATATGGATGAGCTGTTTGTCCTCATTCAACTGAGAAAGACGGAATTAGAAGAGACCTCATTTAACAGATGAAGAGACCAAGAAACATATTCTATCGTGATTAAGGGCTCAACTGTACAGTCAAATAGACTTGGCCTTGAACCCCAACTTCTCATGCTATTTGTGTGACAGTGCACACAGATCCTGGTTACAGAGTCTCTTAATCACAGGTTCATCATCTGTGAAGTGGGGAAATTTACTTCTCAAGATATTTTTTTTTATATTAAGTGACATAAAACACATGAGATGACTAGCACACACAATGAATATTATTAGCACAAACAGAGACAAGACTACTCAAGGTCATAAAATGCAGAGCCTTGTCTGAGATGCAGGCTCCTGGCTCTTTCTGCATTGTTCTTTTCTGCATGAAGACCTTCTGTGTGATGGTTTTTCTTTCCTCTAAGACTTGGCTAGGCAGCTGGTGAACTGCATGGCCCCATTCTAGGTTGCACCCAGAGAAGGAAAGCTGTAAAAACATGTTTACATAAGAGAAACTCCATAAGCAAGACTTGCTTCTTCCATCATCACAAAATGAAAGAATAATAGTAGGCAGCCAAAGACATGCATCAAGGGAGCTTTTAATCTTGTACCTGCTAATAATCAGATTTCTGGACTGTGAGCTGCATCTGAGAAATTGACTGCTCTCTTTTCACATCTCTGAGATCCATCTGTAGCACATGCTCAGCCAAGGCTTCTGTTCAAATCATAATCATCTTTGGCAAACTCATTTCCAGGTGATTCAACAGATTTCTGCGAGATGACATGTTCCAAAGTTGTCCTGTCACTCACAAGGGACTCCTTTTACCACCCACTTATCTGCCCAGACTCAAAGGACAGTACCTCCAATGCAGCCCAGTACTCAGGGACTCACAGTATAGGGGAGAACACGTGCAAACAGGCCACGACCCCATAAACCGAGGATTCTGGGGGAACATATGGCAGGAGCTCTTAATGGAAGAGGCAGTTAGAGAGAGCTACCTGGAGGAAGTCACTTAAGTTGAGGAGGAGCTCAGCAGGTGAAGAAAAAGATTTAAAAACTTGCCAGGCAAATAAAACAGCATATTCCAAGGTCCAGGGGGAGAGAAGCAGAGTGGACTTGCGAAAGTGAAAAAAATATACCCTATGAGATTTTGGGATTGGTTGGCATTCAATAAAATCTTGCATCTTGGGTTGAGAAAATTTATTTTCCCTAACACCTTGGTACACAAAGTTGTTTATGCTACACTGAGATGGAGTCACTGTTTTTCCAAATGGAAGGATCATCTTGGTAAACCTCTAGCTCCAAGCTGGAAAGGCAGTGGTGAGCACCCAATAGCTGCTGGGGTTTGTGTAAGACACAGCAAGGGCCATAACAAAGACCCTGTGGGCTGGGCCTGGCAGCTGGGCTGGCATCGCTGTACATTTACCTACCACACAATGAGAATGACTCATGCAGGAAAAAGACAGCATTCCTACTGATAGAGCCACTAAGAGACTCCATACTGGATGGTCTGAGGAGAGGATTTCCACTGGGCATTCCACTTAGTCTCTCAAGCTCATGATAGCCAAAGGAAGAGAGCCAGTCACTCTGAGGGTTCGGTTCTGGTTGAGTCAGCGTAGGGTGTCAGTTTGCCTGGAACTTGCCGGGAACATCAGGCTTTCCATGCTAAATCCAAGAAAGTGCCAGATGAAGAAAGACAAACTGGTCACCTCACTTTAACCCACTGCAAGTGCACCAACTCTGTGCTGGGCCCCAGGAGAGATGCTGAGGATATGGAGATGGATAAGACACGATTCCTGCTCTTAAGAACGTCTCACAGCACAATTAATGGAAAAGACAAACATGCAACCAAAATAAATCCTGAGACCTCCACATACACCTGTCCTGATAAAGGGGTGAATTCAAAGAAGTACAACAACTAAAAGTAATTAAAACGCAATTCTAAGTTCTATCTCTCAAAGAATATCAAAGGAGTGTAATTCATCACCCACGTTCATTTTTTATCTCCCCCCTTCTCTCATCCCATCTCCAAATTTCTCTGAAGCTCAACGTGTCTGAGCCTCTGGGGCCATCCTCGCACTAAGCTCCCTCCCAAGGCTTCCTTGGCCCCTACTTACGAGGGGTCTTCTTCCTTCTCTGTTCCCTCAGCATGTACGACTTCCCTGCCAGAAGTGGTTGCTGTGACAAAATCTCCTCCAGGACCCTCCCAGGAAGGCTGCGGATACAGTGATCGCACAGCCTCAGTCTTCTCTACCCAGAGAGGAACAGAGCAGGTGTTTTTTCACGTGATTGCTTTTCCGGCAAGAACTTCTCCACCTCAGGTCACTCACATGAGCACATCATTTCCAACTGCTCTGGTGAGGGCCATACTGAGGACAATGTGTGTACAGGGAGGTGTACAACCACACAGGTGGGCGCTTAGCTCAAGAACAAAGCAGGAACTAGGTCGCTGGAATGGAAGCAGACTCTGTCCAGAAGCTTTGGGGTTTCCCCCTATGGCAGACCCGGAGGAACTCTAGCTGTGGAGGAAGGGGGGTCCTTTAAGGCTGCACCTATTCAACCCACAAGCAAATGAGCTTGAACACAAAGTAAAATGTACACACCAAGCTCGTGGTGCTCTATTTTCTGAACCACTTAAAAATAGCTTCTTAGAGGGGAAACAGGGAATAGAGATAGCCAGGTCTTGAGGGAACCATCTATTTGGTCACTAGACATGTGGATTAATTTTGCCCTGAAAGAAAGGCAGAACCTCACTATAGTAAGTGCTAGCAACATATTGGTTGGGGTGCGGAGGGTGGGAGGGAGCTTCTGCACTCTACTTCACAATTGTGCCTTCATGGTCCTTTAACTTTGTCCTCTAAAGAACATCACTAAAATCATGAGGCTGTACAGACTGATATAAGGCCGGATTGCCTTGGTTAGAACACTGACTAGCTGCAGGATCTTGAAGAAGTTATTTCATCTCTCTGTGCCTCAGTTTCCACCTCTGGAAAACAAAGACAATCACATTATCTACCTCATAAGGTTGCTAAGAATATTAAGCAAGATAATATCTCCAAAGTATTTACAATAGTGCCTGGTACATAAAAAGCATCACATAAGAATTTGTTAAGTGACATGATCATTTTCAGTACCATTTAACTTGTACTTAATTTGTGCCAGGTACTATTCTCACAACAGTTCTGAAGGGCAGGCAGTTTTAAATTGCCTCTGGCATATAGCCAGGGAAACTGAGGCTCAAAAAGTAACTCACCAACATCACACAGTTGATAAACGGCAAAGTCAGAAGCTAAATCCAGGTCTGTCTGGCATCAAAACCCATCCTGTGGACTCTTTTGCTTTCCTGACTCCCCAAATCAAGTTTTAGAAAACTTTCCCTCCAAAAGTTTGTTGAAGACCTCCCTCTGCACCCAATTCCATCAGATATCCAGAGCCAGACTTGGAAGAATCTCTGGGAACTGCAGTTTACCCAGGGAGAGACACAGCCAAGGGCAGGGCCAGCTCCCACCTGGTCCCTGGTAGGTGGGGTCTCAAGCCAAACTTTACTGCCTGATGATTAGCACATGCGCGCGCGCACACACACACACACACACACACACACACACACACACACACTTTCAGTGCCTGTGTGGGAGCCAGCACTGTCATTTCTACCAAAACAACCTGCTCCTTTCCAGCCTCTCTGCTAATTACACTCAGGAGAGCACCTCCTTGAGAATACACTCCCATCTTTGCTGTCAAGGGACCCAAAGGAAACCTGAGATCCCCAGAGCCTGTTCCCTTCAGACCAGTCCTCCTTTCCCAGGGGAGGAGCAACACTTTTGACTCTGGGGGTAACCTGGAGGAGAGGCTCAGGCAGGACAAAGGCAAGGTGAATTCCCCAACCTAACGCCATAGCTGTGTCTGCAGATCAATAGTAAGAACAGTAAATATGACAGCGATGACCGTGGAAATAGGAACTAACATGAACAGAAAGAGTTACTGCATACAAGGAGCTATTATAGGCAACTCACACACATCATCTCTTATACTGTTCACAACAACCCAAGACAATATTAATGACCCTGTCTGTAAATGCAAAGATGAGACCCAGAAATGAGAAGTTATTTGCCCAAGACCCCACAGCTAGTGAGTGTCAGAGCAGGGGAGAAGGTGCATGTCACCTGACTTATGAGACCATAAGTCTTTCCCCTGCTTGAGGAGACATGGACTGAGGTCCCCACAAGGCCATTTCCCTCTTGAGGCTCTGAGGATCCATCTTCTCAGCAAAAGGTTTTGTTTCTCTGCCCCACCCACGTACCTGTCCCACGCCTAACCCTGACAAACTGAAACTGCCTAAGAATTCTCCAGAGCGCATGTGACCAAACCAAATAATGTTTCAGAGATAATTTACATAAATAAACGATTCTGTTCCTAGGTGAGAGACTGTATCAAAGCTTTCCCTGGGGAACATTAGGCTGGCTTTGCAAGCTCAGCAATCAGGCAGGATCCTGCTGCTCTGTACGATGCCTGCCTCTCTTCCTAAGTGATTTTGGCCATCACCCAAATGGGTCCCATCAGGGCGTCTGTACTTTTCTGTGGACCTGGGCCTAGAGGGATGTCCCTAGGAAGCTTACACCCTCTGCTTCCTTCCACACAACCTCGGCCTATGTTGCAAACTCCCCTGCTCGTTTTTAAGCTGCTCTACACTGAGAGGTTTCCGCCCAGAGCTTTCCTGGGGGTACTGAGACAGGCATTCATGACAAGTGCCCCCCTCTGCCTAGTATGTTTGCAGTTGGAGGGTCCACCTCAGTCCCACAATCTATCCCCTTGGTGATGGCCATGAGCAGCTGCCTATGATAGGCCAGATCATTCCTCCAAAAGAGTGCACTTAGGTATGGGAACAACTCTTCACAAAGTTTCTCAGCTGATGGAGCCATGGGTGACTGAGGCTTAGCCTCCTCCTCTCCCCTGGAGCTGTTACCTCCAAATTCTTCCTCATCCTCCTATGATGTCTCCAGATTGTGTGGGTTTTATGGCTAAGAGCAAGCTCTGATTCCAGTGAGGCTATGTGCTAGTTACATGACCTCAAAAAAAGTTGCTTAGCCTCTCTGGACCTTGGTTTCTTCACCTATAAAAGAGAAATGATGTAACACCTAACCTCATAGAGCTGCTATAATGGCCATGTGATTTAATGCACACAAAGAAATTAGCACAAACCTGGAACAGAATTAGCATCAAAAAGCTGGTAATTGTCCATTCCATGTTGGGTGGTAACAGCCCAATGTACCAACCTCCTCACATAGGCTGGGGACTTGGAAGTCTTTGTTTCCATTACTCTGCCTCCTGGGCCTCTACATGTGGGGTATACAGATACGTCAGTCCCAGTACATCCACAAAGAACCCTCTTCTTTTCCCCAAATTAGCATTAACACATGAGACCTTCACAATCTAGTCTACTCCCTTACCTGACACATATAACTTTAACTCTCACTCCACAGAAAATAGTGTAAAAAAAAAAAAAGAAAGAAAGAAAAGAAAATAGTGTATTTCATGCCTCTGTATCTTTGTATGGATTTTTCCTATGTCTGGGATCCCTTTGCCTACTTTTTGGGACTAGCTTGTTCCTATTTCTTTCCATATAAGCATCACCTTCTCTGAAAGCCTTCCTTGACATGCCTTCCACCCAAGCTGGATCAGGTGACTTCTTATGAGTTTCCATAGGCCCTTGTCCTTTTCCCATCATTGCCAATATCACATTGAATCAGAATGGCCAGTGTAGCAGGTAAGTATCTCAGCCTACAATCTAAATGTACACAAGGAACACCTTTCCTTTGATGCTCAAAAACTGAACTTAATTTCTACTGGAGCTTCCAAATCATAATCTCAGTCACTTCAAGTAATATTAGTGACCTTAACATATTCTCAGCCAATTTGGTGGCACCCTCAACACCCGTATCCTCCCCAGTTTGATTCTGGGCTCTGAGGGCCTCAAAGAGAATTGAGGCACGGGCAGGGTGGGGAGAGAGATGGATGGGGCACTGCTCTTCAGGTATCATCATTAATTTATGCTGGCATCTGCAGAGATATAGCCCATCCCCTTCTGATCCTCCACTATCTATCTAAAGAGGTCTTACCTCTGCTCCATCATCTGCCCCTCATGTCCAATACTATATCTGGTTATTTATGTTTCTGTCTGGGCACATGGGAATCACATTCTGTGCTCTTAGAAGCTGTCTCAAGGCCACCTACCCTACACACTCCACATACTCCTCTCCATTGCCACTATATGTCAAGATAAACGAAGAACAACTCAAGAATTCTTGCCATCCTTCCAGGCTTCCTCAAGAAAGTTAAGTGTAGATATCCTCCATCCACAGTGTGCCAAACCTACCTGAATACACTGTCAACTGTCCCACCCAGCCCCCCTAGAGCTCATCCCTGAGAGTTATGGAACCCCTTTTAAGGGAAAAGTGCCAATGTGCATTTCTTTTTTCCCCCCAATGTACATTTCTATTGCATTCCATCCAATTCTCCTCCTTTAACCTAGATTATCCTTACATTTTATGGATCAGGAAAAAAAGAACCCAAACTCTGATTAGTCTTTATAGTTCCTGAGTCTCTTCAAGGCAAAGATTCTTGGAGTCTCAAATCCCTAAGCTTTTAGAAGTCACAAGTCTTTCCTCTCAAACTATTATCTGTGTCTTGAGTTTTCAAACATATTTTGAAACTTCAAAGCCAAGCCTTGACCCCTTGAGACTCATACCTTTCTGTGTTCTGCTATCAAAGTCCTTCCCAAAGCCAAGAATGCTTTACGGTCTAGTTTGAATAGGGAATGTGCCACAGGATACCCCCCCACCCCCGCCACCCTGCAAAATGCAATAAACCAAATACAACAGTAAATGCATCAAAATAGTATCTCACTATCTCTTGACTTGTCTGATTCTCTACCAGACTGTGACCTCTGAAAGCAATTATTTCATTTCTTTGACTAATACCATGTGCTGAATAAGTTGTAGCTGAATAAATAAACAAAACATTGATTTCTGTTCATAGCATTTGAGATTTCAAGAAATAAACAATATAGTGGACTATTAAATACAGTATATATAAGCACCACAAAGAAAGCAAAACACCCTGGATCGGAATGGTAGAGCCAGCAGAATGGCTAATCTTGATTCTTCCACCCAGTGTTTACTAAGCTGTTACTATGAGTCAGACACGGTTACATACATGATCTTCCTTAATTCCATCTTAGCAATGAGAACGTGTAATCTTTTAGGGAACAAGATTCCTAGTGGTCATGGCCCTGTTTTTCCACTAGAAAATGGGAAGGCTCTCCTTCCCCCATAATAGCCAGCAAGTGTACTGTAAAGTGAGATGGAGAGCTCAGAGGTCACAGAAAACGAGCATCTTTCTTGGCACCTGTGGCTCTGACCTCATTAGATCTGCAAGTGAAAAACCAGCAAACATATTTATCATTTCGTTTCATGTTTGTATTATCAGCTCTTGCACTGAGATAAATTCATGGAAGTTAATATGGGGAAACTAGCAATAAGCTCAGGAAGGCTCTTAGAAACCTCATATTGCATTTGCCCTGAGGCTCATAATTTGACTTTCAATCAACACAGCTGAAATACGTGGCATGAAAATTTTATCGCAAAAGGGTAATGTGTGTGTCAGAAAGTAACCTCCTTTCTGAGTTAATTATTTGCTTTTAAAGGGAAAATAATATTGCAATGTAAATCACAGGTGCATTGTTCCTCGGATTCTGGCTGGAGTCTGGAGATGACTACGCTCTCTAAAATCCCATGCAGTCACTGATTCAGGTTCATCCTAAAGCTATTGCTATCTAGCTGTATTACCAAATCGCAAACCAGGAAGGAGGCAATTGGGTGCAAGGGAATAACCACTAGACCTAGACAAAAAACTTAAACTCAGCCTTACTCACTTTCTAAGTCACTCATGACCCTGACCCCGACCCTGTTTTCCCATCTCTCTCCTGGAGATAATAGTATGGACCCTGCCTATAGCGCACAGTCGCTGTGGGGACCAAACCAGCTGCTACATGTGAAAGAGCTTTGCGCACTGTGAAACATCGTGCCCTGTGAAAGGAGAGAAGGCAACCCGGCTAACAGACTGATGCTTCCTTACCCTCTTGTAGGAATTTGACAGTAACAGCTTGCACTCCTGAAGTGATCACTTGGTACAAACAGGGTACTAAGTGATTACAAATATTAACTCATTTAATCCTCAAACAACCCAACATGGCAGGTTCTATTATCATTCCCATTGATACACATGGAAATGGAGTCAAGGAGAGGCTAAGTCCCTGGCCATCTGGCTCCAGAATCTCTGCTCTTCCTCCCCTGGGTAAGGATGTCTTCCTCTCTCCCAGGCTCCCCTCAGATGTCTTCATCTTCGATCCTGCTGTAAAGCCATACTTCTTTGGTCCATAAAATAGCTAAAAGAATCTAAATATATTTCTTGAGGACAAAGTCTGCCTTGGGATCTGCTGCTCCTTCCCCGCTTAGTAATGTATTTATGTATCCTGCAGAGAGGTAACTTCTGCTTGCTGGTCTACCTTCTGCCCTCTGAGGTCATGCAGAGCAGTGAGCCATTCTTAAAAACCAAATATCTCAGACTCTTCAACTCTTTATCCCATCGGACATTCCTAGGACTTTTCCAGATGCTCACTATCCACTTCTGCATTCCTCTGATTTTGTCCCCTAGAACTGGAATGTCCACAATTGCACATATAGCCTCAAGGGTGGTCTGTCCAGGACAGAGGTCAGGACTACACAATCACACACCAAACACAGCTAAAATTCATGCTCAGTTGTCCCACACTGCCATAGCTACCCAAGCTCAGTTTCCCTCCAGCCTGGGGTCTGAAGTCCCTAAGGTATGGAAGCTCTTTCTGGGAGAGAACAAACTTCCTGACTGAGAAAGGCTCAGCCAATTCCATCACCCCAGAGACTGATGATTATGTGTTTAGATTATCTTGCTCCTCACCTTCCACAACC
Organism: Acinonyx jubatus; assembly: GCF_027475565.1. Classification (NCBI taxonomy): domain Eukaryota; kingdom Metazoa; phylum Chordata; class Mammalia; order Carnivora; family Felidae; genus Acinonyx; species Acinonyx jubatus. The sequence goes on along the minus strand of NC_069380.1, from coordinate 111,598,947 downwards.
TTCTCGATTCTTCTTCTCATTCTCCTTCCCTAAAGCTCCCTTTTTTCAGCTTCTCTAATCATTAATTAATCCATTCAACAAATATTTATGAAGACTCCACTAAATAACTGCTACTCCAGAAGCTGGCATCATAAAATATGAGAACTCTTTAGTGGTTCCAAATAACATGGAGATGAAATGTATTCTTTGAAGTCTTTTGGGAATTTTAATAGATCTGATTTTTTTTTCAGTCACTCTCTCTGCTTACACAGATATGACTCTGCCTTTGCTTATAGTAGGTGTTAAATAAGTGCTTGCAGAGTTTAATTAAAAGTGCATATCTGTACAATGTACATACGTATGATGATCTGTGACATGTCCAAACACCTGTTGCAAAGAAAGCAACCGAGAGGCGTATCCACATTACCTTGTGGGTTTTGACATTTATGCTTTCTTCTTGCATGTGCATTCAAAGAGCAGAGATGTTGTTAAGTCTGTCTATATTTATAAAGAGTTAGCAATTATGAAATATTTTCTTGGGCCTTGACTTTTACGTAGAATTTTTCTCTCCCTTTACGTACTATATCACTTATCTATTGATGCATCCCAAGCCACTTCAGGAGTCAGTGGCTTAAACAACAGCCATTTCACTGCTTAGAGTGTGGGTTGGCCAGGCTCAGTGTGTATGGCTTACGTTTGCTCTACATGGAGTCAGCTAGGATGACTGAACTAGCAACAGAAACCCAAGAAAGCCTCATCTACTTGGTGCTGGCCATGGGCTTGGGTGTCTTGGTTCTCCTCTAGGTGACCTGCCTCTCCACTTGGCCTCCCTGGAGCAAGATGACCTGGATTTCTTTACAGGGTGGGCTGGGTTTTGAAATAGACAGAAGCTACATGGCCTCTTAACATCTGGGCTGCCAAATACTAGAACATCATAACTACTATGTTGTCTTTCCCAAAGCGAGTCACAGGGTCAGTCCAGATTCAAGGGAGGGAAAAAAAGACCCCACGAAGCAATGGGTGAAATGGCAAAGTCACATTGCAAGACACCAAAAAGACATAATTCACCGGATGCTATTTTAAAGAATCTGCCACATGCAGGCTTTCCAAATGGATGGAATGGTGTCATTCAGATGAGAACAGGAGGGTCTCTCCCTGCCAAATTCAATTAAGAAGTGACCTGCAGTGTTTCACCACGCCCAAGTATGCTTACCAGGATCAAAGCAGCCCACAAGGAGGACCAATATGAACGAAGGTGGTCCTCCTTGGGGTACGCTTTGAATCTAGTGGGAAAGGTTTAGCTAAAATGGAGACTTCAAATCCCAGTGCATGGTCTTGCAGTCTTAGAGACCCAGGTTCAAATCCCAGTTTACCAGTTGCCAGTCCTGAGAAAGTTCTCAATCTCTATGAGCCTTTTTCTTCCTCAATAAAAAAGTGGGCACATTACGAGGGGCCTCACAAAGGATTTTGTAAGAATTAAATAAAGTGTTTCAGGTAAAGTGCTTAGCACAGGACCTGATAAAGAGTGAGCATTTAATAAACAATAGCTCCCATTTCACCTGGAACAAAAGCTTTTCCTCTATGGAACACGTTCCTCCTATTTCCAGAAGCCTGGTGTTAGAAGGTAAGCTGGGCTCTCCTTGGCTGGAAGGAGGAGTGAAAATCAAAATACTGAACAACTCTCCATGTTGCCCTGGACTAGCCAGTGAGACCTGAGGCCAGTCTTAGGGCCTTAGCACTAACTCTTCAGTTGCTGGACTAGGGGGCCGGGGGGGTTGGGCACCTGGGACAGGCCAGGGCAAGTAGTGCAGCAGAGGAGGGAGGCCATGAAGAGTTTGTAGCAGTTGCAATTTACCAATAAGTACAGAAATATTTCAACGTCATAACTCCACGTATGGCCATATGGGTATGGGCCAGCTAAAACAATGGCCCCCGTCTAGGACAAGAAGTGCCAAGGTCTCTCTTCTGCAGGTGATTTGATTAGTGCAACCAGACTGGAGGAGAGAAGCCAAAATTTCATCCCTCTTGTCTGAAGAAGTGAGGTTGAAAAAGCAACGGATACTCAGCAATGATTCAAACCAGGGAACAAAAGTACAAACCTACAAGTTTGTCAGAATCCAGCTGCATCCAAGAGCCTGGCAGCCAGCAACAGGAGATAAACAGTAGCAGAGAAACAAGGGAAGATGAGCATCAGAGGGAGTAGGACACAAGTGTGCAACTATGAATCCCCAGAAGCTAGGTCAGCCAAAGAGGTTGAGCTCTTTAAACTGAGTAGATGGAAGGAGAAGGGAGAGTTCCTTGGAAATGTCCACAACTGCTGCTAAGTCCAAAGGTCCATGGTTAGTGCTGTGAGGGCCCAGAAAGTGAGACTGCCCTTGCCTTTGAGGGGCCTGTGTGTACAGTGACATGAGAGCTCACTGCCCAGGCCTTAAGTGGGGGCATCCAGTGAGGCCAGTGACTGCAGTGATGAGAAGCAAGAGGCTGGAGGGTGGACTTCAGAAAGAAGGGACAAGATGAAGAACATGAACATGCTGTTAGCAAGAACCTGGTACGTGTGTGAGGGAGCCTGTCCTGGCTAAGCCTTGAAGGCTGGGAAAATGGGACAGCTTTGCCAGAGATTTTACCAAGTGACTGGAATAAAAGTCTCCTAAGCCCACAGAAGAAGATCCTATTTCCCAAGCCTACAGTGAAGACATTCCACAATTTGGTTTCAACTTACTCTACCAGTACCATCCCCCCAAAGTAGAATTGCATGGAATAGGGAAATGAATAGCACATTCTTCATGGACAGTTATGAGGAGTAACACAGTTAATATACACCTGACATGTAAGTTCCAATATGTGGAGCAAATGTGATGACTGTTTCTCCCCCCATGTACAGTTGAGCAAGTTGTGCGCTGCACAAAGTTGTTCAGTCACTGGAAGCCATGCTCCCATGAGATGTATCTCTGTCCAAGGGGTGCTATTTTTTCAATGCCCAAAACTACTGCACAGGGTAGCAGACCCTGAATTCTTCATAATATTTTATGAGAATTAACTTAGATTATGGTCATTTATATGCTGAGCTCTATGTATGACAAAAATTACATGTTCAATAAATGTTCATTGTCACTGCTTTCTTGTTGATGTTTGACATTGAAAATTTTTTTCCTCCCCTGTCCAGCCAGTTTTCCCATTGCTTGCTGAAAACGGAGCACACACTGCCCTCCAAGTTTCTCATCGGCCTGTTCAGGGCACCCTCTGATGGTTAAACCCTCTCCATGATCCAAACCCCTCTTCCCACATCCTCTGTAAATCATTCCCTGACAATTCTTGCCTTCCTCTTTTGAACCCTTGGAGCATCGACTGTCGGCATAATTCACTTGGCAATTAATCATTCTGTGCCTTGTCACAGCTCCCTATTGTAGTTAAACCAATTATGTTGAACTGTCTTTGTACCTTCCTCGATGCCTGTGTCCTCACCCACCCTCCCAACTCCTGGATGTCCTTAAAGCACCCAGCTCAGTATCTGCACCTAGGAGGAGCTAGGTGTATTCATTTGAAGAATCTCAAGAGATACGGTAATGGCCTAAAGAGTTAAGAACCAAGTGCTTATCCAAGGTTCTGAGATGACTACAAGGAAACCGGCAAAAAAGAAAATCAACCAGCACATCAATTGATCAAAACATCCACTTCAGGGGGCCCGTGCGGACAGAGTCGAAGCAGGTAGTTCATGCCTATGGGGTGCTCACTTTCCAGGCTGCTCCCAAATCAAACACACAGTCCCAATGAAGCCCTGTGAATTCACAACGAAGTTCTAACAAACGATTTATTAACCAAGGGAACATGGCAGCCTTGGGCATGACTCAATGATCCTTTTGAAACTGGGGAGAAATAAACTCTTGTTTTACCTTTTGTGCCCTTGTCCCTCACCCGGCAGCCCATTCAGTAAGAAAGTAGGTACTGACAATGGAATACTATGTAGCAATGTTAAGAATTAAATATGGCCTTTTGTAGCAACGTGGATGGAACTGGAGAGTGTGATGCTAAGTGAAATAAGCCATACAGAGCAAGACAGATCCCATATGTTTTTACTCTTATGTGGATCCTGAGAAACTTAACAGAAACCCATGGGGGAGGGGAAGAAAAAAAAAAAGAGGTTCGAGTGGGAGAGAACCAAAGCATAAGAGACTCTTAAAAACTGAGAACAAACTGAGGGTTGATGGGGGGTGGGAGGGAGGGGAGCGTGGGTGATGGGTGTTGAGGAGGGCACCTTTTGGGATGAGCACTGGGTGTTGTATGGAAACCAATTTGACAATAAATTTCATATTTAAAAAAAGAAAAGAAAAAGAAAGCAGGTACTGAGCATTGGGCAAAGTACAGAAGAGGACATAAGACAAAGATCATTTATGTGGACCCCCCACCCCAGCCCCATCCCTTTCCCCAAAACTCCCTTCTCTACCTTGAAGGTTCATTCCAATACCAACTCCTTCTTGAGCCTTTTCTGGATTCTCCAACCACAGGAATCGCTTTCCTGTTAGCATCATTCAACATTTTGGTCAATACCTATAGCTACCAAACCATCTCACAAAACAATCTGCATTATGCTGCCAAATCCCACCAGGGTTTGGTTCTAGTTTTATAAGATGAGCCATGAGTGTGAGCCTGGAGGTACCACCATAATGCCCGATTTCAAATATTTGTATTATTAAAGCAGATCCACTGATTGACTGTAGAAACAGATGAATGAATGGTAAAACATAAAATCAATCTGTATTAATAAAAAGCTTTTTTAACTGTTTTAATGCATGAGGGGTGGCTGGGTGGCTCAGTCAGTTGAGCGGCTGACTCTTGATTTCAGCTCAGGTCACGATCCCAGGGCCATGGAATCCAGTTCTGCTTCAGGTTCCATGGCGAGGATTCATATTCTCTCTCTCTCTCTCTCTCTCTCTCTCTCTCTCTCTCTCTGTCTCTCCCATTTTTCTCTCTTTATCTCATGCTATGGCCCTCCCCAACTTGCACATGTGCACTCTCTCTCCCTAAAATAATAAATAAATAAATACATAAATACATAAATAAATAAATGTGTGAAATTTTGTTTGAAAATGGGTCCCACTGCTGACAACAAAACAAATAAAAAATGTGAAAAAGACTGCTTCCTATCATGCATCTGGTAATTAATCCTTAATGTTTTAAAGACTCTTTAGCATTGTTATCTTGTGTTTTCAATATTTAAAGACCATGCATTAATTATTAATTGTGGTGAATTTTTTAAATGTTCTGTAAATTAGGTTGTTGCAGAAACAGCAGGGAGCCGAAGCTGGGGGCTCTGTCATTCTGAGAGAAAAGTTCCAGCTAGGCTTGCTCCTCTCCAATTTGAGGAATTGGACCTGTTCACTTCAGAGTGTGCACAGAAGACGGGAAAGGTGCTGACATCATTTTCTAAGCTTTCACAGAGATAATGCCTTCTGCTGTGCTTGCCTAATCCATCCTAACAGTGATAAAATCAGTAATCCCAAAGGGGTCACTGGTGTTTCACCTCCCCCGGCTGAGCTAATTCTTCTTAATCAAACTGGTGTTCTAGACCTCCTTCTCCTAAGGAGCCTGCAGTGTATTGCCGGGGTTTAGAGTCCCATGTGAAGTTGTTGGGCATTGTGGCCCATCCAGAGTTCTCTCCATGGCACAGATCAAGTACCACAGGTTGTCATGACCTACCATCAAGTATGTCTGAAATCACTCACCATCAGAAATACTTTAAATAAGACTTAAAATACTAGGAGGCAATTTAGCATGGAAGACATGCATATTCTAGAGTTAGACTAATTTTTACTTGGATTCCCCACCAATTGGCTACATGACCTTGGGAAAGTGACATTAACCTCTCTGAGCTTCAGTTTCCTCATTTTCTTTTTTTTCTTTTAATTTTTTCAATGTATTTTTTTTTTTTTGAGAGAGAGACAGAGACAGAGCACGAGCAGGGGAGCAGCAGAGAGAGAGGGAGACACAGAATCTGAAGCAGGTTCCAGGTTCCAAACTGTCAGCACAGAGCCCAATATGGAACTTAAACTAGTGAACCACGAGGTCGTGACCTGAGCCAAAGTCCGCCGCTTAACCGACTGAGCCACCCAGCGCGCCCCTCCTCATTTTTAAAGAAGGTAATATTAATACCTGCCTCTTACACATTTTGAGATTAAATAGAATAATGTATGTAAAGTGTTCAGAGGGTGTCTGGCACTCAACAAATGGTAGCTATTATTTTTAGTGAGTGAAGTTTATAAATTACTTGCTTTTACAAAGTTAAACTCACAAGGCATCACTTTCACTGACCTGTTTTCTAAAATGCATTCTTGAATGACAGAGAAAGGCTGTAGGTGTAGTTAGTATGCAGGAAACTGCTCACAATCTCAGGAATACCAAATATAGTGCCTCACACACATAAACATTATTTGTCATGTGTTGGGGCAGGAGAGATTCACACATGCTTCTCTGGGTAAAGCCAGAGGCATTTCTTTGGAAGTGGAAGGCTCAAGGCTCAGTAGTGATTTTTCTTTCTTTTTAAAGTGTAAGGACTCAGAGATCATGTGTAGAGCTCAAACACATCAAGATTCTCAGCACTAAGAAGACATAGCTTTGGAGGGACAGAGATATGGGTTCAAAGGCTACCTTAACCACAAATTGTGAGACCATGAACAAGCTACTTAAAGTCTATCAGTCTCATTCTTCTTTGTTGTCAAATGGGACCAGAAAACATATCTTTGTGAGTTGCTGTAAGGATTAAGTCAAAATACATAAAGCACATAAGCTGGAATTTTTTCCGCTGTGTGCCATTAAAGGAAGACAACCTCTGATCATCAGTCTCCTCACAGATATGGGGATGAAAATAATCTCTTAGGGCTGTTTGTTTTACACTGTTATTACATCATAACTGACATGATAAACTGTATCTATTTCGAGTGTACAGATTCACAAATCTTGACATACGTGTACAGCCATAAAACAACTACCACAATCAAGATAATGAACACATATCCATCAACCTCAGATGTTGCCTCATATGTCTTTGCAATCCTTCTGTCCTGTCCCTCCCCATTCCATCCCTACCTATGAACTCAGGCAACTGACAGCCACGCAGGGTAGAGCATGTGCTCTATTTTTGTGTAAAATTTTTTGCTCAGCATAATTATTTTGAAGCTCATAACGGTCTGTAGGTATAGTTCATTATTTTTATGGTAAGTAATAATCCACTGGATGGATATAACACAGTATGTTTATCCTTTTGCTGCTGATAGACATTTGGGTTGTTTCCAGCTTGAGACCATTTCAAATAAAGCTGTGCTGAACATCTGTATACAAGTTTTTGATACCTCTGAGGTGAGTTCCACACCTAAGAGCAGAATGATTGACTCACAGGGTGTAAATAATGTCTGACTTTTGAAGAAATGAAAAAACTGTTCTCCAAAGTGCACACACCATGACATTCCCACTAGCAGTGTATGAGAGTTCCGGTTTCTCCGCATCCTCACCAACATTAGATATGGTCAATCTATTTAATATTACCTATTGTAATCAGTGTGTAGTAATATCTCACTTGTATTTCCCTAATGATTATGTTGATCAGTTTTTCAAGTGCTTATTTGCCATTCTTCACTGGAGTGTATAATTAAATATTTCACCCATGTTTTTATTGGGCTGTTTTCTTATTTTTGAGTTTTCAGAGTTCTCTGTATATTCTGGATAAAAGCCCTTTATCAGATACAGGTTTTGTGAATATATGTTTTCAGATTCTGGGCTGTCCTTTCATTCTCCTACAGTGCTTTTCAAAGCTTTCAGTCTGTCACCATTAAGTATTTGTCTTTTTAAGGGTTTTTCTGTACATATCTTTTCAGTTGAGGAGCTTATATTCTATTTCTACTTTGATGAAAGTTTTCATCAGGAACAGAGTTTGAACTTTGTCAACTGCTTTTGCTCATATATTGACTTGATTATACGGCTTTTCAGTTTTGATTTGTTAATATGTTGAATTACGTTGATTTTTTTAACATTAAACCAACTTTGAATTCCTGGGATAAAGCCAATATTTTTTAGATACTGTTGAATACAACTTTTAAAATTTCATTTAGAATGCTTACGTGTATATTCACAACGTTGGTCTGTAGTTTTCTTGTAATGACTTTCTCTGATGTTGCTAACAGGTTGATGCTAGTCTCATAGAACTAAATGAGAAACGTTCCTTTTCAGTTTTCTAAAAGAATTTATGTAAGATTAGTGTAACTTTCTTCCTTAAATGTCTGGCATAATTCACCAGAAAGCCATCAGAGCAGTGACTTTTCTTTATGGGCAGTTCTCTTAAGATTTATAAATTGGATAGCATTATTCAACTTTATCTGTTTCTTAGTGAATGAATGCTGGTAATTTGAGTCATTTGGGGGACTGTCCATTTCATCTAAAGTGTCAGATTAGTAGGCATAACATTTTTGATAATATTCCTATAACATCGTTTTAACCTGATTCCTGTAGAATCTACAGCCATGTCATTTCTCTCATTCCTGATATGTGTCTTCTTTTCCCCTTATTAGTCTGGCTTCAGGTTTAATTTTATTGATCTCCTAAAATAAACGCTTTTCATTTCATTTTGATTTTTATCTATTTTTTTTGTTTTGACTTTTAGCGATTTCTGCTTTGAACTTTATTATTTCCTTTCTTCTCCTTACTTTGATTTAATTTGCTCTTTTTTTCTGTTTTCGTTTTTTTTTTTTTTTAAGGTCATATCATACCTGACATCGTTGATTTGTAAATTTTATTTTTTATTTTTTTTAATCTTTTTAACGTTTATTTATTTTTGAGAGAGAGAGAGAGAGTGTGAGTGGGGGAGGTGCATAGAGAGAAGGAGACACAGAATCTGAAACAGGCTCCAGGCTCTGTCAGCACACAGCCCGACGCATGGCTTGAACTCACAAACGATGAAATCATGACCTGAGCTGATGTTGGACACTTAACCAACTGAGCCACCCAGGTGCCCCATCTTTTTTCTAACATCGGTGTTTAGCCCTATAAATGACACCAACTATAATACTTTTTAGCAGCATCCCACAAATCATCACATATTGCTCTTTTAATTCATTCAAAATACTTTCTAATTTCTCTTCTGATTTATTCCTTGATCCATGTGTTATTTAAAAATATTTTATTCAGTTTCTAAACATTTAAAGATATTTCAGAGTTCTTTCTGTTATTGATTTCTTTTTAAAAAAAATTTTTAATGTTTATTTATTATTTTTGAGAGAGAGAGAGAGAGAGAGAGAGAGAGAGAGAGACAGAGCATGAGCTGGAGAGAGACAAAGAGAGAGGAAGACACAGAATCCTAAGCAGGCTCCAGGCTCTGAGCTGTCCGCAAAAAGCCCGACGCAGGGCTCAAACTCACAAACAATGAGATCATGACTTGAGCTGAAGTGGGACACTCGACTGACACTCAGGCACCCTTGACTTCTAATTTAATCCTATTATGATCAGATATCATATTGTTATCCTTCTAAATTCATCAAGACTTATTTTATGGTCCAGTGGTCTATGTTGGTAAATGTTCTGAGTGCACTTGAAAATAATTTTATTGATGCTAAGAAAGCTATATAAATGCCAATCAAGTTAGGTTGGTTGATACTTTTGTTCAAGACTACTATGTCTTTGATAAATTTTTGCCTGAATGTTTGAACAGAGGTGTAAAATCTGACTGTAATTATGCTTTTGTTTTTGTTTTTTGTGGTTCCATCAGTTTTTGCTTCCTGTATTTGGAAGCTGTGTTATTAGATATATAAACTTATAGGACTGCTATGTCTTCTTGATATACTAACCTATTTATCATGATGAAATTACCTTCTTTACCCCTGGTAATATTCTTTGTTCTAAAATGTATTCTGTGTAATATTAGTGTTACCACCCGAACTTCCTTTTGATTACTGTTATCAACACACATATTTCCTCCTTCTTTTACTTTTGATTTACATGTGTTTTCATATTTCTTGTAAATAGCATATTATTGGGTCTTCCTTTTTTATCCAATCTCACAATCCATGCCTTTTAATTATAGAAGTTACACTGAATGTGCTAATTAACATATTAAGTTTTTCATCTTGCTATTTGTTTTCCAATTGTCTCCTTTGTTTTCTTTTTCTCTTTTCTTCCTTTTCTGCATTTATTTGCACTGGGTATTTTTTATAATTTCTATTGTTGGTTTACTAGTTTGCTATGTTGTTTTAGTGGTTTCTTTAGGGTTTACAGTTTATATCTTTAACTTACCACAGTTTATCTTCAAGTAATATTATATCACTTCATACACAGTATAAGAACCTAACAACAGCATTCTTTCATTTCCCACCTCTCAGTTTTTATGCTATTCGTGTCGTAAATTTGCACATGTATGTATGTATTATAAACTCCAAATACATTATTGTTATCTTTGTGTGAATAGTCAATTATCTTTTAAACAGATTTAAACAATAAAAAATCTTATATATTTACCTATTAATTACCATTTCTTGTGTACTTTATTTCTGGGTATAGATTCTTATTTCCATCCAGTATCATTGTCCTTCTGTCTGAAGGACTTGCGCCAACACTTCTTTTAATGTGGTTCTGATGGTGATGAATTCTTTCAGCTTCTGTACATCTCAAAATGTCTTTATTTTGTCTTCATTTTTGAAAGATATTTTTACTGGGTATAGAATTCTAGGTTGACAGCATTTTTAAAAGTCCTTTAAAGATGCTATTTCATTCTCTTATCACTTGCTTTTCTCCTGATGAGAAATTTTCTGGCATCTTCATTTCTCTATACATGATGTTTCATTTCCCTCAGCTTTCAAGTTTTTCTTTTTGTTCCTAGTCTTGAAAAGTTGGATTATGTACCTTGCAGTAATGTTATTTATACTTCTCATGCTTGAACTTCATTTAGCTTCTTAGATTTGTGATTATCAGGTGAGGAATAACTAACCTGGAGTTTCAAATAACATAGTGTACACAATCCACTGGTATTAAAGATAAAACAACTTATAATTTACCTACAGCCAACTTGAATTTTTTTCCTTTTTAGCCTTCCTGGATCAAAGGCTAGAATCAGGGATGGGATCAGGCTTCATGAGAGGTGTCTCAAACCTTTTCTGGGGGTCAATCCAGTACCATAAGGATTTCTATCAATGGGAGACACTTGAGGCAGAGTCTTGTTTTCCACAAAAAAAAAAAAAAAGGGATAGGTTGGATAAATAACAGAGACTTGGCATGGTGAGATGAGGGAGTTTTGGCAATTTGACACACATCAAATGGGACTCAGCCAATCAAAGAAGTCTCAAAATGTTTCCCAAGACCGGCTAAATTCACATGCATCTAAGGTGGATGTGGTCTGTGGTCCAGGCTTTTCTAAGAGTTTTAGAGTTCACTGCCAAATATTAATGCAAAAAGGAAGAGGAGAAGGAATAAATTGAAGAGGAGAGGCGAGGGGGACAGAAGGGAAGAGAAAATGTTCAAGTTTATGACTGCATTCTAAAATCATGGCTGGCACATATAATGTAAGAGTACCTGGCTGTCATTCCCTGTCTCCTTTTACATGTCCATTGGGAATAGATGCCCTGGAGGAGAGCTGCAAATGATTCTTCAGATGCACCAGGATAGATGATATAGGGAAAGACAATTTTTAAATGCCTTTTTCATGGTAAGTGATCATAGATACTGGTGTGGAAATAACAGAGCTAGGTCTAAAAGAGAAGGAAAATAATTACGTTTCTAAATTGTAGACTTTCTATATCCTTTCTGAGTAAGAGAAACAAACTTAGAAATAAAAGAACTCCAAAAAGATTGCATGATGAACATAGTACTGTCTGCTGGCAGGGACAATAGCTGGACTTGGGCAAAGTAACATGATTTTGGCAAAGTATTGAAACCTGGAACACGCAGAATCAATACAAATGCGAGGCAGTGGCTTCTTGTGACACTGTTGATGCAGAGAGGCCTCTTTCCGCTATACACTTACAGAAATACTTGATAAAACTTTCTTCACAAAACATAGTTGAAGTTTATGTGAACGAAACAAAGAAAAAGAAAGCCCTAGCAGTCAGAAATGAATAGGAAAGCATTAAGAGGAAGCTACTGTTGTTGTGAATCAAGGGAGTAATGGACCATAGGCTTCAGGGTTTGGAAGCTGGGGTTTTAGATCCACTCAGGACCCTGGGATCACATGGGACACAGATCTACATGATAAAGGCACAGTAACACATGGCACATAGCTGTCATGGGGATACAGAACCCCTGCTGTCTAGTATTCCACAGTATTACTACACCAAAATGTATTTTTCTGTTCTCCAACTATAACATTTCAGTGAATTCTGGTCTTTGTGAACATAGACATTGCTACTATGAAAACTCTTATAAAATTCTCCTGGTGTGCACAAAAACAATTACTTCTTTAGGGTATATGCCTAGGAGTAGAACTGCTGAAACATAAGATATTATAAGTTGTTTACAAAGTAGGATATTCTCAGATGTTTTAATTTTTACTAACTGATGCGTATAAAATGGAATTTCATTATGGTTTTCAAACTACAATTGTTTGATTATTGGTGGAGTTGATCATCATTTATGTGTTTACTGGCCACTTAAGTTTCTTTTTCTGTGATATACCAGTTTATCTTTTGTCCATTTTTCTACTGAGTTTTTGAGAAGTTATGTATATATTCTAGATCCTTTTCAAGTACATGTATTACAAATATCCTCTTTCATCTTCTGGGCATTTTTCACTTTGTTCATGGCAGTTTCTGTTGAACTTTTAAAACTTTTAACTTTAAAAAAATAAATAAATAAAAAAAAATAAAACTTTTAACTTTACTGTAGTCAAATGTAACTCTCTGTCCTTTGTAGTTTAGAATTTTTGCCACCATTTTAAATCATTTCTTACCCCCAACGTAATAATATATTCTCCAATATTGTTTCCCAAAGGTATATGGTTTTAATTCCACCCTTTTAGTCATCTTTTAGGAAAAATCCAATTACACATTTTAATACATAAATGAAGCCAGTACCATTTATTGAAGTTCATCCCTTCACCCACTGATTTGCAATTCCAATTTTGTCTGAAATCAAGCTTCCATGTATGTGAAGTCTATTTCTGGATTTTCTAAATAGATTCATTGGCCTATTTTTCTACCTACATACTAATACATCACTGAATTACTTTTGTAGGCTTAAAATGAATCTTAATATTGGCTAAACCAATCTCCCTCACCATATTTTTCTCCTTTGAGAAGTTGTGGTTATCATTAAACTTAATTCCCAAAACTGAGCAAAAGACCCACTACCCACCCCCTCCCCCCCGCACACACACACAGAGACAAACCTGCTTTGACACTATTTTTTAAAAGTTTAGTAAAGAAAGATAAAGCAAAAAATATTAACAGATACATGACATGATAATATTAAACTATACTAAGGTAAAATGTACCCTTAGAAATAAAACAGTGTCTTACTTAATGGTGGAAAAAATTCACCAGGAAGATATAAAAATCCTGATCTGGTATAAATGAAACCACTCAGTTTCAAAACACATTTAAAAAAATAAAGAAGTAGACGTGAGAGGAGAAAATGATCAAACCCCACGGGGTATTTTAACACATCTCTCTTCAAAAGTGGCAAGTCAAGCAGATAATAAATAAATAAATAAATAAATAAATAAATAAATAAATAAAGGAATACAAGTTTGAACAACAAAATAAACAATATTGATCCTGTAGACATAGCCCACAAATAAAGTAAATACGTCCTTTTCAAGCACACATGGATAATTCACAAAAATTGACAACGTTCTGCACCATAAAAGAAGTTTCCATCAAGCAATCAATACTAAACACTACAGGATAATAACATTCAGAATCAATAGCAAAATGACAGCTTTGCAAAGTCCATACGTCCAGCTCCCACAGAGTTTTTCATAAATTGCCATGCTCTTGGAAAGGGACACAGTGAATGGCCTCTTCCATGAGAGTAAAGAAAAAAGGACTCAACAATGTGGCCTGTGGAGTCAAGCAGACTCCAGGGGGATTCCAGCTCATTACTTAACAGACTTGTGACCTTAAGGAAGTGACACAACTTGCGTGTGCCACAGTCTCCTCACAGCTGGAATGGAAAGTGTCTTTTTCAGCACGCTGTGTGAGAATTAAATGAGATAATATACAGCACTTGGCCTAAAGTAAGCCCACATAGAAATACCTGATGTTTGGGTTTTTTTAGGTTTTATTTAAATCTGTTTAGTTGTTGGTATTATTATTATACTAAGGTTTGCTCTTCAACATAACAAAGTAAACTCCTCTTAGGTTTTCTACCCAGTCACAAGGCACCCTTTTCCAAATCTACACCACGGATTTCCAGTTCAGACACAGCATCCACAGCAGAAGAGGCGAAGAACACTAGCTAGCTTCAAATTTCTCACACTTCATTTCTTTAGGTGTTCACTTCTGCCTTTTCCAATTCCTTATCAAAAACATCCAAAGAGGTCATTCTGATTTGGCTACCTTTTGCCAAACATGTGGACTAAATGCCCCTGTCCTTTCCTCTTTGAAATCCTTTGAACTCTGCAGATGAGTGTGGACCTGTGGATACCTGAAATACTGATGAACTAGCAGCAAAGTGACTTGGATTAGAAATCCTGCCCTGTCTCAGTTGGTCTCTACATGACCCTAAAGAAGTCTAACAAGGAAAGTTCCTTTTTGAGAAGATTTGGTGATATGGGAGAAAGCCTGTGATTATCATAAATAAATAAATAACTGTACTGGAATGTGATCATGACTTTTGTCTTTATTCTGTTCTGCACGTGTCTCATTGTGAACCATAACCTGTGCTTCTTCTGTTATCATAGGCTGAAGCCAACCCACGGAGGGTCATGAATGCCAAAGTGAACTGTTGGACTTGCCTGGCTCAGTCTCCTCCAAAGGGCCACGGACTCACTGGGGAGAAGTACTGTGTCCAACTTGTCTTTCTATCCCAAATACTTAGAATCTGGGCTTGCAGGGTGCTCAGAGCACATCTGTCCAAGAGAATGAATGATGACACGAATAGATGAAGAGGGATCGAATTGGACGTGCAATCAGGTCCATAAGAAAAAGTATAATTGACAAGAGTGTAAACAGTACATTAGACAAACACAAATAATGAAATGCACAAAGGGCACTTTCCTTTTTTCTCCCAGTGTCTCTCTCATTTTTTCCTTATTGAAGTATAATCAACATATACTTGACCACAAATATTTAAACGGAACTATAAGACAAATTTTAACATATATACAATATCTTTTAACCATCTGCCAAACCAAGACCACCCTCAAAACTTTCCTCCTTGCCCCTCTTTAACAGGCTTGGAAATGGGAGGTCTGTGGGTAGGTTTGCCCAGAACGCTGTCAGGAACAACACCTGTGGCGGGAGCGAGGGCAGCATGACTGGAGGCAGGAAGGGCTTGGGTTGAACTGTGATGAAGAGATGGCTGAGTCCACAGGGAGAGAAGCTGCCCCACGTTGAGACAAGGGAGGCCATCCTGTTGGCCACTTCCACTGGTCACTAGATATGGACTTCCCCACGAGGAGAAGCTTAACCTTGGCAGTTCCCTTTGGCCCAAGGCATTTGTGGGGAGGGACTCAGCTGCCAACTTAGCAGGCAACATTCCCAGCAGTCGCAGGAGCCAAGAACCTGCATCCTGAAGGGGGATCTGTGCCAAGCACCACAACATACACCTCCAGCGGGGAAGGTAAAGGATGCAAGGGTACCTAGGCGTGGTCCCTGCCCTCCTAGAGTGAGGAAATCAATGGTTTTGACTTTATAGGAAAGAATCCATTCTAATGAAACCAAAGCTTCTGCCTGCATTGTGCCATGCACCGCTCTAATCTCTGTACTTCTATTACCACATTTCTACAACCACCTTATTATTATGACCCAGTATAGTAGATGAGGCACCTGAAGCACAGAGAGGCCACATAATCACCCAGCATCACATGAATAGTGAGCTCAGCTCTAACAATAGAAATTCCAGGCTGTTTCGTCCTATTCAACATCTCTAATACCACAATCTCCTGCCTCTCTCAACTTACATTTCACTCAGATTTTTTTATTATGTTTTATATTGCATATCTTATCTTGTAAAAGGTACTACTGTTGCATGTTATGTTCAAAATGGGAAACTGGCAGTTTGGCACACACTGATTCTGTAAATCATGCAATGCCTAGATTAGAAATTACCCAAGTAACATCTGCAAAGTTATGTGATATTTTGTCACTACATTAGGAAAGGATATCATTATAACTTGTAATC
This sequence comes from Acinonyx jubatus, assembly GCF_027475565.1. Lineage (NCBI taxonomy): Eukaryota > Metazoa > Chordata > Mammalia > Carnivora > Felidae > Acinonyx > Acinonyx jubatus. The sequence continues at coordinate 111,582,657 of NC_069380.1, read as the reverse complement.
GTTGATGGAGTGAAAACATCACCCTAGAATTAGTCTGATTCAAAGGAATTGGAAATGGGAAACAGGCACGCACACGCGCGCACACACACACACACACACACACACACACACACACACTCCCAGGGAAGAAATTTAAGACCCAGGCACAGAACCTCGTTTCTTATTCCCCAGGAAATGGCCATTTTTTACTGAAATTATCCTAGTAACTCAGAGATACCAAGCTTGAGCCATGCAGCTCTCTGACAAAATTCATTACCTATTGTGTCTGACCAGGCTCAATCAGAGAAGCAAAATCACTATGACAAATCAGATATTGTAAAAGATGAATCATATGGATTTGACTTCACACAACCAGTGGAGCAGGCTAAGTAATCTTTGAGAAACTATTCCACCTGCTTCTGGTATTGGAGGTTGAATCTGCAGACAAGGCCATCAGGAAGAGCAGGCAGATGGGCAACGGGGGCAGCGAGGAGAACTGGAAGCTATGAAGCCTAGAGAGGACTAGTACCCACTGCAGTCTCTCCCTGCCTCCAAGCTCCCACTATGATGATGGCAGTATCCTGCAGGGGAAGCTGGCACCCTTCATCACAAAGCTAAGCACAGGTGTGATCCAAGAATCAGAGAAGCTTAAAGGCAGAAATGCAGCAGGAGCTGGAGGTGAGCCAGCAGATCATCTACCAGATGTGACAACATGTAGGAGGCAGCAGCAACACCTTGTGCCCTGTGGTGACCTTCTAGCATAAACAAATATGGCTGCTGCTTCAATTCCATCTGCCACATCTCCTGCAAAATGCCTCTGGTGGTCCAAGTGACTTCGAATTATTCATGGGAAATGTAGTTTTAGCTAGGTGGACATAACATAAATTTACCACACCCATTTTTGAGGGCAGATCTGGCAGTAAAAGTTCCCAGATGCCCTACCTGAGAAAATGTTACCTTAGATCTTCTCAAAGTAGCTCTTGACATTATATAGGGTGAAACTTAGTCTTTGTTCCCCTCCTACCACCAAAAGAAATGTTGATTAGTTACTAAATACTTGACTGTGGATTTACAGCCATTACCTTAGTTAATTCTTAAGTTTAGTACTATATTTATTACCCCTACTTTGTAAATAAATGCAATGAAGCTTAGAGAAGTTAATAGGCTTACTCAAAGCAATACAGCAAATTGCAAATCTGGGACCCACGTATGGAGTTATGATTCCATAACTCCTGCCCATCACCAATTCACTCTGTTACTGCTGTAACACTAGAGAAAACTGTCTCAGTCATCACCTTTTATGAGAATCTGAGAAGATCCAGACTCTGTAGTGCATTGGTGTAGCCCTACTTACTTTTTCCTGAGTGTACACTGAAGAGTCAGAGACCCACAGAGAATTAGAACTGGAAGGGTCTGTCCCTAGAAACAAAGAAGAGGGGGCAAAGAGGAATAAAAGTTCAGGAATAAAGTGAAAGGGGGAATCGTGGGTCTGTAAAGGGAATATTCAGCAGAACTAAGGTGAGAAGAAGAACGGTGTATGAGCAGAGAAAGGGAAGTACTGGAATTTTCTAAAGGAAAAGAAAGATTTCTCTAGAGTCATGAGCAGGTTAAGACCAAATCAGGAGTGAAGGCTGTGGTGGGAGACAGAAGTTGTACATCTCTCAGTAAGACCTCTGTAAACCTGCCAGCTCAGGACCAAAATGGCCCTATCATTCCCTAGCTTGACTAAATGCTAGTCAGGTTTCCCTTTTCTTAGAGCATTTAACTTTAGAAAACCTGTAACTGTAAATCCTTTCTCTCTGCTTCTTTGAGATGTAAATCTGTTAAAAAGCTTCTCACCAGTTTTACAATCCTGTAGTGTCTTTCCAAAAGGGCCTGGGAGCCATTCCCTTGGAATGTAAATTGGGGTGCAAGGTAGATAGCACCCCCATATCCTAGTTTCTATGAGAAGATAGGAGCCTAATTTCCCATGGACACCTTTTTCCAAGCTGTAAAACTATCTCCTGTCACAAGGATACAGAAAGTTTAGTTTGGGGAAGGCCAATTAGCAAATACACATGGCGGATCATCCTCCCCACCCAGCACCCCAGCTGCTAAAATGTGCCACCCCCATGTGTCACTAGAGTAGAACCCAGATTGGGGTCTAGCCTCTCCTCTTCTTGCAGTAGCCTTGAATCAACTCCTTCTTACATGTTGAACTTTGTCCAGTGCAACTTTTGCTTTGACTGTCATAAGCCCAATATGGAATGGGAAGCACTAAACTGTGGTCTACCTATGGAGAAGAGATTTATTATTCAAGGGAAGATAAAAGCATTAACCAAAAAAAAAAAAAAAAAAAAAGAGGAATTCAAGCACCTGGGGAGCCAAACTGTGAGAAAGACAGAATAGAGGTTTAGAATACAGTTCTAAACTGTATGGAGTTCATGACTCAGGTCTAGGTCCTCTGACCCCCTCTTACTGCTTTTACTACTGTTACAACACCAGACCCGTTATTTACCCTTATTTTTTTCTATGGCCCAGCAAAACAGTGCTAGTAATAATAGTGCTGGTTGTATGGAGAATTAAATCAATGTGCATAATGCTCATATGACTAGGGTCTAACTAAGACTCAAGAAAATTATCCTTCTTATCTACCCAGAGGGAGGTTTTTCCCTCCCACTTTGCTATCTTGAGATATTTCAAACCTAGAGAAAAGTTAAAGAGTAATAAAATGCCTTCATTTCCTTTACCTAGATTCACTAATTGTTCACATTTTGAACCTCTCCCTCTCTCTTTCTGTATCTCTCTCTCTCTCTCTCTCTCTCTGCCATTTGAAAATAAGTTGCAGACATCATGCCTAAATACTTCATGACTGAACGCTTCAGCATCCATTTCTAGAAAATAAAGACATTCTCTTACATAACTGAAATGCATTAACCACACCCAAAAAGATGTAATAAGATCATCTGTTGGGAGGGAGGAGCAGTTAAAATGGCGAAGAAGTAGAGGGACCCTGGGCTTTCCTCATACCTCAGACACAGCTATATTGAGGTCAGACCACTTGGAACACCCAGGAAATTGATCTGTGGAGTGGCAGAAGCATCGCCACAGTTGGTGGGAAACAGCTTGACAGGTGCAAGGGTTACATCAACAAACAAATCAAATGACACCTAATCAAAGGTCCAAACACTCCACCACCGCAAGGAGGAGGAGCTCTGCAGAGGACTTACCAGAGAGAGCAGCCAAAACGCAATAGCAAAGTACACGCAGCATATACCAGAAACACCTCCTGAAGTGCCAGGCCCTGGACAACGTATGACCCCTTTTTAATACAGCAGTACTCTCAGGTGCAGGAAACATAACAAGCTTTTAGAACATGCCAGAGACAGAAGCTTAGCCAAAATGACAAGACAGAGGAATTCTCCCAAAAAGAAATGTCAAGAAGAAACCACAGCCAGGGACTTGCTCAAAACAGATAAAAGCAATTTAACTGAACAAGAATTTAGAATAACAATCGTAAGACTGCTAGCTGGGCTTGAGAAAAGCATGAAGACATCAGAGAAACCCTTGCTAGAGATCAAAGACCTAAGAACTAGTCAGGATGAAATAAAAAGTGTTGTAACTGAGATGCAAAACAAACTGAATGTAGTGATAATGAGGGTTTAAGAAGCAGAGGAGATAATAAGTGATACAGAAGATACAATTATGGAAAATAATGAAACTGAAAAAAAGAGGGAAAGGAAATTACTAGATCACGAGGAGAGACTTAGAGAACTAATTGATTCCCTGAAATCCATATCACAGGAGTGCTAGAATAAGAAAAGCAGGAAAAAGGGGAAAAAGGTTTATTTGAACAAATTATAGCTGGGAATTTCCCTAATCTGGGGAAGCAAACAAGAATTCAAGTCCAAGAGACACAGAGAATTCCCCTCACAATCAACAAAAACAGGTCAACAACACACCATATCAAAATGAAACTTGCAAAATACAAAGATAAAGAGAGAATTCTGAGAGCAGGGCAAAAGGCACTTTACCTATGTAGACACAAGGTTAGCAGCAGACCTGTCCACTGAAACTTAGCAGGCTGGAAGGGAGTGTCAGAAAATTTTCAATGTGCTGAATGGGAACAATACACAGCCAAGAATTCTTTATCCAGCAAGGCTGCCATTCAGAACAGAAAAAGAGATAAAGAGTTTCCAGACAAACAAAAACTAAAGGAGTTCATGACCACTAAACCTGCCCCATAAGAAATTTTAAGGGCAACTCTCTGAGTAGAGGTGGGGAAAAAAAAGAAGACCAAGGCAACAAAGATTACATAGGACCAGAGAACATAACCAGAAACACCAACTCTACAGGTAACACATGGGACTAAATTCATATCTTTCAATAATCACTCTGAATGTAAATGGACTAAATCCTCCAATCAAAAGACAAAGAGTATCAGAATAAATTTTTTTAACACAAGTGATTCTGTTATTTTTTCAACTTATTTTTTTTTAATTTTTTAATGTATATCCAAATTAGTTAGCATATAATGCAACAATGATTTCAGGAATAGATTCCTTAATGCCCCTTACCCATTTAGCCCATCCCCCCACCCACCCCCTCTCGTAACCCTCTATTTGTTCTCCATATTTATGAGTCTCTTATGATTTGTCCCCCTCCCTGTTCTTGTATTATTTTTGTTTCCCTTCCCTTATGTTCATCTGTTTTGTTTCTTAAAGACCTCATATGAGTGAAGTTATATGATATTTGTCTTTCTCTGACTAATTTCACTTATCATAATACCCTTCAGTTCTATCCACGTAGTTGCAAATGACAAGATTTCATTCTTTTTGATTGCCGAGTAATACTCCATTGTATATATATACCACATCTTCTTTATCCATTCATCCATCAATGGACATTTGGGCTCTTTCCATACTTTGGCTATTGTTGATAATGCTGCTATAAACATGAGGGTGCATGTGTCCCTTTGAAACAGCACACCTGTATCCCCTGGATAAATACCTAGTAGTGCAATTGCTGAGTCATAGGGTAGTTCTATTTTTAGTTTTTTGAGGAACCTCCATACGTTTTCCAGAGTGGCTGCACCAGCTTGCATTCCCATCAGAATGGGTTTTTTAAAAAATCCATCTATATGCTGGCTACAAGAGGCTCATTTTAGGCCTAAAGACATCTGCAGACTGAACGTGAGAAAATGGAGAACCATCTATCATGTTAATGGAGGTCAAAGGAAAGCCAGAGTAGCCACACATATATCATACAAAATAGATTTTAAAACAAAACCATAACAAGAGATGAAGAAGGGCATTATACCATAGTTAAGGGGTCTATCCATCAAGAAGATTGAGCCATTATAAATATTTATGTCCCCAACTTGAAGGCCACAAACATATAAATCAATTAATAACAAACAAAGACAGTCATTGATAATAATACCATAATAGTAGTAGTAGTAATACCCTTCTTACAATAAGGGACAGATCATCTAAGCAGAAAATCAACAAGGAAACAATGGCTTTGAATGACACACTGGAACAGATGGACTTAACAGATATATTCAGAACATTTCATCCTGAAGCAGAATATATATTCTTCTCAAGTGCAGATGAAACATTCTCCAGAATAGATCGCATACTGGGTCACAAGTCAGCCCGCAACAAGTACAAAAAGATCAAGAACATTCCATGCATATTTTCATATCACAACACTATGAAACTTGAAATCAACCACAAGTAAAAATTTGGAAAGCGCTCAAATCCACAGAGGTTAAAGAACATCCTCCTAAAGAATCAATGAGTAAACCAGGAAATCAAAGAAGAAATTAAAAAATACATAGAAGCAAATGAAAATGAAAACATGACAGTCCAAATTCTTTGGGATGCAGCAAAGTCAGTCTTAAGAGGAAAGTACATTGCAATTCAGGCTTATGTCAAGAAGCAAGAAAGGTCCCAAACACACAACCTAACCTTGCACCTAAAGGAGCTAGAAAAGGGGCAGCAAATAAAGCCTAAAACCAGCAGAAGAAGAGAAAGAATAAACATTAGAGCAGAAATAAATGATATAGAAACAAACAAAAACCAGAACACATGAATGATACTAAATGCTAGTTATTTGAAAGAATAAACAAAATCGATAGCCCCTAGCCAGACTTATCAAAAAAGAAAAGAGAGATGACCCAGATAGATAAAATCACAAACAAAAGAGGAGAGACCAAACCAACACCACAGAAATACAATTATTAGAGAATACTATGAAAAATTATATGCCAACAAACTGGACAACCTGGAAGAAATGGACAAATTTCTAGACACTCACACACTACCAAAACTCAAATGGGAAGAAATAGAAAATTTGAACACATCCATAACCAGCAAAGAAACTGAATCACTAATCATAGATCTCTTAACAAACAAGAGTCCTGGCCAGATGGCTTCCCAGGGGAATTCTATCAGACACTTAAAAAAGGGTCAATACCTATTCTTCTCAAACTGTTCAAAAAGAAAAAAGAAAGAAAAAAGAAAGAAAGAAAGAAAGAAAGAAAGAAAGAAAGAAAGAAAGAAAGAAAAGGAAAGCTTTCAAACTCATGCTACAAAGCCAGCATTATCTTGATTCCAAAACCAGAAAAAGACTCCACTAAAAAGGAGAATTAAAGGTCAATATCCCTGACAAACCTGGATGCAAATATTCTTAACAGGTACTAGCACATCAAATTCAACAGTACACTAAAAGAATTATTCACCATAATAAATTAGTATTTATTCCTGGGATACAGTTCTGGTTCTATATCTTTAAATCAATCAATGTGATACACCACATTAATAACAGAAAGTGTAAGAACCATATGATCCTCTCAATATACGGAGAAAAAGCATTTGACAAAATACAGCATCCTTTATTGATAAAAACCCTCAAGAAAGTAGCGATAGAAGGAATATACCACAACATAATAAAGGCCACATATGAAAGACGAACAGCTAATATCATCCTGAACGGGGAAAAACTGAGAACTTTCCCCCTAAGGTCAGGAACATAACAGGGATGTCAAATCTCACCACTGTTATTCAACATAGTGTTGGAAGTCCTAGCCTCAGCAATCAGACAACAAAAAGATTTAGAAGGCATACAAATTGGCAAAGGAGAAGTCAAACTTTGAATCTTCGCAGACAAGATTATACTCTACATGGAAATCCTGAAAGACTCCACCAGAAGACTGCTAGAACCGATACAAGTATTCAGCCAAGTCATGGGATATAAAATTAATGTACGGAAATTGGGTGCATTTACATACACCAATAATGAAGCAGCAGAAAGAGAAATCAAGGAATCAATTCCATTTATAATTATTCCAGAAACTACAAAAAACTTAGGAATAAACCTAACCAAAGAGATAAAATATCTGTCTGCTGAAAATTATAGAAAGCTTATGAAAAAAATTGAAGACACAAAGAAATGAAAAAAACATTCCACGCTAATGCATTGGAAGACAAATTTGTTAAAATGTCTATACTACCCAAAGCAATCTACACATTCAATGCAATCCCTATCAAAATAACACCAGCACTCATCACAGATCTAGAACAAACAATTCTAAAATTTGTATGGAACCAGAAAAGACCCTGAAGAGCCAAAGTAACATGGAAAAAGAAAACCAAAGCTGGAGGCATCACAATTCCAGACTTCAAGTTGTATTACAAAGCTTTAATCATCAAGACAGTATGGTACTAGCACAAAAATAGACATGTTGATCAATGGAACAGAACAGAGAACCCAGAAATGGACCCACAAACATATGGCCAACTAATCTTAGACAAAGCAGGAGAGAGTATCCAATGGAAAAAAGAGTCTCTTCAAAAAATGGTGGTGGGAAAACTGGACAATGACATGTAGAGGATTGAAACAGGACCACTTTCTTACCCATACACAAAAATAAATTCAAAATGGATGAAAGACCCTAAATGTGAGACAGGAAACCATCAAAATCCTAGAGGAGAACACAGGAACAACTTCTTTGACCTTGGCCACAGCAGCTCCTTACTAGACATGTCTCCAGAGGCAAGGGAAATGAAAACAAAAATGAACTATTGGGACCTCATCAAGATAAAAAACTTCTGCACAGAGAAGGAAACAATCAATGAAACTAAATGGTAACTGACAGAATGGGAGACGATATTTGAAAACGACATATCAGATAAAGGGTTAGTATCCAAAATCTATGAAGAATTCATCAAACTCAACACCCAAAAAATAAATAATCCAGAATGGGATTAATGAATGGGAAGAAGACATGAATAGACAAAGAAGACATCCAGATGGCTGACAGACACAAGAAAAGATGCTCAACATTGCTCATCATCAGGGAACTACAAATCAAAACCGTATTGAGATACCATCTCACACCTGTCACAATGGCTAAAACTAACAACTCAGGAAACAACAGATGTTGGCAAGGATGAAGAAAATCGGCAATATTTGCACTGTTGGTGGGAATAGAAACTGGTACAGCCACTCTGGAAAACAGTATGGAGGTTCCTTAAAAAATTAAAAAGTATTACTACCATGCGACCCAGTAATTGCACTACTAGGTATTTATCCAAAGGATACAAAAATGCTGATTTGAAGGGGCACATGCACCCCAATATTTACAGCAGCAGTATCAACAACAATCAAATTACAAAAGAGCCCAGGGGCACCTGGGTGGCTCAGTTGGCTGAGCGTCTAACTTTGGCTCAGGTCATGATGTCATAGTTTGTGAGTTCAAGCCCCGTGTCGGGCTCTGTGCTGACAGCTCAGAGCCTGGAGTCTGCTTCAGATTCTGTGTCTCCCTCTCTCTCTGCCCCTCCCCTGCTCATGCTCTGTCTCTCTCTGTCTCTCAAAGATGAATAAACGTTAAAAAAAAAAAAGAGTCCAAATGTCCATCCACTGATGAATGGAAAATTACTCGGTGATCAAAAAGAATGAAATCTTGCCATTTGAAACAATGTGGATGGAAATACGTGTGTTATGGTAGGTGAAATTAATTCAGGCAAAGAAAGACAAATATCATATGATTTCACTACTATGTGGAATTTAAGAAGCAAAAAAATTAACATAGGGGAAGGGAAAGAAAAAGAAGATAAAAATGGAAGCAAACCATAAAAGACTCTTAAATACAGAAAACAAATAGGATTGCTGGAGATGAGATGGGTGGGGGATGGACTAAATGGGTGATGGGCATTAAGGGGGGCATTTGTTGGGATGAGCACTGGGTGTGGTATGTAAGTGAAAAATCAATGGGTTCTACTCCTAAAACCAATACTACACTGTATGTTAACGATCTTGAATTTAAAAAAAATAATGTACACTAAAAAAAAAATCATCTGTTATTCAGATGACATTTAAATTTCTTCAAATGTTTCCAAAATGCTTTTTATTGTTTTTGTTTTTTACTTCCCGATCCAAGATCCATTCAAGGATCACAAACTTCTCTGTGTTCTTGCCTCTTTAGTTTTTCTGAAACTAGACAAGTCTGCCATGTTTTGTGTGTTAAGTGTTTTTTATGACCCTGACATTTGTAAAGACCAGTTACCTTTTAGAATAAACCAGATTCTATATATGCCAGTTATTTTCCTCATTAGATTCAGGTTTCACTGTAGCTGCAGAACACACAATCTTTTTAAATATACACACAGCATTTGCCAACATAGATCATATGTGGGGCCATAAAACAGGTCTCAAAAATGTGAAAGGATAAAAGTCTTACTGGAGAAAAGCAAGGGAAGATGGTGGCGTAGGAGGACGCTGGGCTCACCACGTCCTGATGATCACTTAGATTCCACCCACATCTGCCTAATTAAGCCAGAAAACTAGCAGAATGGACTCTCCAGAGCCAAATATAGATGAGAGGCCCAGGAAAGAGGGTAGGAAGGGCAGAGAGGCGTTGCGTGCTACATGGACTGGCAGGAGGGAGCCAGGGCAGTGGAGGGGCAGCCCACCTGGCAAGTCGGAATCCCCGAGTCTGGCTTGCAAAATCGGAGGGGCCGGATGGAGTGTGTTCCGACAGCCAGTGGGACTTAGTATCTGGAATGTTATAAGTCAACAGCTCTGCTCAGAGAGCGGGAGGGAGAGTTGTTGAGCCCTGGAGGACAGAGCTCAGCTCAGCAGCGAAAAAAGGCGCTGGGAAGCGCCATCTCCCTTGCCCATCCCCCAGCTAAAATCCCAAAGAGAACCAGTTCCCGTCACAGAACTTGCTTGCACTGTGCAAACACCCAACACTGTGCTTCTGTGGATCCATCTCTCCCACGGGTCGGCCTCCCTCCTGGTGCCACAGGGCCCCTCCCACAGCGGACCACGGAAGGCAAAGCGAGCTGAGCCTGCCCCTCCTGTCCCTGTGCACCTTGCGGATCCATGCCGGCTAATACTCCAGATCCCATAGAAGCAGCACCACAAGCCTGGCAATGTGCAAGTAGCCCAGACGGGGGCCACACCACTCCACAGTGAGTCCTGCCCCTGGGAGAGGGGAAGATAAGGTACACACCAGTCTGACTGTGACCCCAGCATTGGGCTGGGGGCAGACATCCGGTCTGACTGTGGCCCAGTCCACCAACAAAGTTTCTCCGGACAGCACAGGGGAAGTGCCCTTGGGTTCTGCACCACTCCAGGAACTATCCAAAATGAAGAAACGGAAGAATTCTCCTCAAAAGAAACTCCAGGAAGTAGCGACAGCTAATGAACTGATCAAAAACAATTTAAGCAATATAACAGAAAATGAATTTAAAATAATAGTCATAAAATTAATCACTGGGATTGAAAAAAGTATAGAGGACAGCAGAGAATCTATTGCTACAGAGATCAAGGGACTAAGGAACAGCCAGGAGGAGCTAAAAAAGGCTATCAATGCGCTGCAAAACAAAATGGAGGCAACCACAGCTCGGACTGAAGAGGCAGAAGAGAGAATAGGTGAATTAGAAGATAAAATTATGGAAAAAGAGGAAGCTGAGAAAAAGAGAGACAAAAGAATCCAGGAGTATGAGGGAGAATTAGAGAATTAAGTGATGCAATGAAATACAATAATATACATATAATAGGGATTCCAGAGGAGGAAGAGAGAGAGAAAAGGGCTGAAGGTGTACTTGAAGAAATCATCACTGAGAACTTCCCTGATCTGGGGAAGGAAAAAGGCATTGAAATCCAAGAGGCACAGAGAACTCCCTTCAGAGGTAACTTGAATCTATCTTCTGCACGACATATCATAGTGAAACTGGCAAAATACAAGGATAAAGAGAAAATTCTGAAAGCAGCTAGGGATAAATATGCTCTAACATATAAAGGGAGACCAATAAGACTAGTGACGGATCTATCTACTGAAACTTGGAAGGCCAGAAAGGAATGGCAGGAAATCTTCAATGTGATGAACAGAAAAAATATGCAGCCGAGAATCCTTTATCCAGCAAGTCTGTCATTTAGAATAGAAGGAGAGATGAAGGTCTTCCAAACAAACGAAAACTGAAGGAATTCACCACGACTAAACAATCCCTACAAGAGATCCTAAGGAGGATCCTGTGAGACAAAGTGCCAGAGACATCACTACAAGCATGAAACCTACAGACATCACAATGACTCTGAACCCATATCTTTCTATAATAACACTGAATGTAAATGGACTCAATGCTCCAACCAAAAGACATAGGGTATCAGAATGGATAAAAAAACAAGACCCATCTACTTGCTGTCTACAAGAGACTCATTTTAGACCTGAGGACACCTTCAGATTGAAAGTGAGAACTACCTATCATGCTACTGGAAGTCAAAAGAAAGCTGGAGTAGTCATACTTATATCAGACAAACTAGATTTTAAATTAAAGGCTGTAACAAGAGATGAAGAAGGGCATTATATAATAATTACAGGGTCTATCCATCAGGAAGAGCTAACAATTATAAATGTCTATGCACTGAACACAGGAGCCTCCAAATATATAAACCAATTAATCACAAACATAAGCAAACTTATTGATAAGAATGTGGTAATTGCAGGGGACTTTAATACTCCACTTACAACAATGGATAGATCATCTAGACACAGGATCAATAAAGAAACAAGGGCCCTGAATGATACATCGGATCAGATGGACTTGACAGATATATTTAGAACTCTGCATCCCAAAGGAACAGAATATACCTTATTCTTGAGTACACATGGAACATTCTCCAAGATAGATCACATACTGGGTCACAAAACAGCCCTTCATAAGTATACAAGAATTGAGACCATACCATGCACACTTTCAGACCACAATGCTATGAAGCTTGACATCAACCACAGGAAAAAGTCTGGAACACCTCCAAAAGCATGGAGGTTAAAGAACACCCTACTAAAGAATGAATGGGTCAACCAGGCAATTAGAGAAGAAATTAAAAAATATATGGAAACAAATGAAAATGAAACTACAACAATTCAAACGCTTTGAAATGCAGCGAAGGCAGCCCTGAGAGGAAAATACATTGCAATCCAGGCCTATCTCAAGAAACAAGAAAAATTCCCAATACAAAATCTAACAGCACACCTAAAGGAACTAGAAGCAGAACAGCAAAGGCACCCCAAACCCAGCAGAAGAGAAATAATAACAATCAGAGCAGAAATAAACAACACAGAATCTAAAAAAACTGTAGAGCAGATCAATGAAACCAAGAGTTGGTTTTTTGAAAAAATAAACAAAATTGGTAAACCACTAGCCAAGCTTCTCAAAAAGGAAAGGGAGATGACCCAAATAGATAAAATCATGAATGAAAATGGAATTATTACAACCAATCCCTCAGAAATACAAGCAATTATCAGGGAATACTATGAAAAATTATATGCCAACAAACTGGACAACCTGGAAGAAATGGACAAATTCCTAAGCACCCACACACTTCCAAAACTCAAACAGGAAGAAATAGAAAACTTGAACAGACCCATAACAACTGAAGAAATTGAATCAGTTATGGAAAATCTCCCAACAAAAAGGAGTCCAGGACCAGATGGCTTCCCAGGGGAATTCTACCAGACATTTAAAGCAGAGATAATACCTATCCTTCTCAAGCTGTTCCAAAAAATAGAAAGGGAAGGAAAACTTCCAGACTCATTCTATGAAGCCAGCATTACTTTGATTCCTAAACCAGACAGAGACCCAGCAAAAAAAAGAGAACTACAGGCCAATATCCATGATGAATTTGGATGCAAATATTCTCAATAAGATACTAGCAAATCAAATTCAACAGCATATAAGAAGAATTATTCACCATGATCAAGTGGGATTCATTCCTGGGCTGCAGGGCTGGTTCAACATTCGCAAATCAATCAATGTGATACATCATATTAACAAAAGAAAAGATAAGAACCATATGATCCTGTCAATCGATGCAGAAAAAGCATTTGACAAAATTCAGCATCCTTTCTTAATAAAAACCCTCAAGAAAGCCCACAGCTAATATCATCCTCAATGGGGAAAAACTAAGAGCTTTCCCCCTGAGATCAGGAACACGACAGGGATGTCCACTCTCACCGCTGTTGTTTAACATAGTGTTGGAAGTGCTAGCATCAGCAATCAGACAACAAAAGGAAATCAAAGGCATCAAAATTGGCAAAGATGAAGTTAAGCTTTCACTTTTTACAGATGACTTGATATTATACATGGAAAATCCAATAAACTCCACCAAAAGTCTGCTAGAACTGATACATGAATTCAGCAAAGTCGCAGGATACAAAATCAATGTACAGAAATCAGTTGCATTCTTATACATTAATAATGAAGCAACAGAAAGACAAATAAAGAAACTGATCCCATTCACAATTGCTGCAAGAAGCATAAAATACCTAGGAATAAACCTAACCAAAGATGTAAAAGATCTGTATGCTGAAAACTATAGAAAGCTTATGAAGGAAATTGAAGAAGATATAAAGAAATGGAAAAATATTCCATGCTCATGGATTGGAAGAATAAATATTGTTAAAATGTCAATACTACCCAAAGCTAACTACACATTCAATGCAATCCCAATCAAAATTGCGCCAGCATTCTTCTCGAAGCTAGAACAAGCAATCCTAAAATTTGTATGGAACTACAAAAGGCCCCAAATAGCCAAAGGAATATTGAAGACGAAGACCAAAGTGGGAGGCATCACAATCCCAGACTTTAGCCTCTACTAAAAAGCTATAATCATCAAGACAGCATGGTATTCGCACAAAAACAGACACATAGACCAATGGAATAAAATAGAAACCTCAGAACTAGACCCACAAAAGTATGGCCAACTAACCTTTGACAAAGCAGGAAAGAATATCCAATGGAAAAAAGGCAGTCTCTTTAACAAATGATGCTGGGAGAAGTGGACAGCAACATGCAGAAGAATGAAACTACACCACTTTCTTACACCATACGCAAAAACAAACTCAAAATGGATAAAGGACCTGAATGTGAGACAGGAAACCATCAAAACTCTAGAGGAGAAAGCAGGAAAAAACCTCTCTGATCTCAGCTGCAGCAATTTCTTACTTGACACATCCCCAAAGGCAAGGGAATTAAAAGCAAAAATGAACTATTGGGACCTCATGAAGATAAAAAGCTTCTGCACAGCAAAGGAAACAATCAATAAAACTAAAAGGCAACCAACGGAATGGGAAAAGATATTTGCAAATGACATATCGGTCAAAGGGCTAGTATCCAAAATCTATAAAGAACTCACCAAACTCCACACCCAAAAAAACAAAAAATCCAGTGAGGAAACGGGCAGAAAACATGAATAGACACTTTTCTAAAGACAACATCCAGATGGCCAACAGGCACATGACAAGGTGCTCAACGTTGCTCCTTATCAGGGAAATACAAATCAAAACCACACTCAGGTATCACCTCACGCCAGTCAGAGTGGCCAAAATGAACAAGTCAGGAGACTATAGATGCTGGAGAGGATGTGGAGAAATGGGAACCCTCTTGCACTGTTGGTGGGAATGTAAACTGGTGCAGCCGCTCTGGAAAACAGTGTGGAGGTTCCTCAAAAAATTAAAAATAGATCTCCCCTATGACCCAGAAATAGCACTGCTAGGAATTTACCCAAGGGATACAGGATTACTGATGCATAGGGGCACTTGTACCCCAATGTTGATAGCAGCACTTTCAACAATAGCCAAATTATGGAAAGAGCCTAAATGTCCACCAACTGATGAATGGATAAAGAAATTGTGGTTTATATACACAATGCAATACTACGTGGCAATGAGAAAGAATGAAATCTGGCCTTTTGTAGCAACGTGGATGGAACTGGAGAGTGTTATGCTAAGTGAAATAAGTCATGCAGAGAAAGACAGATACCATATGTTTTCACTCTTATGTGGATCCTGAGAAACTTAACAGAAGTACATGGGGGAGGGGAAGAAAAAAAAAAGAGGTTAGAGAGGGAGAGAGCCAAAGCATAAGAGACTCAAAAACTGAGAACAAACTGAGGGTTGATGGGGGGGAGGGGAGGGTGGGTGGGTGATGGGCATTGAGGAGGGCACCTGTTGGGATGAGCACTGGGTGTTGTCAATAAATTTCATATTAAAAAAAAAGTCTTACAAAAAGTGTACTCTGCACTGGTATTAAATTAGCGAAAAGATATTAGAATATAACAAGAAGATACTTAGAAAAAAACCCAATATTTGGAAATTAAGCAACACATCTAAGTAATCCATAGATCACAGATGTAATTATAAGAAAAAAACTGAAAATAAACTGAATGTTCTTGAAAACACAACATCTCAAAATTTGTGGGATATAGCTAAGCACTGCTTGAAGGAAACTTTGTAACTTTGAATACTTACTTCACAAAATAAGAAAGGTCTTCAATCAGTGACCTAAAGTACAAGTCAAACCCAGAGTAAACAGAATGGAGGAAATAATAAACATAGATAGAAATTGATAAAACTGAAACCAGACAAACAAGAGAGAAAATTCCTCTAAAAAATAATTAAACTGATAAACACCAAGAATGATCAAGAAAACAAAAGGACACAAATTACCAATAAAAGAGGTGACACCACTGAGAAAGTTACTGATCTTAAGAGGATAATGAGAAAATATTACAAAGAGTTTTATGCCAACAAACTGAACCACTTAGATGAAATGGACAAATTCCCTAAAAAACACAACTTACCAAAACTGACCTAAGATTTACATTAAATATTTTTTAGCAAATATACTACCTAGATGATGTTTTTTACTTCTTCCTGCTTTACTTCAGGAGATACATAATGTTAGATTATCCCACTTTAAGATATACCAGGTATGATTACTTGGTTAAGGTATACAGCATCAAATATGAGCATTATAAGAACATATTTTCCTTTAGCTCAAATAATCTCTAGGGTGATACTTTGAGACCATGTAAATATCCTGTTCCCCAAAAATCTTTAACCCAATGATTTCAGCAGTCATGGATCATTCTATTTGGAATAACTGATAATTGATACTTAATAACAGATTATATGATGTGAAATGTGGATTTTCTAATTGTGTTAGTGCATCTACATTTATTGGCCACTATTCTTTTATAAAAAGAGCTTTCTTCTATCTCTCTCGATGTCTCCCCCCTCATCTCATCACTATGAACTCATGAATTCAGTTTTTACTCAACATGTTATAATCAATGGTCATCATTCTTTTTAATGTGTAACTTGTATCAAGCCAGCTTTTGTACTTTTCTTTTTAATGAACCCATTAGTCTTTGTGCACTTACTTGCTTTTTGACATGAGATTTTTCAGGCTTACCTTGTAAATTCCCTGCTCTGGGCCTAGACATAGCCATTTCTCTAAGAAGCATCATTAGTATTTAGAAATCCAGACCTAGGAGCTAAGTGCACTCACTGCTACTGAAGTGGATTTGCTTAAAGCTCTTTCAGTGAACAGAGATAGGAAGTGTATATGTGTGTCCATGGTATCTATCAATCTATATACATACATAATAAACTTGTATTGAGGCCTCTCACTGAAATCCAACCCTATCGATATCCTTTGTCCTCACCTAGGAATGTAAAAGCTCTGCTTCCCAAAAACATCAATATATTTACTCATTTGCTGTATCCTATTATGCAAACAAAACAGTTTCAAAATTATACCACCCAAACCATTACCAAGAACAAAGCTGCTAAGCAAATATTAATCATTCTTTGAAGTTCTCTTTGACTTTATAATATGTTCTATTTAGGATGTATAGTCATAGCTCGATAAGCCCAAAGTTACTTTTTTTTCCTCTGTGTGATTATTATCAATTTGACATGAAGTTGGGTTATTCTTCTGTTTGTAATCAAATTTATTGTCTGTTGTTTCATGTTTTTGTTAATTTTTTAACTTTTCAGATATTTACATAGTTGAAAATTAAAACTATATAAAAAATTTTCTACTAAAAGAAAACTCACATTCACCCCTATATCCTCCACACTATCTCTACATACCTTGTAAGTAAATATTTTCATTAATTTCTGGTTGATATATCCCATTTCACTTTGCAAGAATAAGCAAGTTCCCCTTCTTTTTTACATGATATGTAGATATGCACACCACTGTATACTGGACTCATGGACAGCTTCTTTATTCTTCTTCTTTGGCTACACTTCATACAACTGTATGGAGCACTATATTTAATTCAATCGCTCTCCTTTGAGTCATCATTTAGAATGACTGTAATGTTTTGTTATTATAACTTATTCCTGAATGAAGACCTTGCACATATGCTATTTCATATTTGTAGGCAAATTTCTAGAAATGGAATTTCTGGTTCAAAAGGTAAATGAATATATAATTTTTGTTAAATATCATCAAATCCCCTACAAATGGGTTGTTATCATTTTGCAGTTGCAGCATAAATGTGTAAAAGTATCTGAATTTCCATAGCCTTGACAGATGTGTTCCTAGGTTTTGGACTTTCTATCAATCTGATAGATGAGAAATGGTCTCTCAATAAAGTTCTCATTGACATTTTATTATAAGTGAAGACGAATTATCTTTTTTTTTTTGCAATTAAAGCCCATTTTATATTTTTTGTGAATTCTTTTGAGTTTTTATTCATTATGTCATATTTTGCCATTTTTTATTGATTTTTAAGAATTTTTTTTTGACTTATTTATTTATTTTGAGAGGGGAAAAGAGACACTCCCAAGCAGGCTCTGCTCTGTGAGGACAGAATCAGATGGGTTAACTGACTGAGCCACCCAGGGGCCCCAAGAATTCTTATGCATTATAGAAATTAGCCTTGTGACCATCATATAAGACTCCTGATTTTTCTTTTTTTTTCCTTTTTTTTTAATATATGAAATTTATTGTCAAATTGGTTTCCATACGACACCCAGTGCTCATCCCAAAAGATGCCCTCTTCAATGCCCATCACCAAAATGTTGAATGATGCTAACAGGAAAGCGATTCCTGTGGTTGGAGAATCCAGAAAAGGCTCAAGAAGGAGTTGGTATTGGAATGAACCTTCAAGGTAGAGAAGGGAGTTTTGGGGAAAGGGATGGGGCTGGGGTGGGGGCTCCACATAAATGATCTTCGTCTTATGTCCTCTTCTGTACTTTGCCCAATGCTCAGTACCTGCTTTCTTTTTCTTTTCTTTTTTTTTTAATATGAAATTTATTGTCAAATAGGTTTCCATAAAACACCCAGTGCTCATCCCAAAAGGTGCCCTCCTCAACACCCATCACCCACGCTCCCCTCCCTCCCACCCCCCATCAACCCTCAGTTTGTTCTCAGTTTTTAAGAGTCTCTTATGCTTTGGCTCTCTCCCACTCTAACCTCTTTTTTTTTCCTTCCCCTCCACCATGGGTTTCTGTTAAGTTTCTCAGGATCCACATAAGAGTGAAAACATATGGTATCTGTCTTTCTCTGTATGGCTTATTTCACTTAGCATCACTAAGTCTCCTGATTTTTTACTGGTCTTTTGACTTTGCATATAGTGGTCTGCCATGTAAAAAAAATTTTTTTATTTTTTGTATGATTTATATTAGCCATCTTTTCTTCTGTTGTTTCTGGATTTTGGATTATAGTTTGAAAGTTTCTTCATGCTCAGGTCAAGAGATAAATCAGCCATTTTTTTGTACATTTAGATCTCTGATCTACTTGGAATTTGATCTGGCAATTTGTATGAGATATGAAATTATTTTTTCCCAAATGACTAGCCAGTTGTCCCCAAACCATTTATTTTAAAAGGCCCTTTTTTCCAGGGTGCTTGGGCAGCTGAATCAATTAAGCATCCAACTCTGGATTTCAGCTCAGGTCATGATCTCAGGGTTCTTGAGTTTGAGCCCCATGTCTGGCTCTGCGTTAACATCACAGAGACTGCTTGCTATTTTCTCTCTCTGCCCCTCCCCTGCTCATTCTCATTCTCATTCTCTCTCTCTCTCTCTCTCTCTCTCTCTCTCTCTCTCTCAAAATAAACTTTAAAAAATAAAATAAAAGTTCCTATTTTCCAAAATAGAGGGAATTTGAGATACAGAATTCGTTTTATGAGTGATGGACAGCTGAGGAGCCAAACAAGCTCAGAGACTGACAACCACAGGAAACCACCACCAGCTCTGGGCTAAAGTATCAAAGAGAGAAAGAAATGTTCCTGAAGCCCTGGGTTTAGGGCCACCAAGCAAATGCAGCAATCATGACTGCCTGTCCAGTGAGAGCTGAAGACTCCAGAAGCTGCACTTGCTGCCTAAGAAAGAGAGAGAGAGAGAGAAATGCTTCCTTTCTTTCTGCCCTCCAATCTCCCATCAGTGGTTCCAATTGGCCAAATTCAGATGGAATTCAGTTAATGGAGGGCCTAGGACATGCATCCTACAGAGTTTAGCTTTCTTGCAAAATAAAACAGAGATGGAAGAGGGGCAAGAGTTGCCCTGAGGACAAAGGGGTCGCACAGTACTCACTGAAAAAATTAAGACAAATTCTTTATATTGTCATTAAAATGAACGCCCAGAAGATATCATGTAACTTATTCATACTCTAGTAGCCAAATTCCTCTAAGTAAATTTTAAAAGGTATATATGGATTTAAAGACAGACTGTAATACAATCTTTTTATAGGTCAATCATGTGTCCTGAAAATAATCTGGATCAGTAAGATATTTATTGTATATGTGTTTGGCATGAAGCAGGATTGAGGAAATTAGTAATGTGGGGATGCAATTAGAAAGATTTTAAAAATATAATTAGTCCTGCAGAAATCAGAAACATCCAAGAAACTGATATTGAGATCAAACATAACTGAAAACAAATGAACAAAACATATTTAAACGTTACCTTAAAACATTAAAAATGAGTTAAAAAAATTATAAGTCATATACAATGAATGCTCGAGTTTCTAGATACTCTCCTCAGAGGAAGCAAAAATTTCTTCCTGAGAAGAAACTTCTTCCTTTCTTCTGTTTCTGAGAAGCATAGATACTTCTCAGAGGAAGTAAAAATTTCTTTTTTATCCTTCATAATTTCTCAAGTGCTGTATTTTTTTTAATTTTTTTTTTAACGTTTATTTATTTTTGAGACAGAGAGAGACAGAGCATGAACGGGGGAGGGTCAGAGAGAGGGAGACACAGAATCTGAAACAGGCTCCAGGCTCTGAGCTGTCAGCACAGAGCCCGACGCGGGGCTTGAACTCACGGACCGCGAGATCATGACCTGAGCCGAAGTCAGCCACTCAACCGACTGAGCCACCCAGGCGCCCCTCATGTGCTGTATTTTTTAAGAAAGTGATTTGCTTTATTTTAAAAGTTAGTAAGCTTCATTAAATATTGATTTACAAACACTTTTTATAGGTCTTGGAATTTTAGATATATGTATACCTACCAATCATAACATAAAATCTAGACTGTATGACATACTCAAAAGAACAAATAATGCTCTGAAATTCAAATCTGGGGCATAAAATTTATATTCAATAATACATTCATCTCTGAGATTAGGCTGAATTATCCAGATGAGTCTAATCCAATATCATGAACCTTTACAACAGAGAACCTGTCCCCAGGCTGTGGTCAGAGGAAGGGATATGATGATAGAGGCAGGGTCGGAGGACCTGCTCAGCTATTGCTACCATTGGAGATGGAGGAAGGGGGTCATAAACCAAGGCGTGCATGTGGTCTATAAAAGCTGGAAAAGTCAAAGAAAGGGAGTCTTCCTTACAAGCTCCAGAAAGGAATACAACCTTGCTGATACGTTGATTTCAGACCAGTGAGACTTTATCAGCAGAATTATCAGAAAATAAATTTGTGTTTTAACCAGCACCCCCAAAATAATAGTAATATATGCCATCTCTAGGTGTTACATTTTAATGTAATTTTTTTAGAAATATGAACTTTAATAAATGTAACATTCTATATTATACCTTAAGAGATCGATTACAATAATCATCTATACATCCTAATCTAGCAAAATCCAAATATATCCCCAATATATGATAGTTGCCATAAAACAAATATTTTGACTCTTGAAGGAATGATTTATTCTCAGAATTAATCCAATGAAACAAGATCACTTTCCCATAAGGAAACCAATCATGTATCTGTATTAAATTTCCTAGAAAATTAAAGGCTCCAAATCAGATACCTTGCTGACTCATGATTCAGATACTCAGAAAAGAGTTCTCTAGGATTCTCTAGGGAATTCCTATTCCCCTTATTTCTTCTCCTTCTTCCCCTCTTCTTTCCTCCCTTCTCCTACTTGCCAGTGTCCTCTTCTGTACTGGGTAGCACCACCATTTGGGGGAAGAATCAAAAGGAGAAAAAAATCAGCTCAAGGAAAAACATCCTGGTACAGAGGAGGATGAAATAAACCACAATCGTGTGTGGGGCACCATTAGTCATTGTGGTTCTGCATACTCCGTCTCCAGTAAACCCATCTTAACCAAATACCCATGGATAATTGGTTCCAATGACTAATACATGCCCAATGATCCAGAGCCTGCAGATTGTGGATGACAAACAATAAACCTGCTTAGGATAATGTGATTGATTATAATTCCATTTGAAATAAATGTAACAAATGGCGATACGCTATCCAGTTAACCATGCAGCACAACTGTAATTGTTAAGGTTGTTCATTTCATTACACAGTGTCCTTTCTTAGAAAAAAAATTCATCTGCTCTTAGGATGAGGAATTTTTGTTCTTACTTTGAACACATGGTTTCCACTAGGTACCTGGCTTGTTTCTATTTCACTCTGGCTTCTAGAAAATCTGGAGCCTGTCTATAGTCTGCAGAGATAACTCAAAAGAAATATCTGCATGTTAGCTTAAATCAAGTAGTTTACGTCCATATCCTTAATATTATTCTATTCTTTTTTGCCTATCTCTAATTTGTTTTGTATTTTAAATATTCCTGTAAGTCATCTGTCACAGGCTGACTTCTCCAGAAACAGATCAGACAGAGAGTTGGGGGGGGGGGGGGTACAAGATATTTACGTGTAACCAACACTTCTGAAAGGAAGTAGAACTGGACAGAGGAAAATGCAGGCTTGATCAAACTTTGGCCAAACTGGCAGGGTGCTGTGAAGTGAGTATGGTCCTGCGGCATGCTATATTGGCTGGTATATTCCCCCCTCAATTAGTCACCAGACACAGGATTCCCCAATAAGGATGTGAACTCAGGCAAGGTAGGTCTCTAAAATGAGGTAGACTATGAAGAAATTGAAATATGCCTGCAGATTGTAATACCCTCAGCTATGCAGCAAGTCCTTCTTTGAGGTGAAGCAGGATGGCACATCCACCTCTTTTTATTTTAATGTTTTATTTATTTATTTTGAGAGAGAGAGTGTGTGTGTGTCAGAGAGAGGGGGAGGAAGAGATAATCCCAAGCAGCCCCTGCGTTCTCAGTGCAAAGCCTGATGCAGGGATCGAACTCACAAACTGTGAGATCATGACCCGAGTCAAGATCAAGAGTCAGAGGCGCCTGGGTGGTTCAGTCGGTTAATCTCACGGTTTGTGAGTTCGAGCCCCACATCCTGCTGACAGCTCAGAGACTGTAGCCTGCTTTGGATTCTGTGTCTCCCTCTCTCTTTGCTCCTCCCCTGCTCGCTCTCTCTCTCTCCCTCAAAATAAATAAATATTACAAAAAATATTATAAAAAGAAAAGATCAAGAGTCAGAGGCTTAACAAACTGAGCCACTCAGGTGCTCCCCACCTCTTTTTCTACTTTAGTCTCCTTCTCCTTTATAAAGGATGGAAGAGAAGCTCCTCCAGGTGTCTGGTGTGCCCCTCTTCACAAAAGAAGTTTAGGAGAGAGATGTTAGTGAGATAACTACAGTGCCTAAAGCAGAAGTGGGTCTCAGAGTCCCAAATTATACTATCTTTTTCTTCCACTACCCTTTTTAGATTTCATTAACCATTAGCTACCACCACTGCTGATCTGTCTACTTACTCATTAGTGTTACCCAGACCTTCAGCCCTAAAGATCTGAGCCTTGTCACCATGCTCTTTGGCTGGGGTTACTATACCAGCCCATTTACAGTCACAACTGGGCAAGGGATTATTAAGATAGATCCAAGTGAATCAATTGAGTTCTACTATATTCCTTCCTGCCTCCATTGTGTAATAGCAGCCCCATCTCCTCCAAATGATCAACTACCTCGCCAAGACAGTGACTCATCTTCTTATTTTTGATCCTTGAACATAAGGAAGTTGACAAACGAAGTGACAAGTGACAAATGAAGCTTATAATTCAATGGGACATTTTTGTATCCCCTTCAGACAGTATATGCACTTTGGAGAGCAGGATCTATAACCCAGAAGAACCTATAATTATGGGGAAAGGAAAAACATGACTCTCAGTGGGTCACTGAGAGTGATGGTTAAGTAGAGTCAGTACTATTTCCACCTCCTGATTACTGTGTCCATGTATTCTTCCTACTGGGATACACCAGATAAAGGTGATTGATTCAATGCATATAGAGTATTCTAGAAGATGGCATCCCAACTGTGCAGAGGATTGCCTCTGGGTTTCCAATCATCTGTGAGACTAGCAATTTTTGAGTGGAGTAGAATGTGATATGGCCAGTGAATCTCATGGTCATAGATTCACTCCTGAACCTGTTTTGCTATAAAGTGGGTCCCCTGGTCTGAGGCAACCTTACACAAGTTTCCATGCCAATGAATCAAATGCTCTATAAGCTCTTGGATAGTAGTGCAGGCTGAGACTACATTGACAAGAAAGGCAAATTCACCTAGAATACATGTCCATTCTTGTAAGACATATGAAAATAAACAAATAACCCTTTCAGGATGAAATGAGTCCAATGTAGTCAACCTGCTACCTACAGGCTACTTGGTCTTCTTGAGTAATGGCCTCGTATTAACACTGTTCTCTGTTGCAGACATACTGGATATTCAACAGCAACCCCAGATTGTCAAGCCTTTGTAAATGGAAGTCCAGGCTGCTGGAGTCTTGCATATGTCATCTTTGTTACCGTCTTTCATGTGCCTGTTGTCCCAGCACTGCAGTGGGTGATGACAGAGACTGGCTGTGTCAGCTGGATAGGTAATTTTTCTTCCTTGGTTGTTAAGTATCACTTTCGTGGTAAATGCTAGCTTTTGAACACTGGTACAATGATCTTCACAATTCATACCATATATCCATCCATATGTCTCTAACCCAGACTTTCTTGTCAACCATCTTCCATTCTTTCTTCTTCCAGGTCCCTGATCAGCTGACCAATCCATGCATCACTATCCATAATGTTGTATATATTTAACCTCAGGCTAGTTCTTTTTCTATGAAAAAGGTCTACCAATCCTCTGAGCACTGAGAAGATTTACCTTACCTTTCAAGACCATCTTTAAATGAGATTCTGGTATACCTACCATCCATTTCTGATATGTACACAAATACTAAGCTAACTCATCTATATTGAATTCAGGCTTTTTTCTCCTATTTATATTAAAATCTCCATATAAGGGGAATAAATGATCCTGGTACCAGAGTGGTGGGTTCCATGAGGATCTGAGCTACATGTTCATGCTCATGTCCCCCTATTACTCAGTCCTAGATATACCACATCCATTTTTCTATGGATTGTTCCTGGACCCAGCCGTCCTTATGAATTGTCAATCTGAAAGAACCTATCTCATGAAGGACCACTCTGGACATACAGTCACCTAGCTTCTCATGGTTGAATGTTCCATCTCTTCCAGGACCCAGTAACATGCCAGAAGTTGTTTTTCAAAAGGTATATAATTCTCTACTGCAAATGGTAAGACCATGCTCCAGAATACCAAAGGCCCACTTTATGATTCTTTCACTGAGGCTTAACACAAACTATACATGACATGTTTTCCCACCAGTGATAATCCCTAAGATTATTGGTCTGCCAGATTGTGTGGCCCAAGAGCAGTGCTGCTTGCACTACAAACTGATCCTACTATAGACTTTTTTCCTGCTCTGGGTTCCACTCAAAGATGGTGATCTTTCATGCTTCCTACAACACAGGCTGGAGCAGAACCCTGAGATGTACAATTTGCTGACTCCAGAACCCAAAGAGGCCTACCAGTCACTGTGCTTCCTTCTTTGGGTAAGAGATTACAAGGCATAATGACTGGTCTTTTACTTTGGAGGCGATGTACTGGCACGCTCTTAATTCCTGGATGCCTAGAAAAATTATAGATGCAGAAAAACCATAAATCTTCACAGGTTTCACCTCCTATCTTCTGGAGTACATGTGTCTTACCAGGACCTCCAGCATGCTGGCAATCTCTTGCTCATTGGGTCCAATCAACATAATATCATCATCAACAATTTAATAAATTAATATGATGTTCTGCAGTATGTTCAGACAGTCCAGATCTCTTTGCTCTATATTAGGACAATGAGTAGGCCAGTTAACATAAGTCCTCAAGCAAAACTGTGTATTCCATGCAAATATATGATCCTCATTTATGACCTGGGATAGAAAATAACATATTTTCCAAAACAATTACAACATATTTGAGGTCTATTAATCTACTCCAACAAAATACTACATCTAGTATAGTGTCTGTGACTGGGGCTACTATTTGCTTCAACTTGAAGTACTCTATCACCCTGGGGACACTGGCTTCTGCAAGTATAGAATGACCAATTAAATAGAAATACCTTGGGGACTATAACCTGTGAACCCTTTAAATCCCAAAAGGTACCATTAATCTTCACTATTTTCCTTCTCCAGGATGTCATACTGTTTTTCACTTTACTATCTTGGCTGTCTAGGGAGTGTGAGGGATAGTTTCAAAAGCCTTCCACTTTGTTTTCCTTGCTGTGATAATTCTTACCACAGAAGACTAAAACCCAATGTGGAGACTGCAACAACTGCCAAGCATTTCAAAGCCATTTAATATCCTGGAACTAAGGAAATGGCCATCAGGTGGGTTTGTGGACATGCTGGCCAACACCCCATTTATTACCTGGTCATTTCATACCACTACTCTAACAAGGGGACCATGATAACACATTGAGTCCCTGGATATTAATATCAACTCAGACCCTGTGTTCAACAGATCTCAAGATGGGTACTGCCTTTATTCTTTTCCCTAGTGTCAAGTTGTTCAAATAAATGATGGCAGGACCCTTTGGAGAAGGGCTAGATGAATAATTACCATGTAAACAACCTAGATCTTCTTTCTCCTAGGAATTTGCCCACCACTTTAATAATGGTTTCCAGAGCTGAAAACCGGATCATCCAGAAGCTGAGCAAGGAATCATTATTTGTTTTTTGAAGACTATATTTTTTAAAGCAGTTTTAGTTTCAAGGCAAAGCTGAGCAGAAAGTACAGAGAGTTGCCATATGACCCCTGCCCCACATATGCACAGCTTTCCCCACTATCACCATCCTGTCAGAATGGTATATTTATTACAAATGATGAACCTACATTGACACATCATTATCACTCAAAGTCCATAGCTTATATTAGAGTTCACTCTTGGTGTTACACATTCTATGGATTTCAACAAATATATAATTGACATGTATCCACCATTCTAATATCACACAAAAAAGTTTTACTGCCCTAAAGATATTCTGTGTTCTATTCATCTCTCCCTCCCTGCCAACCCTTGGCAATCACTGATACTTTTATTGTCTCCATACTTTTGTCTTTTCAAGAGTATCATATAGTTATAATCATACAGTATGCAGCCTTTTCAGAATGGCTTATATCATTAAGTAATATGCTTTGGGGATCTTTACTTTTTATTGAAGTAAGACATCCAGGGCCTATTAGTCATCATTTCTTAATTTTTCTGCAGCCATAAAGTGAATAGTATCTTAGTCAGTTACCCATCTATTTTGTCCTTAGAGATGCTATTTTCTATTAACCATTTCCATTAGTCTGTGGGCTCTTGATTGACCCTCCATTCTTGCTAGTCCTGACAGCACTGCAACAGCCTGGTTTCAGATGTTAAAGTCCTGCCACTTGGCCTCCATTGTTTCAGGGTTCTATCATGCCCACCTCGATCAGTGAACCAAGCCCATAATGGACCATGCCACTGCCAGAATATGCTACTGCCAGCCCTGGCCTACAAAGAAGAACTACACTGAAAATTTAGATGATACTGGTGTTCTTCTAATCAGTCAATTTCTTATGACTTTGGTAAAAGATGTATCCTCTAGGGCCCATGAACATAATCGTCTCATGGGCCTTCTAGCCAAAATTACTGATCCCAGAATCCCCACATCCATAAGCATTTCATTCCCTTCCTTCTGTCTTCTGCCATAAAAATTCTTTCATTTCAACTTTGTGTACGTGAGCCATTGTTCTCTTTCAGATTTTCAGGGGCCACCCGAGTAGTAAGTTCACACCACTTACTGGGATCCTCACCAAAATAATAAACGCAGTAATTCAAGAGAACATTTCCAGGTCAGTTAACTGTTCAATATGCAATTTTTATTTCAGGCCCCCTGATCAAGCATCCTCAGAATCCAGGCCCACACTTACCTCCCTGACTCCTGCCAGTACATGTTGGCTATTTCTTGCAGCTCCTTTGGTGCACTGTCCCTCTGTCCCTCTCCTGCCTTACCAGGCTCAGAACATCCTCTGCTATATTATGGGTCTCTAGATAATAAAGTCAATTCACATCCTGTGTACAACTTAACTTAGTTATAGGCATTGTGGTCAGCAGAGAAAATGGTATGGGTCCTGAGACAGATACATGATATTTCATGGGTGAGAGGTCTCTATAAAATCTTCCAGTCTCAGATGGGGGCAGGGGGTGGTGGTGCTAACTCTTAATGGAGATAAATGGACTGTGTATATAGCCTCAAAAGGTTCAGAAATATACAGGGGGTCAAAATCTTGAGAGACACCCATGTAGATGTTCTCATTCCATCAGAGTCTTGGATTTTTCCAACCAAAGTGCTTGGCATGATAGACTTATTTTGGTTCAGCATTTAGTCATCTCTAAATTCAGTCCTCCAAATATTAATTCCTAGGTTTAGACCTTGACTTTCTCTATCTTCCCACTAGAGTTGATAAGAGCTTCTTTGTACACAACCAGGAGATCCTCTGGATTTTACATTTCAACTGCCAATTACACAACCTCAGCTACTCATTATCTTTCTTTTGGGTACCAATGGCATTTAACTATAGCCTCTGCTTGACATTATTATTTCTCCTGTAAGTTTCAAATGCATGATATATCACCCATGCAATGTATCCTCTTCCACAAATACAACTTCCCAATTCAATACCATGGAAAGTTCAGGATGTAGACCATCACCTTGTTCCAAGAGCTGTGAAGAGGTCTGCATTACCAGCTAGATGGTAATTCAGCTTCAAACCCCACATAATCACCTACTTTCTGAAACCACACCTACTACCAATTAACGCAGGTTCAATTCCCTGGAAACAGAAACTGAGACAGAGTTTGAGATGAAAGATACTTATTAGGGAGCAACATTTATGAAAGGAAGAGAGAGTAGGTAGGATTGGACAGAGGAAGAAACCAACTATGATAATCTGGCCAATAAGGCAGTGAGCTATGGAGTTCCTTACAATAGTGTCTCTAAAATGGCTTTATATACCCCTACCTTGTTCAGTCACCAGATAAAGGCTGCCCAAGAAAAGGTGTTACCTCAGGTAAGATGGCTCTTTTCAGCTGAGGCAGACCCTGAAAGATATGAAAGCTGGGGTCTGTCAGATGACTATCATCCTGTGCAAGTCCTTCCTTGAAAGGGAATCAGTGTGTATAAATAATTATTTATTTCACATTACTTTCTGCTTATGTTTTAGGGGGAGGAAGGAGCATAGGGAGAAAGAGAGGATCTTAGGCAGGCTCTACACTCAGTGTGTAGCCTGATGCGAGGCTCTATCTCACAAACCATGAGATCATGACCTGAGCTGAAATCAAGAGTCAGACGTTTAACCAAATGAACCACCCAGGCACCCATTTTCTTACTGATTAAAAAAAAAAAACATAAAACAAAAAACACAACTTTTCATAAGTTACTGGCCAATTATAGCTGACATAAAGCCTGTAAAGTCACAACCACTGAAATCCACAAGTTTACAGCCCAGATTAGAAGATCAACAATTTTCCACAAAATGCATAAAATGAAGAGGATTAAATTAGCATTACTCGTAGCATCACTTTAAGACACAGCGCCATTTCTAGTCGCTCCCCACCTGTTCATGAATAAAGTCACAATTTTTCATGGCTTGAGAACAGTCTAGGGCACAAGATTTTTCTCAGATCTGTGCCCACTCTGGAGAAGCTTTGCAGTGATATTTCCATCAACCAAGATGAAAGAGATTTCTACTCTTGTTTGAGTACAAGCTTAACATAGAGGCTTCTTGAAATTTCAACCAGATTTTTTTTTCCTGTAGGACTTATTTGTATCACTTTCTTAAATCAAAAATGTAAGAATAAATCTGATTACTATATTGTTGCTTCTACCTGGGAGAAAGAGCCAGGTCTGTCCAGTAACCAAACAAATTAGCATGAGAGAAAAAAGAGAGCAAGTGTCCCAAAGGATTCAGTCATTTGAAGCAGACTTTCATACTTATGACTACAGTTTCTAAAACAAATCACTCTTCCAATGGACAAGAGCAGTGTTTCCTCATAGTATGACTTATGAACTTCCCACAACAGAATGGCCAGAAGTTCTGGAAGAAAAAAGGCAATTTCTCTCGAGCACCAGAAAATTGTATTTTTATATTTTCAACAGGCTGGTGAGGTGACAACAGAGCACACAAAGTCTGAGAACCATATATCAATAATATGTTCACTGTTCAGTCATAGAGTGAGCTGTTAAGCAATAATGAAAGCTGATGTATACTGAGCTCTGACTATATGCCTGACACTGCTGTAAGCACTTTATGTGAGTTGTCTCATTTTATCCTCACTGTAATTCTACAAGTGAGAGACTGTTATTACTTTCATTTTACAGGTGATAAAACTGAGGGACTACTTGGGAATTGGAGGATTTGGAATTAAAGTACAAGAAGTTTGACTAGAATTGTATAAACTCTACTCTGAGCTAGGAGAAAACAAAGCTTAAGACCTTACACATGAAACTTAGACACCTATATAGTCTTCTAAACTTTCATCAATGACAGAGAGAACCTAATTACTTCTGTGTTTTACACACTGAAAATATTTTGATATGTATGTAACACTCTTAGATTACAAGTACTAACCCACTGAATGAAATGTTGTGTATGATCATGATCCTCTGGAAGTGATAAAGCACTCTAATAATGTGGACACTGAAAGCTGGATTCTTCACAAATACCATCTTAACCTATCACTTTTGAAGAGCTAACTGGCCTGATTATGACTTGTCTTCACTCAATATATCTATAAAATAATATATATATAAATATATAAATATATATATAAATATATATATATAAATATAAATATATATTTATATAAATAATATATAAATATATAAAATAATTATATAAATATAATATATATAACTACTGCACTTTCATTGTCACACTTTTAAAAATATGACTTGTTTTTTAATGAGCTCACCATGAGTGGAAACAAGAACATAGTTCATGTCAGAATTTCATGAAAACACTCTTTTGGTTATTTATTTAAAACAATATAATAAGACTTCATCTCCAGCATTATCAACTAAAAGCCACAACCCAGTAGTCTTAAGAAAGTATTTATAATTAAGAGTATTTTATTCTATACTGTTTTGCTAATCATGATGATGAAGATCCCAATCAAAAAGATATTACCAGTGTCATAGCTAATCTACTAACTTTGTGACTGTATAAGACACTTTTACTGATTTCATATATTTTGCTCTACACTTCTATGTGATATTAAATAGCTCTTAATTCATTAACATTTTAATCAAGAGAATTCAGTGTATTTGTTCCTGATTCTAGTTAAAACTAAAATTATTTTCTTCAAAACTAAAATTTTTAAAAGAAAAAGTTTTCATTTTAAGACAATTTCTTTTTAAAAAGGTATATTTATCCAATAAAGCACAATCACTTATATTGGAAAACCTGTATAGAGGCTTACAGGAATAAAATTAGTTTTTTGTCAAGCTTTTTAGAGAGTTGTAACTAAAGAATTTCTTTAACTTGTCTAGTTATAAGGGGTAAAAACATTCTAACTTATTACTCACCTCTTAAATGTTAAATAACCCTTCTGGGTGCTTTGTACATGTCATTTCAATTAATAATCACCATGCATTTGGAAAAAAGTATTATTACCCCCATTATTACCCACATTTATGTATGAGAAGACAGAGGTTCAATTAGGTTATGTATTATGTCCAAAGTCACACAGTTAATAAGTGAATCAAAATTCCAGGGTCTTCCCCCACACATCATGTTGCTTCCAGAGAAAATGCTAGTAGCATATTAATAAACTAATGCAACCTGATTTGCATATAAACACAGAATATCATTGTGCAAAATACATTATAAGCCAATTGTTTAACCCTAAGTATCACATTTACACACAGAGACAGTCTTTACAGACTGTTGTTAATCCATGAATTGGTTTCAAAGAATAAGCACTCTGATTTATTGTTCAGTGACAGAGGTAGATCCTGGAATTAATCCTGGTTTCTCACACACAGGCAATATTTCAGTTAAGTAGGTTTCTCTCCCATGAAGCCATCAAAATACCTTAGTGTTTAAGAATCACAGACCATTTGTTAACAAGGCAATTGGTGGGAGTGGGGACTGTGAGGAAATGGATTTTTGCATTAAGAATTTCCTTTCAATAAATGGAAAGTTACAAATGAAAGTTAATCGTTTTAAAGTCCTGTTGTTAACATCAGACTTGATCTATGTCACTGACCTCTTCCTGATCCTAGATAAGGTTAAAAGATCATGAAGCAAAAGGATACAGATAGAACATGCATCAGTCAGAGAAGACAAACTCTTCTTAAAGCTTATTAAAAAAAAAAAAAAACTACTTCTGTCATTCTTCAGGTTCTCTGGGTGTTAGTTTTCTTTTCAACTCCCTTCCTGTGTAAACACACACAGACACAACAGGTAGGAAACCAATTCATTCCACATTTTTCATTTATTTAAACAGATGAATATTCTGCCTCAGGAGTCAGAACCTGCTGCCTTACATAATTGAGGTGTGTGTGTGTGTGTGTGTGCGTGCGTGTTATGCACTGTTCTGGGGCATGAGAGGGGGCAGGTAGAAATCGTGAGGATCTATGGTAGGAAGACAGAGTTGCTACCTCCCTTTCAAAGCTACTGTCTGCGAGAAGGGGTGGGAACTATACCAACCCATCACCACGCCACATGCCAGTCTCACACACGGATCCTTCTCCGTCATGTTCCCTGGGAAATTTCCCCCAGATTAGGAAAAGAACGGTAAGGCAAGTCTGCCTCGGAAGGGGAGTTTTTACCATTGCAGCACAAAGGACAGCGAAGCGCGCTTTCACATCTTCGCAACTCCACGGACTTGACCAGCTTTACACTTCAGCACCACGGAGAGCGGCATCCCCTCAGCTTCCACCACCCATGGGGAGCCAGATTCCCGCGACTCATCACCGGATTCCGGTCATCTAGAGACCAGAGACCAGCCTGCTTATTTCTCCCTCAATGTAAGCGACTATGATGATTCTTTCATATCGATTTTTCCAACAGAGATTGTTTTCTTGCTGAAATATAGAATTCAACTTTTATTTATTAGCCCTCTCCCTCCTGTGCATTGCTTGGATTTTTAGATATGAACCTGGATCTGAAATCTTTCTTATTTGTTGGGTTGGTAGAAGAATTTTTTTTGTAGTTTTCATTGGAAGTCTAAGTTTATAAATCCATTTAAAATAGACAACTCATATTGGTAACCCAGTCCTTCTGTACTAGAGTGCAGGGTTGTTGTTTTGTTTTGTTTTATTCCTGGAAAAGAGTATATGTGTTGTCTGTTCTCCTCCTACTTCACTACTGACAGCTTTTTAATTTGCCAATTTTTTGTGATTGTATTTATCTTAACATAAATATAGGGGTAGGAAGAGGAAGAAGGCTATCTTCTAATAAGTAGCCACCATTAAAGAACTACAGGTGGGAAGAAAGAGGTTGTTTTTTTTCTTTCATTTGTGAAAAAAAATGACCTTTAGATGTCCGTTTCAACATAACGAATATGCTCTTAATAAAAGAAATGTAATCCAGGCAGTGCTTTAACACAAGCTTTGAAACTCTGAAACACAGAACTCCTCCTTTACATGTGAAGTTGTAAATTCACTTAAGTATGACTGAATAGACTTAATCAAGATGCTATTGCTATTAATTGTAATTTAAAGGCTTAATGAATTCAGGGTAGATTTGAAAGAGGCAATAATGATTGACCCTGTCTGGTGGCACTCAGTGAATTTTTGCCTCAGAATGCCACCTGCTGGTGGGTCCTATTTCTGAATCACTGGACACACATCAGATTTATGAATGAATACACATTAAATCCAGAATATTCATTATGAACATGATACAAACTCACTCTCTAAGATTTGTTAAACAATGACATTGGTTTAATTATTTAACAATTTACCAAGTTTCTATGTCACAATGATAATTTCATAAACATTTCTTTCCAAAACGCTTGCTCAAAGCTTAGGGGCATACAGACTAGCTAACTCCTTCAGGCAGCAATTAACCCAGAAAAAAAATGAGAGCTATGTGGAGCCTCACTGAGGCTAATTTCAGATACATGTGGTATCCTGGATGAGAACTGACAGGATCTCTTGCTCAGGAAAGGCAATCACCATTCCCCCCCTCCAAAATATTCAGCATGTTACTTTTTTCAGTATTGTCATTTCACGACTTAAGGGCCTGTCTTATTTTCTTAGTAGTAGATAATCATTTCAAGCTCTTCTGTTACAAAAGTCAATGACATAGTTAAAAGGTTACATGGATCTATTTTATACCAAGACAAATCTTTGGGGGAAAGGCATGTAACTATAAGAATTTACTGCTTCAGCTCTATCTGGAGATATACACAATGAGATAAAGACATCCAGTTTCCCCAGTTCCAAATAGACAAATAAGGATTTTTTTTAAAAAAGAATAAAAGAAGCACACACAAAGCACTAATTATATTTGTATGGATACTATAGAAGTTAGTTTGAAAATATGGAGAATAATCTCTTCTCTAGATGACACTATTTGTTGAAAAATAAATTGCTGATAGAATCATTTGTTAACATTAAGGAATCTATATAATATTTTTCAATCCAAGATGCAATGGAAAAAATATATATCACACTAGCAGAATTGTTTGGAAAGTATATCTCGGGATAATGTATTATAATGAGTAGCAGAAGGATACTTGGCTATTCCATAGAACCTGAAGAGTAAGATATATAAACTCATGTATATTCATGGGTAACTAGATAGATATATTTTCTTTTATTCAAAATGGGTGTATTTTACAAGCAAATTGCTGTCACTAGGTTAGGTGAGAACTTGAATGCTATAGATCCACAATTTTTATGATTATATTAAACTAAGACAATTAATAGTGTCCAATGTTACTACAGCACTTACTAGGCACTATCATTTATATGTACTATCTCACCTCAGCTTCAACAGAACAAGGAAGGTGATACTTAGAAATTAATTGGATGCCTCTGGAAATACATAAAATTTTTCAGAAGTATCCTAAAGAAGTGGGAATGTTTCCGTTTTTTTGCCCCAGTCACCCAAGAGAATTAATATACCCTCCGATATTAATGGTCTCATCTAGCAACCTATGGACCATTATTTACAGTGGAAGTGGAAACTAATTTGGCTTTGGAACTCATACCTAATTTTAAAACTTGTCGGCACAAATAGGAAATAATAGCAATAGGATCACACGGCTCCTATATTTAAAAGAAGTAAGACACTGGTAAACATTAACCCTTCTATTCTGTTGCTCTTCTTTAATAACCAACCCAAATTCAAGTATTTAAGAATTAAGTTATCCAACCATGTACCATACGCCAGGCATCACATGTACTGGGTGCCAGGTACATATGCCATATAAATAAGAAATTCCCCTGCCCTCAAGGATCCTGCACTCTAGTGGAAAATCTTACAGTCTAAAGACATTTGGGAAAAAAATGGAGGAAGAAGATGGATGGCAGTGGCATAACAGACCCAAGCATTAGCTTTGAAACCAAAGAGATTAGACTCCTAATAGTGGGTCTACCACTCACAAGTTACGTAGCCTTAACAAAAGCAGTTAATTTATCTGAGCCTCATTTCACCATCTGTGAAATGGGAATAACACTATCAACTGTATCATGTAGTAGTTAATGAGAATTTAAAATGATAATACATGTAAAGTACTCAGCATAGTGCCTGCAATATGGTTAATGTGTAATAAATGTTAATCATTATGATTAGTCATTGAGGCAAACAGCTAAGCTTATCATATGATTTGTGTGAATTTAAAACAATAATTCGCATAAAGCACTTAACAGAATGTCTGCAACATGGCAAATCTGTAATATATGTTAACTATCACTATTATACAGTCATTTAGAAAAATAGCTAAGCTGACTATATCAGTGTAGAGTAAAATGTAAGCCAATTTATAGTCATCTAACATTTGCATAAGGCTTCCTACTATCCAGGACATTTGATGTACATTACTACATCTTCACTGTGGCTGAGGTGCATGGAGGATAGATTTTATTCTTCTCTTACTTTGGTAAGAGAACTGAGATTTTGGAGAACATTCCAAATCACTTGAATATTTCATTACTGTTGCCCTGGACTAAAACTCAGACTATGTACACATGGGAGAGAATGCACAGACCAGAGCTGGGTTTTCCTGGGTGACTGACCTAACTCATGGATTTTGTTTGGCTCTACCTTTAGTTGTGGAATGTTACAGACTGAATTAGTTTCAGGCTTGGGTGATTTCCATGGAGCCCTATGGTGCATGTAGCAATTTTATAAAAAAAGACAACAAATATCTCCAAAAAAACATTTTGATTAAGAGCCCTTTTCTTCATCAGTAATTAATCACAATTCCTGTCTCCAAAATGCTTAATGGTCATGCTTATTTGCAGTGGATTTAGGGTGCAGAATTCATACTTTTCATGGATCACTGACATCTGGCTTTCCTCAGACTAGCTGATGCATCTGTAAAAGCAGTTTGATAAAAATAGCAACCAAGGGATCAAGAGGGAGTTTAATAATCAGTCCTCCTCTCAAATATGGTTTTGTTTCCACTGAAACTCTTCTTCTCAATGACATCAAATGTCAATGTATGCATTTATGAAAGATGAAAAACACAGTATCTTAATTGAGGTGTTTGATGAGTTTGATCAGTCATTATCTCAGTAATAATATGCAAATAAAAGGGCATTTGCATTCAAAGTTCATTTTTAAGAAAAATATTAGAGTAAGGGCAATCAAATGCTAATTGGATTTTAAGAAGATTAAGAAGATCATTTTGCTCATTACTGGTCCTGAAACTGTGACAATATCCCCACTCTCCAGCAGAGCAACACAGCTGATTCATGAGTGTGAATTCTGGCCACCAGCTACTGTGAACCAAATGGCTTTGTCTTTCTAACATATCTTTTGTGGATTCTTCCCAACCCGTACGAAATGTATGGGTACAGACTGTCCACAATGTCAAAATTAAATAGTAAGGATATAAGGGCTAAATATATTCATAGGTATAAAAATGCTTAAATTGGGCAAATAGGGACAGGTTGGTACAAGAGCATATTAAAGCTTTCAGCTATAAGATGAAGTTCTAGCGTACCATACAGTGACTATAATGGTTGATAACATGGTATTACATAGACGCAATCTTCTAAGAGAGAAATTCATGTTCTCACCAAATAGATACATGTGAGATGGTGAATGTGTTAATTAACTAGATGGTAGGATTCCTTCCATGATGTATTCTTAGAGCAAATCACCACAATATATACTTTAAGTATTTCTCAGTTTTGCCAATCATACTTTAACAAAGCTTAAAAAAAATAAAATACATGTTTAAAAAGCATGATTAAAGAGAAGAGGGAGTCAGCACTAATAAAAAGTCCCCACTGAAGTAAGAAATAGGCCCCCATCAATATCTGAACCAATTCATGTGGCTCTAGGGTCTGCTGTGAAACCCTATTATGTTAGAAGCAATCTCAGTGAGTAGGATGCCCCATTATATGCGTATATGCATACATGACTTGAAGGTCCATAAGGTCTCATCAATGACAAATTCTCCTAGGAAAATAGCAGAATTGACAATTCTGTAAGCATCCAAATGTATCTCAAAGCTGAGGTTTTAAAAGCTGGGAAAGAGAGGCTTGTTTATTTCTTACTATATCTGGGTGTCTGCTTTCAAGGTCATTCAGAAAAACACATGTCTAATGGTGAAGACATTTGACATTCTGACAAATACTAGTCACACACATATATTTGCTCATGGATAAAAGAGGTTTCTAGAAACATCAGGATTTGTCCATGGATAAAAGATGTTTACAGAAACATCAAGATTTATATGATGCTCTACTCTTGTGAAATTATTTGTCCTAAGGTTTAGTCTTTTTGCTTCACCTAAAAAACAGGAATGCTCATACCTTGTTTTCATGTTTGTTTGTTTGTCTAATGAGGGAAATTATCAAATGATGCTTTAACAACCTTTACGTTTTTAACCTGCAGTGTCTACGATATTTATACGGACTCTGAATTTAGATTGGGTACTTACATGTTTCTTGTAAACTGTTTCTCTGCTCTGACTTGGTTCAGTAGTTATTATTATATTTCCTTTGAATTAATCTCTCCATGGCTTGCTTCTGTGGATTGGTTGTGTACCTATGACCTTGGAGTCTGACCTATTCTCCCTCTTGAGCAGACCTCTAATGGAAAAGTAACATAGAATCAAGCTCAAGCCCTGGTTCCTTCTAGGACAGCCGCCATCTCATCACTGACACACCACTCAGATGTTCCTGAGTGGAAACTGCCTTTTTTCAGGTTGAGTTGTAATGTCTAAATCCAGAGAGGCACTCCTGAGCAGGGTATACGTCTCATCAGAGGGCAGATTGAGTAATTCTGTCAGAAAGGTAATTAATCTAAGGGCACCTGGGCGGCTCAGTCGGTTAAGTGTCCAACACTTGATATCATCTCAGGTCATGATCTCATGGTTCATGGGACCAAGCCCTGCATCAGGCTCTGCACTGACACCACAGAGCCTGCTTAAGATTCTCTGCGTGCTCTCTCTTTGCCCCTCCCCTGCTCCTGCTCTCTTCCTTCCAAAATAAATAAATCACCTTTAAAAAAAGATTATTAGTCTTTTGTAGGCTCAATTCCCACCTGAGTATGTGTACCCAGATGACAGACCCTGAAACTGATTTCATGACATCCTCTGAAACAAGGTTCTTTGGGGATACAAATGAGGTGGCTGCTTAGCTTTCAACTCAGTCACTTCTCCTCCCTCTGGAAAACGTGTAATAATAAAGCCCGCTTCCTATTGTAAGTCCCTCTCTCCTCCAAAGGTCACTATTGGACTCCCAATCTACAGTCTGCTTTGGCATCAATAAGCAGCCTCTCTCCCTGGAATGATGACATTGTTGAGAGAAATGGGCTCAGAGGATATCATGAACTTGAATCCCGAGAACCTTTTCTCCAGCCATCTTTTATCAAAATGCACTTTAGAAAAGGGGATGGCAGTTCTGATCTCTTCCTAAAGGAGCACAGAACTCTCTATCAGGATTTATCACCCACAGTTACCTTTTGAAGGAGTTACCCATAATTATTCCTTTTGCTTTTTGCAGATGAAAAAGCTACTCCACTGAATAGTTTAGCAGCTTCTCCCAAAAAGCGTATGACTCAGCCCTAGGCAAGATTAGAGCATAAGCTCTGACCTCCAAGTCTTTGCTTTATACCACAAAGGGCCCCAGGAAGCAGCTAAAACCAAAAGGGTTCGAGCAGGTCAAAAGGTAAAATTAGCAGAAAACTAAATGGAGACCCAAAATTTAAAAATCACAAGACTGAGTTGTCTGTCGCAGACTAGGAGTCTGGAGTTCTCTCTTGTCCAGCAAAACAGCGCATGCCAAATTGAATATGAGAGAGGCTAATGTCTGGGAGAACCCAAGAGCCCTGAACAGGGAGTTTCATCTCCACATTTTTGGAGACCACAAGGTATTTACCCACGTGGTGAATGTGAACAAAACAAGATCTTAAACACGTGAACGTGGAGAAAGCAATCAGATAGTAATCATTAACTTGTGTGTGTAAGAAGCAAAGGATCTGGGAGCGAGGGGAGTTTGTGACAGAAGTATATATTGGAGTCAGATGGAAAGGATGTCCTACAGATGATAACAACAAGTTACCCGTGATCCCATTACTTTATCTCGTTACCTAACCTGGGTGCTTTTGCCCCGTGGTGGCAGCTTTCCGCCCTAAGCCTTTTTCTAACACATTTATGTAAGTAGAACCTATTTCCCCACATTGAATGGAACATTTTTTTTTTAATCTCAAAACACAAGATTTAATTTAAAGGCCTTCCTTTGGAACTTTTATTTTTTACAAATGGCTTAAATTAAATACTGAATATTCTTAATGCATGGAAACATGACCCCTAACAAACAGACCCAGGGAAACATGGAAAATGGTTCAAAATAAATCCCCAAGCACTTACTCTTTAGAATAGATACCATCTTATTGAAATGTATGACGTTCTACTATCACTTTAATAATGTGAGTGAGGGGTAGAGTAGAAAAAAAAAAAGATAGAAAATAAGAAGAGGGCTAATTGGAGAATCAGATGCTCACGTTCACAGAGAGTTAGGGAACATCTGGCCCAAATCCTGCGTTACAGTTAAAGTATCTTGAGCCAGGGATCCACTCAAAGTCTCAATGCTAGCTGAAGCCGGCATATCTGACTCAAGCTCAAATTACCCTATAGCTATCTGCCCTTTTTGAAACCCTGGCGAATTAAAGATCAGGTAATTTGCACAAAGTCACAAGGTTGGCCAAAGGTGAAGCCAGGACTCCTACTCTAGGTCCTCTGACTTCCAAGCCTGTCTCTCAGCCCTACTTGTGTCAGCATCATCACCTGAAATGAGGACAGTCATAGCATCTACCTCATGGGATAAATGCAAGAATTATACAAGTAATATATGTGAGGTTATTAACTTCTTAGTATATTTATTAGCATGTAATAGGTGCTTAATAAATGTTAGCTGTTATTACTAGTAGTGTTAGCATTAACCTCTACACTATGCCACAATAGCAAAGAGCAAATTAGGAATAAACCCACCATCTAAGCCGAACTGTTCTTCCATCCATACAAAAATCCAGGTTTGATCTTAAGAAGCTACAGCTGAATTTCCTCAGGGGAGCCACTTCAGAAGCCACCAGTAAGTGACAACGAGTCTAGGCCTGCTCCCTATCACATCTTGTCCTTTAGTATCTGCTTAGGCTGCACCGGTATCAGAAAGAAAACACAGACCCCATATGGTGTAGGCATACACTGAATGCAGAAAACAGAGGCGTGTGGCCATGCTTGCATGGTTTTGTCACAGTGAGGGAGCTCAATGGGGAAATGCACCTGAAATCAAGGCGGCAGTACCCAAAGTGGCCATCTCTACAGCAGACCGCTTGGTGAACTGGGCAAGGCAACAGGAAGGAGGGTACAGAATAAAACCAACACTGACTATTTTCTAATACATGTTACCTCATTTAATCCTCCTATGGACCTTATGGCACACAAAAAGCTACCCACATTGTACAGGTGAAATCACAGAGAAGCAATATACTAAAGCCCAGAGACGTTAGGTGTGGTACTAAACTTTGCACAAATGGAAATAAAATCCAGTCTTTGGCCTGTTTCAACCACATCACTACCCCACACCCTCCCCCTCTAGCTCTCATTACACACCAACCTAAACCCACATTTCAGTTTGCCATCATTCCTCCATCCAAGGGTCACAGACGCTGGATAACTACATCAATATTCCTCTCTATGAATAGGAATAGTTAGGTTAGCCAATCTGTCTTAATCTCAGTAAGAGGAAAATGATTTGTCGTAAAATCCCGATCATGAGATTCTTTTTTATCTCAACAATTTTTGTTTGTTCTGCCCCTGGGGACCCCGCAGGGCCCTGGGAGAGTAACCAAGCATCTCTGCCTTGTTCCCACAGGCTGGGGAGCAGCACCTTCAAAAACATGCAGCGCCGGCACACAACACTGAGGGAGAAGGGCCGCCGCCAGGCCATCCGGGGTCCCGCCTACATGTTCAACGAGAAGGGCACCAGCCTGACGCCCGAGGAGGAGCGCTTCCTGGACTCAGCCGAGTATGGCAACATCCCCGTGGTCAGGAAAATGCTGGAGGAGTCCAAGACCCTCAACTTCAACTGCGTGGACTACATGGGGCAAAACGCGCTGCAGCTGGCCGTGGGCAACGAGCACCTGGAGGTCACGGAGTTGCTGCTCAAGAAGGAGAACCTGGCGCGGGTGGGGGACGCGCTGCTGCTCGCCATTAGCAAGGGCTACGTGCGCATCGTGGAGGCCATCCTCAACCACCCGGCCTTCGCGCAGGGCCAGCGCCTGACGCTCAGCCCCCTGGAGCAGGAGCTGCGCGACGACGACTTCTACGCCTATGACGAGGACGGCACGCGCTTCTCGCACGACATCACGCCCATCATCCTAGCGGCGCACTGCCAGGAGTATGAGATCGTGCACATCCTCCTGCTCAAGGGCGCCCGCATCGAGCGGCCGCACGACTACTTCTGCAAGTGCAACGAGTGCACCGAG
Organism: Acinonyx jubatus; assembly: GCF_027475565.1. NCBI lineage: Eukaryota > Metazoa > Chordata > Mammalia > Carnivora > Felidae > Acinonyx > Acinonyx jubatus. The sequence continues at coordinate 111,540,526 of NC_069380.1, read as the reverse complement.
AAGCAGCGGAAGGACTCCTTCAGCCACTCGCGCTCCCGCATGAATGCCTACAAGGGGCTGGCGAGCGCTGCTTACCTGTCTCTGTCCAGCGAAGACCCCGTGCTCACCGCGCTGGAGCTGAGCAACGAACTGGCCAGGCTAGCCAACATTGAGACTGAATTCAAGGTAACTCTCCCACTCACCACTCTACAGACAGATTGCCCAGAGGGCTCTTCCAGGTGTGTCCAGTAGTCAAATGAGTTGTCTTCCGGTCTCCCGCAGGGTGAGGGCCCTGGGGTCTCGCTGGCGCCCGGGGTGGAAGGGGACCTTCTCGACCTGGTCAGATGCAGGCCTGAAGGAAAAGCAGCCCCTTAGGTGGGATATTTGAAACCATATACATGTAAAATAGAGGTTGACGTAAGCCCAAATCTATACAAGACAAGCAGCACACAGGCAGGAGGATACTGCGGTCGTCCTGTAAATGCCCTGTAAATGCCTCATTCAGCTCTGCCCCCAGGGAGCTCTGGAGTGTCTAGGACACCTTGCATGTTTCCTAGTCCAAGTCTTGGACTTCTTGATTGTGTCACCTGAAAGGTTTTGTCTTGTCCATCCTGGACTGCATTGATCTGTGTTTGGTCTCACAGTCAGTGCTAGAAAGGCTTGCCTGCAGCCGTTCTCACTGTAGCAAGCTATTACTATTGTTCTGTCAAGGGGCTCAGGAAAAGGTGCGTGGAAATGAAAATAAAACCATCTCTGTAATATTGGACTTGTCACCTCAGTAGACAGGCCCAGGGCAAAACTCTATCAATGCACCCCCCCCCCCACCTCCTGAGAACACCTAGACTACCAGGCCAGCCCAGGGGAGACCCATCTCCAAAGTCCACTGTTGAGTGATGGAGGGATCCTGTGCGGTAATTGTCAACTGACACTCTCTGTTAAAGAGAAGACTGGGACCTAAATCTTTTGACACTATTTAATAATACTTAGTGAGAATATTTCGTGGGCACTTATTGTGTGCCAAGCATTAACTGCCTTACCTATATGATGCTGTTTAGTCCCCTCAACAACCATTAATTTGGATACCATTATAATCCCCATTTTATGTGAGGGCACACAGGTAGAGAGATATCATACAGCTAGTAAGTAGCAAAGCCGCTGTTCTCATCTAGGCATTCCAGAGCTAGCTCTTAGCCTTTCTGGGAATTGTTCATGCATTGGGATTCTCAGTGTTCATTTGTCTTTGAATGATGAAGAAATTCTTGGCTGCAGAAGGTATGCCTGGAAGGGTAGGAGCTACAACTAGGTTCATAATTTCTCATCGTGAGCCATCTTATCAGAGCCTATGATGCCATGGAACATACAAAAAGGTGTCACATGCATGGCTGACCATGGAGCTGGGAAAAGAGGTTAACCTGCAGGAGAAAAGTGCATTGTCCAAATAAGGTGTCGCTGTAAGAGCTGTCCCTGGAGGGACACAAATAGGTGGCCGAGGATGGGTACCAATTCACAGCAAGGGAAGCCCCATGCACCACACAGTGTTCAGGGAGATCTCAAAGGAGGCAAGAGAATGGGGCTGGGCCTTGCAGAGCAGGAGAAATTAGATCAGTGGGAAGAGAGAGGTGGGAATTTGGAGGAGGCAAGTGAAGGTGATATCCAGAATGGCCCAGAACAGTCAGGGGGCTTCTGAGAAGCTGCATGTGACCAGAATAAAGACTTCCTGGAGGGGCACACAGGAGGCATGCTGCAGAGATGAGCTTGGGGCAGATCTCAGAGGGTTCTGTGTGTCAGATGCTATCCTGTAGGACATGGGAGAGCCATTGAAACTTGCAATAAGGGGGCTAAAATGATGAAGCTAAGTTCTGGAAATTTAGTTCACTGGTAGATGAATTAGAGGACCTGGAGTGTGAGGCCCTGGAACTAAAGATAGGGACAATTTAGTTGTGTATGCGTGAGACCACAGAAGCCTCTCTGAAGGAATAGATCACCCACAGCCACAGACAGAAGAGCCAGGCTCACAAAAAGCTGCAGGGTACCGCAGACTGTGAATAGATGAAGAGTCCTATAATTAATTTTACCCCATCTGTTCCCCCTATCTTGGACTGATCTACTGAAGCAGAGCAACTTCCCAATTCCTGCATTGTCCATAGCCTCAGCTAAAAAAATTGGTGGACGGAGATGGAGAAATTACCCAAAGAAGCTCTCAAGGACGTAGGTCTTGCCTGTTCTTTCCTTGTTTCTGTACCATAAACTCCACCACCAGTAATAAGACCAATGATATCCCAAGGAAGCTTGGTGGGATTTTGCTTATTCCCTCAGCTTATTCCCTCAGCTAGAGTGAATCTTCACAGGCCTTGTAAAAGAAATGGCCAACCCAATTAATTTAGATATTTCTGGCCAAGAAAAGAAAACAATTCAAGGAAAAAAATTTTGGATCAGGTTATGTGGCTAATTGCACAATCCTCTACTTATCTGGAATTTGGGAACATGCCAGCCTTACTAAATAAGACGATGCTAGACTAACATTTGGAATTGCATCTGAGCCATTTGTTTCCTTTACAAAGACTAAAAGTCTAGCATATTTTAGTATATATAATATCTAAAAGTGGAAGTTTGTGGAAAGCATGATATTTTGATTTAAAAAGTAAATTAGGAAAATTAGAGACAATTAAGAACACTACTAACATGATGACAAATCCATTCCACAATGCAGTGACTTACTCAGAATAAGAGTTAGCATAAATACATTTGCTGGCTATTAGCATCCCTCTAGTTACCTTTGTTTGAAATAATGTCTTTCACATTGTCGACAAATGGCGCATTATAAATTAACATAAGCGTTCCTTTAGAACTTTATTACTTATTCAACTATCCTTGTATGTGCATTCCTGACATTATAAATCTTCTCAGAGAAGAGAGCAGCTTAGCAAAAGACAAGTCAATTTGTAATAAAAGAATAAAGAGCAAGTGTGGTTCTAAAATACACTCTTTAGGAGTCTGTCCTACTTTAAAGGGACGACACACAGCTGACTGTAGCCACGTGTTATGCTGATGACCCAGTATCATCAGCTGTACAAAAAGATACCGGGTTCCGACAGGAGGTGTCCTATGTCATCCTCCAGATCCTCTAAGACACTCACTCTGGGAATGGCTCCTCCTGACCAGACTCATGCATGGAAACCTCAATCAGTTGCCCAGTCTATTATTTTTGAAGTCATTGTAATTTATCACCAGAATAGAGTCTAGTCATTAGCAAGAAGTACAGCCAGTGTCAAGGTCTCCAGTAAATTGTGGCTAGAGTCAGATGCCTGCTAGCAAACCATTATTTTTGTTGTGGAAATTACATATCTCCTCAAAGATTTTTCTCATGCATCTCTAATCTTCTGGGGTCTAAAAAGATGCGAAAATTCAATGAGACCTTCCTAATGCCGTGTATGGTGCTCAGTAATCTCGTAAGCATTCCAGAATTACTTGATGAAGGGAATGAAGGAAATCCTCAAAGGATAATCATTTCAACTGATGAAGCACGTGATTACTTTTATCTGTGATTTAAACTCTTCCTACATGTATGAATCTAATAGAGCAATTTGATAGACACAGTAAGTGGGAAAGCTCTACAGAAGGGTACAGGGTGGGTAAGCGGATCAAACCAACACACATTAAATAACATAAGACCAATCATATGCTGCATTATATGGTGCCAGGAACCACTAAACTCCTGGAGGGCACCAATGACATTCTGATTAACTGGTTTATCTATATAGTAGGAGACAAGGAAAGGGAAGACTGGCATGGGAAGACTGGCGTGCGATGTTTTATCCTGATGGAACAGGCTCTATGTAGAGGCACCTGGAATAGCATGGAAAAAATTAGGAATTTCTCTTTCCCCATTGAGTTACAGTCTCTGCCACCAAGAACACAACAAGGTCTTCACATTTCTCTCAAATTAGTCTGTTTGGCTATATTCACTGATCATCCTTCTGGTAAATCTGCTGAAGATCCTCTTTATTTCACTGGTATCTTCCCAAATTCCAGGGCATCCTGTATATGCCTATGGCTTATCTATAAAGCTGATGTTTCAAAAGGATTAGAGGTGCTAATCTCTCTTCCATCCCAGAGTTATGCCAACAGCAGTGCCCAGTGGGAGCAGGAGGGGGTGGGGAAAACTGTGGAAGGAGATTTAGGGATTTGGAAGGAAAGAGAAAACAGGGTGAGGATTGGGGTATCCCTCCTGCTCTTTGACCTTTTGCTTAAATTTAAAAGTACCCCATGTTCCCAAGTCAAGGGACTGTGGAGGCCCAAACACTTTACCTTCATTACTTAAGACTTGGTCATTCTGAATAATAACAAAGCTACAACTAAGCAGGCTTTTCATGTTGACACATCAGTATGGAGGCTGCTGATTGTGCTTCCATCAGCAATTTATTCTTATAGACCAGAGATGAGAAAAGTAGGGGGGGCAAGACAGTTAAAGCTTGTAGCTTCATCTTGCTTCAAGTGTTGATGTCAATGGGTTGTTAACCACAGGTATTATGAAAAGTAGATGATGAATTATGTATCGATGTTTGTGTTGCCATTTTAAGACCCATAAAATAAAACTCTCTGGGCCTAAAATACCACAAATTAAAAATGCAAATAATGATAAATCAGACCAATTTGCCACCTGCTATGATCTCTAGTGAGGTCCCATTGTGTAAGGTAAAGGTGTTGAGATGACAGTTTGTAATCTGCTTGCAAACTTATCAAAATGGAAGAGAAAAGAGGAGGGGAGAGGAGGAATGTCTTTTTATTGTGGTAGGGAGAGCTCAAAGCACATCTGAATTCAGGCCATATGGAGCCAGGGAGCCAAGAAGCCAGAAAGCTTGAGTGAAGGCCCACCCAGGGCCTGAGGCAGTACTGAAAAGTTGAATACATGGGTTGCCCCAGCATCCAGTGGAATCTGCATTTTGCACCTGTTTGTCGTGCTTTGAATATTTTTAGGATTTTTAAATTTTATAGGCCAACACTCTGGGAAAATAGATTTCCTTGAAGTTTGAAAGCCAGGCTGGTAGTATAAACAAATCCCTATTTAACATGCAGGAAATGACTTGAAAATTGTTTCCTTTTCCTTCAGGAAAATACTTTTTAAGCTGTCAAGGCTGCACATCTTAAAAGCAAGTTGTTGGTTTTTTGTTTTTTGGTTGTTTGTTTGTTTTTTTTTTTAAAGAGAATCTGGCAGAAAACTCCTTAAAGCACTCACTTATATATTAAATCCCCAGTACCCTCAGGGATCAGACTGTGTCACCCAAGCCCTCTGCTTGAGCATCTGGTGATAGAGAATGTAAGAAGAAAAGGATCACAAATGTCACATGATGAACTGTCATGGGACCACCCCCCCACCTGAGCATATGCAGGTATGGTGAGAATAGGGCATACCTGCCAGTCCACAGGTCCACACTGGGGCCGGAATCATCAGCTTCCATGTCTGAGAGCAAGATCCGGGGGACTGGCTGATCTCAGGAGAAGGGACAGACATGACTTCTGCCCACACTAGCTCTTTTTCTATTTTCCTACCTAAGCATTTGGAGGAACACTTTCACCAGGGCATTTGTTAATGAGTCATCATAGGAAGTGAGCTAATTAATGTATCCTTTCATGACGATTTTTCATTGGGTCACAGCGAATGCCTGAAGTTATGTGATTGTCTTCTCCTAGGGTTTATGCCAAGAGTATCAGCCTCTAAAATATAGGGATAGTGTGCGTTGGGTGACAAAAATTCAGGCCACTTTGCTTGATGAGGACAAGAGCAGGGAACAGGCTCTGCTGAGCACCCAGTGCAGCCATGCTTCATTTCCTCAAGCCTGTGGAATGGAGATCCAAGAACTTGGCTCTCTAATCAGATGGACCCAGCTTCTAATCCCAGTGCCATCTCCTGGTAACTGTGCAATCTTAGGCATCTATTACAAATTCCTTTTCTTACTTTGAAAACTGGGGTATTAGAGCTGTAACATGTCTGAAATGGAATGCCTGTTTTCCCCCACCCAAACACTGGCTCTTACCCTAATCTCTGTAAATAAATAAATGAGTGGTGAGTGAATTAATGACAATGACCTCCCAGGGTGCCGATGAGGATTAAATTAGATGAACAATCTAAAACTCTGCAGGGAACCCAACCGACCCAGAATACATACATAATTCCTACCACCCAGAGCTCAGTGGAGATGAGCCCACTGCATTCCCGGCACAACTTTGCTCCCAATAAAGGTAACTTAAGTTTCAGCACCTCATCTATTCAGAGGATCTTCCTGATCTCTGCTAAGCTTCCTTCCCCCAACCCCTGAAGATCTTTCTAGAATGAGAAAAACTAACACCTGTGAACTCCCTGGTTAAAAACAGGCCAAGAGAATATTTCCAGTTGGAAAAATGCAGACCACTGAAAGTGCATAAGCCTCAAGCGCTGCTAAAATATTGCTGTGGAAAGAAATGGCATGAGCAGGAAAGATAGAGCAGCAGGGGAGGGGGAGGACGGAAATGGGTAGGCAGAGCTCCTGCCAAATACAGACAGAGATTATTTTTTGAAAAATATCTCCGTAGAAAAGATTCATCACTACACATACAAAAAAAAAAATGGGGAAAATATCATTTCCTCTGCAAGTGCAACTATCAGTGTAAAGTATCAGAGATAGGGACAAAATGGAGACAGTTCTAGAGAATATTAGTCGATGAGTAGCAGCACAAATTAAATCAAATAGAAATGAAGGATTTTTCTCTGAAAAAAAGTTATAATGCTATATAAATTAATCATCATAGGACATCATTAATCAAGTATGCTGCACACCCCATCAACACGCAGGCATGTATTTTACTAGGAGCAGTTTCATGGATTAAGTGTGGAAAACATGTCAGGAGGACAGGATGGGAGTATGGTCTGTAGGCCCAGAGAATATCACGACTCGGTGGACCTCGTTACAGAGCTATCTGAAAATCCAGCATTCCTGCAACAAACATTTATTAAGCCTGTAGTATGAACCAGGCTCTAGGCTGGGTGCTGGGATGATGATGAATAAGATAAACACAGTTCCTGCTCTCAGGACCTGATAATCCAGGGGAGGGGATAGGCATTCTTCATACAATCATACAGATAAACGGGGCTTTACAAATCATGCTGAGTGCTAAGCAGTAAAAGGGAGGTTTTATTTTATTTTTTTAAAGGGAGGTTTTAAAACTTGACTTAGTGGGACAGCTGACCATGTGTGTTTAAAGATTTCTCTAAGGAGACATGTTTAAATGGAACCTGAGGCTATGGGAGACCTACGCGGCCAGCAGGGAATGGGAAAGATGGCGCTAGGCATAAAAACTGCACATGAAATAGTTCGGTACAGATAGGGGAAAGAGGCCCTATGTAGAGAACTGTTAAGTCGCTCCACATTATAGGGAGGAAAAGGGAGAGTTGGCAGGTGACAGAGGCACTGAAGAACACCACCTCACCCATGGCCTTACCACCTAATAAGTTGGGCTTCATTTTCGGGTAAATGAAGAGCCACCAAAAGGTTTCAGGAAATGAGTGACTCATATGTGCACTTTGTAAACACCCACTGTGCCTGCTGTAGAAAATGGGCTGGAGGGGACAAGGCTTGGAGGAGTTGGACAAGTGCTGTTGGAAAGGGGGGCCTCCCAGAAAGGGGGTGAGTGGCACATGAGAGCAAAAGAACCAACACATCTCAGGGCAGCTGGATGGTTCAGTCAGTTAAACATCTGACTTCAGCTCAGGTCACGATCTCGCAGTTCACAAGTTCAAGCCCCGCATCGGGCTCTGTGCTGACAGCTCAGAGCCTGGAACCTGCTTTGGATTCTCTGTCTCCCTCTCTCTATGCCCCTTCCCCACTCGTGCTCTGTCTCTTTCAGAAATAAATAAAAAAAAAAAAAAAAAAAAAAAAAGAACGAACGAACACATCTCAATCTGCCGGGGACTCAGCACAGTTGGAGCAATGGCACAGTCAGAAAAGGTGACCATGTATCTCCTGGCTGTGTCCAGGACAGCCTGCTTGTCCGTGAGGTGCAGGGACCCTGCTTCTTCTGTCCCTGGGGACTCTCCGTGCTTCCCAGCAGGGAGCTCTCACAGTGCAGAGACACAGAGAGAGGAGGCAGAGAAGTGCAGGCTCCTCATCTTCTCCTCCAAGACAGAAGCCCCATGGAGTAGCAGCAGGGCAGGAGAGCAATAAGGATTCCCATTTTCTATCCGGGTATCTGGAGGAAGAGAAGGGTGTGGCCCAGGCCAAACTGCTCATTGCTAGAGCAGAGGTATTGGAAAGTGCGTTCAGAAGTGATATCCCCAGAAGAAAAAGAATTCTACTGAGGGGCGCCTGGGTCGCTCAGTTAGTTAAGCATCTGACTTCGGCTCAGGTCGTGATCTCACAGTCTGTGAGTTTGAGCCCCACATCAGGCTCTGAGCTAACAGCTCAGAGCCTGGAGCCTCCTTCAGATTCTGTGTCTCCCTCTCTCTCTGTCCCTCCCCACCCATGCTCTCTGTGTCTCAAAAATAAATATTAAAAAAAATTTTTTTAAGAAAAAAAGAATTCTACTGGATTTTAATCTTTCCAGTGCATCTTCCAGATTCTGAAGATATCTTTTTCTGTTGGCTGCAATGACCACATAAACATTTCATTAGAGGAAAATAGCTAAATCTTATCTTACAGTTTTTTCAACTGGAACTAGTATTAGCATAAATAAAAGTATGAAGTAGATCTCTCTCCCTTCTTCCTCCAAGTTTTTGGATGCTGAGAAAACCAGAGGAGGAGGATACTAGGGGCAGGCAAGGCTTTTCTTGGCACTGAAAATCCTCCCTATGAACACCCAGTTGATTATAGGGGGATATATTAGGCTTAGCACTGCTGTGACAAAGTACCATGAATGTGAGCACTTAAAACACAGAAGTGATGGGGCGCCTGGGTGGCTCAGTCGGTTAAGTGTCCAACTTCGGCTCAGGTCATAATCTCACGGTCCGTGAGTTCAAGCCCCGCGTCGGGCTCTGTGCTGACCGCTCAGAGCCTGGAACCTGTTTCAGATTCTGTTTCTCCCTCTCTCTCTGCCCCTCCCCTGTTCATGCTCTCTCTCTGTCTCAAAAATAAATAAACGTTAAAAAAAAATAAATAAATAAAACACAGAAGTGATTCCCTCACAATGCTAGAGGCCAGAAGTCGAAAATCAAGTTGTTACCAGGGCCATGTTTACTCTGAAGGGTCTAGGGTAAGATCCTTCCTTGCCTCTTTCTTATTTCCTTGGAGATCCTTGTCTTGTTGACAAATCACTTGAATCTCTGCTCTGTTGTCACATAGTGATCTTCTGTTTGTTTCTGTCTTTTATCCTGTTCTTATGAGAACAGGCTTATACGGACCAGTCATTTGGGATTAAGGGCCCACTGTACTCCAGTAGGACTTCATCTTATCTAATTACACCTGCAACACCTTATCTCCAAATAAGGTCCCATTCTGAAGTTTCAGGGAGGATGTTAATTTGGGGGAGATGCTATTCAACCCAATATAGTGGGGTAGACTACCAAGTTGGGATAAACTGGGAAAGAGTGAGAAAGGAACCAAAACAAACCCTCAGAACAGGGCAGGATAGAAGGCCAGAGGTCAGTTATTTTAGGAAGCCAAACACAGTCCTAAAACTAGGAGGTTAGTCTTGAAGAAAAGGGAGAGATTGCTAATGCTTTCTACTGGTCAAGGTAAAAGCAGAGACAGAGATACTAGAATTCTGTAAAAGTGTGTTATGTGTTGTATTGGAGGGAAGTGGGAGGTTGCTGGCAGAAGCAATGGGGGAACCTTGGTATTGGGGAACTGCCCCTCTCAAAGACATTTTCAAGTGTTGGGTTTGGGAATGATGAACATAAAATACATTGATTACAGATTTTTAGAAAATCTAGAAAAGCAGTGGGAACAAAAAGGTCAGTGTTAATTCCCACCATCTAAGAATAATTCATATTTTGGTATGTTTTCTCCTAGTGCTCCCCCGACACCCAGGCACAAAAAAAAAAAAAAAAACGTGAATAGAACTATGAGTCAGATGATAAAACTGTCATCATTTTTTGTTTCTCACATACACTTTATCCTCATTCCCATTCTCCCCCACCCCCAAAAATCACCCACTTGAATGTATTTATATTAATTATGAACATACATATGTATTTATGTGTTGTTCACTCAAGACCTATCTCTTTTGCACCTACCATGTGCAGAGTCCTAGAGATTGGGAACACTTAGAGACCATCGAAACCCTCATTTCTCTGCCCTCCTGGAGCTTACATTCCAGTGGGGGTATGGAAAAATATATTGTTGGGTGATTGTTAGTTACATAAAAGGGATTACAGTACAAAATTATGACCCGTCTTCTGTTTCCCTTAACACCATGGTTTTTACGGCCTATCCGTGTCAAGCTAGCGCCCTGCCTCTGTCCGCTATCTGCAGCCTTCCACTTCCTCATTGTCACAGTGATGGACACCTAAACCGCTCTGTCACCACAAATGATGCTGCAAAACACACCCCATGGCTGCATGCGGTCCTATTTAAGTGTTCCTATGACACACCCAGGAAGGAATACCCGGGGTTAACACCACTCAGCACAGCCGACTGCTCCCCAGAAGGCCTGCCCTTGGGGGCTGTGGCCTGCCACATGCTGCCAGCTCTAGGTATTATCCTGCTTTCTCACGTTTGCCGGTGTGAGAAATGCAGTTATTGTAATTTGCATCTCTCCAGTAGTTAATGAGGTTGAACCTTCCTTCACATAATTGATGAGCCATGTGCATTTCTCCTCTCGGTGAACTGCCTCTCCCTCTCATTCCCTCATCTGCTTTTTAACAGGATTTCTGTTTGGAGTATTTTTAAATCTTCTTTCCAGAGTTCCTCATCTGTTCTAAATACTAGCCCAGTGTCTATTTCAGACACTGCAAATATCTCCTCCCTGTCTATCACTCGTCTATTAAATCTGTCTATGGCACCCTGTTTTGAAGAGGAACCCTTATTTTTGAAATGATTTGTGTATTTACTCTGAGTAAAAAAAACTCTTCCCCACGCAAGGTCACAAAGATATTCTCTGACATTACATCTCTTTTTTCTTCTATTACCTTCACGGATCCACCGTTCACTTTTAAGTCTTCAGTCCAACTGGAGGTTGCTTTTGTGTGGAGCATTGCATTTTTGCCTTTGTCCTTCTAGGGAGCTGGTTCCCCCTCATCATCTATTCAGGAACCCAACTTTCCCTCCACTGTGTGCCACCAGCACACATCAATTCCCACATATATGTGTGTCAGGTTCTGGACCTTCTGTTCCATCCCAGCGTCCTGTCTAACTCTTCCTCTACCCACTCCTCCAGAGTTTCATTACTAAGACTTTGCTTTATGACCTATTACCACATATGGAGATCCTCTTTTTTGTTTTCTGTGCATAGATTTGTTTTGTGCGACGGTGACGAAGTCTTGTCACAAACAATTTGGAATCCTGGCTTTCTTACGGAATATTGTAACTTTGGCCTTGCCCCCCACGTAATGTCAACACTTGATAAATAACAGTTCCTGGAAAATTTTGGTGTCCTATGTTGGGAGTAAAACTTCTCCTTAGGTTGTACTGCGTGGAGCCTGTAAATTAACTAAGAAAAGGCAGATTAAAAGAAAAGACAGAGTTTATTCATAGACATATAGAAGTGCAGAAAAGAAATGGCTCCTTGAACAGTTAAGATGGGGGTTTATATACCACCTTAGCAGAAAAAAAAAAGTGAGGGGAAAGAGTTTCTAAGGAAAAAGAGGACGTTTAGGATACACATGAGCTTTTGAGGGAAAAAAATGGAAAGCATGAGTGTTTGTGATGTTCTCATCTGGGTGCAAGCAGACAGTCTCCTTTTTAGCTGTTACCCTCCCCCCACCCTGACCCATAGGATTTGTGGCAGTTACATTTTGGGAACATGCTGCTATGAAGTTTTTTTTTTTTAATGTAAAAGAAGTCTAGCTGCTGGTCTGTTCAGATTTTTTTCACTTAAAATAATGCATGACATTCTGATCAATAAAAGTCAATCTCTGACAATTAATTCACTGAGTCCCCACCACGGAACAACTTCTGCAGTCCAGTATAAGGGAAGGGTGGGCCTCAGGGACTGAGGAAAGGCCACATGATGAAGGATATCCAGTCCTGGCCAAGGAGACAGACAGACCCGTGTAGAGGAGGAAAATAATTTTCCCTCCACCCTTCTGAGTGCACAGTTGACACCCTTGTAGGAAAAGAAAGATTAACAAGAGGAAAATGGAAGTTCAGCAGCATGTATATCTGATGTATACAAGGGAAACACCCAGGGAAAAATGAGTAACTCTCTGAGGTGGCTTAGAATTCAGAATTAAATACAGTCTTGGTCGGGAAAGGGGAGGGGGATGTGCACCTCTCAGAAGAGGGTAAATGATTTTTAGGTAAGATGAATGGGCCCTCAGAAGAAGAGACGGGAGGTGTGAGAATTTGTGACAGAGTCTGTCTGGGTGTGGGGGGCCTCTTCTCCTATGATGACTCCACCTTCCCTGGTTGATGAGGCTCCCATGGAGGGGATTCATAACAATAGAGTTCCTTTTGGAGGATCTATTTCAGGCAGATAAGGGGGCACTTGCAGAGACCCTCCCCCTCATTTGCTGTTTTTCAAGAACCTACAGCTCAAAATAATCAATATACCAAAAGGGCATATTTTGGGGTGGCACGTCCTGAACTTCTACAAGTCATTTTTGGGGTGGCACATTCTGCTCTCCTTCACTGGCTACCTGGTAATGTCTGCACCAAGACTCAGTTTCCACAGTGTCACCTTCAGTCATTTTCTCTAAAACAGACCCCACTGCTCCCAGGGGCTGGTGACAGTCCATTCATGAGGGAGAATGGGGCACCCTCGTTTTGTGAGAGGCTCCTTCTTGTAAACACCCACCAGCTGGCAGCCCTGAGCAGAATCAGAAGACAAATCCTGAAATCCTTGATACTCCAGATGGCTCTGCAGGACTGGCTTGGTGAGAAGGTTTGTGAGTTCACATCCATCCACTAACCAGCCCAGCCCAGCCAGTGGGTGGGCCAGGCAGGACCGGGGCAGCCGCACAGTCAGCTGCCAGTGGAGTTTTCACCATTTTTGTGGAAGTTCTATGAAAAAGACGCTTAAGAGACCCCTGGAAATTGCACATTAGGGTTAAAGGATTAAGTGGTAGAACAGAGATGGGAGAAGCCTAGAAAATGTGAATGAGTGACCTGAAGGGCTATTAGGAAGAAAGGAGAAGGCCATTGTCTGCATTTTCTAATGATCAACAAGAGCTGGAATTAAAAATCAATACTAAGAGGACAAAGATCACAGAGTGGTTTTCCAAACGGTTTCGGCAACATGACCCAGATAGGCTTAATGTGTTTCTGCTAAATTAAGCCACAGTGAGGACCAGCACCGAACCGTGAGAATAACATGCGCTGCTCCTGCCTTGCTGCTGCTGCTGCTGCTGCATCCAAAACTGGTTGAAAAGTTCCTTGTCAGATGCAACAGCTCAGCCTGGAGCAGTCCAGAATTTGGTTTCCCCTTGAGGTTCCCTATATGGTGAGAGGTATACAGGAATAAGGGACAAATGAAGAAATCACCCATCTACTTCTCAAGTTTTTATCAAAGGAATGTATGATGTAAAAAATAATAATAGTAGTTCAGATAGCACCCAACAGTATACAAGGAGAAGTGAGCCCCCCCCTTCCTTAACACTCTCCCTCGCCCCAATCTCGACTCCCAGACTCAGCCTTATGAAAAATATCTTTTATATCTCGGCATAAACATTTTATTCGTACACAGGCATGTATTCATATGTAGGTGTAAATATATATGTATTCATTTGAGTTTTGCCTTAAATATATTGCGACATTCTCCACATTCAGTTCCCGGCTTGCTTTTTTTCACTTAATAATAAAATCTGCAGAGATGTCGCTCCATATTGGCATCTACAAGTCTACCCCTTCCTCCCCAAGAGCTATAATAGAAGTGCTCTAAGAAATAGACACACTGTAATTTCTCTAACACTCCCTTCTGGGTGGTCCTTTAGGTTATTTCCAGCTTTTATTTCAGTACACAATGCTGCAATGAGCATCCTTGCAGCTTTGTGTACTTCTGTGTGCATAACTGCAAGCTAAACTCCTTCACATGGAATTGCCGGGTCCGAGAACACAGACATTTAAAATCATGCTTCAGACCGACGACTGCTCTCCCAAAGGGTGGTCCCAAATTATACATGTCACCGATGGGCTATGAGAGTATCTTTTGTACTTCTCTTGCCCACAGTGAGCATTATCACACTTCCTGTGGGTTTTATAGGTAAGAAATGGCCACTCAATGCTCTTTTACTTTGAATTTTTTGACTAAAATTAAACATTTTCTTTATTGTTCATCTCTGTTTCTTTTACCATGAATTGTTGGTTCCTGTTCATTGTTGGTTTCTTGGTTCATTCCTCATTTAATTTTTAGTTTGTAAAAATTATTTGTATGAAAAAGAAATCAGGGGCACCTGGATGGCTCAGTCGGTTGAGTGCCCAACTTCAGCTCACATCACGATCTGGCAGTTTGTGGGTTCGAGCCCTGCGCCAGGCTCTGTACTGACAGCTTAGAGCCTGGAGCCTGCTTCGGATTCTGTGTCTCCCTCTTTCTCTCTGCCCCTCCCCGCATTGCTCTCTGTCTCTCTCAAAAATAAACATTAAAAATTTAAAAAAAAAAAGAAAAGAAAGAAAGAAATCAGACCTTTCTCTAGGCTGCATGTTGCAACTTTTTTCAGCTGGTTGTCTTTTCAGATCTCTGAGGGTATTCTTTCTGAACGGCAATGTTGTTCAAATTCTATAGGCTCCTCTCTGTCATTCTTTTGGTTGGGATTTCTCAGTTTCACGTCATGCTCGCAAAGGTCTCCTTACTCACAGATCATCAGGAAAATGCACCCGTGTTTTCTCCAGTGTTGCTACAGTTTCACTTTCGTGTATTCCACTATTCACTCCATCTGGAATTCATTTTGGTGTAAGGAAGAAATGCTCCCACCTTCCTGACGGCAACATTCCTCACCTCATTCCAGTCAGTCACCAAGATTTGATTCCATTTGGCAGACTCCAAGACACCTATCTGCAAATATCAACCAGAGAAACTTAATGTCAAATGAAGCAGCAAGAAGGTGGCTGCCGGTCCACATGACTACACCTTTGCTCGTCAAACCCCAGATACACAGATTTACACCATAAGTTTCTTTTCTTTCAATGTTTATTTATTTTTGAGAAAGAAAGAGCGCAAGCAGGAGAAGGTCAGAGAGGGAAGGGGACGGAGGATCTGAAGCGGGCTCTGCACTGACAGCAGTGAGCGTGATGCAGGGCTCAAACTCACAAACCGTGAGATCGTGACCTGAGCCACAAGATCGTGACCTGAGCCACGAGATCGTGACCTGAGCCAAAGTGGGACACTCAACCAACTGAACCACCCAGGCACCCCTAAGCCATAATGTTTTAAAAAGACACAGCCAGAAGTTACAGTCAGCTCGTTTTAAATTTTCTTAAAAGGCTGCTTTTTTTTCAGGATATGGATGATTTTAGTGTTTTGTTTTTAGGTTGTACAGTGGTAAAAAGTCATGGTTCTTTTCTTTTTCCATTCAGCTGCTTCTACCCTTGGATACTGCCCCCCTGGAGTCCGGTAAATGACAAAGACAAAAGTCAGATTGACAAGAGAAAAACAAATAGGAATTTATTGACAGGTGCACCCCATAAACAGATGAGAGAAGTCAGAGATGAGTAACTCAGGGGGGTGAGTAGGAGCTGGGCTTAGATGGCACCTCCACAAAAGAAGAATACATTTTTAGAGACGTGACAAGGCAAAGGAAAAGGACTTTGAGCTTCTGGGGCATTAACTCTCAGGAAGACTAACGGAGAGACTAAAGGTAGACGAGGGCTATTTCGGCAAGGTTTGTTATATAGATTCCTCTGGCCACTGTCTCTGGGCTGATGGGGGTCTAGAATTGTCTCCTATGATTATCTTCTGTCCTTCTTGCTACAGAGAGGAAAGGGGAAGCCCTTTACAAATTTATGTCCTGCTTCTAGTCAAATAGGGGGAGGGAGGAGGGCTTTTCTTGTATCTGCTTCTTCTTCATTGTCTTCGGCTCAAAATAATCTTTAAGCCAAAGTTGCCTATTTTGAAGTAGCACATTCTGCTGCCCGTCAAGTCCATGAATTATAAGAAGCTGGCAAATGCCACTGCGGCTTCTGGATCCAAGGCAGACTTCCACCTAATACCAATCAAGAAAACTGGCAGAACTGCATTTGATTACAAAAAGGAAAAAAACTCTCTATCATTCAGAAATTTCATTGGGCATTGATAAACTAAGTATCTCTCCTCCTTTCCCATTTCTAAATTATGTGATCAGTACCTACTGTGTTATGTACCCAAGCACGGTGCAGGGATAGGAGATTCTGCAATAAATAAATCCTAGCACAGGCTTCCTTCCAAAACATGTATTGCCTGAGCAAACACACTTTTCCATCAGTTGTCAATGAGACAGATCGGGTGGTATGGCGCCACCTGCACTCTTTTGCTGACCCCGAGGGGACTGGAGGAGCTGGTAAGTACTGGCTCTGGTCACAGGAGAAGCAGTACGGCAGAAGACCCAGGAAAACTAAGAAAACGAAAGTTGTATACCTGGTCCTAAAATTACAGTAATGTGAGGATGACTGAAGCTAGAAACTTTCTAAATACTATCAATTCTCGCACAGAAAAGGGCTCCCCAAATGCTTGCTGGCAAAACTATCTTTCATATTATTATGATCACTTTGTCTCTCCTACCTTCAGTGTGAAATTAATACTAATGCCCTGGTTTTCTGGGCTCCAGAGCAGGCTTGCTAATTACTGATGGGTAAATGCTTTGAAAATTAATAAGGGCCACAGTGAAATGTTAAGCACTGCTTCCCTCTCTCTCTCTTTCTCACATACACACACATACACACATGCACACATACATATACTGGAAATACAACACACTCCACACATTTGCTAATAATACAGCTGCTTGAAACTGGGGGTTCAGAGCTCATGCTTGCATTCTTGGCAACAGAAACATGAAGCAACTGGCCTTTTGCATGAGGAAGACCAGGGCTTTGCCTGTTGAGTTGACAGCTCCCTCCAGCTTCTCCTACATAGCCTGTGAAAACAGTAGCCCAAGGATCTATCTGATGACAATTTCTCTTCTCTGGTGATGATTAATGTTGCTAAAAGTTTATACTCCAAAGGATTCACCCCAAACCCTCCATAACACATCAGAAACTTGATGTTTTATGTGCTTAAAATGGATATTTTAACACAAACACGGAGATGACCTCCAGGAAATGTGGAGGAAGAAGAAAAATGTTTTAAATTTTTTTTTAACGTTTATTTATTTTTGAGACAGAGAGAGACACAGCATGAACGGGGGAGGGTCAGAGAGAGAGGGAGACACAGAATCGGAAGCAGGCTCCAGGCTCTGAGCCATCAGCCCAGAGCCCGACGCGGGGCTCGAACTCGCGGACCGCGAGATCGTGACCTGGCTGAAGTTGGACGCTCAACCGACTGAGCCACCCAGGCGCCCCAGTTTTAATTTGGCTGACAAAATTAGGAGCAAGAGTTTATTTCCCTAAGTGATAATCTCCTCTAAGGTTACAAATTTGGAAACCAGATTTCAAACATAGAGTTGGGTCTTTTCTTCACCTAAAGCAAATACTTGAGGTATGTTCTCATGACGGTCATAGTTTTGGATATTACTCAAGGGAACCAAACACCTTGGAGCCTTGTGGTAACATTCTCCCCAGAACATGGCAAATGTCAACAGGTGATATGGCATCATAAAAGAAGCTCCTTCAGCGCGATGCTAGGATGGGGCCTTGACCAGTAAGGCTCCAGAGCAGAAAGGTAGAAGGGAAGGGCATTGAGTGAGGAGACCTAGGGCTATAAACTGCTGTTTATATAAACAGCTCAGGCTCAGTCATTTCACTGTTTGGCAGCCCATCTTCCCCACTTACAAAGCCAGGTGCTTATAACCCCTTAATGAGTCCCCAGTTCTCTACCCCTTTCTGTTTCTCATTTCTACAGAGCATTTTCATAAACAACAATGAAGTGGAGATTTAACAAGAGATTGGTTTTCCCATTTTACAGTTGAGTAAACAACTGAGAGTGGCTGAATGATTTATCCACAAAGGGGGGTCTTCCTTCTGCATGCCAGACACTGTACTAAGAAGTAGGACTAAAAGTGTGGATGAGACCCAGACTCTGTCCTCAAAGCAACAGGAGACACAGGAGTAAAGGATAATCACAAGGTAGTAGAACAGGAGCAAAATGCTGTGAGAACACACACACAACACAGAGTGCAACAAATGGACTGTGAGACAAGGCTTCCCAGAAGAGATAGTATTTTGAAGTGGTTCTTGGAGGGTGAGTAGGAGTTTGGTAAATGGAGGAGAGAAAGAGAAGCATAAAGGCAGAGGAACGAGTGTGTACAGGAGCATGGAAGGCTTAGTGTACTACTTGGTGGACAGGTGTCACTAGGGGACAGCAGGCTTCTAAAATGGGGCTAATGTTAGTGAAGTATATTGAAGTAGGATAATAAAGATGCTGGGACTTTATCCTGCAGCTTTTCAGCCAAGGGGATGATGGGCTGGCATCTGGGTAGAAGAAAGAACTATTGCTAAAGAGACTAATCAGGAAGCTAGTTCAAAAGTCCAGACGCTAAATTACAAGGACTTGAATGAAGATCATGATGAATATGGGTGTCAGACATAAGAGATACTCTGTATCATAATCCATAGATCTTGGTAACGGATTGGCAAAGACAAAGATGTTCCCAGGGTTTCTAGCTCAGGAGGCCGAGTGGATAGGGATTCTACTTCCTGAAAGAGAAAGAAGAAGATCAGTTTTGGTTGTTACATGGAAAACCCATATGTTCAGTTTGGGACATGCAGTTTGAAGTGTCTGAGAAAACCAGAGGAGATGATACCTGGGAGCTGAACATGTAAATCAGCTCCTTAGAATACAGGTTGGGGTTGGAGATAAAAACCTGGGAATCATCAGAGGTGACAGTGGCATCTGTGCAGATAAATGGAATCACATCGAAGCCTCGGTCTTCTTTTTTCATATTTACAAAGTGGATATAGGTCCTACTTCCGAGAGTTATTCAGTCATTCATTGGATAAATCAGTTTAAAGCAAAAAAAAAAAAAAAAAAAAAAAAAAACTAGAATATGATTTTCCTGATTAGATTTGAACTTATTTAAATGCAATCACTTACTCATCTTTTTCCCATGTCTTCTGGGACTTTTAGAAAGTCACTGCAGATGTCTGTGCACAAGATAATGAGCCTATAACAGTCAGCTTTGGCTCCAAGACCATCTAAAGGGCCCAGTATGCCCTCCGTCGCTGCTCCTAGGTCAATTCCTTGGTAGCAACACACTAGCCCTTTCTTGCTCCTCAGGTTTCTTCTATAAATAAAACTCTCAAATCAGACTATAGGTATAGGCCATTTTATACAGCATTTATTAATTCTTATAATGTGGCATGCCCTGAGCTGGAATACACAAACGAACAAAGTTGATTTGCTAAGTATGAAAATGTCAAAAATACAAAGAACACTTTGTCAGGGCTGCTGGGCTCCAAGAAGAAAATGCAGTGGGGGCCCGAGCATGAGATAGTAGATCTCCCCAAGGATATCAGAGAAGTCATCCCAGGGTTATGTTCAAGCTGGTCTTGACAGGGTGGGAAGGGATCTTAGAGGAAGCGAAGAGAGCACAGTCCAGGCTTAGGAACACAAGGCAAAGAGGCACCACAGTGAAAAGAACGGGGTGTGCTCCTCCAATTGGAGAAGTTATAAGTACTAATTTGCCTAACTTGGTTTTACTTTTCATTTTATGAGCAGAGCTCTGCAGTATGTATATATGGACATATGTATTTTTATTTTTTTAAGTTTATTTATTTTGAGAGAGCTAGAGACAGCACGAGTGGGGGAGGGGTAGAGAGGGAAAGAGAGAGAAGCCCCAGCAGGCTCGGCACTGTGAGCACACAGCCCGATACAGGGTTCAAACCCACAAAACCGTGAGATTGTGACCTGAGCCAAAACCAAGAGTCGGACGCTTAACTCACTGAGGCACCGAGGTGCCCCTTTATTTATTTTATTTTTTTAATTTAAATCCAAGCTAGTTAACATATAGTGTAGTTCTGCAGTTTTTTTAATTGCTACTTTGCCATGTAGTTATTAGCCCCTCTTAATCAATAGCATTTTCAGCAATCACAAGCAAATTTTTAAAAATTACTTCTATACACACACTGTGCTATAATTACTCTTGAAAATGAGTCCCATGAACATGTACTATTCTGAATCTATAATCAGGTGAGTCATGACATAATCCTCTGGAAGGGTATGTTATCTGGTGATGCCAATTCAACATTCGTGCTTCTCTGAAATGTTTCCACAATATACAGTTGATGCCAATAACATGCGCAGGTCACATTTGCTCTGAACTTCTTTTTGGATCTTATTTTACTTTCATATTAAAAAAAGAAACAAAGTCATTCGCTATCAAGTAGAGAAGACTACCACCATGGCCAAGATAGCACCAAGGCCGGATACCACCTTGCCAACACTCAGGCTTAAGGGCTCAGCAAACGTCATCCAAAGAATATTAGACAAATTTAAACACCAGAACACACTCAAATTTTTTTTTCTGATTATACTGGTAATACACAATTAATGTAGAAAATGAATGTGTGCATAAAAAGAAAAGAAAAATCATCCTTTATCCCACCAGATGTTAACATGTAAAGAGAATCCCTTTCCAGTGTTTTATGTCCCAAGCATGCTTCATATGGAACTCTCGTTTTCTCTCCGTCCTTTAGGTCCTGTTAGTATTAATACTTAAATGTTTCCCCAATCCATTTCTATCCCTACATCCTTACCACTGTACACTTAACCAGCTCCAACCATGATCCTATCTCCAGGCCATAATACTCCCCAACACCGAGGCTATCCTTCACACAGGGCCAGAAGGATCCCACTGACATGCAAACCAGACCATGCCATTCTCCCTCCTAAAAAGGGCTGATGGCTGCCCACTGCCTACGGAATAAAGTCCAAGCTCCTTATCAGGAAATACAAAACACTCCATGTCCCAGCTCCTCTTTACTTCACCAGACTCATCATCTTCTGCCACCCTCTACCTCTACTTGAATAGTTCCCTATATATTTGTATAGCATGGCTTTGTTTCTCTTGTATAGCATGGCTTTGTTTATGTTCTGTCCCAACATGGAATGCCCTTTCTCTACCTATTGAACTGAGTAACTCTGATTTATCCTTCAAGATTCAGCTATGACTTATTTCCTCCGAGACAAGTTCCCTGAATACCCAGACAGCGCTAAAAAACCTGTCTTTGATGTTGATGTCCCAAAGCAGTAAGCCTACATCTATCCCTTTATCGGTCCATTATTGCCACAATATCGTTGTGTAACAAACTACCCCAAACCATCAGTTGTCTACATGTCAGTGTTTATTGTGACATTCACAAGTCTAAGGGTAAGGGGAGAAGGCTCCTCTGCACATCTCATTCTGGGGTCCAGGACAGACAGGTAGTGACACATTCTTCCCTTGGTGGAAGTCACACTTCCCACAGGGCCAAGGGAATATACATGATGCCTCTTACGACCCAGGTTTAGAAGTCACACACCATCAGTTTCATGGGCTAAAGCAAGTCCTATACTAAGCAGACATCAGTGCTGATGGAAGTATACTGGTCTAATGGAGGTGGGGAAGGAGGGAGAAATATCTGTGAAACAATGAGCTTATCTAACACAGTATTCATCTCAAAGATGGTAACTATCTTTCTATTTGCTCGGACCAAAAACCTCATTCACCCTATCTCTCCTCTGTTTGTGTCTTTTCATATCCAACTCATCAGTAAATCCTCTTGGCTCTATATTGTAAAGATATCCAGAATTCTATCTATATTTCTCACCAGTTTGACCATTTACCTTTCTGGTAAATGAGGTGGTCCAGGCCACCCTCATCTCTCTCCCGGGTAACTACAACAGCCTCTTCGTTGGTCTTCACGCTTCTGCTCTTGCCCCTTAAGTTTATCCCATCCTAGCAGCCAGAGTGATACTCTTCAAGCATTCATCAGATCATGTTAACTCTGCTTCTTGAAACCCTCCAAGGACTCTCCACCGTAATAGAGTAAAAGCCACAGTCCTGACAAGTGCTATTAGGCCTTTGGCCATATGTCCCCTAGCTGTTCCTCCAGACCCATCTCTTCCTTTCGTCCTGCTCACCCACTTTGCCCCAGGAATGGGCTTCTTTGCTGTACCTCAAAAATACCAGATCCCCTCCTCTTCTGACTTTGCACACTTCTCCTTTTTGGCACTGGTAACCATCTGTCTGGAACACTTTCCTTGTACATCTTCATAGCTGCCTCCTTCACCAACTTCAATTGTCTATCCAAAAGCACCTCCTCAGGGAGTTCCTGCCACACCATCTGTGTAAAACAGCAATCTACAGTCCCCATGCCCCCAGAAAAAAATACAAGCTCCTCAAGGGCACAGGTTCTGTTTTGCTTATGCTGAATCTCAACAATCTAGACCACTGCCTGGCACAGGGTGGGTACTCAATATCTGTGGAATGAAATGACCAGCATTGCAGCCTAATACTGAAATGACTGGGTTATGTGTTGTCCCTCCCATGGGTGGGCAGCGACTGCATCTCACTCCTCCTTGCATCTCCAGTGCTGGGCACAGCTTCTAGAATACGGAAGGCTCAGGAAGCACGTGCTGAACTGGATGGAACATCTCTGTGAGGATGAATCACTGGAAAGCGCACAAGTTTTCGAGCTAACAGACTCATATTGTTTTTACTGCTTACCAGCTGGGTTTATTTGTAAGGAAATATTTTCCCAGGAATTACGATGAGACTCAACGTACAGAAACTCAGGTCTAGTTTGCACAAAAAGGTGAGATCCTCATCACACTTCACTGCAGGACCTCCACTGTCTACCTTTTCCTCTGGCCTATTGGCTCCATGAAGACAGCAGCCATGCCTGCCTTGCTCTTCATTGTATCCCCAGGGCCCTAGCACAGAAGTCAGCATGCATAGACTTCTGTTCATTTTTTTGAATAAATGAATGAATATGCGCATTCTTCCCTGAGCCAATCCACAGACCAAAGTGACTCAAGTGTGCTTGTGGACTAAGGCTTAGTTAAAGATCCGAGAACAGGGAGTTGTCCATTCAGCACCACTCCACAACTATACTGTATGACAGTAGATAGTATAGTACAGTTTGGGGCAAACAGACCCCAAAAACACAATTGCTAAAAGCCGGTGCCCCATGAAAAGTGGTCACCTTGCTGCCCCCTTTGGTATTCACCTGGCACAAGCAATGGCTCCTCACCCTACCATGCTGTTTCTCTGCATATCTGAGGAATGAGCTACGAGGTGCTCCAGCCAATGCAGGGAGAAACTCTGCAAACCCTCTGCTTCCCATCCATTCCCAGAACTTCTCACCATGAAGACAGGAGAACCCGTTACAGAACAGGTGTGGGTGACATCCTGCTGGGAGTCATAAGACCAGAAATATCATGGGGGGAAACATCATTAGGGGCTCCTCAACCCATCACCATGACATTGTGAGGTCCCAACTCCTACTCTACTGGGTACAAAGACCAACCAGTCATGCTTAGGCCAGCCCCATGTGAGCAGGACAGGAAGGCAAGGGACAGAGGGCTGTTTCTGTGTAAGTGGAACCACCAGGGTCTCTCTTTCTCTTTCAAACCACACATCCTGAGCATTGTCCTGACTCACAGTTTGGAGCAATCACACCAAACACAAATCACTGGAATCACTGACTGATGGACGGTTGATAGAGTGGTGTGTGTGTGCAGGTGAAGGGCTGGGAGAGGAGAAAGGGAGGGAGGGGTGCAGAGGTGGCTGGGAGGTGTGGGGATGGAACAAGTCTCACATGGGCACACCTGTCTTCCAGTATCAGTTCCCTGTGGTTCCAGTATAAAAAGCAGAAAGCTGAGCAGAGGCACTGCTAGGGGTTCCATGAGAGAAAACCAAGTAGCATCTTTAATCTGAATAAGGATGTGCAGAGAGTGTGCATGAATTCTTTGGATACCCAACCATGGTCATGCTTATTTAATGATGAGAAGTTAGAGAAAACAGTGGATAATGTGCATAATGTATGCACATACCTATGCTATGGCAAGAGTAGCTAATACCCATCCCAGTCCACACACAGTCCACATGTTCTCTCCCCTCTGGCCTCTGTATTTGCCAGTCGCTCTTCCTGGAGTGTCCTTTCCCTGTTACCTCTCCTCCCCACTCCCGCCTGGTTATGCCTCACTTTACACATCCCCAGGTCTCAGTTTATACTCTGCCTCTCCTGAAGGGTAGCACTTTTAGTCACCTTGTGGTTCATACCTGGTTACATGTCATTCCTCAAGAGTAAGGACTGTTGTTTTGTTTAGGTCTGTATCCCCAGTGCCTGGCACACAGTGGGTGCTCAAATATACTTGCTGAATTAGTGAATAAAATACTTGAATTGCTCATCAGCCACTCTTCTTAGGCAGGCCTCCGACTCCATCAGAGGGGACTTATTATAAAATCAACAAGCAGAACTATCCGTTACTTTTGGGACCTCACAATGTCATGGTGATGGGTTGAGGAGCCCCTAATGATGTCAGTACCTGCCAATTAAGTAAACCAAAAATCGGGTTGGAAACCAAAGTACCACCAGAGGCACTGTCAACACTGCCTAAGAAAGGCAGTGCGGTCACCTGAGGAATCAGGCTCAGTACCCACTGTGAATGATCAGGGACTCTACTTCATGTCTGCACCTTGGTCCTGCTGGCTGCCTGTTCCACCTGAGGACCGACACAGCGTGAAGCTGTGGGATTGAATCCAATCATAAAATGTGTCAACTTTACTAGAAAAGGCACTTTTCCGTGCTCTCCACTAACCTACAAGGCACAAGTATCATCATACTGGTTAATACCTGTCACACATTGTGCTAAGCAACCTATAAAAACTATCTTATTTAATTTACACCTTGCAGCAACCCTACAAAGCAAATAGCGTTATTATCCCCATTACACCAAATACCAACCCCCGTTACACATAGAGAGATTAAGAATACACTGAAAATCACACAGGCAGCATGCGGCAAAGCTGGGATCAGAACCCAGACACTCTGATTCTGGAATGCAAACAGTGACCTCCCAGTCAGTCTTTTCATGCAAACATTGACCAGGCCTGTGCTGAAAAGTTCTGAGATCACCAATGGCTCCCATACAAACAACTTCCCCAAATCGTGAAGGACACGGAAAACCAACTGGGAAATGCAGGGAGTAAGTATGGGATGGATAAAGGAAGGCCTCCTCACAGAAGCAAATAATAAATTCAAGGAGGCAGTGGGTGACCAGTGGCAGAGTTAGAGTCGGGCCTTTGAGCGGGTCACTGGAGCAGGAGGCCAGCCCCGCCCCACTCCACCCTCAGGGCACAACCCTGGATTTGAGGACCTGGGGGCTGTCTAAATCCCCCTGGGACAGTCAAGGTGAGAAATGCTGCTATCTGAGTCATGTACTAGACTTAAACCACCTTCCTTGGATCTGCATTCCTAAATGGAGATTAAATGCTGAAGAATATTTGTCTTTTATGATCCTTTGGAGCATGAGCTTATTGATATGGTGAAGGTTAATGAAACAATTAAGTGTATGCATGAAAGCTACAACATGGGTTGAAGCTTTTCAATGTTCATCTGCAATAATGAGCACCAGGCTCAGGTTCTTACCCCGCATCTCACATCCATTAATTATTTCAGTGATTCCAGCTACCATTAATGAGAATTCAGCCATGTGTGTTAAATCTTAACATTCAGTTTTCTCATCCATCAAATGAGTGAGGGGATGTGCAGAAGGGAGTGCTAGGGGCAGGAGGTGGCTTTGAATCCTTCTCAGCTAAAAGGTACTGAGTGCAACCTGTGTGGCCAGCACCGTGCCAAATGTTTAACCTTGCCTCACTGAATCCTCACAGTGTAAGTGTTGTAATCCTTCCTTTTGTTACTGCCATCTCTGAGGTCACCCCCTCAGAACCTGTACTCGATTCTCCACAAGGCTCCTTCTATCCCCTACTCTGTCCTCAGATCCCACATACCCTTCATCTCCAGACAGCCCCCACTTCACCCTCTGGAAGTCATAGTTCTTCCTTAGCAACATCCCCCATCACACTGCCCCCTCTACTCAGAGATGCATCACATCTCCCTCTTTTTTTTTTTTTTTTTGAATTTTTTTTTCAACGTTTTTTTATTTATTTTTGGGACAGAGAGAGACAGAGCATGAACGGGGGAGGGGCAGAGAGAGAGGGAGACACAGAATCGGAAACAGGCTCCAGGCTCCGAGCCATCAGCTCAGAGCCTGACGCGGGGCTCGAACTCACGGACCGCGAGATCGTGACCTGGCTGAAGTCAGACGCTTAACCAACTGCGCCACCCAGGCGCCCCACATCTCCCTCTTTGAAAGGGTGTGCTCCTTAGGGACATAATTCCCCTGTAACCCTAGCGAGGTTTTGCTCCCATGGTCCTCCCACCCCTGGGCCTGGAGAAGTGGAGTGGGCATATCTCTCTTGCTGCTCCTTACTACTTCGAGACCTTCTTCCTTCTCTCCTCCCCAAGAATATTCAGCTTTGAATCATATTTCATCAGATTATATTACCCATTACCCCTCATCACTGCTGCCTACAACAGTGGATCACTCTGTCCTCCAGCAGTCTGAATGTCGTCACCATGAGCCCATCTGAGCCTGAATCTGTCCTGATGAATAAACGCAAACTCTCCATAATCTCAGCATCGTACTCACCTTCTCTGACCACTCACTCAAACTTCTCCTTCTGCCTCTAAAATCCCAACTCTATCAATCTTTTGCCTGCCCCATGGCCTCCAACCCACTAATCTTTTTTTAATAACTACTTTTATAGCAGTTTTAGGTTCCCAGCAATATTGAGGAGACAATACAGAGAGTTACTGTATATCCCCTGCCCCTCTAAGTGCGTAGCTTCCCCCATTAGCAATATCCCCCACTGGTATATTTGTTACAACTGATGAGCCTACACTGACACATCATTATCACCCAAAGTCCGTATTTTATATTATGGTTCATGCTTGCTGTTGTGCATCTTAAGTGTTTGGGCAGATGTAGAATGACACACATTGCCATTACAGTATCATACAAAGTAGCTTCACTGTCCTAAAAATCCTCTGTGCTATACCTATTTAACCCTCTCCACTCTCCTGTCCCCATCCCCTGACAACCACTGATCTTATTACTATTTCCATAGTTTTGCCTTTTCCAGGCTGTCATATAGTTGAAATCATACAATCTGCATCTTTTTCAGATTGGTTTTTTTCACTTAACAACATGCATTCAAGCTTCCAACATGTATTTTCATGGCTTGGTAACTCAGTTCCTTTAAGTGTTCAATAATATTCCATTGCCTGGATGTACCACCATTTATTTATCCATTCACCCACTGAAGGGCATCCTGGTTACTTCTCAGTTTTGGCAACTATGAATAAAGCATCTATAAACATAAGCATCTATGTACAACTTTTTGTGTAAACACAGTTTTCAACCCCCTTGGGTAAATACCAGGGAGTACAACTGATGGATCATATGGTAAGATTATGTTTAGTTTTATAAGAAACTGTCAACTTTATGTTTAAAGCGGTATCTTGTAGACAATGTGTAGTTGCATCTTGTTTTCCTAACCTTTCTACTTTCCTCTCCCCTGAAAGTCCTGTCGCCCTTCATAACAGCCTCAATTCCATGGACTATAATTACAGTCTCTCTCTCTCTCCCTCTCTCCCTCTCTCTCTCTCTCTCACACACACACACACACACACACACACATACACACACCCCTCCACTCCTCTGCCCCTCTCCTGATCTGCTGTATTCTAATTCTACCTATTCCATGCCAGTACCCAGGGAGGTTAATGTGATTAGAAAAAACCAACCACAATAGCTGGCTTCATTTTAAATTTCTGACCATGAACCTCAAATAAACTCTTTTTGGTCCTCCCGTAATTATATCCTGTTTCCTGAATTTATTCACTCTTAAATTTTCCTAAAACCTATCTAGACCTCTTCTCAAACTTCTATCACCTCTTCCCCAATTCTTACTCTCAGCTGTTAATTTTTAGTTCCCATTTCACTGAAAAAAAAAAAAGTGATACAATAGAAAGAAAATGTCTACAGATTCCCACCACCAATTCATCTACCTAATGGCATGCTCACCCACATGCTTGACCTTCGCTCCTACTATAGATAAACCATATGTGATTCTATCTAAATCTATTTCTTCATTTATATATGAATATCTAATCTTCTGTCATATATGCTTTTGAGCTACTGGATTAATACAATGATCTACTAATATGATATAAAATGCTCGGTATAATTATCCACTGAAAAGTTCCTTACAATATACAAAATATTATGGTTTCTCCCATCAGGAGAAGGAAGGAAGGAAGTGGGGAGGGAGGGAGAGAGGGAGGGAAATCGGGAGGAAGGGAAGCAAGAGGTGGGCAAAAAGAAAGCTTCTCTTGACCCTACTTCTCACATCAGCTAGTTTGCCAGTTCTCTGCCTTCCTTTGCAATAAAATTCCTCAGAAGAGCTGTCTATATTACTGGCCTAAATTCTCTCTCTTCCCAATCTTTAATCCTCACCAGTTATACCCTCTACTCTCCCAAAACTTCTCCCATCAATGTGACCAATGACCTCCAAGTTGTTAAATGTGATGGTCAATTCTCAGTCTTCTCTTAGTGGAATAATATTTTCACCATCTTTAAAGAGTAATTATTACCACGTAATGAAATACTAAAACGTTTAGAACTCTTTTATTGTAAACTGCTATTATAATACTTTTTTAAACAAACTCTGCCTAAATATCAAAGGCAGAAAACCTCTCAGCATGCACACAAATGTTGATTTACGTCCAACTGTATTTTCAGTTGAAGCTTTCAATGAACATTCCTCTCCCATAACTGTGTCCCTGAACAGAGGAGAAGGGAGAGTAGATTTGAGGCCCACACCCTTGTTTAATCTAATTTCTAAGGTCTCCTCTGAGGAATAAGTGTTAATTATCCTGTACTATGTGGGTGTCTCCACAACATCAGTCTGAGAAATTCACTTAACTTTTGACTGATCAGCATAATGAGCTTCTCTTTTTCTCTTTTCATTTGTCAGTAGCTTTGAAAAAGTTTTAGAGTTGGGCTTTTTAACCAAAGTTAAGCAAAGTAGTAATTTGTGTTGTTGTGTAGTATAAATTGTGGTGTTGTCGAAACAATAGTTTTAGCACTAAAAATTCAAGCATCAACATACCATGTTAGATGGCTTTGGTTCGTCCTCTGTGTTAGAGACTGAGATTCATCCCAATAATAAGTGAGCTCGTGACATTTATGAACCATAATAAAAGAGAAGAAATTCTGGACAGTTGAAAATCAAAGAATCTCTAGTAATATCCGTGTTAAAGAGAGCACAAGAAATACATGATGAATACTCTAAAAACTGTGCAATACATTAACCAAGGAAAAACTTTTGAGCTAGTAATTTGAGGTTGAAAGCCAGCAAAAATCTGTTGGCAATATTTTGTTGAGACGTAATACTTTATAAATCTTTAAACCAATATAAAAGCATGTAACTATTTTAGTACTTATAATACTAAATGCATCTAAGTGTTCATTCAAGAGTAAACAATCCATATTCACAGACAACATGCTGATCTATGTAAACATTATAGGCAATCTACAAACCACCAGTAAGTTTATCCAACTCACAAAATATAAGCTCAACACAGAAAAAAATCAATCATACTTCTATACATGGTAATGAACAATTAGAAACTAAGCCTTTTAATTTTTTATTATTTTTTAAATGTTTATTTTTGAGAGCGAGAGAGAGAGAGAGAGAGGGAAGGAGGGAGGGAGAGCGGGGAGAGAGGCAAAGCATGAGCAGGGGATAGGCAGAGAAAGAGGGAGACACAGAATCTGAAACAGGCTCCAGGCTCTGAGATGTCAGCACAGAGCCCAACGCAGGGCACGAACCCACAAACCGTGAGATGATAACCTGAGCCAAAGTTAGATGCTCAACCAATTGAGCCACCCAGGCACCTCGGAAACTCAGCATTTTAAAAAGTATATTTCCTATAGCTAAAAAAAGGAAATACTTAGATACAAATTTTACAAAACAAATTTAGAATCTGTATGTTAAAAGGCATAAAACACTAAGGAAAGAAATCAAGGAAAGTCTAAATACTGTAGAGGTAGAACATGTTCATAGTTTAAAGGACTCAATGTAGTTAAGATGTGAGTGCTCCTCAAACTGATCTATAGAGTTAACACAATTCCAGTAAAAAGCACAGCAGAATTTGTCGTAGATGTGAACAAGCTTATTCAAAAATGCATATGAAAAGGAAAGGAATGAGGAAAAAACAAAACAACTTGAAAAAGAATAACAAACTTGAAAGACGCAAAATACCTCATCTTAAGACTTAAAGCTACAAAAATAAAAACACCAAATACTAGTGAAATAATAGATATTCGATCAAGGAAACAGAACAGAGAGCACAGAAATAAACCCACACAAATACGGTCAACAATCTTGACAACTGAGTAAAAGCAACTCAATGGAGAAAGAATATTTCAACAAATGCACCTGGAACAAATAAATACATATGTGCAATAAAAGGAACCTTGACCTAAACTTTACACTTTATATAAAAGTTAAAACAAAATGGTTCATAGACCTAAGTATAAAATCTAAACTATAAAACTTTAAGAGCAAGACAGAGGAGAACACATTTGTGACTTTGTGTTAAGAAAAGATTGCTTAGCTATAACACCAGAAGCATAATCATAAAAGAAAAAAAAATGGTAAATTTAAAACTTCTGTTCTTTGAAAGATGATAGTAAGAGAATGAAACTACAAGCCACAGACAGTGAGAAAATATTTATAAACCTTATCTCTTATAAAAGAATTATATCCAGAATATATGTAAGAATTCTCAAAACCCAAGAAGAAAATAAATTCGATTAAAAAAAATGGACAAAGGATGTGAACAGACACTTCATCAAAAAGATACAAAAATGACAAATGAGCACATAAAAAGATGCTTGACGTCATGAGCCATTAGGGGATGCGACTCAAAACTAAAATGAGATACCACTACACAGAAAATAAGTTGACCATAACAAATGCTGGCGAGACTGTGGATGAACTGGAACATTCATAATTTGTTGGTGGTAATATAAAATAATATCCATTCCAAAAACTAACTGGCAGTCTCTTACAAAGTTAAACATATTCTTGCCATATAGCCAGCAATCCTACTCCTAGATATTTACCCTGAAAAACTAAAAACTTACCTTCACACAAGAATTTGTACATAAATGTTTATAGAAGAGTTATTCATAGTTGCCAAAAACTGGGAGCAACCACATGTCCTTCATTGAGTGAAAGTATAAATAAACTGACACAAGCACACAGCAAATGTCAAATAAAAAGAAATGAATTACTGATACATGCAACAACGTGGATGGATCTCAAAGGCATTAAGCTGAGTAAAAGAAGCCAGTCTCAAAAGGCTATAAATGATTCCATGTATATGACATTCTGGAAAATGCAAAACTCTATGGCCTCTTGATTCCAGGCTTAGCACAGCCACAGCTCATGGTCCCAAAGAGCATTGTATCTGGACAAACTGGGACCCTTATTCTTTGTCCATTCGCCGGTGCCCACAAGCTAAGAATGGCTCCCCCTTGTTACTTTCTTTAAACACAGATTTGAGTATGCCCTAATAGTAAGTAAAGAAGATTTGCATATAGCAGTTCATTGACATGGATGGCAAGGTCCACATTGATATAAACCACAATGCTGGTTTAATGGAAGTCATCAGCAATGACAAGACTACAGTGAACTTCCATCTGACTATGACACCAAGAATCACATTAATGTTCATCAGATTAGTCCTGATGTAAGTTGTGGAAAATAAGAAAGATCTATGCGGGCACATGAGAAATCTATTATCTGGTGATGCATGATGCTGAGACTACCCACTACCCTGATTTCATCAAGTGGAACAAATTCATTCAGATTAATTTGGAGACTGGCAACACTACAGATTTAATCAAGTTCAACACTGGTAACCTAGGTATGGTGACTGGAGGTGCTAACCAGGACAGGATTGATGTGATCACCAGAGATAAAGAAAAGTGAACATATTCAGAGTATATTTTTGATATACAGATTAGAACTGGAAGGAGAGGGAAGGAAGAATCAAGGATTTCTCCAGTGTTTTACATTTTCCTCCCTATGAGCCAGTCTTGCTCTCACTCCAGCATTTAAAAACCACAAACACCAAGAGGTCAAGACTGTAAAATCAATGGCCAAAACAAAGTGGTAACAATAATAAAAACTGCCTAAACATAGACATGTTGAATCACTATGTTATAGACTTGAAAATAACATAACATTGTGTGTCAACTATAAAAAGTTTTAAATTGCCATTACAGGCTTTATTTTTAATATAAATTTTTATTTATTTAGGTTTTTATTTATTTTGTAATTTGTGTTATTTATTGTTAACTATACTAAGCATTTTACATTGTTTTGGTATTGATTCTCCCAATGATTACATGGTGTGTATACCGTTACAGATTAAAAACTGACATGCAGAAAAGTGGAATGGCTTGTTCCATTTCCCACAACTAACAAGTAGTAAAATAGGACTTCAAACTCCAGATTCTCCTGACTTTAAAACCTGTGCATCCACTTACTATATGACAGAATCTGTTGGGTGTTCAAATTTCCATATCCCAGCCCACCCTTTATTGCCCCAAGTTAGTTGAGAGCCCCAATTAAGCTTCTAGTTTTTAAAGTGTGCTAAAGAGAGAATATCCCATTCACCAAGAGGCAACAAGGTGAGAGGGAAGACAACAGGATCTGGGTCAGACCTACTTGTTTTGAATCTTGGCTCAATCACTTAGTAGCTATGTTAGACAAGTAAACTGCTCTGATTGACTCAAAATTTATTGAACACCAATTATGTTCCAAAAAATGTTCTAGACGCGAATTATATATTAGTGAATAAAATGGCAATGTTTCCTAACCTCAAGAAGCTTACAATCTAGGGGAGGACATAGACAATAAATATAATAAATAGATAAAATATATAATATGTCATATGGTCATAAGCAGGAAAGGGTGACAGCAAATGGAGAAGGGCTACAATTTTTTAAAAGATAGTCAAGGAAGGCTTCTGAGAAAGTGACATTTGAGCAAAGACTTGAATAGGTTGCAAAAGTTATTCATTTAGATACCTAGGGAAAGAGCATTTCCAAGCCAAAAAAAAAAAAAAAAAAAAAGCCAGTATAAAGGTCTGGTCCAGGCCAAATGTGCTGAGAGAACAGCAAGGAGATCAGAGTGGCTGAAGTACACTAAGGGAAAGAGAGAACACAAGAAATAAAATCAGGAGGAGAACGGAGAGGCTAGAAACGCATGTCCTTATAGGACAACATAATGACTCCACTTTTACTTTGAGGGGATGGGAAGCTGTTGGAGGGTTTGAACAGGGTAGTACAATGATCTGACTATTTTTTCTAAGTTTCCCTCCAACTGATGTATGGAGAACACACTATAGCAGACCAGGACAGATTTTTTTTTTTTTTTTTTTTTTGGCCTCAACAAGGGAAAGAATGGGAGAAACTGAGGTGGAGAAGACTAGATTTAGAGTTAGTTTTGTTACGTTTGAAAAGGCTATTTGGCATCTAAGTGGAAATATCAACTTAGCAATTGGATGTATGAGTCAAGTTCAGGAGAAGGATGTGCTAAGGATATAACTTTTGGACTCATCAGCAAATGATGGTATCTAATGCTCTTATATAAGATCACTAGGCAATGAGTTTAAATAAATAAAAGCAGAATTCAAAGATATCTTTGGGCATTTCAAAACTAAGACATCAGGGAGATGAGAATAATTCTAGAAAGAATACAAACGTAGTCATTCAGGAAGAAAAAACGCAGAAGACAATGTTATGCTGGAAGCCAAGTGAAAAATGTGTATCAGAGAGGAGGAAGTAATCATCTATGTCAAAGCTCTTGATAGGTCATATAATGTGAGGATTGAGAATCAACCAATGGATTTGGCAACCTAAAAGTCACTTGTGACCTTGATAAAAACAATCTCAGTGGGGAAAGTGGATATGCGTGTGAAAGTCTCATTGAATGAAATAAGAAAAAATGCCTGGAGGACATTTGGAAACAATGAGTGTAGACGACACTACTGAGAGTTTTGCTATAAAAGGGAACAGAAAATTGTAGTGGTAATTGGACAGGAAAGTGGGGTCAAAAGAAATTCTTTTTTAAGAGAAGAGAATAGCTCCATGTTTGTATACTGAGCCAGTAAGGAGAGGGAGAAATTGACAACACAGGAGAAAGAAAAGAAGATTGCAGGAGTAGGTGTAAGGGGCTGACATCCAGCACCAAAGTGGACGAGTTGGCCTTATTTAGGAACAAGAACACTTCATCCACAGAAAGAGGAGGATAAACAGTCTATGAGTATAGATGCATGAAGGCAGAATATGTGATGGTGTCAGCATGTGGTGCTTCTCTTCTGATAACTTCTATTTCCCAAGCAAAACAGGAAACAACGTCCTCATTTAAGAGTTAGGAGGAAGTGGTGAGGTGGCAGAAGACTGAGGAAAGGATTAGGTATGAAATTCTTGTTAGGAGAGAGAGAGGATAAATAGCCCAGAGGCATCAAGTACTACTTGAGGTTGGAGGTACTCTATAGCATGTGTGATCAGTGCAGTTGTGTGTTCTCCATCCACATTTACTATTCAGAGGTAGGAACAGAGCAGTGGAGAGTTAGACTCAAGACTGGCTTTTGTTCAATGGGAAGGATGAAATAAGAGGAGGGCAAGAGAGCTGATGATATATGTACAAGGATGATTTTAACAAATGCCCGTGAAATATAAGCACTGCAAGGAGGGAGACGGACATCTAAAGGGAATGAAAACCGGTAAGAGGGAGGTATACTCAATGGCTTGTAGGTATGGTGTAATCAAAGGATTGCTGGGGTTGGGGTACCAGAGGGAGTGAGCTTGCCCCATAGGAGGCGGTGGTCAGAAACGGGGAGACTTGAAGGTGGAGTCATGAAGGAGCTGAAGTTGTGGGGAATAATTAAGAGAATGAACGGCTGGGTTAAGAGTTAAGGAAAGATGCTGGGGTCATTGGGAAAGATACTATCAAGGAAATGAGAGAGCAGAGTAACGGGAGGGCCATCTTTCTGGATATTAGAACCACCAAGAATAACAAGAGCAGTAATGTTGGAAGAGGGCAGTGAGACAGAAGCTAAAATCTTCAAGGAAGATAAGAGTGATCCAGAGATGAGTGAGTTACTAACAGAAGGGAAAGTGGATTCAACCTGTTAGTTTCTCCCTCCGGATCTCATTTTCCTCTTTTTAAGCTGGAAATGCTGATAGTCCTTCCATCATGACATTTTTATAAGGATTAAGTGAGATGCTGTAAGAAGAACATCTGTCACCCAGGGGGACTGACAGACTTTAATGTGTAGAAATGAAAATATTTTTAAAAGGGCACCTGTGAGGTCCTGGGTGAGTGTCTCATCTACCCCCAACTAAAGTTGGAAAGTGTGACTCGGAAGGCTCACTGAGCTCAGTGTTGGCCCAATAATTACATTCATCATAATTCCCCAGAGATGTTCACCTACAGTTCTCTCTGATAAGCCTGGGCCTGGCCATAACCACCCCCCACCATCTGCAGCTGCGCGTACCCATGTCATCTCTGTCCTCCTAGCAGGCCCAGGTTCTCCCTGACTCTTCCAGCCATTGCACACACCAGGTTTGTTGCCTTCCAGCCTCAGTGCCTAATGCAGGAGGCAAAAAGCAAACCACGTGCTTTGGCTGCTGTGTCTGGTGTGTCTCCCCTTTTTATGGCCAGGCTAGCTGAAAGAACCCAGGGAAGTAAAAGTCTCAAATAAATCGGTACCTGGTATTCTGAACTGCATGGAGCCCAGAAACGTACAGAGGCTCTGGGGCAATACAGCCTGATATTCCTAGCATTGGGAGCTTGGGCCATGGGCTGGGTCGAGCCCTTTCCACTTCTCTTCTGTGTCTCTCCATGCACTCAGTTCTAGGCAGGAGTTTCTAACAAGAATATGAGGTCATGTCCAACTAATGGGGAAGTGTCTGTCTTACCAGGAACAGGCAACAGTAGTCAGATACTGCTTCTTTTCAAGAAAGAGACAATAACGGTGATGGAGTGGGAGCCAGAGACTTAGGGAACCTGAGTTATGGTAGCAGGACCACCAGAGTTGAATAGGTCCCTTTTGCTGAGCCCAGTCCCTGGAGCTTCCCACCTCTGGCTCATTAGGGCTCTCAGAATATCCTAGCTGGAATAAGCCCTGAGCAAGTTTTACTTAGCATTACTGTTATGCAATCCAGAGAGTGGATACCTAGGCTCCTCTACCCACACACTACTCAGAGACCGCATATGCCTTGTTCATTGCCAAGTTTTCATTGCCTGGTACGTGGTAGGCCCTCAGTAGTGAGAGAGGGAAGGAAGGGAGTGAGGGAGGGAGGGGTGCTAAGGATGAGGCACACAGAACACAGCTCTTCATAACACTACCCAGCTCTGTGCCAGATACCGAAACCTAGAATACTCCTAGCATCTTCCCTGCATTTCTCTCCATGACAATCTCCCTGAGCCGAGCAGTCATTTTCCTACCCAGAATTCCCTTCTTCTCTTTAAATTATATATAAAAATGAAGGGTGGCACCTCCTATCAGAAAACATTTTCTTGATCCTTCTCCCAGCAAACAAACATTTACTGCCTTCTTTCTCTAATGCTCAGTGACATTTTGACGCAGCAGTGCTGGAAGGAGACAAGAATCATTAATTCAGAAAAATGGCTAAGCTTCTACAGCTTGCCAGACTCCTACCTATTTACTCAGGAATCCAAATTCTGGAAAAGCAAACCTGCATTCCTGTTGGCCAACTATTTACCTGTCTGGACTGCTGACATTGATCAACACTAAAAGTGACATCTGGCTCTTGTGTCCCCTCTGAATAGACTTGTTTCAACTAACAAACAAACAAGGAAACCTCTAGAGAAAAATATTTGGGGGAGTAGTGACATGAGGGTGACAAGAAACATTTTTTTGTCCGACATTTTGGATCATTATGTGGAATTGAAGCAATCTGTTTTGGGGAGAGCGAGGTTGGCATATCACTAGGAAAGGAATTGCAGCCTCTAGAAGAGAATTCTGAAAGGTACACCTAGGGAAGAGTA
The DNA here is from genome assembly GCF_027475565.1 of Acinonyx jubatus. Lineage (NCBI taxonomy): Eukaryota > Metazoa > Chordata > Mammalia > Carnivora > Felidae > Acinonyx > Acinonyx jubatus. The sequence goes on along the minus strand of NC_069380.1, from coordinate 111,503,148 downwards.
CAGGGAACTCCAGAGGCAACTCATTAAAAAAAAAAAGACTGAACAAAACAAAGATGAAGCTCTAAACATGTTTATTCAACAGGCAAGTAATTTAAGGAGCCGTGTTTGCCATATAAAAGGATTTGTGGTAAGAAAGGATCCTGTTAGATTTAAATTACATTTGATATTTAAATTTACAGTTCACTAGCAGGTTTTCCAGGCCATAAAAAGAAAGCTCACCTGTGTACATTTTTTTCCAGTTTTAGCCTATCAGCCATATCTTTCCCATAAACTTCCTGTGTTGAACAGTTACCATTATACATTGGAGCTAAATGAGCAAAGTGTTATTTCCAGCCTTAAAATTAAGTTCATTTATCACCCCTCTCCCAGAACTGAGGACAAAGAACGGCTGCTTGGAAAGAGCCCAGGATGGGCTTCAGCAGCCATCGGAATCACTTAAGAGAGCGAGGTTAAAAGACAGATTCCTGGGCCTCTGCAGGAATTCTGACCAGCCAGTCAGTCGGTGACAGGACCCGGAAATCTGCAGTTTCAGCATGCACCAAAGGTGACTCAGACGTAGGTGGCCCATGCAGCACACCCTGACAAATCCCAGTGCAGAGATGCCCTCTGGACGCAGCACACCCTGGCTCCGGTGCTCTCTGTAAGCTAACACTGGGTGGACACTGCTGTGCTGGGCAAGCCGATCTGCGGGGCTCAGTGTGACGCACCCCTGATTTCTCTTTATTCTGTTAGAATGATTACAGGAAGTTATCTATGCAATGCAAGGATTTTGTGGTGGGCGTGCTGGACCTATGCCGAGACACAGAAGAGGTGGAAGCGATTTTAAATGGTGATGTGAACTTCCAAGTCTGGTCCGACCACCACCGTCCAAGTCTGAGCCGGATCAAACTCGCCATTAAATACGAAGTCAAGAAGGTAAGCTTCCCCACCTCTCCAGGCCTTCCTGCCTTGCAGGGCGGTGGGCCCATGCATATTTTACGTTCCCACAAGGTGACCGTGAAAACACCCATCGCCCAACTTCTTTCTAGACAGAGAACTGCCTGCCTTGCAGGACTGCTCAGAGCCCCTCTCAACACCCCATTCCTTCACTCCCTGAGAGAGATAGCTAGCAGGACTGTAATTCCATGAACAGGCTTTGAGCATGGAAAACAAAAGAGGAGATTTTCAGCCTCCAAACTACTGGCAGGGACAATGCGACATCACATCAGCAAGTAGGCCAACTCCCAAGTTGTCATGAGAAACATATTACTCCAGTGCATCAATAGCATTGGTTGAGCTTTCTCTGTGGGCCTGGGGACTTGTTGAAAACGTTTGACTGTGGAGGCTTCATGGGATCCGTGGTTCTGGCAGCCTCAGAGGAATTTCACTCCAAAGGCTTATGACAGTACATAGTAGGAAGCTCAAGTAGACTTTGACCGGAGTAATACTTGTCCCACCTCCTCAGTCAACCTCAAGGTGTCTTTGATGGTCACAGGCACCCTGTAGCCCTTAGACCCACAGTGGGTGGTCAAAATGAAGTCCTAAGCAGCAAAACTCAATGATGCTTCCACTCTAGATGTATTCCACATTTTTGAGACTCTGCTCTTACGTTAGATGATGTCATCCACCCCGATGAAAACTGCAGAGCAGAGCTCCCAAGATCCATGTGTTTAAATACCATCGTGCTTCGCATGTAAGCAAAATGGGGGACCTTTAGGGGTTTCATTTTTTTCCCCAACTATTTCACAGGGTCAATACTGGGGGTCGTTTCAATGCCCCCAAACTGACCTCTGGGCACTTCTCCTCTTGCTTGATTCGCTTAATTTGTGTGGAGTGAACCATCCTTCAGTGAGTCACATATATCTGTGGAATTTAGCTAGTGAGAACTTCTAAGTTTGAAAAAAATCTTGTCTTTTTACTTTTAATAATAAAAAAATAAAAATAGCTTTTTCAAAGACTCTGATCCCAAAGTTAAACTACACAAATCATGAGAAAGGTGACCTTTGATTACCATTTGAAATCACAGGGCTACAAAAAGAGAGGGAGAGAGCTGCAGCTTCAAGTACAACCCTCTTTTCTTAGCTCAGAAAAGCTCATTTTTTTGCCAACCCTAAGAGCTCACTGAGGCTTTTCATCAGAGCACAGCAATCCATTCCAGCAGCTGCTGAGATATCCATGGCCTTGGAATTCACACAAACCCTGCTATGGTGACTCTTTAGCAGTGGTAAAGATGAGCTCAAGTTTCCAGAACCCCAAGCATTTCCTCCCTCCCCCAGGTCAGTGTGTCTGGCTGCCTCCAGACACAGGGAAGGAGCACGGGGTGGAGGCAAAGAACAAGGGATGTTTGGCATCGGCCGACTCTACAGTGACAGTTTTGGCTATTCATAAGCAATTCCAGTGGCCCACAAAATGCAAGTATTCACCATTTCTCTGAAACACAAATCTAAACCTCTTAGCAAAACTGTCACTGAGGGTAGATCAGTAGCTAGTCCAGAAGTCTGGCCATGACCTCCTGTTGTCACCTACCAAGTACGAAACAGCCCTGGTGAGGAATGAGAAGAAAAAGTGAAGCACTCCACACACATGACAGTTTGGAGCAAAATAAAAAGGCTTTATGAGGGAAACTATTTAGTGGTATTTGCCAATTAGGGGAGTCATAAAGGTCTCAGGAAACATCCATCATGAATGTCGAACGTCTGGGGCAATCCATAAGTAGGAAGATTACAAACAACTTGCATAAAAAGTCAGCGTTGCTCATATCAAAGACCTACAATGGGTAGAAAGTCTCTCAAACCATGTATGCCATTATGCAACAGCAGACAGACTCAGAGCTTTCCCTGACATTTATTCATCATGAATTACCAGTGAAAATACCGAATATTAAAAAGGTGTATTAATATTATAATGAGATTTCATTTTTAATTTATGAACTTTAGCATGCTTCCATGGGCACAACCTAACCCTGGGTCATTGAGCTATGAAATGACTAGCACCAAGGCCTAGTTATAAAGACATTGCCTTTTACACCTGATATATATGTTAGTTTTAAGGCTGGAATAAAAACCATAAAAACTTCCTAAATCTTTGTCTACATGATATCAAATCAAACCATGAATTCAGTAATTAATGCAAACTAGTTGTTCTTGGCAGTTTCATGGGCTGCTAATAAGTATGACCTTAAAAAAAGGTTTTGTGTTCAAATGAATTTGGAGATCCTGAGTAGAGTTCAATGGATTTCTTTGCTTAAAGACATTATAGAACTTTTAATACACATTTCTACTCTAATTAAAAGACGACTACAATATGTATTACTTGACCAAAGAACTCTATTTCTCATGGAACATCTGGTGAAACTAGTTTTCCATGTAACAGTCTTTGGGAAACTTTAATACAGGATCAGCCTACATGGTCTATGAAATGCATAGATTCAAGTCTGGTGGGTGCCACCCTGTGGCTGGTAATGAGCCCTGGATCGTGTCCTTCACTTGAATGTCTGCCTCTCTTCAGGCAACACACTAATGTCTAGTCTTCTGGCTGGCTCAATCATAATGTCAGCCTCCATTAGATAAAGACAGCTATTCCACCAGTGCACAAGGGACCACCTAGTAGACAGAAAAGAATCATGACATGGGTGTCAGGAAACCAGATGTTTAGCATGATTATTTCACTTCAAATCTTTGAAGCTCTTTGGGTCTCATTCCCCATATGCAAAATGGGCATATAAGCTTTTGCTTCCGTTTCCTGTGAACTTTCAAATGAATGGATATGAGAGGAAATGCTCTGGAAAGTGTAAAGTTCTCTGGAGTTCCACAGGGAAGCATCATTGCTGTTACTCAGTGATGTCCTCCTTCCTTGGAACTAGACAATCTTTCTATTTCCAGAGACATCCCTATCTTGTCCTTTGTCTTCTCCCTAGAAAATGCAAGAAACTTCCCCCTGGGTAAGGACATTGTCATTATAGCCTAAAATTCCTCCAGAAAAGACAAAAGGCCTTGTGAGGATATGGTTGTCCTTCATGACTTTTGCCTAAAGAGGGTAACTCAGCCTCCACAAAAACCCAGATGTGTCATATGAAATGTTAATAATAAGTGTCTCCAGTAGGCAGTGTTGGAGAAGTGGCTAAGAAGATGCCCTTTGAGCACCTGGGTGGCTCAACTGGTTAAACGTCTAACTCTTGATTTTGGCTCAGCTCATGATCTCCTGGTTTGTAAGTTTGAGCCCTGTGTCAGGCTCTGCACTGACACCATGGAACCTGCTTGGGCTTCTCTCTCTCCCTCTTTCTGCTGTTCCCATGTTCCCATGTACATGCACATGCATATACTCTCTCTCTCAAAGTAAATAAACATTAAAAAAAAATAAAAAAGATGCCCTTTGAGGTTAATCCTGGTCCAACCACTTATTAATGGAGCCACTTAAGCAAGTCACTTAGCCTCTCTATGTCTGATTGTCTTATCCATAAACTTTGGATAATAATACCTACTTCATGGTAGGATTATGATAGAGTCAAATGGGATAAATTAAGTGTACCACAAACAGCCTCAGGCCCATCAGCCTGTGGATATAAATGAAGCAATATAATACACATATTGCACTGGCCTAGAGTCAATGTTCACATTACTTAATGCATTTCTGCGACCCATCCCAGTCCATCCCAGCCTTTATAGACTACAGTCCCTCCAGAAGCCAAGCTTGCCTTATGAAGAAACAAGGATGCTTTTTTCCCCATGCTGAATCACACTTAAGCTCAGAAGCAAGTCTACCTGTGCCTCATGGATAAAGAAAACAACTCCTCCAGCTTTGGCCTACAGCTCACCTTGGTCTTCTCCTTCAGGGCCAATGTGACTAACAGGCATCTTGCTGTTTTCTCCATCTCTCTCTGTCCCCTTGGAACCATGACTAATAGCTTTCTTAATTAAAAGCATTCTTCTCCCTCTGCACATCAACTCTAATGCTTAGGAGACTTCCAGCTCTACCATTGGGGAAGATCCAACCAGTCTTGAAATTCATTTAGACTCAGCTGGACCCAGGCTGCACCCATAAAGGGAGCCCAGTGTCTGGCACATGGTCATTGTGGAGTGGCTGGTCACAGAGATCCAGACACCGTCCTTGTTGCTCTATTCAACTTGTCTAACTGAAGACACACATCTGGGCTCTTCACTCCCATCTTTCTCTCTCTCCTATTTTTTGCTTCTTTATCTCTAGGCTCACAGGGATGCTATGTTCCTTTCCTTCCCCTCCATCATCCCTTCCTTCTTCCTGACTCCAGGTCTACCATAATGATGATCATATTAATCTCCTATTCTCTGAAAGAACTTTGTAGACATGTGTCCTCCAAGCTCAAATGCCATAGGACAGTGGGTCAGAGAGACACAGAAGGTCCTGGTTACATGACAGAAGCCTTACCTCCACCTTGTAGAGGTGATAGAGGTCCCATTGGACATAACAAAGCAAAGATCTACTACAAATTTAAAAAAGGAGAACACATGAATACAAGCTGTTTCAGCCACTGCCTGTGAGCTCTACAGCCTGCTGGGTATCCCAAGGTTGGTACGACAGTACTACCCTGAAAGAGCCACTGGGTGGTGGGGAAGGTGGGGGCAGGGATGCTATGACTATGGCAGCAATAGCCTCTGCACTTCACTAGCTGAACAAAGTAGAATTCACAGCAGTCACCTCTTTCAGACTTGCAGATAGCTCCAGTTCTAGCGTCCTGGCCTGTGGCTTAGTTTGTGGGACCCAAGCATGGCACTGGCCATCTTTCCTTCAAACTGATGAGACTAGTAAAGGTGTAGTTCCATTTTGCCTAGGCTTCCAGACTCTGAAAGTTCAGAGGTTCCCTTTCCTGACTCTGCCAAGCTCCTGGGTGCTTCCTAGCTCAGAAAGCTAATCTCACATGAAATAAAGCCTTGGGACAGGACCATGGGAAGGAGGAGGAATGAAGGTGGGGTTTGGGGTGGGGGGGCTGGTTCTTATTAGCCCTACTAAGACAGTTCCATTTTTCTCCACACCACTGTACTAAGGAAATAATAGCCCCTGTAATTTTCATTCATTTCCTTAGACAACATTTAACAAACATTCACTATGTCTACTACACCACCAACTCTGTGCTGAGCACTGGGGAGAGTGAGAAGACAAAGACCCAGGCCTCGCCCTTGAAGAGTGTATATAGCAAAGGAGAGAGAAGTGTGAACAATGGTTACAATCCTGTCTGAGTCGGACAAATAGAAATGGGAAGGGGCAGCATGGAGGCCAGAGGAAGCAGTGACCAGCTCAGTCATGACCCCAAGAAAAGTTTCCCAGAAGCAGAAATGCTTGAGATGGGGCTAAGAGGATGAGAGGTCCTGGATGGGATGTCAATTTAGCAGAGAAGTGAGGAAGGACAATTTACGCAGAGGGAGGTAAAAGCTGAAAAGTCACAGATACCTGAGGGATAGTGGCATGTTTGGGGATACGCTTAGAGGGGGACAAGTGCTTCCCAATGGCTATATCACTGTGGGAAAGGAGCAGGCTGGAAAGCTTGTCCAAACCAAATCCTTGAGGGGATTTCATTACACAGCTGCTAGGACTTTATCCTGGCAGCACTATCCCAGGGAATTTTCTGTGATGATGGAAACTGACATGGTAGGCACTAGCTTCTTATGGCTAGCCAGCACTTGAAATGTGGCTAATGTACTTAGGGAACGCAATTCCTAGTAATTTTCAAATTAACTTAAATATCAAAGCCACATGTGGGCAGCGGGTACCACACTGGACAATATGGGTGGATATCCCCAAGCATGCCTTCAACAAGCTTTCAGTGAGGACTACAGAGCATGCTGTGCTAGTCGCCAGGGACATGATGGTGAATACAAATGACACGATGTCAGCCATCATGGGAAAGACAGGTATTAATCAAAACATCACACCAATAAACTGTCATGTTGCAACTGAAGTAGCTATTATAAAAGAGAAGAGCGTGAGCGTGATATTATAACGTCTAAAGCTAGATGTGACCTAATCAGGGAGGTCAGTGAATGTTTCTCCGAGGAAGTCATATCTGCTCCGAAAGCTAAAGAATAAAAAGTTAACCAGACTTTGGGAGGACATTTCTGAGGGACAGAACATGCTCAAAGCATATTCGAAGGCCCTGTGGTGAGAAAAAAAATACAGCATATAAGAGAAACTGAAAGGTAAATGTGGCTGAGTTGGAAGGCGTCAGGAAGAGCAGGGTACATACGGGATGAGTGTAAACACACGGGCGGGGCCCAGACCTTGCGGAGGCTCCTAGACTATGCTAAAGGCTGTTGTTCTCCTTCCTTTCTAAGACTAAGAGGAAGCCAGTGGAGAACTTTAATCGGAAGTGGTTGTAAAGATGAAGAAAGATGGAGAGACAGCTTTTCGTCAGAGAAAGACTGGAAGGCAAAAAGGGCGGGTATGGATGCAGCATGGTTGCTGGGCGAAAGAGACAGGATATTAATGAAGACAGGCACCATTAAGCTGTGTTGACAAGCAAAGCCGAAGGTGTAGTGGCTTTTAACAAAAGGCGCCTTATTTGTTGCACATTCTGTTTCCATCTTGGAACAGATTTCACCCAGGAACCCAGGCTGATAAGAACAGCTACCCTGTCCAAAGTTCCCACCTTGCCAAAGGGAACTCCGGCAAGGGAGAGTCCCACACCAACAAATAAATGCTTCCACCTAGAAGTGACTCACATTGTTTCCACTTACAACTCATTGTAAACAACTAGTCACATAGCCCACCAGCACCATGGGAGAAGCCAGGAAGTATAACCCTGCTGTATTTTGAAAGGATAGGAAAATGAAGCTAGCCGGCAGATACCCCAAATGACTATCAAAAGGACAAAAGTTGAAGGAATTCATATTAACAGCCTCAACTTCTCTATAAATAGGAAGAAGAATCACCCTCTGAGGTAGAAGGCAGCCTCAAAAAAGTGAGAAAAAAAAGTTGAGGAAAAATTCCGTGGGAGATGGAAGAGACAGCTGAACAGTAGAGCTGATATCCCAGCCAAGACTGGAGAGATTGTAAATTCTCTGCCAATAGCCTGTGTTCTTAATAAAAATAGAAAATCTCTACCACAAAAATGGTAACATGCCAAGTCAGTGTCCTCCATGAACCTCAATTCCATGCTGTCAACTTTTTTCAAGATTTCTTCATACACACGGGGCCCTGAAGTGCACAAAACATGCCCACAGTTTTCCCCTCAGAGAATAAGACCAATGAGCTAGGGGTGAGCTGGGGGGCAGGGTGCCAACTGCACCCATATCACTGCTCTGTCTAAAGCTGGGCAAGGGCTCTAACCCCAGCAGAAGTCTCTTTGCTTCTTTCTTCCAAAAATCACCACCTTGTGCACATGGGACAGTCGTGCTGTGAATGGGCGCATTTTCCTACCTGGAAAAACGGCCAAGAGAAGAAAATAGAACGTGTTATGGTTGCGAGTCTGCCTGCTCAAGTTCTCTGCTTACTGAGTATGTGGCTGTAGTTAAGCAACCTAATCTGCTAGCCTGTACCAGGCTCCCAGGTAAGGTGGACCTTGATGCTCAAGAGTCTCCCGACCTAAATTTGCACTACAAGAGACAACGAGGTCCAGCAGAAGCACAAGTGACTGATGCCCCTCACCAAAGTGCAGTGGCCATGGGAAGGGACACTAGAGAGAGGGAAGATGAGGTTCTGTTTCTGGGGGTTCTGTTTCATTTCCTCTGTCTGCACAGAGCACAGGGACAGTGAGCAAAGGGTACCTGGGGACACCAGAGCTTTCTAGAGGACGTCTGAGAGTCCATTCAGACACTCACATGCTCTAAGCAGACATTCTCCCACTGTGTTTTCCTGCTGAGGCATCGTTTTACCAGATGCTCAGAGTTAAGAAGATCAGAGTTGTCACAAACACAGTCTGGCTGGTCAGGCACTACCCCAAACTGCACCACAGGGTGCCCGGTAGCTGCCGAACACTGTTAGAATCCATTGGTGTTGAAAGCATCAATCTGCATCCTCTTTGGGGATTCCTCTCAGCACTTGTGTAGCCCTAGCCTGACCACATGGCACAAAAATTATCAATGTCCATTAATCTGTCAGCTCAGAGGGGCTATCTTTTGCATAGATTAAAGGAAGTGTTGTTTTTCTCAAGCAGCAAATCTTAAGAAGGACTAATCCAAGTACGCATGTATCCCTTTTCTGCCTGGCAAAACTCTCAGAGGAAAAATAGAGTCTGTTGGACAGCAGTACAGTGTTGCATCTGGAAGCCTGACTGTGCATGTTCAAGTCCTAAGTCCTTCTCCTACTAGATATGTGCCCTCAGTTTCCTTACCTCTGTAATGAGAGCAAATAATACCTAATAAAATGATAATCGATGTTTATTAACACACATAATGCAGCCAGAACATGGTAAGTGCGTAATAAATGTTAGCTAGTGGAAGCTGCTTGCCATGGTGGTTTTACAAGTAGAACTACTCTTAAGTCTAAACCAGTGTTTCTCAAATTCAGTACTCTTGACATTTTGGGCCAGTTTTTTTTTTTTGTTTTTGTTTTTTTGTTTGTTTGTTTGTTTTTTGCTGGGGGCACCATCCTGTGCAAAGTTAGAAACGTCCCTGGCTTCCACCCACTAGATGCCAGTAGCCTTCTCCCCCCATGTTGTGTCAACCAAAAATGTCTCCAGATAGTCACTCATGTCCCTGGGGGAAAGGGTGGGAACAAAATCATTCCCTGTTGAGAATCTCTGGGATGGTTTTCAGAATCCAGGCCACAATCCCTTAACTACAAACCCCGGGGGCAGGGATTACAGTTCTCCAAGGATGTATTGCATCTCTCTAGACCAAATCCAAGGTTAAATCAAACTCAAACTCACTGTATCTCTTGGAACTAAATTCTCAAACTTAGCTGCACCATGAAACCACCTGAGAGCTTTATTCAAAAACACCAAAGTCGGTGCCCCACCCACAGAGTCTCTAATCCAATTCTTCTAAGTGGAAGCCCAGGGAATGTGTTTTCTAAAGGCTCTTATGATTCTAAATTTCGGAAAGACTGAGCTCCTGCAAAGTAGGACCTCTCCTCATTCATCTTGGTCTGTGAACAGTACTTACCCGGCACATAATGTACCGGCTCCCTGCTGAGTAAACGAATAGATGGGCACAAAGTGCAAAGTCATACATAGGCTTTAATCGTTCTCAAACTAAATATAACTCCTTATAATATTCAGATGATGTTCCAGGCTGGTCTTCAAGTATGAGGCCACCATCTCCACTTTCTCCATGATGACATGTGTCCTCTGGGGTTAGAACACCGGGAAAGAACTCTTACTATCCAAAGAAACCCTAACATTGGTTCTGGCCTGGCAGTCTTAGGGATGGAGCAAAGAGGTGGGTGGCTCCCAGGGTGTCCATGCATAGTCTCGGAGAGACCCTCTGGGGCCTTTGTCCCCCAAAGGAGGACTCAGATCACTTACTGTTCCACAGTGGATCTCAGGATTGCTCTCTGCACTCACTAGCATGAGTTGCTAGCCTACCCCCATATCCTGCCTCGCTGTTTTAAGAGGGAAAAGCACAGCACCTGAGGCCTCCTCTCTGCCCTTCCTCAGGCCTGCTGTGAATCATCTGATACAACTTCCTCTAAAGATCAGATACTACTATGCTTTTGCAAAAAGATTTCAGATCCTCAAAGTAACGGCTGTCACAATAGGGGAGAAAACTATTGCTTTTTGGTTATTTTGCTGCCTTTTGTTCAGCTCTTTCACTATATAAATATTTGCATGAAACGATAATCCTTTAAAGCATTTTTCTTCTTGGTTATCATGTTTCCTAGGCTACGCAGCCTTAGCTTCTGAAACTATCATGATATTCATCATGTGCTGCATTTGTTAAAATAGTCAGTCTGATTATTATTACATCCTGATTTGGAGGTTAACAAGAAGAGAAGAATTTGAGGAGCATTCAAGGGAGTAACATAAATCCCCAGTGCCTCCAAGAAATAGATGCAAATCAGATGCATTTACTAGCCCAAAGTGGAAAGCACAACAAGAGCCATTTTCAAATTGTCACTTTTATCCCAGAGTCAAACAGATCTTAGAAATGATAGTCCCCCCAAGGACCTGTGACTAACTCCAGTAATTAAGCTAAAGACAAACTCTCATTATTTCTGTACTAAGTGGTCACATATAGATTCAGAGTCTTAACGAGCATTTGATCTTTTATATGTTCCTCCCATTATGTACCATAATGCATTATTCTTTTATTAACATTCATCTGCCTAAGGTCATTTGTAAATTCCTTGATGGAAGGGGAGTTTTTTAAGTATAATTGTGGATGAAAATCTGTGCTTAATAGAGATCCCTTGACTTACATAATCCAGGCCATAGGCATACTGTACTTAAAAGATTGGAATAGCCTCCAAATGTTCTTCTTACCTCTTCCCTCCTCCCCCTGCCCCACACACAAGCTACAATTACAAAATTTTTTAAGTAATCAGATCCTGTCACACCCCGCTCCCTTCTTCCATCTCAAAGGGAACAAGCCAGGTGGAGTCCCTGCCCTCAGGAAGCTTTCAGACTAATAATCCTCACTGTAAGAAGCAGAGCCTGAGACAAGGGTCCTTGTGCAAGTGAGCAATCTTAGAAAAATCCTACAATGAGGGGGCAGAAGCTGGAGAAGAAGCTAATCTAAGAAGTGATTTCAGTGAAGCTAACTTCAGCCTGATCTCGTGGGAGAGCTCTGATGTATGAGTAGCACCGTAGGGAAGCAAGGGGCATCTTTATCAGTCAGTCATTACTTGCAGGTTGCCCCCAGGGGAGAGGCATAACCTGCCAAGCATTTCTGGGCAAAGCAGCTTCCAGGGGCAGAGGTAAACTTCTGGAGAAGGGTTCATCAGTGAGCCCTCAGCAGCCAACACCCCCACGAGCAGGGGATGGGAGGGCCTAACAGGTAAAGAGATCTAGGCGGGCCACCACCACCATCTTTCATGCCGTTAAAGTGCTTAAAATCCAAACTACTAACCGTGCCCTACAAGGTGCTTCATGGCTTAGCCTCTGCTTCCTCTCCAAATTCACCTCACACCAAGCTCACTCCTGCTCACTCATCTCCAACTACACTGCCTCCTTCTCTCTCCCTTCAACACTCCATACTAATGCCCAACCCAGAGAAGTTATTGATGCCTTTCCCTCATATATCTACTGGCTGGACCTTCTTCATCATTCAAAACTCAGATCAGCTATCTCCTGAGAGACACCTTCTTGATCATTCTATCTGAATGTCACCATGTTGCTCCCTCCCTCATCAGCCACTGTCTATCCCAGTACGTGTTCTGTTGTAGTATCATTTGTTTACTTGTTTACTGTCTATTTCCCCCAACACACTAAACTCTGTGGCAGCAGCTCACCTCTGTATCCCGAGCCTATAGCAGACCCTAGCAAGCAAGAGATACTCAAAATTATTTACTGAGTAAACGGCTGAGTCACTGGATGAAACATACCTGAGTTTTCTTCCAGGTTTTATTTTTCTGAAATACAGTAAAATCTCATGTTCTAGATGACGTGCATTCCTAAAAACTGTTGAGGAAACTCTCAGGGTTCTCTTGAGAATCAAACAGCAAAGTAGCCTATGATGAGTTATGAATATTAGCTATTATTTGTCTCATTCTTGGACTCCTATAACTATTGGCAATGAGTCCATGGAAACTCAGATCGCCACTAACATGGTTATTTTATGAATAAATGAATGTATGTGAGAGAGGGAGGGAGAGGAGGGAAGGAAGGAAGGGAGGGAGGGAGGAAGGGAAGTTATTTAAATATAAAATACCACTACTTGATTAATAAAGTTCATAATATTTTGGCCCAAAACTGAATCCTGAAGAAATTATCAATTTTTATAGTATTATTCCATAATAAACCCATCTGATGTATCATCATTTGATTGCTTTGCTTGCTCTCCTTCTAATAGGTGTTAGCTCTTTCTGAACAGGCAAATTTGCAAACTTCAAGGAGGAGATAATCATATGACACCTGTTATCAGCTACATCTGTGAGCATTAAAAAGAAAGACCCAGCCCCTGGCATCAGGAGCTTACCTCCTAAAGGGCTACCCAGACCTCAATTCAGCCCTTTATCTAACAAAGAAAGGAAAGATTAACTCGCAAAAATGATGTGGGAAAACTTTAAGGAAGAAGAAGGGGTAGCTTTCGAGTCAAACCCTAAAAGATGGGTCAGAGCTCAAAAGAAAAGGGGAATGAAGATGTTCCAGACAAAGAAATGGGAGGGAAGCACAAAAGTGTGATAATGTTTGGAGAATTGCAGATGGTGAGAGTGAAGGCATATGGGAAGAGAAGAGCCTGGGGAGGAAGGGACAAGATGGGAGTGGCAACTGGAGACCAGAAGCCTGAGGTCAGAGAAAATGCGGCCTGCTAGGGATGTGGGGCCAGATGTGACAGGCTATGAGGATGTGCTGAAATGTATGACCTTCATTCCATAACAGAAATGGAATCAATGACATTGTCTTTACAGGTTGCCTTTATAATCATACTTACTTCATTTGTTCCACAAACAGCCTAAAAATAGGAAAAAATTTTAAAAGGAAAAGAATAATCTACAATCGTGTCCACATGTTGATTGTTTTCATTTCTTGACATGCCTCCAACTATTTCCCATACAGACACATGTATTTACATACTTACAACCATAGGGTAAATAATTCTGTGATGTAATTCACCTAGCATTAGAACACTTCTCTATTTTTTTCTGTAATTATTATTTTTATGACAGGATAAGACTCATGTATCACAGTTTATATCTTGTCTACTGATAGACATGTGCTTTTTTCATAGATTTATATTTTTCTATTATCTTCATACATATCATTTTCTTTCCTTCTTTTTGTTATTTCCAAAAACTGAGTTTGTGAGAGTGAGGCTCCTGGGTCAAAGGACACAAATATCTGTGGAACACATATTGCAAAATTATTTTTCAAGGGCTACACTATTTTTCAATATCAGCAGTATTATACAACTGAGCCGGTTTCATCGGTACTTTGCAAGTATTAGATATATTAAAATGTATTCCTCTGGTCACTATGCAGATGAGCATTTTCTACGTGAATTCTCCCCACCCACAGCCATTCACTACACACCACCACCAATATCCTTTAGCATTTGCATATTGGAGCCTTGACCTTTTCAAAGGTGACATGAATGGCTCTTGTGCAATACAGAACTTTTTACATATATTTGTGGCTAAGTGCTAGGTCATGACTGGAGGTAGCCTTGTTACCATAAGACAGTTCGAGTAGCAGGGTTTGATAGTGTATAGAACGGGAACTAAGATGCTACTGGAAGAGTCGAATGGGAGGTGATGTGGGCCTAAAGTAAAGTGGTAGCGGTGTTCATGAAAAGAAAGAAGAAATCTTGCATAACTGGTTTTTTGGAAGTAGAAAATGGGGCTTTGCAATCCAGCACACAAATTCAACCTAGAAGTTTCTGTGGGAGTCTGGCCTATCAATCACAGGACAGACTGTATTACTCAGATCCCTAAATTGCCCTAACAGAGATTTCACTTAGGTGACAGAGGGTATTGGAGGCCATCTTGGAGCCTAGGGGACTTTGTGATAGGATGCGGCAGTGCAGAGCCCTGGGCCCACATGGGTGGGGGAAGGACTAGGCAGAGGACAAGGAGAGAAATAATCAGAACTCAAGAGAAATGCTCAGGAAGAACACATATAGAGTATTTCTCTCTCAGGAGTGCCAGCCCTGTCCCCACACTTCATGTGCGTGCCTCAGCCTCACAGCCTTGGTCACATGTCCCCATATTACTGATGAAGGTATGGGGGCCCAGAGAGGGAACGCAACTCTCCAAAAGTTGGGCAACTGGTACGAAGTAGAAGAGGAATTCCAACTTAAATCCCTGGTCTCAAAGCCTCTGTTCTTAGCCACCAGACTGTGCTGGGACCTGAGGGGTTAAGACCAGCTTCCCCCTCCCCCCAGAGGGTGCCAGAAGAATTGCCAAAGGGAAGAGGCATGGGGGGCAAGTGAACCCACAGAGTCAGGTGCTCCTACACAACCCACAAGCCCTGTGCACAAAGGCAGAGAAGTGCCGGAAACTGGAGGAAGTCTCTGGCTACAGAAGCTAACTCAGCCAAGATCCTCAGAGAAACTAAACCTCTCAGTGGATCCTTCAGTTTCCCTGGATTATTTTCAGTGGATGCAAAATAGTACTTGGTTTTCTAACAAGGACCCTCATTCAATGAGCAAAAAGATGTTTAAATGTTCACTAATTTGGAAGCTGCTTTCAGTAACCAGCATGCTGAAATTTAGTGCTATTAAGGCCCATTAGGGAGGATTTATAAAGACAGAATTCCAAAAACCAGATCCGTCAGCACCAGTTACAGATCCCTAGCCGATAAGAGCCCACTGGCCAGAGAAAATGGTGTCCTATGAGGGTGGGGGACATACACGTATATATGTTCTATTGTAATTGTAACTGGTTATTATATTTATGAACATTGCACATATGTGCACAACTATGTAATACTGTTGTTAAAGACTTCTTCCTGAAATAATGGGCTCCCTCCCAGAAAATCAAAGAGTGCATGATTCTGTGGAAAACCAGACCTTTCAACGTGTGGATCATGGTGAATCTTTTCTAGGTGGAGGAGGGGTTAGAATCATGAGCTCTGGATTGAGACAGCCTGAAGTCACCTTAAGCAAACCACTTAACCTTGTTTTTCCTTCATCTCTAAAGTACGGGTCATAATGCGTGCCTTATAAAGGCCTAGAACATAGTAGGTACCTGATAAATGTGGACGACTAGCACATTGCAAATGCTATCTTTCAGGAATTATTCTAATCCACAGCAGGTACTAGTTACAGGACTGGCTACACATTATCTAGGTAGCAGGCACAGCACAGCCCGCTCCAAGGTATTATAATCTATTATTAGAAAACAGTTTTCTATTTCTAACCTTAATCTGTTCCGTTGGAAATGTCATTTTATTATACTATTAAAATTTTATGTATATAGATACATAGTACTATACATGTAATTAGTGGAGAAACAGATATAACCAGTATGAATTTGCTTCAGGACTCTTGGGTTAAGAAATCTCATACGTGGAATGGGAGTATTTGGGTGGTTGACATCTTGGTTGTGTGACCTTAAACAAGTGACCTAGCCTCTCTGTGCCTCAGTTTCCTCACTTGCTTAAGAAAAAACATAAAAGGGGCGCCTGGGTGGCTCAGTCAGTTAAGCGTCTGATTTTGGCTCAGGTCATGATCTCGCGGTCCGTGGGTTCGAGCACCATGTCAGGCTCTGTGCTGACCGCTCAGAGGCTGGAGCCTGTTTCAGATTCTGTGTCTCCCTCTTTCTCTGACCCTCCCCTGTTCATGCTCTCTGTCTCAAAAATAAATAAATGTTAAAAAAAAAAAAAAAAGAAAAGAAAAAACATAATGGCGTCTATGCCGTAGGATTAGTGTGAGGATTAAATTAACACATGAAAATCACCTAGAATAATGCCTGGTGCATCATATATATCCAATAAATGTTGGCTCCCTAACATTTTTTACTTTTCTAAGCCATGTGAAATCTGGCCCCATATCTCCTACCCAGGTGGCCAGAAAATCCTGTTCTCAGTCACTGTGGAGCATCCTCCTCTGTGTCACACCACAGTCCTGAAAACTCACCTGTATACCCAAAGGAGGGCTCTTGGCCTATCCACTTCTTGTGGATACCCACTGCCCCTAGCACGCACTGATCACCACCATCTGCCCAAGATGTAGCTCCATCTAATTCCATTTAACAGTTTGTTTGAGCAGTGACTCTGTCCCAAATAGTGTAACAGGTGTTGGGAATACAATAACAAAACAGAACAAACAGAAGTCCCTTCCCTCATGGAGCTTCCAATGAAGCAGGATCTCTGGGCCAGACTACTGCTGGGGTCCTCCCTTTCCACAAAGAAGCCACTTGGCACTGGTAAATCCCCCAGCACTCTGGAATGACCGCCATCTGGGGTTCTTTCTACCTATGGGGCAGAGTTCAAGGGCAATCTGATGTGTATACCCCACAGAAAACTCATAAAGCCCAATTTCTTCTTCTAGTCTCAGGAAGCATCTCTCCAATATCAGATACCCTTCTCCATCCCCTCCCCCTCACTAGACCTTGATACCCCAAAATGGCCAGCATGTGGTTTTTGGAACCAATCCCAAGAACTGCGTACTTCCTCCTGAACCACAACTACTTGGCTCACAGAATCCTCCTGGACACCTCCACAGGAGGTAGAAGGCCAATCATTCTCCTGTCATGATACTTCAGCTGAGAAAACATGACAGGCTCATCTCCCAGGAAGGTTATTCTTTTTATTATTATTTTTTTGAGAGAGAGAGAGTGTGGGCATGCATAGGGGAGGGGCAGAGAGAGGGAGAGAAAGAATCGCAAGCAGGCTCCACACCCAGTGCACAGCCCTGTGCGGGGATTGATCCCATGACTGTGAGATCATGACTGAGCTAAAATCAACAGTCGGCCACTCAACAAATTGAGCCATCCAGATGCCCCTCCCAAGAGGGTTATTCAGACACCCAGTGATGCAGAGGAGATTAAGGGAAGGGCATCTACACCTCAGTGGGCAGGAGGCGGTATCTGGGTTACAGAGGTATCCGAGGACAGGAAGACAGAGAACAGACTATCAGGTCTGAGGAGTGGAGGAAATTAACATGATTTTGAGAAAGCAATTGCATCAGAGTTCAGGGACCAGATTTCAGATAGTCCAGAGGCTGTGGGGAAGGTCAAGAACACAGGTGAGAGCCAGCTGCGATTAGGAGGAACATTCTTCTGTGAAGGAGAGGGGGAGACGAAAAGAGGATGAGCGTCCCAGGAGAGAAGAGTTGAAAGCTGTGGAGGGAGCTCTCACCCAATAGTCCCATGGAGAAGGAGGTAACACGGAGAGCTGGGACTGAAAGCAACACAAGCGTTCAACTTATCTTCTGGTGCTTAACACTCAGTGGCTTAAAAAAACAACAAATACTTTTATCTGCTTACAATTCTGTGGATCAGGAAATCTGGCATTACTCAAGTGAGAAGTTCTTACGGCCACAGTGCATCAGCTGGAGTCCTTTGCTCAGCTGTATCAAATTGGTGTAAGCTAACTGGTGGTTAGGCTGAAATGGAAGATTCTAGAAGGCTTCACTTACATGTCTGGCACATGAATGCCCTTTTATGTAGTGTGTTTCTCTCTCTTCTCCTCTCCTCTCTTTCTCTCTCTCTTCCTGCCTTCTCCCCCTCCACATGGCTATGTTGCATTTCCTAACAGCACAGTGATCTCAGGGGGGTGGTCTCCTATGGGCAGTTGTCTTTGAAGAGGGAGCTTTCCCAGGAGTGAAGAGATGCTGAAGACCTCTAAGGTCCAGTCTTGGAAAGTTCTGCAGCATCACTTCTACCACATTCTGTTGTTCAAATAGACCACTGAGAGCTAGCCCAGCATCAGTGGCAGTGGAAATAGATCCCACCTCTGTCACACTGCAGAGCATGTGAGACGGGAGAGATTATTACCACTATCTTTAGAAATGCCATCTACCCCCAGGTGGAAAGAAAGGGTTAGACTTCCTATTTGTGGGGGCACATGGTAGAGTTAAGGAGATGAGCTAGAAGATTCATAGATTCACTCATTCATTCATTCATTCATTCATTCAGCAAATATTTATTAAAAGGCTACTACATACTGGACACTGTTCTGAGTACTATGAACATAATGCAATTTAAAAAAAAAAGTCCTTGCCATTATGGAGCTTACCTTGTAGTGCAGTGACAGATGATAAACGTGTATCATAAAGTCTGGTGGTTACCAAGTGATATAAACAAAGCAGGGTAGGGGAGCCTGGGTGGCTCAGTCGGGTTAAGCGTCTGACTTCGGCTCAGGTCATGATCTCATGGTCCGTGAGTTCGAGCCCCGCGTCGGGCTCTGTGCTGACAGCTTGGAGCCTGGAGCCTGCTTCGGATCCTGTGTCTCCCTCTCTCTCTGACCCTCCCCCATTCATGATCTGTCTCTCTCTGTCTCAAAAATAAATAAACATTAAAAAAAAAAAAGCAGGGTAAGAGGCAGGAAGGGACTGATTGGCAGGTAGAGGGAAGACTTCTATTTTGGTCAAGGTGGTCAAGTGAGACCTTAGTATGTTTCAGGAAGAGTGGGGAGTGGAGCTACATCACACTGAAAGAAAAAGGAGATTGGCAGGATGGGAAGTATGCAAGAACCAGATTATCAAAAATCTCAAAGATATGGGAAGAAATGTTCTTTTTCTCTACCCATAGTGGGCAGTCATTGATCAAGCCTCTTGTCCAGATGAAGGGAGCTCAGTTCTTAGAAGAAATCCATCCTTACTGGCCCCTTCCCTGTTCTTGGGGAGTTGAGGAGAGGGGAGATTACAGAATCTACCATCATCCCTGTGTCCTCTGACCCAGGTCTACCCTTCTGGATTCTCAGAGCTTAGGAAGGTGTCTTTGCTATATGTCGGACATTATAGCAACCAGAAGCTATCCAAACTTGGTCTGGAAATAATATACAAAGAATTCTGCAAAGCTCCAGATGGCTTTGTAAATCCAATTAAACTCACAACTGGCCCAGAAACTTTCCCCATCATAATTACATTATTGGTCATTAACATTTAAAGAAGTTGCAAACAGAATCCTGGACAATGCAATAAATTATAATTGTCTGCTGGGCAGGTTCCATGAATCAGGTGCCTCTGGAGCCTTTTGAGACTGTCTGATGCTGTAATTTAAATGATGTTGTTCTGCTCTTTGGTAAATGGGAGTACAGCGGGGGCGGAAGTGGGGACAAGTGTGTGCATACAATCTACATTATGGGTTCCTGCCCATGTATCTAAAAATGAAAGACTATTAGCTGCCAAGACACCCTGTTTTTCTGAGGCACGTTTAGTCTCCATGTTAGGGTGATGCAAGACTCCTGAGCAGCTCCTACCTCCTACTGCTCTCCAAAGGTCATCCACCCTGAGCTATCTTCATCTCTCCTGACACGCTAGGTTCCGAGGCATCACTAATAAAACAACAATCTATTAAGTGCTTAATCTGTGCCCTTAACCATACCAAGTGCTCTGAATACCCTCATTCAGCGCACCATCAATATCGTCATCCCCACTTTCCAGATGCAATAGCACTGCCTGAGAGGCAAAGTCAAGATTTAAAGCAAGATCTATCTGACTTAGAAGCCCAAATTCTTTGCAGGTCCTTCTTTTCAGAATGCCCTTTCTGACCCTCTTGATGGTCTCCTAACAGACTCTCTAGCTCAGCTCAAAAAACCCTCCTCCTCCAGGAAGCCTTCCCTCACTGCCCCTCCGTATCCCCTCTTGGGATGGGTGCTTTTCTCTGCTCTTTCATAGCATCCTGATAGCACTGCTACAGCACCAACTGAGCTACAATGAATCTTCCTGTTTACCAGTCTCCATGACTAGACTTAGAGGGCCATGAAAGCCAGAACATTATTTTTAACCTTTGTGTTTGTGGTATCTGGCTCAATAGGTATTTTCTGGACGAGCATATGGGTGAATGGATGGATGGATGGATGGATGAAGGGATGGATAGACAGATACAAATTTATGCATACATACATACATGTAAGCTTAAACATATCACAATTGCTTATGAGATTCAGTTTCAACTTCTGAAGAATATGAACATTCTGAGAGAAATAAAGACGTTATTGCCATGGGTTGATTAAAAACAAAAACAAAAAACAGCACCCAAAGTAAGACCAAAATTAACTCACCAGGAAATTTTCTACATATATATACCTTGGGGTGTGACCCCTGAATGACAAAGGGCACTAGTGTCTCTTCAAATACTAAACAGAAGTGTCAAGGGGACCTTTCCATTGGTTGCTGAATATTCATACCCATCATTTGACATGTAAGAATGACAGCCAGCGGTCACCTGCATGACCAGGGTTTGCCTCCACCAGAAATAAACACTTCAGGTTTCCCAGTGTCTGGGATGTGATAAATTTCCAGATTTCCTGGGGAAACAAAAGGTGCAACTGGGGATGTCCAGGCTGGAAGCATTAGTGACAGAGCAGACACAGGTACCACCAAGAGGAAAATACAGCAACCTTTGCTACGTATCTGGCTAAGGTGTGTGCCAGGCTTTCCATCAAGTAACAATGTCCCTTCAAGTATCAGATGATAGAAATGGAAGCACGACATCAAGAATTAGGAAACACCCCTTAAAAGTTGTCTGTGTGCTCCAGATGTGGAAAATCATGGTAGCTGTTGGGGAGGGAATATTCATCATAGATACACTCTACTGTTTGCATGGGGCCCAGAACTTTGTGAGAACTAACCTGAACATTGTCTACACTGGGTTTCACTTTGTTGTCAGGTTGGTGCTGGGAAGCGGAAGAGCAGGAAATAAGGTTAATGTTAAGGAAAGACTGAAAGACAAATTCCCAGAAACGAGAAGTCTGGGAAAAACCTGAGTGTAGGGGCAAACAGGAGTTGAGAGTTCAGCATGAAGTGGTCTTCAGGTCCTCCCTGACCTCCCCATAAGCCAAGACAAGCTAACTTTATATAGGGAGCTAAGAGTACTGGCTCAGGTTTTCACACCTTTGTCCATCTGGCTTTTGGGAAACTAACTCATGTAGTCAAATGGAGGTGACATGAATAAGACGAGTAATCTACTTGGGATCATCAAAACAGAATTATGCAGGCCTGAACCCTGAGAAGGAGAAACTGTGGAACAGTGGAAGGCATCACTTCACCCTGGGCATTAGTTCCAGTGACTCTATTGAGGGAGTGCCCTCTAGAAAAGATGGGCATGAGAAGATACAGGCATTTCTGGGGTAGACGGATGGAAATGTGGAGATTAGACATGATGGTGAGCAAGTGGCCACATGTCCTGAGAAAGTGGATGGCCCTCACAACAAAGGCATTCGCGGTCTTGAGGAATTCAGCGTCCACTACCCCCCAGGCCAGCAGCAGAACTGCAGGAGAAAGAAAGTCATGAGAGCAGAGGGCAGAGGGCTAAACACACTACAGAGGTAGGTGCAGGCCAGCCCAGGAGGCGTCCATGCAAGCAGAACAACAGAATAACGAGCTGACGGTAGGACAGCCAGAACAGAGCTACAGGGACACAACAGCAGCTGTACCTATGCACTGGATCAGCCACCTGGGGACACTTCAGGGAACATTTAGTATGTGACTCAAGTAGAAACACAGAGGAGGCCATCATAAAAAACTGCTTGCCATCCAGCCTGAAAGGGCTCTGACGTAGCAAGTTTTGGAAATTCACAATCTTCCCAAAGGCAAAAAACTTGACCGCCTCACTTACTACTATATTCTCCACACCTTCAGGTGCTTGGTGCAAAGTATCAAATAGCATTTATTACATGTCTGGTCTGGTCGTTGGACAGACAGATGCATGTCAATGGGGCTGGTCTGTACTCACCAGCTGACAAGACTGTTAACATTTGGGTCACATTTCTTATTCCTGAACCAAGGGTTTTTCAAGATTTATGTCTCATATTATCAAAATACTGGTAATGGTATGTCAAGATTTATTTCAAGATTTATGTCTCATATTATCAAAATACTGGTAATGGTCACATTTCATAAGTGTTGAAAATTCCTAAGTTTAAATTTTAAAAAGCTTAAATTTTAGGGGCACCTGGGTGGCTCAATCAGTAAAGTGTCCAACTTTGGCTCAGTTCATGATCTCACAGTTCGTGGGTTCAAGCCCCACGTCAGGCTCTGTGCTGATAGCTCACAGCCTGGAGCCTGCCTCAGATTCTGTGTGTCTCTCTCTATGCCCTTCCCTGCTCAGGCTCTGTCTCTCTCAAAAATAAAATAAACATTAAAAAAAATTTTTAATAAATAATAAATAAAAAGTTTAAATTTTAAAAGACACTAAATCCTGAGTGTGCTTTAAGTGTAAAACTGCATATACAAATAAAAGCATCAAGTAAAAATAAAACATGGGCAAAATATATGTTACACATACACGAGCATTATAATATAAATTCATAAAAGACGAAATTAATTTAAAAATTTTTTTCAACGTTTATTTATTTTTGGGACAGAGAGAGACAGAGCATGAACGGGGGAGGGGCATAGAGAGAGGGAGACACAGAATCAGAAACAGGCTCCAGGTTCTGAGCCATCAGCCCAGAGCCTGACGCGGGGTCGAACTCACGGACCGCAAGATCGTGACCTGGCTCAAGTCGGACGCTTAACCGACTGCGCCACCCAGGCGCGCCTCAAAATTAATTTTAAAGTGTGATTTTTAAGTAATTACATAAAGGTAAAATGTAAAGTGTGATTTTAAAAAGTAAAGCATATCAAATACATCATTGCTGAATTATATGCATGTACACTTCTCTGCAAGACAAACTTGAAAATTTTGGTATCATAAAGTTGTAAGTCAACTCCAAAGAGCTCCTTCTGATTTCTTCATCTGCAACTGACCTAATATTTTAGTAGATAATTTGATAAAGCCTTTTTGGAAAATGCATGACCACTTCACCCTACTACCTACCACTAGTTCCATCAACATAGGAAAAGAATTTTTGTTTTGGTTGAAACCTGTGTCTTTTATTTCAAGAAAGTATTTCCAGTCTTTGCTTTCTTTTATTTCACTAAATATAGATGCAGATTACCTTTATCAAAATCAGTACCTTTAAATATATGTTCTCCTTGTTGATAAAGTCTTAGAACTAGAATAAGAATTATTCTGCAAGAAAAATTGAAATCAAATTTCTTCCTCTACTTAAAAACCATGAAAACTGTAGGTGAATATTCTGTAAGTGAGCATACCTTTGATTGATAAAAAAAATTAATGTTTTATATAATTCTTTGGACAGGGCTTAACATGTACATGATTTGTATTTCTTTTATTACAGAAATAAAATATTATACCAGAATAAAAACAACAGTATTTTGGCACTTCAAAATTGAACCATAAACCAAAAATTGAACTGCATTTTCTGAACCCCTGAAAAATCCTTTGAGTCAGGCACGATTAGGGTCATTTTATAGATGGAGAAACTGAGACCTGAGAAGTTAAGCCACTCAGTCCCTCACCAGTCAGTGGTAGAGCCAAGATTTACCCCAGGTGGACTGACCCCAAAGCCAGTGCATGTTCTACGCCCCCATGCGTCTTTACACCTAAGGCACAGCAAAGCCACCAGGAAAAGTCTGCAGAGTTACGGATCCAACTTGGGAACATTATTCAGTCAGAACTCAGGCTCAGAGAATTATGTGAAACTACAGCTCTTCTAGTAAGTTGTGTCAGGTGGGATTTGGCAAGAGACCCAAGATACTAATTAGGTCCTCAGCAAAGCAGTTTTTTTTACTGGAGTCTGTACTTTTCAATGCTGTAAATCTGTGCTTAGGTGGCCTCGACATTAACCTAGTCCCTGGCAAAGTGGTGACCAGGCATTAAGCAACTACTCAATCAGCTGCTGCTGCTCTTGTCTTTATGCAGGAGAGAGCACCCAGGATTTTGTCTTTGGTGTGATGATTTATTCCATTTAGGAAGATAAAGTTGTTGAGGAAACTGGCTTGAGTCCTTCCCCTTATGTATTCCTGATTTTTATCTCCACTGGGACTTGGCTGGCCCACAGACAGAAACTCAGAGAGATGAGAGTTCTAACAGCATCTGAAATCATGAGGTCCCTGGGTCTCTGTGGGCTTGGAGAAATCACTGTGGTCCCTTGTGCTTTGACATGTATCCCTGATTTAAAATCTACTTTGTGGGAATACAGGGTAACAGTTCTAACCACTGTCTTCGAAGTCAGAGTGGCCTGGTTTCAAGTCTAGACCATGTCATGATCGCCTTTGTGATTACAGGCAACTTCCTGAAGTTCTGTGTCTCAAACTTCCATCTTTAAAATAAGAACATAATTGGGGCACCTGGGAGGGCTCAGTGGGCTAAGCGTCCAACTGCAGTTCAGGTCATGATCTCACAGTTCATGGGTTCAGGCCCCGTGTCAGGCTCTGTGCTGACAGCTAGAGCCTGGAGCCTGCTTCACATTCTGCTTCTCCCTCTCTCTCTCTGCCCCTCCTCGGCTCGTGTTCTGTCTTTCTGTGTCTGTCAAAAATAAATAAATGTTAAAAATTAAAAAAAAAAAATAATGACATAACAACAGCCATCTCAAGGAATTGATATGAGGGCTAAATAATATGGTGACTGTTAAGGACAAAGCATGACATACAATAGATGCTCAATAAACATCAGCTATTCTTTTTTTAAGTTTTTATTTATTTTGAGAGAGAGCATGTGAGAAGGGAAGAGAGAGAGGGAGAAGAGAAAATCCCAAGCAGGCTCTGCACCGTCACCACAGAGCCTGACATGAGGCTCGAACTGATGAACAGTGAGATCATGACCTGAGCTGAAACCAAGAGTCAGACGCTCAACCGACTGAGCCACCCAGGTGCCTGCAGCTACTCTTTATTATAATAATAATTATTATCATTATTGTGTGAATATTTCTGGATTTATGTTAGCTTGCAGTGGTAATGGCATACGTAGAAATTAAACAATCCTCATCCAATCCAAAAGAAAATCCTCAAACCCTACTTTAGTCTCATGCTTCAATCTTCTCCTGCACAAGAAAACAAAAGCCTGGTTTAGTTTGTATCACCTCTCCCTGTTTGCCTTCTAGTAAAGATGTGAAGACAGTTAAGTGTTCATCAGAACCTGAGTAATACAAAATTTGTTATATTTAGAAATTGTTCTGAAAGATGAGTCACAGAGAAAATCATAAAGCAAATCTTAGAGGCTTCAGAAGAGCACACGATTTATCACTCAACAAATGTTTAAGATTATGAGCACCTGTTATGTGCAAAACATAAGGCTGCACACTCTTGGGGATACAGACAGTTGGTTCCTTCAAAGAGCTTAATAACAGTGGAAGAGATAAGATGTAAACACAATAGTACAGCTCTTCACGACTTGACCCTTAAGCCATGACTGCCAAGTGAGTGGGCCATAGAACAAGACCCAGAGGCATCCAAGACATCTCAGGGGGTTGAGGGAATTGGCAGAACTTGAAAGTGGGAGAAAGTTGTGTCTCAAAGGCTTATTAGGAACTGAATCAGAGAAGGGCAAGATGAACACAGGCAGGTAGGCTACACTGGCCATGTTTGGGAACAGTATGTAGAGCAGCTTGGCTGGAGAGGAAGGTCCAAGAAGGTGAAGAGTTGAAGACAATCTAAGAAGGTTTGCGAAACGCTGCCTCCATTTCTGCTATGGTTTCAGGCTATGACATAACCCTTAGTGGGGACGACAGAGTCACTGCCCAGGTATGGTGAGTGGCTTCTCTGTGGCATTGCGAAAGAGCAGAGGCAGTCATCTGGAGCTGGCTAGAAGCTCACTCTGAGCCCACAGTGGGACTCTGGCTGTGAGAGTGAAGGCAGACTGGAAACCAAGTTTCGTCATCAGCACCCTCTGCGCTCAGGGCTGTGGGAGGACTCCTGATGAGCACTGGAAAATCATATACTTAGCATTCGCCTCCACGAGAGTCAGGCAAGGCCCCTTGCCATTGCACCTGCACTCAGGAAACGGCTCACCCACAGCCCTGGGAGAAGTCCAGCACCATTCGTTTAGGTCTCTGTGCCCCGGAGACTAAAGCGCAGGCTATTCATGAACAACTGTCTTCATCGGAAAACCATTCTGTCTCTGGTAAGAGAGAAGCTAAGTCAGAGATACAGTGCTCAGAGTAACCCACCAGTTTGGGGCATTTATGTAATTCCAGTTGGTCTGTGAAATTGGAGGACTGCTTAATTTAAGGTGGGAGAGAGTTTCTTGTGTCCTGCTGTCCCTGGAAAACAGGCACAGAGAACAATGGAGTAAGCTATTCAACTCATCAGATGATATCAAACCTTCATAGGGGTGAAGAGCCTTCAGAAGTGCTCATCTCCTCTTGCGGCACAGCAGATTTGCAGGATGGCTCAGTGAGTAGCCAGCTGCCTGGCAGGACACCCAGCTGTAGGAATACCTAAGAAGCATGCCAGGGCTGGTTAAGCTTGCGGGTGCACATGTGGAAGATGAGGTAGGGGAGGCCGGAATGGAGTGAGAAACATCTATCTGTACAGGCATCCAAATGGATTCTCCCATGAATGAGAGGGATGTCTGAAAGACACTTGACTAGTAAGAAAATGGAGAATTTTGAAAATGGCACTGCAAAAGGTGGGGACAGTGAGGCAGTGTGCTGAGGCAATGCATACCAAACAAAGAAGCAAAAATCCCCTAAACCTGAGTGCCAACACCTATGTCCCTTGTTGGCTCATTTCCTGGGTAGCCCCTCCAGATAATGGTATGAATTTTTTCCTGATAACATCTTTAAACTTCTAGTTCCACTGCCTTCTGAAATGAAGCAAGTTGTTGTTATTGTTCTCCTATCTCCTGGCACGTCCACAGTGAAAATAAGTTCAGTTGAGACGTGAATTCAGTCATCTGTCTGTTCATTATGTCTGCTGGAGACCAAGCAAACTTTCAGCCTTTTATATCCATATGCCTATTCCAGATGTGGTGACACAGCCAGAAGTGCTGGGAATCTACCAAACAACTGGGATGATGAGTATGGAAGGTCTGTAGATGGTTCCAGGTTTTCAGTCTGAATCCACCTTCTAGCTATGCCATTTACTCATTCAAAGAGCACTGCCTGAGTACCCATTCATTGAGCACCATACTAACTAAGGACCATAGGAGCCAACCAGGAGGAGTTTTCTCTCTGGTAAAGGATCACCCAGGCATATAACTATGACAAAAGGGAGAGACTAAGAACTGCATGAGAGGAGAAAGAGAGATTCTCACCTGAGTAGGGAGGGTGAGCTTTCAAGAAAGATACTGAGCTGAACAAAACTTGGATAGTGAAGATGAAAGGGGAAGCAAACTGAGTAGCAGAGATACCTTGAGCAAAGGGTCTGCGATGGTCAAGCTTGGGGTAGGCTCTGAGAACAGCGCTGCTAGAATCTGGACAGAGACTAGGGATGGGAAGGAAAAGAGTTGGAGTCAAGTTGCAACAGCAGCTGAAAGTCAGGTCTGAACCAACTCCTACTCTCCCTTCCTTTACTCTGCTCTTCTTCCTTTTTCTTCCTTTCATTTCCTTTCACTTGCTTTCTTTCTCTCCAGTTAAAATCCCCTCCATCTCTGCCTCCAATTCTCCATCCATCCCAGACAGTGCAAAGGAAGGGGACATGGGATTAGCATAGGACTCTCACTGCTCTGGAGAAGCAAGTCAGAGATTGACTGTCCCCCCTCAAGAGGACACAGCCCACCACCAGAGAGTGAAAAGGAGACACCCAGAACTCTGGCTGGAAAACCCTATGTGCATCTCTGTGGCACAGCTGAAATCTGCAGGCTCACAGACATGCCTTCCTGCTTGGCAGAAAGAACAAGATGGTGAAGGGACCCAGAAGAGATGCAGGAAGCTTCGGCTGTGAGAGGAAATATAGGGAAGTGGTTGAGAATGTCAACTCTGGAGACAGATGTGAACAGTTATGGTACCATTTTATAAAGGGCGTGAGAGTTCCCACCCTAGTGTGTTAAAAGGATTAAATGAGAAAATATTCACAAGGTGCTCAGCACAAGGCCCCATCCACATGAGTGCTCAATAAATGTTAGCTTTTTACTGTTTTCTTTATGACAGAGAACTAAGACCAGGAAGGACTAAAATCTAAGCCAAACAAATCAACAGCATTCCAAAGGGAACTGAGTGGAATATAAAGACCTCAGGCTTTGGAATCAGAAAGACCCAGGTTGGAACCACTTTCTAGCTGTGGGACTGTGGCAGCTTGAGGTGACTCAGTCTCATTTTCCCCAGCTGCAAGAGGGGGATGAAAGCACATCTTTATTTGTATATGAGGATATATATATATATACACACACACACACACACACACACACACACACACACACACACACACACATATATCCATTTTTGGAAGGATTATTATGAAGATTATAGATAACATAACTAAAATCCCTTGATGTGGTAGGCCCTCAATTATTAATAGTAGAAACACTTGAGCTGTGACTTCAAGAATTTTTACTTTGTCTAGTGCCCAGGCTGACAGGCTCCTTGAAAGAGGTCTGATTGTTTGGATTCCCCATCCAAAGTTCCAAGCCCCGCACCTTTCTCTTCTCACCCCCACCACCATCCACCCAGATCTATCAGACTATCCTCTTGTGGTGGCCACTTGGGAGCTGCATGGCTAAATAAACAGATTCGTTGAGCATGGAGACAATGTTGACCCCATACCAGAATGCTGCGTCAATTGAAAACTTAAAATTAATGGCAATTTCTGCTTTTTTATTGTAATCAAGCATACTAAATTTTTCAGGAATTTTTAACTCTAAAAACACCATGGATACTCAATACTCTGCTAATGACATAAACTCAGCAAGGAAAAGAACCAAGAGCACTATTTAGACATCCCTAGAGTGGGAGTAGAGTGGGAGTAATAATGGCAGCAGTAATAATATCAATGCCCACCTTTAATATTAAGCACCAGGCCATGTTCTGAGCACCCAACACACATTCTCCTCTCCCATGGATCATGAAACTAGGACCTGGGAAGTGGCATGCTCAGGGTCACACAACTAGGAAATGGCAGATCTGGGACCTGAACCTGGATGGGCGAGCCTCAGAGCCAGTGAATGCGACCACCCTGCTAAATGCTGGCACAGAGAAGAGCAGTCTCAAGGTCATCAATGGAAACAAAGCAACTGGCTGTGCCAAGGATGTGGGGCTCTCGGTATTAGGTCCCATGGGAGAAAGCACACCAAGCACACCCAATGATGGAGTGACTCACTCATCATTCATGCATTCACCCAACACAGAGAGTCTACTCCAGAACCAGCAGGGTGTTGTTACTCCAAAGCCCCATTCTACTTGCAGAGTCACAGAGCTGAGATCTCCCAAGTGCACAAGGACTGCGACTTGGCTCTGTATTTCCCATGTTGGGCACAGCACCTGGTGAGAGAGAGCACTGAGGAGAGGTTTGTGAAGTGTATGAGAAAACAAAGGAACCACCAACAAACTAAACTAGTAAATGACTGACATTTCTGTTTCTCTTCTTCCCTCCTCAACTTCCACAACTTGAGAGCTTTCCCAAGACAAGATGGGAAGGAAAACAGTAGCACCCCTGAACCTAATCCCATGAGATGCTCCAAACAGGAAATGGCATCACAGAATTATTCTAATTCAGATGGATGGTCCACACTAAGAAAAGCCACTTGGTGATTGTAGCTTGAGACAGTGTCTGTGGCCTACATAGAGAGTTTTCAGGAAAAACGGGTTTCTATAAGCAAACACTGGTGATAGGCCAAGTGGAAAATCTTGACCACAGTCACATCAGACATCACTGGGCCCTTTGATGGTTTATCTGTATAAAAGAAAGTAATTTTCTCTATAAGCACTGGATTTTATAAATTTTGCTCCAGCTAAGTTATTCTTCAGCTTATCAAATCATGCATTGCCACATCTCATCATTCTGTAAATGATACCTAGTGTCAGAGAGAAAAATCTGTGCTTAAACGATATGGAAATCACACAGTCTCAAAGCCTCTGAGCTCAAATGTAGTCATGTCGTCCTCTTTTCCTCCCTGCAAAAAGTGCAAAATGCAGGACTTAAAAGCTTTTAAGGTGGTGGACGGGGGAGACAGGGCATTGGGGAGGGAGGAGAAGGGCTTTCCACAGGTCCAGTGACCTGCACTGCTCCTTAATCAGTAGAAGGGAATCAGGGTACAGCAGAATACACTTGACAGCAGAGACCAGCCCATTTTGAGCTAACTGCATGGATAAATCAAGCTGCACCTTTAGTGGAGGATGAGGAGGGAGGGACTAGATAGACACGGAGTGACCTGACCCACACGGTTAGGCTACATGGCCCTCTCCAGAGACACCAACACTTTAAGAACGTAGCTGCTAAAACAATGTGGAGGTAAGAATAAAGACAGGGTGGTGAGGAAGAGCTGTAGAGAGTAGGACAAAGAAACTGAGGGAGAGGGGAAAGAGAAAATGGGCAAGGAAAGCAAAGTCATGGATGTATTTTTATTTACTGAATACTGATATAGGGCTCACTATTTGCCAGGTATTATTCTAAGCACTTTACAAATACTAACTTACTTAATCCTCATTATTAGCTTCATTTCTAGAAGAGAGAAGGAAGCTAAGCATGGAAAGAGTCAATGAGCCGACAACATATGGCCAGCAAGTGGCAGGGCCAGGACTTGAACCCAGGAAGCTATGCACCGGTCCATACTCTTACCCACCCCACATCAGCAAAGTCTTAGACCCTGTTGCAATGGGAGTATCTGGCCCAAGGGCATTAGCATCCCCTTGAAACAGCTTTAAATATAGTTAGTTAGTTAGTTAGTTAGTTAGTTAGTTAGTTAGTTAGTTAAGGGATGTATCTCTTCAACAACTAGTCTTACAACATCAGCTATGTCCTTGTGTATGAATATAAATCAGGGAGACAGTGAAGGGGATGGTTCTCCTTTGAGCTGTAAAAAGAAAATGGTAGCCCATGGATCAAATAAAAGCAAATTAACAGCCATAATTTGGCTAACATGCCCAAGAGTTCCCATATGCCAGCATTATATTCTCACTATGTCACCAGGGGCTGGGAGGAACAAGACATTTAGGTGAGATATTAACAGAAAAGTAGCTTTGGGTATAAATGCTATTATATTAATGATGAAGTCTGGTCAAACAAGCTGCCGGGAAAACTGGCTTAAGATGGACTCAAAAACCGGCAGCCAGAAGACTCCCGGTCCCTCCTGATTCTCAGGTTCTATTTTCCAGCAGTCTCCTCATCCATCGCAGGGAATTCTGTCTCAGGCCCCCTTCCTATCTCTCTGCAGTTTTACTTCTCTCAAGTTCCCTCTCCAGCCCCGGTTCTTGGCACAGTCCATCCCCATCATGGGCGTGGCTGGAGTTACCTTCTCTGAAGAGACTGCTCAGCTCCACGTATGCCCACCTTACCAGATTCTCAGCCCCAGGCCATCGGGAACTCCCAGCTATGACGAGTGTGAATCACGCTGCTGGGAAAATTGAAGAGTTCTCATCAGTTCTTCCCGTGAATAACTTCCATAAAAGTGTGCCACACTCAGTCCAAGATGGTTTGGGGCAAGAAGGGCCTGGACAAAGTTCTTGGTATCATGTATCCTTTTGCGAGCTAGATGCCAAAGAAAGCAAACCCAAGACAATACTTTCTGTGTTCCCATTCTATTCCAGCTGTGGGCTCCTCTTCCATCCATTCCTTTGTGACCCTACTTTTGAAAATCCTTCCCCTGCCCACCTCCTCACCCCAGCCCCACCATGTAGGAACTCTTCCTGCCTTAGTCCCTAGCTAGAGTGCCTTTTTGGTTAGAGTGTCCGGCTCTGTGTCCGGATGGCATGTCTCACGTTACTCTAGCCTTACTGGGATCACAGATGGTATTTCCCTGTGCTTCAAAAGCACAGTAGAAAAAATCTTTTGCGACACACTGAACTACATGTCATAAAGTTGTCTTCAAAGGCCCACCACAACTATAGAAAAGTGCCCATATAAAGACAAACAGTTTGGGCTTTAGCTATCCGCTGCTGTCAGCTTTCTGGGAGCATTATACCATAAAGACTGTCCGCCAATACACAGCATGTTTGGAGCTGGGGTGCTTTATTATGGGAGAAGAAACATAGCTATAAAAATTAGGACATGTCTGACCACAAGAAGACAGAGTCTCAAGAGAGCCCCTATGTTTTAGTTGTGACCAGTGTTCCCTGAGGCAGGCAAGGGAGACTGGGAATGGTCCCCCTTGTGTTCTATCTCAGCATTTCTTCCCCTCCAGCTCTGCTGCTCAATCTTTTGTCCTGACTTCTCTTCAGAAGGCAACAGAAAAAGCATGGACAGACTCTCCCAAGATACAGAGAGGCCACTGGAGGGGATTAGCACTGAAATCCTTCCGAGCAGCTACAGGGCAGGGAGCCAGAGGGTGAGCCAAGGGGTCTTCTGCTATTTCATAAGCGTACGTCTCACCCTCTAATTGGACTCTTTCTCCAGAGCAGAGCCATTTCAGCACCCAGAGAAGGCTGACTGTTGAAAAACAAAACTGGCTGTCTCACATGCGCACCCACCATCCCTCTGTGGGACCTCAACTCTCAGAAAGCTGATAATTACTAAAACACCCACATGATTTTCTGTTGCTTGCACCACCGTACTGTGAGTCAGAAAGGGCACAGGAAAGCCTATCACCTGCTGTCCTGGGGCTTCCTACCTTAGGTAGAGGAGAATCCACTGCTCTTGTCCTAGAGGGAAAGACCAGAGTGGTTGCCATGGATCCAGTAATGCTACCCAAAAAGCCTCATTTTCACTAATGTTTGAGTAGCGGTATTATCGGGGGCTGCTGCATGGCCAAACAAACCACTGATAGTGTACTCACAGATCACTTGGGCTCTGCCTTGAGTTCCCAGAAACTGGAAACAAGAACATGCTGCCATTTGCACTAAGAATGTTTTAAAACAGTTGTATTTACGTTACTCTTAACAATGAAAAGGAGTTGTTTTGCATTTCCTCAGAACCACTATACATGTCTCCTTAATACCCAGTGAGACACATGGGATGAAAATTGGCATATTATGCTCCTGTGTAATCATATGAAAAAAGTCAGACCCTTTAAAGAATGCCCAGTCTGTCTGTTCCAATCCACGGATACATGGCTAAACTTTGCAGGGCCAAAAAGCAGGGCTACCAACAGCAATCAATGGCTTCCTCCTGTCACAAGGAGAAAATAAGCTAGTGAGTAAAGTTTTCTCAAACGTAAACTTCATTCCCATAAATTTTACTTACCAATTACCCATTTCCAGTGACCAGGACTCAACATCAACTCAACACATGGCCAAGTGGCACCAAATATTTGCAGAAAAAGGCTGCTCGGTGGCAGCAGCTCAAGCCAACTTGCTGGATAGAGCAGAACAAGGAAGCCTGTGTATATGAATAAAAGAGTGTCTCATGGACCACGTGGGCAGAGTGGAGCGAGGCCCCAGAGAGGGGCACACACTATCTATCTGAGCCTCTTTGTACACATCTTCATTCTTCTTTCCTTTGAATTGGCTTGTTTTGCTACTTAGTCCATGCAATAGAAAATGGTTACCCACACCTCCCAAGATTACTTGTTAACTTCCCAGTAAATAAAGAAACTGCCCCTCTCAATTAGTCGCAAATATCACAGTGAGAAAACCTGATAGGCCGGTTTAAGTCAGGGTTCTTCACCTAGTCCAGTAAGCTATATCCAGAGGGGTGAGGTCACGTGATACAAAATGGCCATAAGAGGTCTTGTAACCTGGGCATTAAGGCAGTTGCAAGAAAGAGAGGTAGCAGTGAGAAGCTACTATACCAGGGACACCATATATCAATGCTCTAGCAGGCCACAAAAAGTTCTATGTGGCCAAGCAAACACCACTAAAACCCAGCAGGGAAATACTCAGTTTTAATATGTTCTCCAGAACACTTTTCTTAGTAGAGGAAAAGAGAGAACAGTTCTGCAACCACATCTAATCCTACAAGATAACAGACTGCTTTGCAAATAAGGTACTGAAACTCACAGTGATTAGGTAAGTGACACGAGATCACCTGGCTAGAAAATGGTAGAGCAAATTTCAAACCCATGTGGGACTCCAAGACCCCATCCGTGCTCCATTCATTACTCATGCTGCCTCCCAAATGAACTCTGCCCCAGATAAGTACCAAGCACTGATGCAGCCAGTCCTGTCAGGCTTCCGACCTCAGCGCCAAGACACCCGGCATCCTCAAGCTGGAAGGGCCTAGCGGGCACCTGCCCGCTGCTCTGCTCTAACACGCAGGCCACGTCCCAGGTAAAACATCTCAGCCCTGAGCTACTCATAGGTCGTATACTGTTCAAGTGCTACCGATGCCATTTTCCTGTTTGCGTTTTGTTTTTGTTTTTGTTTTGTTTTTACAGTTCGTTGCTCATCCTAACTGTCAGCAGCAATTGCTTACCATGTGGTATGAAAATCTCTCAGGCTTACGTCAACAGTCTATCGCTGTGAAATTCCTGGCTGTCTTTGGAGTCTCCCTAGGCCTCCCTTTTCTCGCCATAGCCTATTGGATTGCTCCGTGCAGCAAGGTACAGACTGCTTAAGGTGCATGTCGTTTGCAGTGATTTCTTCTCTCTTCTTAGCATGACCTCAAGTCCAGTTGTTCAAATCAACAGCTGAGCACTTCCCGTGTTTAAAGAAAATAGTCCTGAGATACTCAGCTCAAGTAGAAAACCACACAGACCTGGGCTTTTTGTTTGTTTGTTTGTTTTTTCATTTTTTTTTTTTTTCAAACAGAGAGGAGTGATAACATGGGGAATTTAAGATACATGAGCCATAATCTGATCAATAATAGAAGAGAGAGGGAATACAAGGCACTTCTGCTCTTCTAATTATGCGATGTCCTAGACACGTCCTCTACACTCACTTTGATAATTATAATAATGGTAATAGGAAGAGCCAACATTTATTGAGTACTTTCTTTTGGCTAAGCTCTTTTCATGGAATATCTCATTTCCCTCCCTCAATTACATTCTGACACATATATTTTATGAAGTAGGTTCAGAAAAGAGAAATAACTAATAGGCTGAGAGTCCGATGCAGCTCATCTGGGGACACTGCAGACCCATCTCAACATCGTCCCAGTTTCCCTGGCTTCCTTCATTGGGCTCTGTCCCA
Organism: Acinonyx jubatus; assembly: GCF_027475565.1. NCBI lineage: Eukaryota > Metazoa > Chordata > Mammalia > Carnivora > Felidae > Acinonyx > Acinonyx jubatus. The sequence goes on along the minus strand of NC_069380.1, from coordinate 111,467,489 downwards.
CATGGGCAGCTAATTAGGTCACAAGAAGGAAAAGACAAAGGAAAGAAAGAGAGCTGGAAAGGTGCAGAGCTGGCTTCTTTTCTCACGGGGAAGGGGTATGTCCGGTGCCTGCTGGTGAGGGAGGGAGTGGAGCCCACACGAGTGCCAAGCTGCCAACCTTGCCACACCACTGTCCCTACAGCCTAGCCATCTGATCCCAAGCCTCAAAGAGCCACAACAGTCACTGCAGCTTCAGGCAAGGTTAGCACGTATGGAACTAAATCATAGAGAAATGATTCCACAGGGAATGTGATCAGCAAATGTGGTTAATGAAAAATGGAACCTCTCATTTAAAAAAAAAAAATTGTTTTAAATGGAACCTCTTGTCAACACCACTAAGAGGAATCTCTTGCCAGGATGATGGGCCCAACACTTCAGGGCTGCTGCTGAGGCCACCCAACCAGGCAGGCAGTGAGCTCACTGCCTTAGAGTAAGACGTGGGCCACTGAGAGAGGGGAGGATTCAGACTCCTTCTTCTGTAAAATGGTACTAAATATAAAAGGCCTCAAACTGAATACGTGTGGTATTCAACCTTACATCTACTGAGGATTTTGTTTCTTTGACAGTCTACCATGTCATAGATTTCTAAATCAGAACTCCCCAAATGATACATATATAAATGAAGGCAATTTTTTTCTGTTTCATTACAAGCTGAAAAAAGTACAGTGCATAAAAAAACCTAACCAGACTTAAAACTGGGTTAGAGTAGGTCACTGGTTTTAGGCACATGTTTTCATCCTGGAATTCTCTAGTCTGTACCGCAGGTTAGGTCCTTGCCTTCCTCCAGAGTCATCACAGATGGACAGGGATGCTCACCTCCATACTCTGTGATCCCCAAACTAATTTCAGGACATCCAGTCATTAAAATGATAGCCAGTTGGTAGACAAAACACTGACAATCCTCACTTTTGCTTTTAAAACCAAATGTGACAGCTACCAGAAAACGGACTAGCCAACACCAACAAATTGGTTTGCCTCTGCCTGCTTGGTGGCCTAGGGAAATATTGAGGAAGAAATGATATTGCAGTTGCTGACTAAATTGTTTAGATTTTCAGTAGGTCTAAGAAGAATCATCTTGGCCAATATCATGAAGATTTGATGCCAAAAAAAAAAAAAAAAGATGCATAAAGGTGGAGGGAATTCTGGACTTTCCTGGGGTCCGATATAAATCCTGGAATCTGATACCACCATGAAACATACGGTCACACCTACAGTCGACTTCTAGAACATTCTGGAAGAAATGATTGCAGGAAAATTTAACCCAATGGCTGAGGCTTTCTCTCCTCTGTTCAGATACCTGTCTGATTGACATCTGGTGTTCCCAGAGCTTCCAGTAATACTCCAAAAAAGAGCACTAAAGATAAATATGAGCTGGCCATTATGCCACCTGTGCCTTCTGGGCACTTTCTGGGCTGCAAGTCTGAGTTCAACACTTTGGAGGGTGTGTCCATATTGGAGTGACAAGTCTTAGTCTGTGGCATGTGATAATTCTTGCTGGCACTGCTCATTCTGAGGAAAGATTCTCTCATTAAAGAGGGAAACTTTAGTTGTCAAAGTGGCTCTGAGGCAGTCAGAGGACAGATAAAACAGCCAAGATATTTTTAGTCTTTCCTTTCACCACTCTGAAAGAAATCCTTTCAAGTTTGGCAAATATATTACATTACTGGGGATTATAAAAGGGTCACATCTTCCATGTGAAGAAACCAGGACTCTCCAAAGGCTCCAGAATACAATGTCCTCCCAAGAAAAGTGGCACAGTGGAGAATTCTGTTAATGTGCTAGCATCCCTCCTCCCAAGGGGTCACTTCCTTTATACCTGTCCAATAAATCTATGGAAAAGCCAGCGTCATTCCAGCAACTTCATATTCTAACCACAATTTGACACCTGCCTCAAAGAAATTATACCCTGATTTTTTATAAACATATTCGTAAAATGTTACTGCTAAACCTCATCAGTCAGCTAATGTCCATCAATGTCTAACAAATATTGAAGTTTCTGTTTCCAAATTAACACTGCATTTACACTTAATAGCTGCTGCCCTAATTTAGGGACCATTAGGGACACCAAAATTACTTGATTGGCTTGCTAAAATTATCTCATCATTTCTTTCCCATTGAATTCCCACTGCTGTCAATTCTACTTTTATTTAAAGTTTTGAGGGTCCCTATGAAAGAAAGCTAAATAAGGATATTATAAGGATTATAAGAGTGTCAACAGAAGTTCAGCTTAGTAATATAGTGGCTGAAGAGGGTAACCAAATCACAGATGTGTACCTAAGGTGATAATGCCAGGTCTGGATCATGGGGACAGGCCTGTCAAGGTCAATAAAGAGAACAGTGACATTTTTTTGATCACTTCTCATCTTAATCACGAACACAGCTGAGGTCATGCAACACACTGGGAGGCTGGTGAGTTCTAACCTGCACCAATGCTCTCAGGTCCATCTTTTCCCACCAAGCTCTTCCTGCTCTCAACAAGGGCTCTGATGCCAAGGGTAGGTATAGCCTGTTTACCACCCTTTGCTATTCCATTCCAATTCATAATTTAGGTTGTCTGCCTATTAAAATCTGAGAGCTGAAAGAACAGTCATCCTCAAGGGCTCAAACAGTGTCTCTCCAGCGGGTGGACTGGGGCAGAAGTCCACATGATGCAAGTGTTGAGGAACCACACAAGCTTTCATGATAAGGGTGTGAGAGGTGAAACTGATTTCCTCCAAGCCTGTTAACCTTGACTGTTTAATTACCCTTATAAATCAGTCCCAGGACTCAGACAAGGAGAGCTGTAAATACCTTCAGCCTCCTACCTGAGGTCTCTGCATCAGACGATCCATCAGTCCACATACTACCACATAACTCTCAACTGAGGAATGCCAAAGTGTTAGCTGCCACGCCCTGACCCCTCAGCCTGGTGCCAAACATAAACACCCAGTGAGGAGGTGCAAGGAACTCTGCAGCTTTGGAAGATCCCTGCTTTGCCTTGCCAAAGCTGAAGTGGTTTGACACAAGGGTCCTCACACCATGCAGTCCAGGGCCAACCAGGAGAGGACAATGATGTCAAAGGCCTCTGAGCCCCCCTCATTCGCCCCTAGCAGACAGCACTAGATTAAAGAAAATGATGCTGCAATTTTTAAAGCATTGCCATGGAGCGGAAATTTGTGCCAGGAAATAGAGCATATTTTGCTCTTACATTACAAAAGTGTCTGCTCTCAAATCCAAAAGGAGAGAGTCCCTCACCTGACACCTTGCCAGGACAGGATTTAAGAGGACCAGAAGGCTGATCACTTCCACACGTAGCCCGGTCTGAGTCCTGCAACATTCTCTCCCCAACTCTCCATCGATAGTAGCAACATTGAAAGGAAGAACCAACCCTTACAGCTTATTCTAGGCCCTCCAGTATCCAGCAACATGTTGCACACAGACAGGACCCCAGAAGAGCTCACGGCATAAATGCACTAGGACTCTGTGTAGCTTCCACCTCGTGAACCCTTGTGTATAAGCTTTTTAAGAGCCAGCTGAGTTTAAGTTTCCCCTTAGGAGAATTGCGTGAGGCCCTCCAGTGTCACATAGTAAGCGCTTCCTGGCACTTCACGTATGCTTCACATGTGCCAGGAGCTGCTCTGCTTTCTGCACGTTATTCACTTCTTACATCAACCCTATGTAACAAGTTATATTGTTATCCCCTTTTTACAGATGAAAAAACTAAGACACAGAGGAACTAAGTAACATGCCAAAAACTATGGAGCTGTGACTGAAATCTAGGATCTCTGGCTCCAGAGACCTGACCTTAACCAATGCACATGAGTGCACACGCACGCACACACACATAGGCCTGCCCTCCCACACTTTCCAGTACATCAGCAGCATTAGAACCTTCAATACTGAATATAAGTATCTTAACTGTTGCTTACTTGACTTTGCAATGCATCTGATTCAGAAATTTAGAGACGGCAGGACTTTTCTAGAAGGGAGGAGTCAAAACCATGACATGAAACTCTACTCTTTCCTCTTCTTTCCCGAGAAACCCTACCTTCAAGAGTCCATTATCACCCTTCAGCCCGCAGGACAAAGGGTGGATTCACAAGGTAATGTGAGAACACCCAGATTAAAGACACCAAGTGAACAACCCCCTGCCCTGATCAAAAAAAAAAGAAGATTCCTGAGCCCCAGGTTAGACATTTTGATTAAGCATTTGAAAGGGAGCATATGGAGAAATCCACCCCTAATTTAACCAGGATCTCTAACATTTGAGAACCACTCTGGCCTTGAAGCTGTGCATGTTTCTTTTTGGAACATGATCCATATTTTTCACTGAGCCCTTCCTTGATGCCACTGGCACGTGGTGGCAAGTGAGGGTGGCATTTGCTGAGGGGGGCTCTGGTGGTACAAGACTGGGGAGAGATGTCAGAAACATTCTCTGGGTCCCCTTCTGCAGATATTACCTACCTTGCAGGCATGTGGCTACCAGGTCCCCATTTAGATGACTACACTTATGGTTACGGCTAAGAGCCCAGTGGCATGGAACACAAAGGCTTGCTAACCAATAAAACTCCACCTCTGATTGCTCACGAAGGCCATTCATTTGCAGCTAATTCAAGAGCACTACTCATATTCATACACTTCGCAGAGTTTAAGAATAGTACACAGGAGGTTTGAAGTGAGCCAGAGTACTTGGATACTACAAGCCTAGATTTCCTGGTATCAGTTCTCTGCTCACAAGGTCCAAGTAATGACAGAGCTGCTTAAGCCCATTATTCAGACTCACCAGTTTTGCACCGGTGAGCAAACGGCAGACCAGACCAAGGTCTACATCTCCCAAAGCTCGACCATCTTTTTTTTTTTACACCTACCACTGTTACTTGACCCAGCTATGAGCTGCTTGCATGTTTGGCTGATTTTTCTCCTTTCTTTTATCTCACCTGGTGGCCTTGGGAAAGGAGGAAGTTTTCCCCAGGTGTAATTTGTTTCAAAAATTATCTTTGTGAGACAAATAGGAAATGTCACACACACAACAAAAAAAGAAAAAGAAAAAAAGAGAAAAAGAAAGAAAGAAAAGAAAAAAAAAAGAAAACCATTAACATGATTTGATCTTATCTGACCTTTATCAAATTTTGACCATTTAAAAAGAAGACTTGAAGCCCAGAAGAAAAAGGGGAAAGGAGCATTAATACCTAACCTCACCTTTCCTCCCTAGGGCTCAGGTCAAGTGGGGACTGAACCCAGGCTCATCTTACACGGCACCACAAGAGCCTTATCAGAGTTTTTTCTTATGTTTGTAGTAGATACAGTAATTTTTACAGTCTCGTCTTCTGCCAGACAATAAGAACCTGAAGGAGGTAACAAAGAGAATATTAAATTCCTCAAACCGTGTCTTCTGGGGAATACCAAGGCCAGCTCAGGTTCAGTTGTGTGTAGCTTCCTGTGTCAGGCACCTCACATGGGTGAGAAGGAGCAGTGTCCCTGTGTCCTCCTCCAGGTTGTCACCAGAAGACATAGAGCCTAATGATAAAGGACTGGGGAAACCTGGCCATTAATCCCTGAAGAGCTGGGTCTCTCCCCATGGTCCCTATCTTTTTCTGATATTTCTGGGACCCTGCTGGGGCACACAAGATCTGACATCCCTTTCCATCTGCGCAGCCTACCCCACTCCCCACCCTTCAGTCAGGCTCCACCTTCCCTCGACTCTCACCACTACCCCAGCTAGGACACACTGACAAGAAACAATGCAGTGACTGTTGAAGGATGACTCCTGGGTACACGAGCATCCTGGCTGGGAAACGGGGCTTCAAGATTCCAACACAGTCAGCTAAAATGGCGAAAAATTCAAACCAGCTATTTGATATATAAATCAAAATAAGATATGGTTTAATTCAGTTTTCTTACTGAATTTATGTGAGATGTTTTATTTGTCCTTAGATTTAGCCTGTGCATTCCAAATTTAACATATCTATGTATGATCAAAACTAAGCTACAGTCCTATTTTGTAAATAATGAACGTTACAAAGGAGTGCCATTTACAAAATGTCTGTAGGCCACTAGAATTAGTGCCATATGATATTTGACAATGCAAATGAATTGAAATAAGTTTTTTCCAGCATAGTAGGGATTCCCAATGTCTAGACCTGAGATGCCAAGTTTTTTTTTAATTAAAAATAGCATTTTTTAATTTCAATACATAGGTTCTATAGCATTAGAATCATAATAAATCACGTTACAGTCATAACCAGAACAATTAAAGTGGATGACTACCATGCTGAAGCATATTAAAAGAACATTATCAAGCCATCTGATTAATAAATGTTATGTCAAACATAGTCATAATTAGGGAAATTTTACCTGCAAAACACCCTTGTAATTGATCTTCTACTGAACCAATACTCTATCTCCTGGGTGACATTTCACTCTAGGACTCCTGAATGAGTCAGAATGTGAACATCAATTAACCAGGCACTGGCTACAGATGAACATCTGCTCTGGAGAGGGAAGCGAGCTTCAGAAAAGGTTCCTCCCTTTGCTCTTGTCTGACTGGTGTACAGGGTGAGGAGTAAGTTTCGGTGCTTAGGTGCAAGTGATGGCAGTGACCTACAAGGGACCCACACGAATTCATCAACAGGGGTCAGGAGACTCACTGTGTAGCCTGCAGGTTAGTTCTCAAAGACTTAAGTAGCCTTTGGATGGCACACCAGGGCTAGAGAAGATGTGGCCAACGCTTGCTCCCTAACAGGGCATCTCCTGGATCATCTCAGGCTCACATGGAACAAGCGCACAAGTTAATGATGCACTAGAGCCACAAGGGAAACCTCAGTAAGTTTTACAGCAGCATCACAGAGGCTATGATCGACACACAAGCTGTAATAAAAATATAATTTTTTAAAGTACAGGGGGTGAGGGGAGTCCTATATGTCTGGAAATAGACCTGTGAGTTAAAAAATGAAATCAAAAGGGAAACTGTAACATATTTATAACTGAGTATCAATGAAGATACTACCTGTCCAAATTTCTTGGAATACAGCTAAAGCAGTACCTAGTGGGAAATGTATGGTTTAAACAAATTTACCAAGTTATAAGCAACACTGAAAACAAAACATCAAAAAACAAAACTCAGGAAAATGGAAAAAAGAGCAAGGGAGCATATCCAGTGTGTAATTTTTTTAATTCTGAACTCTACTGAGATAGGTTATTTTTCTCCAGATTTGAATGGCATAAAATGTGTATCCATGTGGTTGGGAGATGCTGTGTAGATTATAAGATGATCATACATCAGTGTCTTCTACTCCTGCTCTGTACCACTCCCACTAAATCTCTTAAATAGAAAAAAATGGAAGTCAACAGAAAATGTATTTGCTTAAGCAGCATCTCACATAAAAGCGCAAGAGAAAATGTGGTCTGGGTTCAGTTAGCGGCTTCTGTCCAAGATAATGGATTCTCTGGCTAAACTTTTGGCAAAAGCATTTTAAAGAGAGCCTGCACCCACCTACAGCTGCCAGTTTAATATGTCTTGTACATATTTTGTTTCCAGCTAGGAAGAACCCTGAGGAGCCCTTTCATGAAATTTGTAGCCCATGCAGTTTCTTTTACAATCTTTTTGGGACTGTTAGTTGTGAATGCATCAGACCGCTTTGAAGGCGTTAAAACCCTGCCCAACGAAACCTTCACAGACTACCCGAAACAGATCTTCAGAGTGAAAACCACACAATTCTCCTGGACAGAAATGCTCATCATGAAGTGGGTCTTAGGTAAGCAGTCACTCTGTCCTATATTCTCTCCTCCACTAATGATAATAGGACATTACTAAACTCTGACTTCTGAACCTCTTCCTCTCCTCTTGAGTGCCCTCTGGCAGGCAAAATGGCAAGCAGATGACCAATACGGAAGCCAAAGTCAGCTTCTGTATATGCTGGTGTAGAAGACGCACAAACCTTTAATATAAATCCCAATTTCGGAAAAAGATGTTTGGAGGAAATGTGCTACATATTTTTCAATACACATGTATTGAAAGTGACTGTAAAGTAGACTTGCATGGGAAAATGTATTTGAACCGTTTAAGTGTAGTCTATAAGAAGCCTCAGGAAGTCAAGTTTTGTTTCTAGTAAAGAGTATAAAACTTCAAAGCTTAAATGATATTTTTTATCACTGACTACTAATATAGAGTAGAATCTTGATGATAAATATAAATCTAAAAAGTTAGGGGAGTAACATTTTCTCACCGTTTGTGTTAATGAACATCAGGACCCTGTGCAATTCCTCCCTGCGGTGATATTTTGTGCTGCCAAGGTCTACCGCTAGAATTGCCAAAGAAAGTGTTCCCAATTTCCCCAATGACTAGCTAAGACCATCTCTCTTTTACCTACTTCATAAGAACTATAAATCAATAAGATAAACTAAAATGGTAAAAGCTACACCTGTATAGGCAAAATGTGACAGAGGTTTTTCTAACACTGAAATTTGCAAAATTGATAAAAGAAACACATTAGACATGGAGAAAAAAACGATTAACTGTAAAAGCTATAATCAGTGGCACTGTACATAACTAAAATCTAATCAATAAATTATAATATTTGTATCAAAAAATATGAATTTGATCAGAATTTTTGAGCAAAACAAAACTGAAGACAGAACTGCAAAATTTCATCTCTGCAGTATCACGATTGTGTTCAATTAATTAAACCGCCCTATGGTATGCACCCCAGATTTTTCTTTTGTCACAAAATTTCAGTATTCGTATAATTTTCACTGGGTTTACATTAACAAACACGAGTAAAACTGTACACAGGGTCAAAGTGTGTATGCCATCAATCAACAAAATCACAAAAAACTAAGTACTTGAACACAGCCCAACACATGACCTGCTGCAATTAAATGACATAGCCTAAGCGAGCCACAACAGTCAAACCACATGAGAACATCCTACAGATGGCCAAGCTGAGAGCAATGGGGACATGGACTCTGGGCTGGGTCTCTAAATAGGAAGAGGGAGATAAAGGTTTGATCCAAAGGACAGAGGCAGGAAAGCATACCGTGCTTACCAGAGGCTTTCCATCAACCAGCAAGTCTATGACCAAAGGCTCATTTAGTGGAGTCACCAGCACTAAAGCTGTAGAGAGACATTAAAGCCTGCTGCAGTGAGTTCTGGGGTCTAACTTTCACAGTTCAAGGCCTATCCCAATTCTCCCTAGTATACCCCCATGGATAAACTCAACACTTTAACACTGCAGTGGACTGAACATCTGTATCCCCCCCCCCCAAATCCATATGTGAAACCCCTAACCCCAATGTGATGGCATCAGGGAGTGGAGCCTTGGAAAGGGATTAGGTCATGAGGACAAAATGCTTAGGAATGGCCTCAGTGCCCTTGTTAAAGGGTCCCCGAAGGTACCATGTGAGGGTACAACAAGCAGTCTGCAACCCAGAAGAGGGCTCTCACCAGAACCCAAATATGCCTGGCAATCTAATTTTGGACTTCCAACCTCCAGAACTGTGAGAAATAAATTTCTGTTTATAAGCTACCCAGCCTGTGACTTTGTTATAGCAGTCCAAATTGACTAAGACAGAGATTCCATTTTTTTTAATATAATTTATTGTCAAGTTAGTTAACATACAGTATATATACAGTGTGCTCTTGACTTTGGGAGTAGATTCCCATGATTCATCGCTTACATACAACACCTAGTGTACATCCCAACAAGTGTACCCCTCGATGCCCATCACCTTCCCGCTCCCCCACCTCCCCATCAACCCTCAGTTTGTTCTCTGTATTTAAGAGTCTCTTATGGTTTGCCTCCCTCTCTGTTTGAGACTATTTTTCCCCTTCCCCTATGGTCTTCTGTTAAGTTTCTCAAATTCCACGTTATGAGTGAAAACATATGGTATCTTTCTCTGACTGACTTATTTCACTTAACATAATACCCTCCAGTTCCATCCACGTTATTGCAAATGGCAAGATTTCATTCTTTCTCATTGCCAAGTAGTATTCCATTGTATATATAAACTACATCTTTATCCATTCATCAGTTGATGGACATCTGGGCTCTTTCCATAATTTGGCTATTGTTAATAGTGCTGCTATAAACACTGGGGTACATGTGACCCTATGAATCAGCATTCCTGTATCCTTCCGATAAACTCCTGGGAGTGCTATTGCTGGGTCATAGAGTAATTCTATTTTTAATTTTTTGAGGAACCTCCACACTGTTTTCCAGAGTGGCTGTACCAGTTTGCACTCCCACCAACAGTGCAAGAGGAGGTTCCCATTTCTTCACATCCTCACCAACATCTGTTGTTTCCCAAGTTAATTTTAGCCTCTCTGATTGGTGTGAGGTGGTATCTCAGTGTAGTTTTGATTTGTACTTCCCTGATGATGAGTGATGTTGAGCATTTTTTCATGTGTCGGTTGGCCATCTGAATGTCTCTGGAAAAGTGTAAGACACAGAACAAAAAACAAACAAACAAACCATAACTCACATGTTGGGTTTATGGATAAAACTTAAAGAGTATTTATGGCACCAATCACTCACCTACCACCTTTCCCACTGGCCTCCAGGAAGAAGACTGTGGTGAGTGTGACCTAACTTGCTCTTAAGTGGGTAGGTAGAGCTACCATATGTTACTGAAGTATGACTTCCTCCTGATTCCTCATATTTCTCTTCCTGGATATCAGAGTACTGTCCCAGTAAGAGGCATGTATCTCCAGCTAGAAAGGACCCCACTTCTATAGCCTAGTCCCAGTTTCCACCCATCAAAGCAGAGCTGAGTTTTTAAGACTGTTACATGAAAAGTACTGGGGAGGAGTGGACTTGTTGACCTATTACCTATTATATTTCAGGTAGAAGATTCTAACCACTTTGTCTTATTTAATTTTTGTCAAACTTTTTACTATGAATAATTTCAAGAATATATAAAAATCAAGACAAGAGTATAATAAAACCCATGGACCAATCTCTCATGTTCAACAACTAGGAAGTCATGGCTAATCTTTGTTTCATCTATGCCTTCACTAGCTCCCTTCCCCCAATGCTGTAGTATTTTGAAGCAAATCTCAAGTACATATCATGTACAAACATTTTTGTGTGTATCACTAAAAGATAAGTTCTCTTTTTTCAATCTTTTTTTCTCTCTTCAAGTCCACTGATACTTTTTCCTCATTGTCTGTGATTCTAATCCCCAACTGGTGAATGTTTCCTTTCAGCTATTATATTTTCCAGTGCTTGAAATTGTCTTTGGCTCTCTTTTTATCTTTCATTTCCTTCTTCATGACGTTTACATTTTCCTTTAAGTCCTTGAACATACTGGGCATACTTATAGTAACTGTTATAAAATCCTTAACTCCTAATTCTATCATTTCTGTAATTTCTGGGTTAACTTCTATTACCTAATCTTTCTCCTGACATAAATCCCATCTTCCTGCATCTTGGTGGGTTAGTAATTTCTGATTGAATGATGGGCACTTGATATGTTATGTTGTTGATCATCTAGATTTTGTTGTCTTCCTTGAAAGAGTGTTTGGCTTTATTCTGACAGACTACTAAAATTACTTGCAGATGAGTTTGGTGCTTTTCAAGCCTTCTTACAGTGAATCTGGAGAAAATTAACCATAAGGATTGTTTCTCCTTATACTATAGAGACACACATCTGGAGTCTCTACTAAATGCCCTGGATAATCAACAAGGAACCTCAACTCTGGATGGTTGGAGCTCAAACATCTCTCCATTGTGGGTGAGCTCTGGAAACTATTCAGCTTGCAGCTCTCTGGCTGTTAGTGGAGTTTTATTCTGGGCATTCATAACTTAGTATTGAAATGTTCAAAAAGACCCCTATGTAATTTTCTGGACTTGGTGGTTTTGTTGTTTGGTTTGCATAGTATCCTTCTCCCTGGGACTCTGCCACACAATGTCTAATTACCTCTACCTTCCTGAACTCTAGACTCTGCCTCTTCAACTCAGTAGGACTGCCTACCATGCTTCTGGGATCCCTCTCCATGCACTGCAGACTGGAATGTGCCACCATAAAGAAAGATATGGTGATCAAATGGCTTATTGTGCTGGTTTCCCTTTACTGAAAGACCACTGTCCTATGCTACCTCCAATGTTTGAGGATAGTTTCTTTTTTTCTTTATCTCTTCTCTCTTTTCTAGTTTACTAATCCCATCATGTCTGGTAATAGAAATCAGAATTCTTTTTTCTAAAACAGAACCACAAACATAAAAAAAGTTTCATAATGATTTTTTTTTGTATCTTTAAATACCTAGTCAGTACTCAAATTTCTCTGATAGAGGAGACAAACTGAATAATGACCTCAGTAGCTTGCTTCTCTCTTCCTTCTGATCTGTTCATATTTTACCTTCTCAGAGTAGCTGAGCAGATAACAGCATGTCCTCTCATCTGCCTACTCTGAGAAGATGAAATTTTAACAGAGACCTGAAGGTAAGCTTTGCAGACATCTAGGAGGAAAACATTCCAGACAGAGGGATCAGTGTGTGTTGAAGGCTTGGATTCAAGGGAACAGCAAAGAAACCAATGTGGCTGAAGCTTAGTGAATGAGGAGAGAACACAGATGAAGTCAGAGGGGTAGGCAGAGTCAGATCATGCAAGGCCTTGTAGGCCATCGTACACAGTTTTGATTTTATTCTGAGCACGACAAGAAACCATTAGGAAGTTCTGACACAGAAGTGACATCATCTGGCTTAAGTTTCTGATGGGGTTCACTGGCTGCTATGTACAGCACAGAGGATTTTGGAACAAGAAGAGAGGCAAGGAGACCAGTTAGGAAGCCAGTACATTAATTCAGACAGGAAATGGTTGGTTTTGAGGAGGTGGTAGGTGGTGATTACATTCTGAAGATAAAATCGATAATATTTACTTTTGGATTTTGTGTGGGGCAAAAGAGAAAGAGAGCAGTCAAGGAAAATTCCATGTGTTTTAGCTCAAGTAATGGTATACTAGAGCACCATTCACTGAGACAGGAAAGACCAGGGGAGGAGCAGTTTGGAGAGAGAGCAGGAAAGGAAATCAAGAGTTCAGTCTGAGATACCTATTAGACAACCAGGTGGAAATGTCAAGGAACACTTGGCTATACATGTCTGAAGTACATAAGTATATAAGGAGAGGCTGGTGCTGAAGACATAAATATGAGCATGTCAGTATATTTAAAGGAAATTACATGCAATCACCTCGACTGTGAATGTGGTCAGACAAACTGCAGACCAAGCCCTGAGGTGTGATGATACTTAAAGGATGAAAGACGAGAAGTATCTAGCAAGAGAGATTAGGTAAGAAGAGAGCCAAGAGAGTGGCGTTGAAGTCAATCAAAGTAATAACTGTGTCAAGAACGAGGGAGTGATCACTTATGTCGAATGCCGGCAGATTAAGTCACATGAGGCCTGAGACCTCACCAACAAATGTGGAAACAAAGTTCCTGAGTAGTCAGAGAGGATGGAATCCAGTATGCAAGTGGAGGACATGGACTTAGCAGGGCCATGAACTCCTCATCCAGTATAATAGGAGGGAAGCTGGGGTTGAGGGCACAGGGCAGGTGGCTTGCTAGATGCAGTGGTGGGAGCAATGTGGAACTTCTTGGGATATTCTACTTTCTCAATTCCTTTCTCGATAAATATTTTCTAGTTATTAGGCACTATATTATGTATCAGGCGCTGTACCAGATACTGGGGAAGCAGTTGTAAAATATGACTAACGTGACCTTATCCCTAAATACATTCTGGAGCTCTTTAATTATTACAAAGTACTACTAATCTTTGAGAGAAAGATTCTGAACACTGTGTGCACTGCTGGCACATCCTAAAGTCTACAGTCTGATTTACCCTCTGCTCAGACATGGAGAGCCTTGAAATGGCAGGAGGCCTATACTGACAGAACTTTGAATTCTACTTGGGTGGGGAAGCCTTGATCGTCTAGATACACAGCAACGCGGTCTTTTCTCCCATAACTATCATATGAATGAATGCGGGACTTTGGACAGATTGATTATAAAAACACCATCATTCCCTCTACCAAAAGCTGCCCTAGGGCTGAAAAGAACCTTAGGACCCCAGCAAGTTCAACTTGCTCCTTTCATGGAGGAAAACGCTGGCCACAAAGAGGTGGATGGCCTTCTCCAGGTGGCCTGCTTCTACTCTTTGAACCCCCAGGCCTCAGTAAATTCTCCGCACAAGACCTAGAGTGATCCACTTAAAATACAATCAGGTTTTTTCACTCTCTGCCTCAACACTCTTCAGTGGCTCCCCATCTCCCTCAGAGTGACACCAGTGTCATTACAGTGGCCTACAAAGCCTTCCACCTCTTCACCCCACTTCATTTCCCACCACTTCCGACTTCACTCGCTCTGTTTTGGCCCCACTGGTTTCCTTGCCTCACACCATTTCTACCTCAGAACCTCGGCTGGGGCTGACCCTCTGCCTGAGAGCTCCCCCAGAGAGTGCATGGCTCATGCCCTCACCTCCTCGGGTCTTCTGCTCTAAAGTCTCCTTCAAAGCAAGGCCTTCATAAACCAACCTGTTTGCAGCGGCAAGTTCTTCCACCCTGTCCTCCAGTTCTCTATGCTCCTTTTCCTCCTAACAGTTAACACCTCTGACAAGACTACATGCTTTCCTTTGTTTCTTCCTGTCTCAATGATGCTAACATTTCTGTAATCATGTAAATGTGTAGTTGCCCCTTTCCATCCTTTGCTATCACCATCTCCATCTGGTCATGTGGTTTTCCCAATGACCTCTTTCAAGGGCCATGTCGTGTGACAATGCTCTAGCTCACTTCCCCAAGCCTCTACTCACACTGGGCATGTATGCTGTTCCTCTTCTGCTGTACAGTTCTGCGGAAAACTCAAACCCAATGAGAAATGTATTCTGCCTTCACTCTAGATGCTTTAGGTGACTACCAGCAGGAATTTGGGAAGAATTCAATCACAGAGAGTTAAAACACAGGGTGGGGGCCACAAGGAGACTAAGAAACACACCGAGAAATGGAAGAAAAACCAGAACATGGTATTGAGAAAAGTAGGAGTGAGGAAGAAGGGCTAAATTTGCCAGTAGACATGTGTATTCTGTAGCACTGTCAAACGAGCTGCTTTCTGGGGGCCTAAATGAACCAGGGACCATCATTCCTTCCAGGCCAGAGAACCTCCAATATCAGCTCATACCTTAGGAACCTCCTTCCTGCCTATCAGTATCAGTGGCAACTCTGGGGTAGTTGTTAACAGCTTATGATATGTGGCTTTTCAATTGGAGATTGGGGCTCCAGAGACACTCATCAGAGGACTGTGTAACATTAGTGGTTCCCAAAAAGCCATTGGGTTTGAAGCGCAGGAAGCCTCTCCACAACACATGCCATTTCTCCATCAAGGAATAGATTCATGTCCAAAGACCTGTTCTACAGCACTCTTAGACCCTGGCAGTGTTTTCTAAAATAGACATCCCAGTATTGAAAGTGAACTGGAGATATACATGCTCAGCATAGTAAGAAAATACATTTGTGAAAGGGCTGTAAGAAAATACTTGGGACTGGGTGTCAGGAAACCTAATCCCGTGTTCCTTTCCCCTCGGTGGCCCCACCTCTCTGAACTTTAGTTTTCACACGGGTAAACTGTGAGGATCAACCTCTCCCTCACTCCACTCACCCAGGGTTATAAACTCTTCAAGGACAGTGCTAAGTCCTGGCTCCAGAACCATACGGCAAGGTTTGGCCAAGAATCATAACATTATATGTGCTGAGTTCCTCACCTAATTCATTCTTCTGATCGTTTCCCCATTTATTTAGGTAAAATTCCCAAGCAGATTGCTCCAGTCAACTTTCCAAAGTTTCTCCCAACAAGTCAGACCACGTAGCTACTCTGCTTACCACCGTTAGGGGCTACCTAGCTGCTCAGAGTGCAGGCCAGCCTCCTCCTCATGGCCTGAAGGAAGGCTCTTCACTGACCTTCCCTGCTGCCAACCACCAGCCCCACTCCCTGACTCTTGAGCCACACTCAGTCTCTTCAGGCACGCGGGAAGAGCCTGCTGTCCCGCACTTCCATGCCCACTATCTAGAACACCCTGCCAGTCCCTCCTCCCTCACCACGCTAACTCCTGGTTCCTCACACCACGTGTCCCCTCCTCCATGAATTCACTCCATTCAGTGAACAAATGGAAGTTGTTCCAGGCACCCTCCTGGGTCGCAAGATCGGAACACTGACTGCTCTTATCCCTGGGTCTGTGTCTCCACAAACAATCTCTGGACATTTTTATTATAGCATCTGTCACCGGGAGTACTCATTATTGCTTATGATACATTTGTCTCCAGTGCTAGGCTGGTCTTGCTAAGGAAGGGCTGACATCTTGGTTATTGTATCCCCAGGGTGGGGGCGGGGCTGGTACGGAGTCTGCACTCAACAGTGTCTATTAAGTGGGTGGAGCAGTTTCCTAACCAGTGAGAGTAAGCTTGTGCCTCCCACAGGGTGTGGTAGCTGACAGCACAGTGGGCAGCAAGGGTCCTGAACTGCCTGTGTGGCTCTGGACAACTTACTTGCCATCTTGGCATGGAGGTTTTTTTTTACCCGGAAGGTGCAGATTAACTGCAGATTAACTACCTCTCAGGCTTCTAGGAAGGTGCCCTGGGGTCCACCTGTGCTTAGCACAGGGCCTTGGCACTTGCACAGTAACTGTCAGCAACTCAAATGGGAGAAGAGAAACAGGATGAGTTTTGTTAAGAAAATTTTAAATCTATTAACCTCATCTTCCTGCCTGGAAAACAGCTGAATCCCAACCGTGTCTGAGGCCCAGAATTATTGCCAAGACCTGCCACTGAGATAGTGTTTGCATGTCAGGGCTTGAGGGCATATTCTCTCTCCCTCCTGCAAGTTCACAGAACACCTACATTTTGGCCCGGTAATGAGAAGCTGACCTGAAAGAACAGACAGTCCCCCCAGGAAGTGGTCTGGGAAGTCTGCTCTGCTGAAGACCCTTGGGGCAGTGTACGGAAAGCCTTGGGGCCAAGACCACTGAAGGAATGTGCACGTTTAAGTCCCTGAGGATTCAGAAGGGGGAATCCCTTCTGAATAGAATCTGAGGCTCAGGATGGGAGGGAACCACCTTTTGAACTGTCAAGCTCCATCTCAGCAGCCTGCAGGCCATTATTCAGAACCTGCCCAAATGTCGCTATTCATTTCTCCCAAGGCTTCCCAGCATTTCCCAGCCTATTCCACTGTCACCCACCCCCCCATTAATTTTCAGTGACCTTGTTCTCTGGACTCCAGGCATCCAGAAATGAAGGGGATTTTGCTTGAAGGAGGATCCAGTACCCAGCATCCTTACCCCTGAGCCCCGGGGTTTTAACACTCCTCTGAGGGACAAGCTGGAGGAAAGGGACCATGATACCCAGCATGGATATAAAATGCTGAACCTCAGAAGCAGGGGGCCTAATTTCACTCACTAAAGTACTTAACTTCACACATTTCTTTTTTCATTAAGCATTCCTGCTGCTCAAACCCTTGGGCCCATGCTACTTTTACTCATGGCCTTGGAATAATTTAAATTAGCCTGGGTGAGTTAATATTTAAATCTAGGAAAACTGATGAGGGCATTTGACTATGGAGGAAATGATTTGCAATGCCCAATGAGGAGCTACTAGATTGGTCAGAAAAGTCAGTCTTCTATAAACAATCTGCTTTTCAGATTCCCAGAGCTTTTAGTGCTTGAAATTACCGCAACACCCAACATTTTAGTGCTTGTATCATGGAACCAGGCTGGAATACTGGCAGAAAAACCAAGCGGCACTCGGAGATCTTAGTGGATCCGAGATTTATTTACCACCGGCGGGCTCAGAGGAGACCGTTTTTCCAAAGATCTGACCGCCGAATGCAAGTGGGGAGGGTAACTTACAGTTGTCAGCCTCCGTATCTGTGGGGGTTTTCGTGCACGGGGCAAATGAAGGAAGAAGAACCCGGAAGAGGGGTCTCCAAGTAGAGACCAGAGCTTGTTTTAGTCCCATGGGCCATCTTTGGCACAGTATTTTATTCATCTCTCCAACACTTGAAATACCCAGTAAGTGGCCAAGCTAGAACCTGAACCCAGGACTTCCTGAATTAAGGCCAGTGATAGCCTGCAACTTGCCTAGTGCCCAGCTAAAAGCAGTTCCACTAAGATACTGGGAATTTTAATTTGAGGGAAGACAAAAACAATAAACATTACTTCCCCCAGCCTATAATGGTTTTTCTAAACACATTTTTAAAACATCTCTTTGAACTGGCACAATCGAAAGTGATTTCAAGTGTTAAGACAATTTTTACTTTGCTGAACTACCATACAAATTTTGAACAGGGGAGCTTGAGAAGTGTGGCTTGATTAAGAAAAAGAAGGTAAGGCAGCAGTATCTTATAAACAGACGTGTAATCCTTTGGGATATTTCCTGTTGTGGGGACTCAGATTTGAAACAGACATGCAGATCTTAGAATCCACTGCTTCAAACAAAGCCACCACTTGTCTAAACAGCCTTTCTCCTCAGGAAAACATTTGGTTTCAATTCCTCTTATATCATGGACCATTTTCACCAGAAAAGGGAAAACTCTGATTAAAACACTGCCTGGGCAGGGGTGCCGGGGTGGCTCAGTCGATTCAGCGTCTGTCTGTCTCCGGCTCAGGTCTTGATCTGGACATTTGTGAGTTTGAGGCCTGCCTCGGGCTCTGTGCTGACAGTTCAGAGCCTGGAGCCTGCTTTGGATCCTGTCTCCGTCTCTCTGCCCCTCCCGCACTTGCTCTCTCTCAAAAACGAATAAACATTAAAAACAAACAAACAACAACAACAGTCTCTGGGCAGAGTGGAGATGATCCACTGTGGCCAGACATGGGCCTGTGACCAAGTCAGCCATGCTTCGGTGCCCATAACTCTTTGTCTGCTCCTAGGTTCATTCTTATTTATTTATTTCGAGGGAGGGAGAGAGAGAGCACACGTGCATGCTGGGGGGGGGGGGGGGGGAAGAACATGGGGGAGGGGCACAGAGAGAATCCCAGAGCCTGCTTGCTGTCAGCACAGAGGCTGTCGTGGGGCTTGAACCCACAAACTATGAGATCAGGGCCAGAGTCAGACGCTTAACTGACTGAGCCACCCTGGCACCCTCCTCCTAGTACCATTCCTGACTCCAAGCTTTTTAGGCAGGTGCATCCTCAAAGGCTACCAAATTATAGTGTGGTCATCTGCCAGTGTGCTTGGGTTTGACGTATGGAGGAGACAGAAAAGGGGACACCGGCAAACGGCCGGGGCGGAACTATTCAGGGAGACCAGCATTTGCTCAAATCCAGGATGTGCAGTAAGAGATCAGAGGAAAGTCTGACAGCCTAGCCCTTGAGTCCAGACTTCATCTTAGGGACGAGGAGTACACTGCAGGGGCAGGTGACCATGATCTGACCTGTACTTGAAGAGGTAAGGACATAGAACTGAAAAACTGAGAGTCCAACTGGAGGAGGGTCTGCAGAACTGTGGTTATTCATGATGACAGCCTGAGGAGTTGAGGCCACAGGAAGGAGTAATGGGCAACGGTGGGGCTGTGAGGTAGGGGGAGACGGGGCGGCCAACTTGGGATACGTGATATATCTGGCACTGACAGGACATCCACTTAGAGCAGTCTCTCTACATAGCAGAAACGTAGCCTTGAAGCTCTGAAGAAAAACAGCAAGTTATTTACCTGTGCGACATTTGCAAGGAAATGAAGAACG
This sequence comes from Acinonyx jubatus, assembly GCF_027475565.1. Classification (NCBI taxonomy): domain Eukaryota; kingdom Metazoa; phylum Chordata; class Mammalia; order Carnivora; family Felidae; genus Acinonyx; species Acinonyx jubatus. The sequence goes on along the minus strand of NC_069380.1, from coordinate 111,447,763 downwards.
AAGCTTAGTCAGGGACAGAGGGAAAATTGAGAATGGCCCAACTCTTGGAAAGCAACAGCCTAAAGGGCTGTGGGACAGGATGAGGACCAAGAAAGGAGGCTAAGGAAGAAGAAGAAGGCTGTGGGAAGGCAGGCCGCCATGTCTGATGCGCAGAAGCCAGGGCAGTGCTGACCTCTTGGAAGTGAGGCATTGGTGAATGAAACTGTTTCACTAACCGACCACTTAGCCATTCTTTTACTACATTAACCTCCTAAGTATGCAGGCCAAGTGTAGTACATAGAATGGGCTGGTACGACGTCACGTCTTTCCCAGGTTTGAGAGGCTATAAAACTCCTTAATGTCACTTACAAAATATTCAAGAGTCTTTTCCACACAGTCCTGGCTCTGAATCCATTTTTTAGTTCTGAAGAGGCAGAATAGCACAGTGGTCAGGGCACAGACTTTAGGGACAGGCCTTCCAGATTCAAATTCCAGATCTCCTGCCTCCTAGGTGGGCACATTACAAATCTCTCTGCCTAAAGAACATTCGCTGTGAAAACAAGATAACAACAGGATGTACTTCACGGGGTTGTTCCAAAGATTTAACTGAGATAATATATACATACACGCACACCAAACAGTGCCTGACACATAGTAGGTGCTCAGAATGTTACTGAATCATTACGCTTTAAAAATCTAAGCCAATTTCGTTTTACATCATCAGTGAAGATAGAGAATGACAGTATTCAATATAGTACAAGGCTGTACACAAACCACATATTTAATTTAAAATTTCCTAGTAACCTCATTATAAAAAGGTGAAATTAACAATATTTGATCTAACCTAACTTACCTAAAAATAGTGTCACTTCAACAGGTGATGGCTATTAAAAAAATGAAGTATTTTACTTTTTTTTCTTTTTTTACTAAGTCTTTGATACCTGGTGTGTTAGAATACACTTACACAGCACCTCGCATTCAACTTGCCACATTTCATGTGCTCAATATCCACATGTGATTAGCGGCCATGATATTGGCAGTGCAGATATAGAGGCACATATATCAAACTGTTAACTCTGGGTTACTTCGCAAGGCTGGCTTAGAGGTTAGGTAGGGGAACTAACAACATTTTGTTTACATACTTCTACACTGTTTAATACGTTACAATGACAAGATACGTTTTTAAAACCCAGTTATGTTATTAAAAAAAATTATGAAAAAACTAACAACCCAAAATTAATGCTCACTGAATCATACAGAAAGTGTTCGAATGTGGGAATTAGGACAACTGGGCTCCAGGCCATATGTGGGACCTTCAGAAAGCCCTTTCCCATTCCTTGCCCTCAGTTTCCTTCCATTTCGTTTAGAAAGGGATGTTTCCTTAAAACCTCTCAGTTCTTAAAATGCAGAAATGTTGGACACTGTATTTCCCCTATAATGCCTCCAAGAATCTATGAAAGGATGAGAACTTTCTCCTCAATCCTGGAGAAGGTTTATCTGTAAACAGAGGGGCAGGTAACAGGTCTTCTGGCGATGTGAGAATTTCCGGTCTCTAAATCGGCCCTCGAAGACACGTTTCCGTTTTGCCGCTGGCTATCAAGGTTCTCAGCTCTAAAGAGCTCACATGTACATTCATACCCTGGTTCCCTCCGTGCCCCGCTGTGGTCACAAATGCCAAGGGAAATGGAAAATGAGCCTGACCTTCTCACTCTCCCGCAGGAATGATTTGGTCCGAATGCAAGGAAATCTGGGAGGAGGGGCCGCGGGAGTACGTGCTGCACCTGTGGAACCTGCTAGACTTCGGGATGCTGTCCATCTTCGTGGCCTCCTTCACCGCCAGGTTCATGGCCTTCCTGAAGGCCAGCGAGGCCCAGCTGTACGTGGACCAGCACGTGCAGGACGACTCGCTGCACAACGTCTCACTTCCGCCGGAAGTGGCGTACTTCACCTACGGTGAGCCAGAGGGCGCTCTAGCGAGTCCTGCCTTGTGTTCCCGGGGCGTGGCCCAGGGCCCTGAGCTCCGCTCCACCTGCGGATCTGCTCCAACATAGCCCAGCTCCCTGCAGCACAAGCAGCTCGGTAGAATGTGCAATTAGCGACTATAAGAAATACATTTTTGTGTGTTTAGAAGGATAGATTTGTTTTGGAAAGGCTCTTAGAACGTTTTCTGGGAGTTTTTTTTTCATTATTTTTTTTTAGAGCGTGAGCAAGGGCACGTGCGAGCAGCGGAGAGGCAGAGAGAAAGAGGTTATCAAGAAAGCTCCATGCCCAGCACCGAGTCCCTCTCGGGACTCGATCTCACAACCGGGAGACCGTGACCTGAGCTGAAATCAGGGGTCAGTCGCTTAACCGACTGAGCCCTACCCAGGCTCCCCGCTTTTTCTTTCTTTTTTTCTTTTTTTTAAGAAAGATTTCATTTCTGATGTGGCTCCAGGAGCAGTAAGAGGAAATGTATAGATGAAAGAATTTTCGTTCTGTATTTGATCCCTGTATTTTGTGCAGAGATAGGCCCTCAATTGCCCAATCCGAACGTTCTTTTCTCATGGCAAAATTAGTTTTTTTGGAGATGACTTAATTCTTTCAAACCACAAGGCCATATGGTGGGAGGTAGTAGACTGAAATTTAAGGAATAATAAGAGTTACAGCATCCATTTATTGAGGACGTGCTAGGTGCCAGGAACTGTACAGACATTTTAAACCATAAACTCTAATCCTTGCAAAAGGCCTCAAAAAAAGGGGGGGGGGGAGGGTCTCTTCTGCCCCTATTTTCAGGTGACGAAATGGGCTTCCATGGCAGGGCTTACAGTGTTCTCAGAAATACAGGAATACCTTGGATAGCAAGGGATCCTGGCCCAACATGAACTGAAAACCATTCAGAATGGCATGGTGCTTATGTTTCCAGGCTTTGGAGTTACACTTAGATTCAAATTCTACTTCTACAGCTTACTCTGAGATTCTGTTTATCTAACTTTTCTGAGCCTTTATTTTCCCAAATGTAAAACCAGGAGAAAACCTATGTCAGAAAGTTTGTCTTAAATAAGATAGCGCATAAGAAGAATTTTGCATTGTGCTCTAACAATATTAAAGGTTCACTAAATGGTAATAGTTATTATCAATACTGCCTATAAGGTCATTTGCCTGCTCTAACACTGTGCTTTCTGTACTAAAAGAGAAAGAGAAGTGGGGAGAAGAAACAGATTTGTGTTATTGTTACCAGTAAACTAGTTGAAAAGGCATTCATTAATGGCAGCCACTACATTATGAAAGGTTTGAATGTCAAAAGTCCCCGTTACATGAAGTCACACGGCTCCTGTGACCTCTGAATCTTCACAGTCAGGTAAAGCAATGAGCTGCAGAGGGCTGGCCATTTAATACAGCTGTTGAGTTGCTACCCATATTCCATATGGATTGTGTTACGCAGATTGTTACATGTAAATGTGGTAAGGAAACACCTACTGAGAAATGGCGAGTCTGGTAGTATTATCAGCCATTCGCTTTTCATTTGTTGGTTTAGCAAAATTAGACTTGTTAAAAGCAAAATGGGCTTGTACGTTTTCTCCTCTGTGCTATTCAGGGATCATCAAAGACAGATAAGAGAATCTTGATACTAAATTGGACAATTTTCTTTTTTATTATTATTTTTGAGGGAGAGAGTGTGAGCAGAGGAGAGGGAGAGGGGGAGAGAGAGAGAGAGAGAGAGGGAGAATCTTAAGCAGGCTCCATGCTCAGCATGGAGCCCTACAAGGGACTCTATCTCACAACTGTGAGATCAGGAACTGAGGTGAAATCAAGAGTCAGACACTTGACCCACTGAGCCCCATAAATTGGATGATTTTCTTTTCTTTGAGAGAGAGAGAGAGAGAGCAAGCAAGCATATGCACGAATGGGGGAGGGGCAGAGAGAGAGAGGGAGAGAGAGAATCCCAATCAATCTCCGCATCATTAGTGCAGAGCCCTATGCGGGGGCTCAGACCCACAAACTATGAGATCATGATCTGAGCCAAAATCAAGAGTCAGAGGCTTAACCGACTGAGCCACCCAGGTGCCCCAAACTGGATAATTTTTTTAATTCCCTGATTCAGGCTGCAATATTGTCCACTCGTACCTTCTGTTTCTTTTAAGGATTGTGTTCAGGTCTCACCCAACTGCAAAGTACTGCACGTTGTTGCCCTTGCTTCGAGGTTCACCCTGAGTCTTGGAAATCTCTTGGCTGGGTCAGTGTTCACTTGTGCTCCAGTTGCTGGGCAAGAGAGCCCCCTTGTGGCCATCCGGGCAGTGGTACCTTCCAACCTCTACAGCTCTGAATAGACAGATTCCAGTTTTTCAGGTTGTGATAGGACAATCTTTCTCAAGGAAAGAGCTCCAAAAAGAAGAAAATCCCTTTGTCTGAATTGTCACACTGCTGTCTGCTTTACAACGATCACAACTCTTACAAGCCAATGTAAATAGAAAACTTTTTCACTAGAAATCCTGACCTGATCACCAGGGTCCGATGACAGCTAAATCTATCTTACTGCAGTATAGAAGCAGCTTTTATTATTACAGTTAAGGTTTAATATGGTAAATTATAGAAGGGAAAAAAAGAAATACCTTTTTGGTGTTTCTTCTAGAAGTCAAGTCGTTTCATGTTACCCAAATGTGTTATTTATCCTTAGAGAGTGACAGATACATTTGAGAAACATAATTTGTTCTCCTTACTTGTCTTTCCTGGACTTCTGAGTTATGACCTTGATGAGAACATAGAGTCTATAATTGTGTTGTACCTCCAAATGTAATTTAGAATGCACTCCATGGAACTTTGTAGCAAACAGAGGCCTGGCTTCCCTTACTAAATGTTTCTTACTGCTCTTTATTATTATAATTGTTTAACACAGTCTAGCTTTGAAAATAAAGAAAAAGTTTCCTCTTCTTCCATTTCCCTTAGGGTGCCAAGAATTGCTATGTAATCTCCTTGCTATCTGCATTTACCTGGCTCTGAAAAAGACCCCATACCCCAAATCCAATCTTTAAAATGGCAATAATAATATCTACTCTACAGGACTGTCACTAAAATCACAGCTAATGTACAGAGTAAGGGCTAATTTAGGTTTCTCAATGTTTCCCAATTGATGTTTCACTTAGCACTTCTCAACAGGGAGACTCTTGGCTTTTTTAGCAGAACAATTTTCGTGCTACGGGTCTGTCTGGAGCGATGCGGGATATTAGCATCCCTGTAATCCTCCTGCCCCAGCTTCGTGAAAACAGCCGACACCCACATACAGTTCCCCAGGATGAAGGCGCCGCCCTCACCCGAGAAACACTATACGTGCCAACACGTAGCAGGGAGCTTTTCAGTGACAGACACTGTTCCTTGCACCATTAGAACTGCAATAGGAACCTTCACAGCTCTGTTCTGCTGCAGGAAGACACTCGGGGCTGCTGAGACTCACATCAGAGACCACAAACAGAAACCTGACCGCCCAGGACAGGTCCCAGGACTCTGGCCACCTGGGAAAGCACTCTCATAGCAAACCTGGATGACTGGTCACCACTTTGGAGACCCTAGCTCAAACACAGAGCAACTCTTCCAGACACACACTGCCTGAGGAACAAAACCCCAGAACGTTTTCTCAGGAAAGATCCTTCAGATTGCCGGCCCTCATGGGTGCTCATCTGTTTCGATTTGTGGCTAGTCCAAACTTGTGGTATTTCCTTCAGTCATTTAACAAACACTTATCAACACCCATCGGGTGCCAGGCCCTAGGCTGACTACGCACTTTACATCCATGATTTCATTTTACCCCCCACTACAGCTCTCTGAGGTTGACGAAATTACACCCAGTTTACGAATGGAGAAAATCCGGCTCCAAAACGTTAACTGACTTGCTTGCCACCACACAGCATCTGCATAGAAAGGCCACTGTCAACCTCAGGTCTGTCTGACTGTAAGCCCATGCCCTGCCCCACCACCTCCTCGTGACGCTTCCCCAGTGACTGGAGCAGCCCCTGCTTGTGGAGCTCACACAATGGTAGGGAGGACAGAATAGGAAGCAGCACGGTAAGTTCCATGACAGAGGGTGCACAGATAACAAGGGAACCAAGGGGAACCGGGAGCCCATCTCAGTTTGTGGGAGTCACACAAGGCTTCCTGAAAGAGATGTCACTTGAGCAGAGTCTTAAAGGATGACCTGGAATGAGGTGGTCTTAAAGTGAGGGAAGAGCGCTCCAGCCAGATGGACTAGCACATTCCAAGAGGGAAGGTGTGGTACCTTCAGTGCATAGGAATCAACTTCAAGGGCAGGAATGGCAATGATGAGGTTAGAGGCCTCTAAAAATGCCTACCTGGTTTCTCCGCCAGAAAGAAGTCACTACAGCAGATCCTGCCCCCCCACCCACCCCACGAGTAACCCGGATTATTTTCTTTCAGCCAGGGACAAGTGGTGGCCTTCAGACCCTCAGATCATATCGGAAGGGCTGTATGCCATCGCTGTCGTGCTGAGCTTCTCCAGGATTGCATACATCCTGCCAGCCAATGAAAGTTTTGGACCCCTGCAGATCTCGCTGGGGAGAACTGTGAAAGATATCTTCAAGTTCATGGTCATTTTCATCATGGTATTTGTGGCCTTCATGATTGGAATGTTCAATCTGTACTCCTACTACCGAGGTGCAAAGTACAACCCAGCGTTTACCACGTACGTGAGTAACCCAGGGCGGGTCTCCCTGCCCCCTCCCCCCAGGAATCTTTAGGAGTCTCTTCCAGGTGGCCCCTGGCACATGTTTCCTTGGTGTTTCTACAAATTAACAGCAACTTTATCCAAGGGCAGCTTAGAGTTCAGGTTCTGGAGTTGAAAGAATCCAGTTTTTACTCTGTATTAGACCTTCATTTTTGCCACTTACGTTCCTCAACTTCTCTCACCTTTAGTTTTCTCTTCTTTAAAATGAGGATAGAAATAATACCTGCTTAATAGGGCTAGTCTGAAGATTCATTGCAAGGATACAGCTTATTCTCAATACATGAAAGCAAGGACTATTACTACCGTTCTTGCATTTGCCTGTGTTGCCTAAAAAACAGAGCCCAGGGCCAACGTGGCATGCCAGCGCTTTACTGGAGAAAGGCAGTCGCAAGCCAAACAAAATAAGACTGAAGGAAAGAAGAAAGTGGGGGGTGGGAAGGAGAGCAGATACAGGGTGCTGACCTAGCCACCATCTATCACAACGTACAGCATGGTCATGACATACTCTCTGGGAAGATTATATGGAAATACCACATCTCAGAATAGCCCATCAGGATGAGAAATAGCCAGTTGATCAGCCACAGCCTTTCCATCTGCTATCTTCCATTAGTCACATTCGAAAACAAAAAGATTCACTCCAGAGAACACCAACTCACCTAGCACCTTGAAGACAGCCCTGGGGGAGCCATATCCACAAAGCATGAGAGATAGGTCTTCGTGTCGGTACGCTCAGCCGCCCTCTGCACCTGGCCAGGTGAACCAGTGACAGTGCAGGGACACTGAACAAGTCCGGCGACATCGTGTGCATCAGCAGCAGCTGGGAAGGCCCAGGCAGGGAGGCAAGAGGCATGGGTACAAGCAGAGGCAAGGTGCTGTCAGGTCGACTGACATTAGGGTCCAGTAGCGGCTGCTGCCCGCAGAGCAAGATAGTGCCGTGGCCTCCTGCGTGGAGGTGGTGTTGGAGCTCACTGAACCTGTGTCCACGCAGAGCCAGGGCTCTTCCCCTCTGCAGGCGATGCCAGGCAGTCTCCTGGAGGGCCATCAGTAGCATGAGCAGTGGTCTAGTGGAAGACTCAAGGAGACCTGAGTTTACAGCATGACAAGGGCGTTTACTAGCTGATGGCTATATGCCAGGTCACTCGATTTATCCATGCCTCTGTGTCCTCACCTGGAAAATGGAAATGACGCTCTGCCTTGTTCATAAATCCCTTTAGGAATACTTGAAATGGTTGTGCAAAGGGCCCACAGCACACAAGTATTACTGGTCTAGGTCTTCTCCTTGTCCCACCCAGGCTCAGAACTTCCCCCTGCTTCTTCAAGCTCCCACCCAGAATCTTGAAGGAAGGACAGTCAGACCTCCAGGCAGAAGCACAGCAGCTGGGACCTGCAGGGCCAGCACTTCCTGACATGGGTCCCCAGGAATCCTAAGTGGCCCAGAATTTGTTTCCCGGCCAGTAAAAATGGCTGAGCCCAGCCACTGAGGTTCCCTGAGCAATTCCCAGCTTGCAGCCCTTCTCCTGGAGAAATCACCTATCAGGGGAAGACACTTAGCGCCGAGAACCCAAACCAAGAACAACGAGCAACACTGTACCCCTGAGCTCAGAATCATGGACTCGGCTGCCTGGCCCACAAGACCTACCTAGAAGGGCGGGACCCTGGTGCTGCTGAGCCACAGAAGCGGTTACTCTCTGGCACAGAGTAGTTCTGTTTACAAAGAGCAGGTGCCTAGCCCAGGGCTGAGAAACGCACCGGAGAGATGCCCGGCTCTGCCCTCAGCCCACAGCAGCCCAAGGCTCAGACAGACCAGGTTTCAGACTGAGCTCTCCTCTTCCCAGAGGGGAAGTGGGCCGCGTGGCCTTGGGCAAGTGCTTAAATCCCCTGGGCCTCAGTGTCCCCAGGTCTGAAGTAAGAAGACCAAGATGACCAACCTCACAGGATTGGAATCAACAGTATCAAATGCAGGGCATGGTGTACAAGGAAGCTCCAGTGAATGGCAGTGGGGAATAAGGAAGCGGGGGAGGGTTCACTGCAAGAGCAGACACCTGGGTACTGATTTGGCTCGACAGGACCCTTTCTGAGCAGCAGCCTCGTTTACAAACTGTTGTGCAGATGAGGCCAAGTATATTATTGAATCAGCCGGACTACTTTACATGACTCCAATACTCAGTGATTAGCTGTTGCAGGAACGAAATAAGCTTGAATCACCCAAAGGCAAGTTCGCTCTAGATCCGCTAGATGTACCCACTCAGCATGGGATGTGGGGGTTATTGAACAACAGTCACGATGTCCACCAATGAACAAAGGCTCTTAACGCTCTTTGGTCGGGCCTCGGGGTCCCTCCTATGTTTCCAGTCTAGCACAATGCCTCGTGCACGCGGTATGGCTCACTAAATTCTTTGTGAACAAGAATGACGGAGTGAACAGGGGAAACAAAGCCAGGTTCTAGGCAGTAGAGTTATCCAAAGACTGGGGATCTGACCGTGTGAACTTCTGTTCCTTTTCTCAGAAAGGACCCTGGGTATTCTGTGCAAGCCCTCTCCCTGTTCCTCACAAGGAGCCTGTACTACTGGCCCACAGTTGCTCAGAAGGTCAGTGCCAGGACACAGGAGAAAATGAAAAAGGTCAGACCTAAGAGCAGGGCTCACCTGGCCACAATTCCCAGCTAGACGCACCACCGCTAATCTCTAGAAGGAATCAGTGGGAATCAGGAAAGTCATGGGAAAAGATGAAAGCAGAAGAAAGGGGCAATGCGGTCGGCTTGTTCCATGTCCTGGGAAGCGAATGGAGACCTTCCAGACACGAGAGATCCAACCGAAGAGGACCCAGGCCCTCCAGGATGGGGAAGGGAAGAAAAGGTGTGGCAGAGGCAAGCACAGTGGAGAAAGGACAGGGAATTTATGGCCTTGGCAGTTCCTAAAATGGGATGTGCAGCTGTCAGGGCATGTGATTGAACAGGAAACAGTCAATAGAGAGGTGAAGTAGAGAAGAAAGAATGGATTTTTGTAAATGTCATCTTTCACCCTTTGACTGCTGTCTAGGGTGGTTCCCCTAAGAGATCTTTGATAAGCAAAAAGCCACGTTAGGATGAATGACATGTGCACTTTCAGGGACTCAGAACTGTGTACCAACTATGCTGGTGGTAAAGTTGAATGACCCCCTCTCAGGTGAATGTGTGCTCGTCCCCAGACCACCCTGCCTAGCTCCAGATCTTCCCTCTAGACCTCCCACAGGCTGGGGGCTTCTCTCCTGTAGAATTTGGAGCTTGTAGGGTAAGATGGGTCCCCTCATCTGCTTCTAAAGAGTCAGAAGACTCAATCCTCCAGAAAGGAAATCTGGGCTGGAACACACCAGGCATCACCCCTCCCTTCACTGGTCCCCCAGCCCCACACCTGCCATGTTCAAGGACAGCTGGGGTTCCTAAAGGCTGTTCAGAGCCCACTTTGGAAGTCGGCTGTGAGGCACCAAGAGACAGCTGCCCCATCAGAGCCCTGCTCACTGCTCACCCTAGGGGTGCAGTCCCCCAGTTTAGATCACAATAGCCAGTTCCCCCATCTCACCAAGTTACAGGCTGTCCCAAATGACAGGCTGGGAACAAAAGGAAAGAGAACAAAGGTTTCAGAGCCAATTGCAGACCCTCAGGCCTCAGCCCAGACCTGAACTCAGCCCAGACCCCCAAGTGTTCCAGTTCTTCCCTCCCCACCCCAAATTCCCGTTCCATCCATCCAGCAGACCTCGGTGAGGGGGTTAGAAGAAAATAGACAGACTGAACTATTTCTGCTCAGGTATTAATAAATGCACAGTAGGAACAGTCTTAAGTGAGATCAGTGGTTCTCAAACCACATAACCCTCTAGAGAAACGGCTGAACTGAGGACTTCCGAGGTCCCACCCCCTAGAGACTCTAATCGCAAAAGTTCCAGGGCAGGGCCCAGAAGTCTGGATTCACAAGCCAGTGGGGGTTCTGTGAAGGTGGTCTGAGGGCTACAGGGTGACAAACGCTGATGCTATCCAACCTCATTACTCAGATGGGGACAAAGAGGCCGCTCTCAGCGGTGTGTATTTCAAAAGCAAAGGGCTTGTTCACCTCAGTAAATGTCTCATTGGTAGACTCTCAGGCTCTGCAAGTGGGATTTGTTTTTGTAAGTACGAGTCAGAATAGGTAGCCAAGTCCTGTCAGCTCCGGAGTCCGATCCTATGAACGCTTCGCAACGTGTCAGCCTCCGTCCACTTCAGAACCCAGGGCACTCTCAAAGGGCTGGGTTATTTTTCTCAGTCGCTTCTGTGTCGGGGCGCCGGCTGAAGGGGGGCAGGGAGGTGAGGGCATGGGTCATTGGCTGGTGAGCTGGGCCTGTCTGGGCATGACAGATAGTGCACCTGCTGGCAGCTCATTATCTCTAAGCTGCTCCTATGAGAAACTGTGAATGACCGAAGGGGAGGAAGAGACAGCGCTCAGACAAGTTTTATGCTCTCAGAGTACAAAATCAAAGTATTCCAAGACAGGGGTCAGGAAGTAGAGACAAAGTTGAAAAAGTCGCCAGAGAGTGCTCTTCTTTAAGCAAGTCTTTAAGAAAAGTTGCTGATTCTGTTAGGAATTTTGTTCTTATTACGAACACATCTTTAACTTTATCGTGGAAGTCAGCAGACAAAGAGGATCTGCCTTTTGAGGGGGTTGTTTTGAGATTTTCAGCTTACAGACTGTATGGAAACCATGGGGTTCCAGCACTCTGGTTACAGTGTTAGAGAGACCAAAAGCCCTGGGCTGGCTGATGAAACACAGCTAGGCAAGAATGCCTACAAAAAGGGTTGGCTTGGGTCACTTAGATGTCTTAGTTGGTTAAGTGTCCAACTTCAGCTCAGGTCATGATCGTCTGGTTTGTGAGTTCGAGCCCCATGTCAGGCTGTCTGCTGTCAGCAAAGAGCCCACTTCTTTGTATCCTCTGTCTCTCCTCCCCCCTTTCTGCCCCTCCCCCATGCTCTCTCTCTCTTTCTCTCAAAAATAAGTATTTTTTTTAAAAAGGTAGGTTTCCTTGTACTCTGATTGTGACCATAGCAGGACAGGGACACACAGAAGAACAGGAGCAACGGGGGGCAAAGAGGTGGAAGTGAAATTATTAGCCAAAAATAATACCTCTCCTAAGGTTATTCTGTCTCCCCAGGACTCATTTTCATGGAAGGAGTTTCAGCAGTGTAAGCAAAATCAGAAGCTTCTGTTTTCCATGACGGTTATGGAAAATTTCCACATACTATAAAGGGAGAGATTCATATGGCCGCCAGGGGCAGGAGGTGCTGATTCAGCTCCCCCAGCCCCATGGGGTCACAGAATAACCAGGTCCTCCTTCCTGGAGGGGCACTGGGGCTGGGGCAGAAGCTCCTGAAGACTCTGCCCCACATAGCCCACTGCACCCCAGAACTGCTGTGTCACCCTGTTGCTGAACAATTCGCGACACACACATGATCTACACTCTCACTTAATCCTCCCAAGACTGGACTGACACAGACACTACTACCCAAAAACTAAGGTTCAGAGAGACATTAGGCTTTCCCAAGACTCCAGAGCCAAGAAAAGGACCTGAACTCAGATCTGCCTGACTCCTATCCTTGACCTGAAATTCCCAAGAGTGGGATCCCCACCCCCACACCACAGCTCCAAAGTCAAGGGTGAGTCTCTGTAAAAGTTGGGTGACTTTCCTGTGGCACTAAACTCTACAGAAGATCCTACTGGATTCAGATGTACCTATTGTTGAGAACCTGAGAGCTCTACATACCTTATTTCTAAATATCTCTTGATTTCAGCTCAGGTCATGATCTCACGGTGTGAGATCAAGCCCTGCATTGGGCTCTGCATGGGTGGCACATAGCCTGCTTGGGATCCTCTCTCTCTCCATCTCTCTCTCTCTCTGCCCCTCCCCTGCTCACACTCTCTAGATAAACATTAAAAAAAAAGACTATCCTCCTGTCCCTGAGGAACTCATAAACAAGTGGGGAATTCAAAAAAAAAATAGCATCATTATTTCCCCACATCAAAGGGTACTTGGGCAGCACGGTGAGGAGGAAGTGCTGAACTGTGCCCAGCACGGTCAGGGAAATGTTTATGGAGAGGGTGGCCTTGAAGGATCTTGGAGGATGACTAGGAAGTCATTCAAAGTAAAGGAGCAGAGAATTTTTGGAGAACTTCCCATAAGCAGGAGTTTGGGGAAATGAGAGATTACATAAAATAATCCAGGAGCATCCAGGTCGTGAAGGACTTTACGAGTCCGGAAAGGCTGGGGCACCTGTTTGAAGGGTGCTTTGGAAGGGGTGAGACGGGAACCCCAAGATCGAGATTTTATCATGAGTGAAAACACCCACAGCCCCTCCCCTCAAGGAACTTGCAGACTGGCTGGGAAGATAGGTCACAGGAATGAGGGCATGTTTACAAAATGAGATGCCCTGAGAGAAAGGACTTTAAAAGAAGGGCAGCTCCCAGGAGAGCTGAACTAGGTCCATTAGGTGGCTGCAGCAGGGAGCCATGGGAGGGAGGACAGGACCCTGACCTGGGCAGTGCCCGGGGGATGGAGAAAGGAGATGGAAAGGGACCCTGGGGAGGCAGGAGTGGAGATGTGATGACTGACTGAACATGGGGATTCTGAGGGAAGGAGGATGTTCTTTGGGTTTTGACAGTTGGAAGGCCCTAGAAGGACCTGGGGGAGGCCATCTGGAGGATCACAGGATGGAGAGAAAGGCAAGAGCCCTGGTGGCTCAGGGGAGAGATGGGGGCTTCCACCATCCCCAGGAACCATAGCCAGCAGAGCCGAAGGCAAACACTCAGATCCAGGCAGACGCCTGAAAGTCTGTGTCCTAAGGGGTTGGAGGAAGTGTAGGGCCTTGGGAAGGAAGGCCCCATGCTCACAGCGCCAGGGGCCAAGCAGAGACTTGCCAAAGGAGCAAAGTAGGCTCTTCAGCTAAAAATGCCATATTGTTCTTTGTAAACAGAAGAGAAGAGCCTGAGATTTCCCTGGCCCGAGGAAGAGACAAGAAAGGGAGACAGATGAGCCATACAAGCCCTGAGATGTCTAAAAAGCAGTGATGAACCCCAGGGGAGGAGGGCCTCCTGACAGCAAAGGGTCATAGGGCCAGGAAGGATCTGGCTACAGAGGAGGTCCTGCTGGGGCAGCAGAGGCTGGATGCTATTGCCCACTAGTAAGACTCTCTATAACCAAGCGCTAGGTGAGAGAAACCAGGGAAAGCCCACATTGTGGCATCGCCGGACTGTGGCCTGCTGCCATGCACACTCTTCTGGCCCAGCCCGATGAATGTGTCTGTAGGTGGGAACCAGGAACGGAACCGGCCAGCTGGGCTTTAGAGGGGACACATTCTCCCAGGATTCCGGGTCAGTGGTGAAATCTGGGCATCTCTCATACAGAAGTGTTATGTCATAGTTTACTATATTCTGAAAGCTATAATCTCGCCTTTCATCTTTGAAATTCAAGCTAGGCGTAAGGGTTTGGGGGAATAAGGGGGCTTATTATGGCCTCTGTCATGGGGGAAAAATAGTAGGAAGGTTCTGAAACTTGGCAAAGCAGGCAGCAGGGGTCACTGAATGGGGTCCGGGTCAGGCTCAGAGAGGCCGGGCATCTGGAAATGATCGTTATGTTTCAAAAAAATAGTTTGAGTCTAATATAAGTTCTCATCTTTGCATAATTCTCCAGGAAGTGATAAAAACATAGATCTTTTCCCGGACCAGTTCAGAAGCATGAGTGCACCCATTATGGCAGCACTGTACTCTCATATGATGTTCATTTAGCCTGCTCTTCCTGCTTATTCGTGACATGACATTTTAAAAGCCTGGTTGGTACCTTTAAGCTTCTGGAACAGGCTGGGAGCCCACAAGTTCATGAGCGAAAGAAAAGCTTGAGGATAGAAAGAAGATGTGCTCTCTTCGATGGCAGCTTCATAGCATATTTCCAGGCCCTGCTCCACATCTCCCATCTTGTTCTCAAACCGACCATCGCCACGTTACTATGGAGAGAGCCCTACCTTTCTATTCACTAACACTCGATCCTAGGGTGGCAATAAGAATGATCAAATTGCCCTTCCTCAAAGCGACAGAGTGACAGGAAACGGCTGTCCATGGTTGGCTCTAGAGATATTATCAGAAGCGCTATTCCTTGGGTGGGTCTGAAGCCGGCCAGCTAAGACCAAGTCACCTCGTGCCTCGGTTTCCCAGCATTCAATCATTTATTGATAAGTGTTTACTGAGTCCCTCCTATGAGCCGGGGCGGGGGGTGGGGGGGAGCGCATGTCTGGGCACCCATGACAGAGCAGTGTGCAAATCAGTAGGCCCTGCCCTCATGGAGGTCACATTCCTCCATGGACGGGAAAAGAAGGACAAGAGGCAAAAAAAAAAAAAAAAAAAAAAAAAAAAAATTTAAAAACTAAAACAGAGATAAAGAAGATCATTATAGAGTAAATGCGGAAGGCTAGGAAAGAAATAAAAACACTGAACGCAAGAGTAAGCTAGGGAGGCCTCCTTCAACAAGGGCATCAGGCCCTGTCTGAGCCCCTGATAATCAAGTTTGCAGCGTGATGCCTGAGGAGAATGAGGGGCGGCCACTGGCCACTCATAGAGAAGGGGGAAGGGCCTTCCAGGCTGAGGGAACACTCTGGCTGCAGTCAGGGAACCCTCAGGGAGTCAGACTATGAGGGGCCTTGAGGCATCCTCAGTGACTGAATGGATCCTTTGAGGGAAAACCACTAAAGGGGAGGGGAAGGTTCCCACTGCTATTTTCAAAGGATTATGCGGACAGTTGATTGTAGGCTGTGCGAGACTCTCAGCCTGATGCTGGAGCCTAATGCAGTAAAGAAAGAAAAAACACGTAATAACAAGATCAGTAACATTCATCGCATATTTGTTACCTGCCAGGCAGTATTTTAATGCGCTTCACAAAGCATTTGAATTAATTCATCTAATCCTCACAACAGCCCTATGAAGGAGAAACTGTAGAGTTTTCCCATTTTACAGCTAGAAAAACAGAGGCCTGGAAAGGCTGTTATTTGGCCAGAAGCTCACATTCAAAGTCAGGTTTGCCTAACTCAGAAACTGCTTCTGACTACCTCCCCATACCCTACCTGTCCTGACAGTGGGGTCAGTGCTCCACATTCTGTACTAGGGTCTGGAGTTCCAAGGGTGAAGAAGACACAGCTCTGCCCTCCAGGAGCAACCAGGGCCCCAGTATGAGTAAGTCCGGGCTGCACAGGGTTTGTGGACCCCCGTTCCCTGGCACTGATTCTGGGGCCAGCCTCGTCTATTTCTGGACACTCTAAATCAAACTTCTCATTTAGGACCCGGGATAAACCAAGAGGTAATTCAGGGACACAACCTTGCAGAACATGAGGGGCAAGGTTCAGACTTCCTTGGGTGTCTGCCTCTCTCCGCTCCTTTGAGCCTGGCCCGGCAGCCCTGGGTCCCCACAACCGGGCATTAGAGAAACCCAGTGCTCGTGCAGGGTCTCTGTATACTCCAAGCTCTGTCATCCATCCTCCCAGCCGGGATGGCAGGCAAGCATCATCTCTACCTCAGCAGATCTCTAGCACAGGACCCGCTATTGTCTTCCCAACTTGAGAAGCAGCCTTTCGGGAGCTAGTCTCCTGCTTAATTTTAGCCTGCTATGTGCAGCTTTGGGTAGATAACCGAACTGAACTGTTTGGGGGAATGGGGGGGGGGTGCTGGGCAGAGTTCCACCGCCCGTGGGGAGGGCATCATGACATTCTGAAGAAGTGGCAATTTTCCTAACAATCTCCCCAAACCCTCGCCTTGTTGATCAGTTTGTTCTCTGAAACCCATACACAACCGCCTCTTCGGGCAACATGTTATTAAAGCCCCATTATCCAGGCGAGACAGACCTGGGAGAGAACTGATTACCATGCCCCGGCCTTCTGCCTGACAAATCAGTCCCAGCCTTCCCCCGACACACACCCCCGCACAGTGGGAGCAAGGGTGAATCACAGCCTATTCAACATCACTCACAGGCGCTTTTCCTCTGTTCCTTCATTAGGAGCACTTCTTATGCTAGGCTGGCCTATTGACTCAACTTTTCAGTCCCTTCCAATACAAGCCAAGAGTCAAATGCCGCAAGACAGCCTGGGCTGGAGAAGCCAGAAAGAGGATTTGCATGAAATCAAGGGTTTGTGATGATCTTTGCAGGTAGGAAGGAAGATGGGCTTTTTCAGTGAGGTCAATAAGCACCTGAATTATTAGCTACATTCAGCCCTGTGTGGCAGCACCAGAGGGGTTGGTGTGATGCCGGGTAAGGCCAGGCCAGCAGAGCACGCGTGCCTTCTACAGCCTTGCAGCATTCTGTCACCTAGCTGGGGTTGCTTTAGACTGGGACCTCCACAAGGACAGAAGCAAGGTCTGGGGTACACTGCCTGGCACACAGAGTTCAGTGGATATCTGGCAAATAAACGAACAAAAATAACAGCTACCATCTTTTGGACTTGCTTTATGTACGTTGCATAAGGACGTTCGGTCAATCTTCATGGCAACTGAGTAATAGAGCACCTCTATGCCCTTTCACAGATGAGCAAAGCGAGACCCAGAGAGGTTTTGTAACATGCCCGGACTCACACAGCCAGTACCTGGTGGAGCTGGGATTTGAACCCAGCCACGCACCTCTGCTCTTACTTACTACCCCTCCAGCTATGTCTGTGAAGCTTCTTGTGATGGACACAGTTGAGGGAATCTGTGACAAACTCGGTAGACAGGCAGAGTGGTTTGGAAGAGGATGTGGAACCGATGACCACTACCTCTGGGAGTAAGGAACCTCACATTTAGCCTTGAGACCAGCTGGTTGACACTAGGGGCTTTGTGTGAGACAAGTGGCTTCACGGCGATTATCAGCCAAGCCAGTTCCAAGACCCTATCTTCCTGAAAGACAGCCCCCAACCTCCACAGTGACTGGCCTTCTGCCCCATGCCCTAGGTCCCCAACTCCTGAAAATTGTGGCTAATAATTAATACATAACTCAGAGAGCATCATAACCTCATGAAACACTGAGGCCAGCTTCCGTGCCCACGCTCTTGACACTTGTAATATACTACTGGCTTCTTTCCAAGGCCAGCCTTCTGAGAATATATTATGGTGGGTTTCCAAGGTCAAAGTAACACAGCCTTTTCCTACTCGGGGCAATGAGGACACGTTTCATTTATTTCCTGCCACATATTAAACCAGAAGATGCCGCTAGCATAGCATTTCAAGTTAACTGTGAAGCTCTACTTACCATAAAAAGCATCAAGTTTTCATGGAAGTTTCTTTCCCCCCCTTTTGCTTCCTGCTAGGATGTCTGCCATTTTCCTGTTGATTTATAAGATCTCTTTATATAAGAAAGACATCCAGTGTCTGCCACCGTATCACAGATAAAATTTCTTTTCTCACTTAGTCTTTTGCATTTCATTGTTCGTTATTATGCCTTTGTTGTATACATGTAAAGTTTTACGGGGTCAAATCTCCCCATCTTTCCCTATCTTCTGAAATGTCTCCCAGCCCAAGATTATATAAATAACAGTATTTTATTCTTTTTTTTTTATTTTGTCATTTTGTAACATTGACCTCTTCGATTGCATTCAGAATTTACTTATATGGCTTGAGCTATGGGTAAAATATTGTACTGACTACCGTTTAGCTAATTGCACATAATTCAGCCCCTAAGGTCCCTCCTGAGAAACAACAAGAAAATTAATCTATTCAGTTAATCCAGTTCATGTCAAGAAGGGTAAGTACACAAGAAAGACCCAACAGATACCAAGGATGAATCTAGCCATTTTGGATTATTCATGCTGATGGACCCAGCTTTTCCTAAAAGGAGGTCTTTGCTATGACAACCCATTTTTCCCCATAATAGGGGGACACAGGGTTAGGGACACTCCCTAAAGAGTTTATGAGAGATTGTTAAAAACGTATACTTTGGCTAAGACCCCTTCCTGCCCAGTCAGGTGCATATGTTAATGCGCTGGAGGGGGTCACTTTCATGCTGGGGTCATAGCCAAATTCTGATGCAGAGACGAATCTTTAAAATATAGAAATGAAACAGGTATGAAGATTGTCTGGAAGCCAGATAACCAAAAGGATCAGCAGTCCAAGGGGGCAGGAGTAGAATCTGATGGAGGAGGAGCTGAGCCACGAATTGGATTTAGGGATCTGTAAATATTCTTTTACTAGAACACATACCGCTTAGCGGGCTAGCTCTGCCTCCTTCAGATTATTCTGTTACATAGAATGCCTAGGCGAAGGCATCAAGGATAAATCAGAGCTTAGTGGCAAAATTCATAGGAAGAAGCAAATGAGAAAAAAAAAAAAATACATGCTGAATCTAGGCCAGTTTCCCTAATCAAAATTCAGAAGACTTTCCCTGAATGTTCTATAATTGCCTGCGTCATTTGTGTCAGCCAAAGGTTTGCGGGGTTTTCCGAGGTAAGCAATGGAAGATGAATTTCTGTAAAGCATCTCCCAGTTGCATATGTTATCCGTTTCTTAGGACGTTCATGGTAAGTGCACAAATCCTGGACCAATGCCTGCCTGCCCAGTCCCTTGCTGAGATAGTGTGCCCTCCGGTTTTCTGCTGATCCGATTAGGAAGGGAACAACTGTCAGAGAGATCACATTCTGCTGTCTCCTTCCAGTTTGGGATTTGGGGCTCATCCACGGGTTCTCTGCCACTGTTTCCTTCCACTAGGGTGATAGCCAAAAGCTTACCTCTTAATCGAAGGCAATACCTGCATGGAATCATGCCCACACACTGAGTGCCATCTTTTCCACACAAAATGGATGCTTTATCTCACAGGAAGAATAACATCTTTCTCATAATAGCATCAGGAGCTGGGGCTCTAAAAGAATGGCCTGATACCCAGTCATTACTTCCAAACCCCTCACTAAATTCCTTCCTATTAAAAGTAAAATGAATCAAATATTCCAACCTCACAGTTTTCAAAGAAACCAGAAACAAGTGATGACAACAAAAACCCACTTCAATTTTCAGTTTTCAGACTCGGGGATGCATAGGGAATGAGTCAAACAGCTGGCTAGACGCACACATACACGTACGCCCACACGTACTCACACACAGGAGAGCTGAAAATTCATGCGAGTCAGAGCTGGATTTTTAGCCCAAGGGACAAACACTAGTATTTTTGTACATCTTGTCAAATAAATACCAGTCCTTAAGAAACGCTGATATTTTTTTGAGATCTAGCTAATCCTGGCCACTGTGGGTGAATGTTGAAAACCTGAAATGTTAAAGAGAAAAAAGAAAGTGCTTTCTCATCATGTACCTCAAAACTAGATGCAGAAGAACTGCCTATAACCCTTCAGATGTTACCAGATGCACGGGTGTGTTCTAAACCACCCAACCCAAACCCAGCTTTCTCATTGGATTCTATGTTGTAAACCTCACGCGGGGACCTAGCCACGAAGTATAGACCGTGAAACATGCTTGGATCTGACTGTAAACACTAGGGTATTCTCATAAGTTCATAGTCTCTAAAGAGTCAAAGATCAGTGTCCTAAAAGCCAGATCTTCCCCGCAATGCCCTCCAAACACATGGAATGTCAACCCTGAGTGAGCTGTAGGGTGAGGCTTAGACAGTTGCCTGGTAAATGTGAATAATACGGACACACCAAACTCCCTATTCTCGTAACTCAACTCCAGTTGAGAGGATGTGAGTTATGTGGCTGGCCTCACTATCCAGAGCCAGGGGGTGGGAAAGCGTGGTAGTTAGAAGTACATGCTTTTGGAGACCTCAGATGTGCGTGGGCCTGCACCCCACCTTCCGGTAGGGCGCCACTGAGAAAGGGTGAGGCTCTGAGTGCCCGTGCTTCCATATGTAAATGGAGGTAGTAAGATGATCACGAGGCTTAAGTGAGCTGCTCTGTGACCAGGGCCAGGAACCGATGATGCTGCCTCTAACAGTGGACACCATCCTTTCCCCCAACATTCACGTGGGGCTGGGAGGTCTGAGAAGAGACACCCAAGAGGAGATTTTAGGAAGAATGTGCTTTCTGAGGCTGATAGCATATAAGAACAAACATGTGCCCTGGTGTTGAATTTTAAATGTTTAATTTTTTAATTTTTAAAAATTAATTTTAAATATTTAAATGTTTAATTAGGGGCCCCTGGGTGACTCAGTCGGTAAGGCATCCGACTTCAGCTCAGGTCATGATCTCAGGGTTTGTGAGTTCCAGCCCCGCGTCGGGCTCTGTGCTGACAGCTCAGAGCCTGGAGCCTGCTTCGGATTCTGTGTCTCCCCTTCTCTCTGCCCCTCCCCTGCTCATGCTCTGTCTGTCTCTGTCTCTCAATAATAAATAAATGTTAAAAAAATTTTTTTAAATAACTTTTAAAAAATGTTTAATTACTTGCAAGATTAAAACAATACCATAGCCCAGAGTCCCAATAGATGGACTGAATGGAAAAGAAAGAGACTGCCCTTTATAATATTTTTGTCAAAGTCTTCTTAGAAATCTGAACCTGCTATTATTTCAGAAGACCTGTCTCCACCAGCCAGCCCAGCCCCACTCCTGGATAACCACCAAAGTCTGGGTGATGGGAACTTTTGTGCAAAGAGTGTTAGCAGATGCAGAACTGCCTGAAGAGACTGTCTTTCATTACAGGGTTGAAGAAAGTTTTAAAACCTTATTTTGGTCCATCTTTGGCTTGTCTGAAGTCATCTCGGTGGTGCTGAAATACGACCACAAATTCATCGAGAACATTGGCTACGTTCTTTACGGCGTTTATAACGTCACCATGGTGGTCGTGCTGCTCAATATGCTAATAGCCATGATCAACAACTCGTATCAGGAAATTGAGGTAAGACCAGCTAAGTGAAACTGTTCTCTACCCTTTGGTTTAATTTGCGTGGCTGTTTGCCGCAGTGAGGGTAATGATATTAGAAGCCCGTGAGTTATTACATGTGAAGCCGGAACAGCAAATGACCAGCATTCTTCCCACGGGGCTCCAAGGAGCTCTTTCGATCAACCCGCCACGTGGCAGGGTGCCCACCACACATAAAGTGGCCCAACAAGGGCGAGAAGAATCAGGGTTTGAAGCTTCCCTCTTTCACGTGTCCCCTCAGGACAGCATGCAGGAGGCCCATGGCAAACTGGAATGACTGTATCTTTTAGCCAACACTCCCTCTGCCTCTCACATATTATTTATTAAATGCCTACTGTATGAAATGCCTGTGCTTAGGCACTGGTGACACACAGACAACTAAGATAGTCCCTGCCCTCTAAGAACTCTGTCCTTTGAGAAAAACAGATACATCAGTCAACAAAGTGCAGTGTCCTGGGCCCTGCACACCCAGAGAAGTCTTACCAGGTGCACGAGATCGGCAGCAGAGAAGCATCCAGAGATGATGCGTGAAGGCCATTCGAGGACTAATACAATTTTTCCAGATAGCTAAGGGAGTGCAGAGAATGTATCAGAGGAGGCGGCTTATCAAAATCTAAAAGGCACATACCATAAGCTAGTGATTGCAGCCTTTTGGGGAAGAGCAAGAAGTTAAAAACAAACAAATGAGCATTAACAGGAATCTAATGAAGTGGATTATAATGCATCTGAACATCAAGATGCTGTGTGGCTTGTAGAAAGAACGAAAATGCTCTCCCTGTACAGACGGATGGGGAAAGACCTGCAAATTATAGCACTAAGTAAAAAAAAAAATCAAGTTGCAGGACAATGTTTGTGGTGCGCTTTCGCTGTGCGAGAAAGGAAGAAAAGGGCGTCCGTGCTCATTTGTAATTGGGTAAGCATTTGAAAAAGAAGCCTGTAAAAGTACCCAGACCAAGCATAGCGGGGGATGCCTGCTGAGAGGCGGTAGCTGGGGGGCAGAAATCTTATTATTGTTTTACTTACTATAACGTAAAATAAATAAGCTAAAAATTAATGAAACACACTAACCTCTTTTGAATTGACTCAACAATTCCAGTTCGAGGAATAGATCCACGCAGAAATACGATTTTAATAGATGTTCACTGGAGGGAAAACGTGGAGCTAGCCCATCAACATCAGAGCGTTTCAATACAACCTCTGATACAGTATAGACTTCAGAACACTGTATATACAAGGAGAAAAACTTGTTTGTGCTGACAAGACAAAATCTCTGTGATATTGTTAAGTGGGGAAAA
Organism: Acinonyx jubatus; assembly: GCF_027475565.1. Taxonomy (NCBI): domain Eukaryota; kingdom Metazoa; phylum Chordata; class Mammalia; order Carnivora; family Felidae; genus Acinonyx; species Acinonyx jubatus. Next base: position 111,424,919 of record NC_069380.1, on the reverse strand, counting down.
AGCGCAAGTTGTAGAAAAATACAGGTAGGAAAATCTTATCTACATAACAATACGAATGCATATAAGGAAAGAGAGGGCATCTCTGCCCCTCCTCTGCTCACACTCTGTCTCTCTCTCAAAAATAAACATTAAAAAAAAAAAAAAAGAAAGAGAGAAAGAAAGAGCAGAGAAAGGTAGAGAAAAAGTAGCACATTCTTGACCCAGGGCATCCTCTGGGGAAAGGAAGAAAAGGAGAGAGATTGGAAGGGGACTGTCACATCTGCCTGGTATATACCTGTGTACTCAAGCCTTGTATAAGACAAGTATTAGTGTATTTCTCACACAGAAAACAATTAAAGACCTCCATGCATTCGTTTGCTAGGCTGCCATAACAAAATACCACAGACTGAGGGGCTGAAACACAGAAACGATTTCTTCACAGTTCTAGAGGTTCAAAGTCCAAGAGCAAGATGTTGGCAGAGTTGGTTTTTTTCCAAGGCCTCTCTCCTCAGCTTGCAGAGGGCTGCCTGCTCCTGGTGTTCTCAAAGGGCCGTTCCTGTGTGTGTAAGCATCCCTGGTAACTCTACCACTCCTTAGGAAGACACCAGTCATGTTAGATCAGAACCCGCCCTAGCAATGTCACTGAACCTTACTCACCTCTGTAAAAGCCCTGTCTCCAAATCGAGGCACATTCTAAGGCACTGGGGTTAGGGCTTTAACATATGAATTTTAGCGGACACATTTGGCTCATAACACCCCCCCCCCCACACACACACACAGTCCAAAACAGAGTATTCTGAACAGTAGGAGCATGTGCCAAGGAGGGAAGGGTGAACCAATGTGGTATTTTGGGCCTACAGGAGGGCAGGCTGTGCAAGAAGAAGGAAGAGGTAAGAGGAAGAGGTGAGCCAGCATGAAGTCTAGTCTCTTCCCCACTCCCCCCACTGCCACCCACAGGAAAATGCAGCACTGTATCCCTGGACAAACATCTTTTTTTAATGGTGTACATATTTGGTCTCTTACGTGGATGAGCTGTTGCTAACCAGCCCCCACCCCCACCCTTCTGGGCCTCAGTTTCCCCATATGTAAGAGAAACCACATGGCACCTAGAGAACGTGCAGACCTCTGTACCACTCACCCTGGGCATTGTACTCCATCCTAACAAGCACGCCATGCTTTGGTCCAAACGAATGTGGCACGTAAATCACTGTGGCTCAGTGTGGAGAGATGCCCACTAGTTGGGGGCGGGGTGGGCAGAGCAATGATGTCACGTGGGCTTGTCACATCCAGTTACCCCAGCACCGCTTTGCGTCACGGTTCACTGCAGCCCACACCTCCCCTGGCCTGCCGGTGGTGCGTGGACAAGGACCCTGAGACACAGAACGAGGCCACTAGACGCTGCCCAGTGTTCATGGTCACGCTGAACTTTGATGAGGTATAAATTTGTGAATCCTTCCACAAGAACGCTTATTTACTCGGTCAACAGATCTCGAACACCTACTCTCCAAATCCGCGGGCCCGCCTGCCTCTACACCTGCCATGCCCCCACCTGCCCTCCCGTGGCTGAGAGAGAGGCCTTCTCCATCCGAGCTGCCCTGCCTGCGTGCCCTGGCTCCCTGCCCTCTCTCTTGCCTCCTCAGGGGCCACCAATGCACTCATCCCTGCTCCGCGCATACCTTCGCCCTTCCTGTCAGCATTTAAATGAGACTCTGGATCTTAAAAAAAAAAAAAAAAAGTAACACAAAAAACCCTCCCTCCATCCTGCTTTCCAGCTCTTTCTCTCCTGCTCTTTCCTGGCAGCTTTCTCAGAAAAGCTGTTTGCACTCCTCTTGCCTTCTCTCCTCATTAACTCCCACTCTTCTCCACCCCCTCCCAACGCACACCCGACTTGGTAGAGAACTACTCACCCCCTGGAGCCCAGCTCCAATACCAGCCATCAGGCAGCCTCCCCGACCCCGGGGCCGGTTCTGGAGCCCTACACACAGCATCCCTTGCATTTGAGCCCTTAGCACAACTCCAGGGGAAAGACCAGGGGATGAGTAGTTCAACATAATCATATCATGGGCCAGAGCACGTAATCCATGACGGCACAGAAGGACTGTCAACCCCAGTGCATACCTAGTCTGGCCACATAGCAGGTACTCGACACGCGTCTGCTGAACGACTCAAGGCTGAACACTAGGCACTGTGTTAAGCTATGGGAATAAAAATAATACTTCCTGAGGGCGTGCTAATATCGGACACTAAGCGGTCCTCATGTGTGACCTCAAGTAACTCTCACAATGAGCTATGAGGTAAGCATTTTTATCCCCATTTTACAGATGAGGAAACGGAGGCCCAGAGCAGCCATGCCACCATGGCTGCAGAGCTAGGGAGGAACAGAGGCAGGACTGGAACCCAGGCAGGCTCCAGACCCTTTGCTGTCGCCGCGATACCAAACTTCCTCTCAAGTCAGGTGTCCCTGTCACCTCTCTCTGTTGTATAGCAGAGGCCAGGAGCAAGCCCTGGCCTCACGAAACTTCCAGTCTAAAAGACTCCAATATGATGTGTCCCATAGACCAGGCCAGCTGCTGATGGGTTCTCAGCGAAAGCAAACAAAATGGCCAAGCCTGCAGGTGACAGCCTTACAGCACGCGGTACCTCCTGGCAGCCTCATGTGGACCCCTACTAGGCTCACCGTCCTGAGAAGTATAGCGAGTGTCTGTGCGGAGAGGAACCCACCCCTCACGGATCACATACTCGATGCCAATCTCAGGGCTATGTGAGGGAGGCGGCATTATCTCCCTCTACTGACGGAGCTCTTGCTGAGGTCCTGCAGCTAGTATGGGCTTGTGGGCCCAGGTCCATGTGACTCCAAATTCCATGCCTCTTTCCTACTCTCGGACTGCCCCACTAGGACAGAGGCCCAAAGAGCCTGCCTGTAAAATACAATAAAAATAAATAAATAAATAAATAAATAAATAAATAAATAAAAACACCTGCTACCTCTTGGAGGGCCCACTCAGCATTCCGGGATTGACACCAAGTCAGAATCGATCTGGGGGTCAAAACTACCTCCACCACCAGACAGCACGGCCGGACTGCCTCCTGCCAACTCCAGTCAGGTCTGTTTCTCTTGAATTACATATGCAGAATCTCTCAACATCCTCTGTGGCAGCACTTCGACCGGTAAGCCATATGGTTTCTCGTAAGTACACAGCGGTACAATACAACATGGGAGATGTTCACCACCTGTGTCTGCTGAGTACTTGAAACGTGGCTGGTCCAAATTGACATGTGCTATAAGTACAAAATATACAATGATTGCAAAGACTCAATATGAAATAAAAATGTGCACTACCTCAGTAAGAATTTTTATAATGATTACCTGCTGAAGGGGTTACATTTTGGATCTGCTGGATCAAATCAAATGTATTGCTGAAATTAATTTCACCTGTTCCATTTTACTTTCTATAATGTGCCTACTAGAAAATTTAAATTTAATTAGGTGGTTCACCTTCGTGGCTCAGTATTATATTTCCACTGGGCAGCAATGTTCCAAAATATTAATACCTTGATGCTGTGGTGGACTGTGAATCCAGCAGAGCTCTAAATGTTAATGGATAATGAGATTGAGTGGCAGTGAGAAAAGTTCTCTGGCTAGTGGCAAGTTGGAGAATGTTTGTGAAAATTCCCAGTGGAGAGTCAAGGAGGTATGAAGAGGCTGAGGTTTTCAGCACTAAGTCCTGAGGAGTTAGGCAGAGATTGTTAGGAATAACTAATTTCACATGGTTTTAGCAAGAGCAAATGCCCCATCTTGCGTCTTTGTAAAGAAGGAGAACATCCACAGATATATCAGTCAGAGTCCTGTTTCGAAATCTGCTGTCACCAGTTCATGAGATCAAGCCCCACACTGGTCTCTGTGCTGACAGTGGGGAGCCTGCTTGGGATTCTCTCCCTCTGTCTCAAAATAAATAAACTTGAAAGAGAGAAACAGAAAGGAAAGGAAGGGAAGAAGAAAAGGAATAAAGAGAGAGAGAGAAAGAGAGAGAAAGAAGAGAGAAAGAGAAAGAAAGGGAAGAAGGAAAGGAAGAAAGGAATCTGCTGTCATAATGTGTAGACTGCATCCCCACTCGGCACACTGAACTCTGATGTGAAATCGTGCCCTTTGATGTTGTGTCGTTTCCCTCGTCCCACAGGAGGACGCAGATGTGGAGTGGAAATTTGCCAGGGCAAAGCTCTGGCTGTCTTACTTTGATGAAGGAAGAACTCTACCTGCTCCTTTCAATCTTGTGCCAAGTCCTAAATCATTTTATTATCTCATAATGAGAATCAAGATGTGCCTCATAAAACTCTGCAAATCTAAGGCCAAAAGCTGTGAAAATGACCTTGAAATGGGCATGCTGAATTCCAAATTCAGGGTAGGTAGCGCGGGGTTTATGGGGCAAGAGAAGGTCGCAGGAGGGGGAGGCGGAAGGTGTGTGTGCTGGATCCGGCGCAGGTGCCCTGAGATGAGGGAAGTCAGAGAGGGGCCCGCGCTGTTCAGAACAGGCTGGCACAGCAGCACAGAGAATGCCCATGGCGGCTGCCCTTCTCCCTACAGCGCCCTGCAGATGTGCCCCTCAGGGGCTGAGCAAGCTGCCTTGCTGAGCCGTGCCCCCCACAGAGGGAGCGCCTTAGAGGGTCCCAGGGAGCAACAGCTCTTCCCGGAAATGGGAAGAGAATGATCCCTGGAAGAAAGCTTCCCTGCCATTATCTCCCCCTCCTGGAGACTCTCAATGTTTATTAGCATATTAAAATCTCTGAGAAATCCCGGAGCAAAGACACCCCCTGCGGCTTTAACTCAGTGCTTCCCAAAGTTGACCAAACTATATTCCGTAAGCTGTTGTCATCCTACAGAACTCAAGTCCCAAGAACAGTGTTCCAGGCAACCTAGTAGCAGTGGGCATATCAGCTTCTTTTTAGACACAGCCTCATATATGGGTGTCATATGTGTTATTTGAACATATGCGTGTATGTATTATTTGTTATGTATTTGTTCTTTCTTTCCCTCCCAGAAGACTCGCTACCAGGCTGGCACAAGGAATTCTGAAAACCTAACAGCAAATAACAGTTTCAGCAAGCCCACCAGATACCAGGTAACCACACCTCTCCCAGGTACAGGGAGAAGTGGGCTCCATCCAGACATGGGTTTAGCGACATGGCTGTCAGCCCCCCAGAACACAGCTTCATTTCTCCCTTCATTCCGCAAATACGCATTCGAGTGGCAGCTCCATGAGAGGCACTGCGCTACTCACTGGGGACGAGGACAAGGCTCCTATCCTAGTGGCACTTCCAGCCCAGTGAGGGATAGACACAAGGAACAAGCAAACACACAAGTAAATATGTAACTTCAATTTGATACAAGTAGAAAGAAGAAAACAATCTGGTGCGAAAACAGAGGGAAAAAAAAGGGAGCCCCTGCTTTGGTGTAGTTACCAGAGGAGGCATCTTCAAGGACAGGACACTTAGCTAAGACCTCATAGTTAAGGAGGCAGCCATGTGGGGCCTCCCAAGCACAGGAAAGGCATCAGCAAAAGCCAGAGTGGGGAGACGCGGGCGCCTGGGTGGCTCAGACGGTTAAGCATCCAATGCTTGCTTTCAGCTCAGTTCGTGATCTCACGATTCATGGGTTCAAGCCCTGCATTGGGCTCTGTGCCTGCAGCACAGAGCCTGGAATTCTCTCTCTCCTCCTCTTTCTGCCCCTCTCCCACTTGCTCTCTCTCTCTCTCTCTCTCTTGAAATAAACAAAAATAAACTTAAAAAAAAAAAAAGCCAGAGGAGCGAAGCTTGGCAAGTCCAGAGCAGCTGGAGCTCAGCAGGCAGGGGCCAGTCATCCAGGTACAAGGGAGGGGGGCTTGGACTGGCTGTGAGTAGGGTGATGGAGGAAAGTAGACAGATTCAGTCTATGTTCCGGACATATAGGCAATGGGACCTGAAGCGTATCTGCAGGGATGGGGGGTATCCCACGTGACTCCCAGCCATCTGTCTTAAGCAACCAGGTGGACACAGGGGCCACCTGACCTAAGACCACCAGCCTGCCCAAGTCTGTTCTCATACATAAACCTTAGAAGACTTTGTATGCTTGCAACCCTTTGCACCGCTTTTGGAAATTAACGCCACATCTCTGTATCTGTTTGAATCAGCCCATGAGCCAGTGATAAATGCTAAATACAGGTTATTGATTATAAAAGTACAGGCCATTCTTTTCCTGTCCTCCCCTTCTCAGAGATCAGCAGTTTTATCCATGCTGATCAGTTCTTATCAGAGGTAAATCTGAAGCTGTCCTGAGCATTCCCGGGGCCGAGGAGCTATGTCCCTGGCCCACCATCCCAGAGGGAGCAATTAGACTTCAACATAGCATCTTCCAGCCACAGATCTCTAATTGTATCTCCACCCATATTTCAGAGTCAGCTGTGCAGGTAGGAGGATTTAAGGGCACAATTAAGAAATGGTTCATCCTTCAAAGTACTTACAGTTTTATGAGATGACACGGGCTAAAAACTGGAAATGGGCAAATCTTATATTTAATCGTGTACAAAATTGGGCCTGACCAGTTTGATCTGCTTTGAGTTATTTTACGGGACCAACCCTTTGGTCAGTGGGAGGATTTTTATTTTCCAGCTTCTCAGAGAAAAGTATAGATTATCTGTGCCCCAAAAGAGATAGAAAACCCTAATGGGTTAGGGTTAAATCTCTGATGGGTTTCAGGCAGAATCAGCTGCAGAGATAAAGGAAGACTGATTACCTGGTGAGACGTCCTGTACCCAGAATGAATCCTTTATGAGCAAGACTGTTTTCAAAAGCAGCCTCAGAGAGATCTCGTTCCCATCTTCCCTCATCACTGGTTGAGTCCCTGCTGCTTTCAATGTTCCCAAGAGCTTTCTGCTCGGGCTTACAGAGATTGGTGCTATTCAGCTTTGGGCTACTGATGACCTTGGACAGCTTGCTCATCCTGTATTTTGTGAATCCACCAAGAAAAGCCCGGGGCTACTTATTCAAACAGTTTTCACAGAAAAGAAGAAAGGAAAACCAGGGCCAGGGAGCATCAGAGGGACGGGGCTGGGAGGCAAGTAAAGGGGAACAGAGAGCACTTTGCATTTGCACATGCACCCTTTGCTCAGCCCTGCAAGGTGCAGTTGGGTCACCTTCCTGAGCCATCATCTGCTCAGACAGGAGGAGTGAAGCAAGACACGGCATGAAGGACACAGGGGCAGAGGCCAGACACTAGCCTGGGTGTAATCTCACCATATGCTGGTGAGAGAGGCAGTATCTCTAAACCCATTTATCAGATGAGACAACTAAGGCTCAGTGGTAAAGGTCCCACAGCTAGGTGAACTATGTGACTCACAATGGCACCCCTCCGTTACTACATCACGCTTCCTAGGTGCCCAGGCCTTGCTGAGAACCTGTCCTGCCTGCCAGCAGCCATCTGTGGAGGGGTGAAGGGGAGGAGGCAAGGTAGAGGAAGAGGATCTCCCATGAAAGATTGGGGCAAGGGTCTGACAAAGCCTCTTTTGTGTTCTTGGGCCCGCTGGTAGACTTCCAAGTTGCACTGCTTTCTTCCCAAAGCAACTGCCAAAGGTGCAGAGATCAGAAGGAGCCCAAGTACACTTCCTCTTTCTTACCGTCCCAGCCGCACCCAGAGCAGGCACCTCGATGAGGACGTGTGCTGTCCGTGTCTTACACGGTCATGGTTCAGAGTCATTCTGTAGCATTCCCAATAAGACAAAAGCCCCGTCGTTCATACACATGGGGTTTTTAAACTCACTGCCTTTGTGTCTCTTCAGCAGATCCGCTTGAGTGTTCAAACTTAGTCCTTGAGGTGTCTCCGTTAAGCGTGTCAATCCCTCGACTTCTGGGGGGTTCCCTGTTGTAGGGAAGGCAGAGGCTCTCTGTGCTGTAACTTAGGCCTCCAGGCTTCTGATTGCTAGACTAGCCCCTTGCTTTTGCAATGTTTTGTTTTGGTTTTTCTCCCATCTGGGCTCCTATGGAACTAAACAGTGACACAAAACCAAGATACCGGCGAGGGGGTCAGAGTGTGCCTCCTGCCAATGTGACTCTGTGACCCGTAACACCATCCAGGGTGTCTGTTTGCTGGGGCGTGTGCAGACACAGACACTCACACTCTGAGAGGTACGTTTCCATCACGGGCAAAGCAAACAAGCCGCATCCCAAATGAACCGCAGAATCCAGGCGCAGTCTGTAAGTCAAGCAAACCCCAGGGTTTGTGATGCAAGCCCTTCCCCAAACCAGTGGGGACTCCTCTTGTCCATGTTCTGGGTCCTCTTCTAGATCCCGCTTTAATAACTGACATGTCCTAGGATCCATTTTGCCCCTCTCTTCCAAGTGTCCCTCGATTTCTCTTTTCCTGGGTGGCACCAGTGCTTCCTTCTGGATTCTGCTTCATGTACCATCTTCGACGTACCGTATATGTGCCCTTCGTTTACATCTTTAACTGCCCTGGCTGTGCTGTGCAGAGACATGTCTCTTCTGCAGAAAGGCTTTCTGTTTCCCCAGCACCAGCAGCATGGAGAGGCCATTTGGGCCCCAGGAATGTGGGGGGAGGGGGGCGGAGAATTGTGTGGCTCCTTCCCTGGATGTGGGTCTCCGCGTCATAACCCTTCTGACCTACTGCCCATCTCCTTCGCATCCCCTCAAGTGTCATGGCACTACATATACTCATCCCCAGCACTTGCTAAGGGCAGGAGGGCAAGGTGGGCAGAGTCATCACTGACCGGGACTCATTAACTTGGGCAAAGTTTATTATCTTCTTGAAGTGAAAGAACTCTGTGAAAGAGAGCAAGGAGACATCTCGAAACCCACAGCAAAGGAACATTCTTTTTCCCCCTACACAGCGAAGGAGGGGAGACTTTTGGTGTCCATCTTCCCTGAAAACAGATCTCCTCTGTAGCATCCGCGTTACATAGATGGGCACCTTCTAACCACTTTGGTGTTTCTGGGGATAAGCCTGGCATGTCATTCTTGCATACCCCAGGCTGTCTAACAGGTATACCCCAAAGGGGAAACCAGGTGCTTATCAGGACACAGGGTCTAAGCAGTTGCTCAGCAGGTCATACTGTTCTCCTTTTGGGTACCTGTCACTCCTGAGTGTGCAGTGGGGGGGGGAGGAAGGTTAAAGGGTCCCCGCCTGTCTGCAATGTTCAAGAGATCCTGCTTCCATATTAAGCCTCTGTAATCCTGATGCGTGGTGAGAGGCTTAATAACAAGCATTTGCTTCTCTCCCCTTGGAGCCACAGATGTGCAAACCTTAGGTCGTTATGCAGGCCAGAGATCAACAGTGGGCCATGAGCGTTCGTGACAATGACATACCGATGACCTTCTTCCCCAAGGGCAGCAATATTTTTCATTCAAATATCCCAAGGGGTAACAACTGAACAAAGCCATCAGTCCTCCAAAATCTAGCTGAGGCTTCCTCCTGCCTAGAACACTGTTGTTTTAAAGATCAAATGGGTACCTGAAAGCAGCCCAAACCCCCACCGACCAGTGGGAGCCAGTTTCCTGCATCTCATCCCCCAAAGCGTCATGCACATAACCTTTTCCTGAAGGGTAGAAGAAGCCCCAGCTTTGGTTTCCATTTTGGTTGAATCTCGCTTCTGGGCTGTATGACCCAGGAGAAGTCCCCTGGCTCCACAAGCCTTGGTGTCCTCATCTATGAATGGAGACAACCTCTCCGATCTCACTGGGTTGCTGGGAGGATTCAGCAGGGCCATTTTGTCAAGGAGGCTAAGGGGACTCCTGGTCTGTAGGAGATACTCACTACGTCTGTTTCTTTGTTTCTTTTTCACCCCTTCCTTCTCCCCTCCTCCCAGAGGGCCACTCCACAGTGAAGGGGGGCTTGTGAGCAGTGTCTCACCTACTGAAAGCAAATGGAGTTGGAGGGGCACGTTGTGTATTAATAACAAACATACCATGGAATCTTTTCAGCTAATGGGTTGAGTTGTGCTGTACTAAAACACAGCGTGCACCCTAAGCCAGGAAGACGGTCATCACTGCCATGGCTGTGAAAAGACTCCACTCAGCACATCATGAGAAAGAGAACTCTCCACCTCCAGTCTCCGGCTTACGCTTTTTCCCTCTTACGTACAAAACTTCTTCAATTGATGAATCCAGAAACCAAAGAACCCTTAATTCTTGAGGTTTTCCTTAAATTAGAAACAAACTTTAACTAGATCCCCTGGCCCTGCCTCAGCCTGAACATTTGCAGAAAACTTCTGAATCCTGTGTTCAGTACGAATTTTACACACTTGAGTATCTGCTTTTTGGGGTTTTGTGCTTTTCCCCACGAGGACCGGCTCGGGATAAAGATGGTTTTGTTTTGGCTTTACGATTCCAAGTGAAAAGAACCTTACTGAGTCCCAGAAAAGGCATAGATATTCTTAATAACTTGGGCAACTTGCCTTACTGACTAGGAGAATGTCAAGGAGAAATCTAGCCTAGCAGCCTGACCACTAGCATGGCAAGACCCAGGGCTCTCTGACAGAGGGCAGCATGAAGGCAACTTGCTCATTCTCTGTTTGGCAAGAAATAAGGTCACTACTCAAACCGAAGAGTCAAGTGGCCCACCAGCCCGAGGGCTGAGGACAGGCAACACTGGCCTGCAGGTGTCTCAGGGAGAGAACTTAGCAACCTGCCTGATGACACACAGCACAGCTAGGGACAGAATTCAGGTCCCTTCCATCTAGAAAAACACTGCCTCTCTCCCCTGAGTCCTCAGGTCTGAGCAGGTGAACTAGTCACAGGCACAGATGAGCCAGGAACAGGGACTCCCTCCATCTCTGCCAGCTGCTCAGCTCGTGCAAGATTCAGAAGTCTCAGCTACCAGAGTATTTCTAAATCCTGCGATCTCCCAGGAAGCCTCCAACGACTAGCTGGCAAAATCCAAAGTTCGCCTCCTGGAGTCTTTCTCACACTTGGCTCTATTCTGGGTGTCTCTTGAGTGTTTACTCATACCTCCTCATTTGCTTAAAGAACCAATATCTGCATAATGCATGACAGCTGAGGGCGCAAACCGTCTCCCCCAGCGTGACCGGCAGCCCAGCGTCAGGCATGTGGCATCTCAGGAAGTGGTGTTTTGGCAAAACCTCCCGAGGTCCGGTTGTGTCTGTTTCTGCCTCTGGTCGGAATTTCCCAAGGTGCAGTGGACTTGTCCAACCTGGTCCTGACTCTAAGCCCTGAGGAGAGGACATGACTGGCTAAGGTCACAAAGAAGATGAGGGTAGAGTTGGGCTTAGGACCCTCAAGCAGCACCTATGCATTTTAGATGGCGCTCCCTCCCCCTTCCCCTCCCATTCTCCCTCTCTGTCTCTCTCTCTCTCTCTCTCTCTCTCTCTCCTTGGCTTGGCCTGCCACCACTAAGTGTCCTGTTCTTACACCCCAGGGTCAGGATCATGCTATGGGGAGAGGTTAAACAGAGTCAAGCCTGGGTTCCACCAACAGGCAAGGCACCCTCAGAAGAGAGACACCAGGTGCAGGAGGACTCCCGGCCACAGACCGGGCACTCTGCAGAAAAGAGGAGCCACAAATACACCAGGCAGGCTGCTTCTGTCCTTGGCCAGGCTTGTTTGACCCTTTCCTTGTGTTCACATTTCAGAAAATCATGAAACGGCTCATTAAAAGATACGTCCTGAAGGCCCAGGTGGATAGAGAAAACGACGAAGTCAATGAAGGTAAGCGAATGGATTGGTTTCCTACAGGCTGTCAGTGGGACGTGGCCTCACCAGGCTAAAGTCAAGGTGTCATCTGCAGGGCTGTGTGCTTGTCTGGAGGCCCTGGCGAGGCCTTGCTGGTTCGGGTGTGGGCAGAAGGAGCTTCCAGGCAGCCGTGGGGCGGAGGTCTCTGTTCCCTGACTGCTGTTGGCTGAGGCCACACCCGACTGCATACAGCCGCCTCATCTCAGAACCAGCCCCCCCGGGTACTGAGCCCCTTCTCCAGCTGCCATGTTCCTTCCGCTTCTGTCATCCTGCTTCTTTGACCCTCTCTTCTGTCTTCCCCTTCCACTTTTAAAGACTCACAATTAGACTGGATAATCCAAAATAATCTCCCTATGTAAAGTTGGGTGATGAGTAACCTTAATTACACTTGTGACCCCGGCTCCCTTTTGCCATATAAAGTTATCACACACAGTCCGGACACCAGGGATTAGGACCTGGACACCTTTTGTGGGGGAGGGGGTTGGTAATAATTCTGCCTCCCACCTCGTGTCCCATGAGTTCCAAAATGGCCCAGAATTCCTCGTTCTGTGAGTGCACATACAGAGAGCGGCAGGTGGCCTCCCCTCCACTTTCAGAACCTGCCACCACCCTGTCTCACTTCCAGGCTCTCAGAATCTGAGAGCTCAAAGTTTCCCCCAACTCAGAATCACTTGTTAACATCGCAGATCCCAGAACCCACCCTAATGCATGGGCATCTCTGGTGGGGGGCTGGGGGGGGAGGGGAAAGAGGGGGTGCTTGCAGGGCAGGGGGGGGTTGCATTTTGATAAAAGCACCAGGTCATTCTGATGCACACTGAAGTTTGCAGACTACATCATATTCACTGTTTGGGTTATTTTCCAGTCCATTTAATGCAGTTACTCTTAAATGAAAAGCAAACTACCTTAAACCAGGTAATTAATCTTCATGAGACACACAGGACAGATCTGCTCCCTAGAAGCAGCCTCCTCCATGAACAAAGGCATGAAGTCTCACCCTCCCTTGGGCCATGGGGGCTACCCAAAGAGCCTCGTCGTGAAGTAACCCTCTGCTTCATCCTGAGGCCATCCAGCATGCAGCCTGAAGATCAACAGTGGCTGAACTCATTCCTGGGCTGACACTGCCTAGGGGCTGAGCGGGAGCCCATCCAGCCGCCCCTACATATGGGTCTGAAACGTAAAACGGCCAGCCTGGCAGCCAGCTGGGATTGACAGGAATGTAACTGATTATACAGGTTGGGGCTGCCAAACGTCAGGCCACTGGGGTTGTACCGTGCAGCTGGGACTCCAGTAAAGCATCCAACGTAAAGGAACTAGGGGACGTATGCATTTGTCAAAAGTGGCCAAACTGTACCTTTAAGATCTTTGCCTTTTCCGTATGCAACACGTGAGGAGAAAAGAGATAGGAATATCAGAAAAGAACATTTGAGCCCTCCTGACTACAAGAGTTCCACAGTCCAAGCCCAGGGGGGTTTCGGCCCACGTGGTTCACTGTGGAAATGAGTGCAAGTTCCCACCTGGTGGTCCCTTGCAATGGAAGGAGGAGGAGGCCTCTGCCGGGTGGTACCGCCTGCATGGTGCGGGGGACCCTGCCCCTGCCCCTGTCCCTGTCCCTGTCCCTGTCCGGCTCCACGGCCACATGCACTGTGCTGAGCCATTCCCTTCACGCTGGGGAATTTCTCCTCTCTGCAGATAAAGACAGAACAAAACATGGAACATCGTGGAAACGACTGTCCCAGTGAGGGAGGGTGTTGCTCAGAGTCTTGAAATCTGCCTTTAATGGCTCCAAGACCAACATTCTAACAATCATGATGTGAAATAGGTGCCAGAATAGGAATTCACAACCTGACCTTGACTCCTCTGTCTACCTGAAACCCTTAACAAAGACCTTGACCAGGAATGGGAAGAAGAAGGTTTTAAATGGACGGACGTGTCCTTCAGTGGTAGGAGCTGGGTGTTACTTAGATCCAAACACAACCCCCATGCCCTCACCTCTGCCCTTAGTGGGCAACCTGAAATTACACTGGAAAGATGCATGCCCCAAACTGATGTGGAAGGCGCCCCATCAGCCTGCTCGTGCTGACCAAAATCTCATCTGTCCTTGCAGGTGAACTGAAGGAAATCAAGCAAGATATCTCCAGCCTGCGCTACGAGCTTCTGGAAGAGAAATCTCAAGCTACCGGTGAGCTGGCAGACCTGATCCAACAGCTCAGTGAGAAATTTGGAAAGAATTTAAACAAAGACCACCTGCGGGTAAACAAGGGCAAAGACATTTAGCAGCCTGCATCGGCATCTGTGACTTCTACCAGCATTCCCAGGCCAGGATGGATTTCCTAGCCACCAGCCCTGGCGGGGAAGGGTCCTGGGCCTGCTCCTCTAGGACACTAAGGGGACCCATTGGCTCTGTCCTGAGCAGAGTCGCTGACATGTGCAGTATAGTAGCCTGCCTTGACCCAGAACTGTTGTGAATCTAGGCTGTTGGGTAAGAAAGGCCAGCACAGGAGGAGGGGGAGGAAACGCTCCCTGACACATGAGACCTTTGGTCCAGTCACAGTGACGCATGTCCCTGTGGCCAGCGCAGGAAGAGGCCTTCTTGGATGCACACACATGCCCTCCCACCGCACACGGACCACATCTCTGTCTGTGTCCCAGGAAGACAAACCACCTCATCCCATGCACCCCTTCTCACTCCCTCTCCACCACCTAATCACATCCAAACTGAACCGGGAGGTGACCTGTGATCTATTCTTAAGTGCCAGACGAGAACACAGATAGCCTAATAGCAAAATAGTTCTATTTGTTTATAAAAAAAAAAAAAATTAAAAATCCTAAATCAAAAATTGTACTGTAGGTAGCACTGTTTAGAGAACAACAACAAAATCCAAATGATGTATTTTTACCTTTATTATCTTGTATTTACTATTTTTACCTAAAATGGAAAGAAATAAAATTACCTCATAAGAGCCTGTGGAGCCTCCATCAATGTGCTGCCCTCCTGCCATCCTGTGGCCTGTCTGGAGGTGGCCTTGGAAGCCCATGGGCCAGCACTTCTCTGGGAGAAGAACGGGGCAGGTGTGGAGAGGGAAGGGACCAATCCCCTAAGATCATGCAGCCAGAACGCCTACCTTCTAGCCCTCCTCCTATCCCCAGACCTACTGACCCCAACTTGACCAATGTCAGGAAGGAGGTGAAGAGAATGGTGAGGGAAGTGAAACATTTCCTCCCACCCACCTCTCACCCTCTTTCCCTGTGTGGGAGGAGAAGAGGTGCCTGACCCCGCACCCCCACACCTTTCGGGAGGGACCTGAGTGTGAGTGCAGAGAGCGGCCGCCAGAGGGAGTCCTAGTCCCAAACAACTCCCATTCAGAGCAGGTTGGAGAAGATGCCCTTGGATTCAGGGAGAGGCCACTGGCCTTACAAGTAATACTAGCCAGATGTAATGAGTGAGCACTTGCTGTGTACCAGGCACTGTGCTGAAAGCGCTCCCGCATCCAACCACTGAACCTCACAGCAACCCTGTGAGAAGAAAGACGCTCAGGGTCACAAATTCAGATACCTTGCAGATACCCTGGAAGGGCTAAGTGTGTGTGTGTGTGTGTACGCACAGGTGTTTCTTATACATGGATATATATGAGGGGGCTTCTGTTTCAAGATATAGAGTGCATCTTCAGAGGTAAAACACGTTTTACTTAACAGCTGCTCTAGGAAAAGAGCAGATCAGGAGCACCAAATAAAGGTGAAGTTGGTCCCAGCACCGAGGCAGTGGGGTAGACCATGACAAACAGGGCAGCTGAGCCCTACCGAAAGTGGGCCACAGACACTGAGCCCGGCCCACTGCTGCCATAAAGAATACAGGCCCAGGTTTGCCAGATTTTCCCAATTTCTGGGCATGGAGTAGGGGAGCCCATGTTTGTTGGGCCCCTGGCAGCCAAGATGAGTGGCTCAAGAAGATGCCCTGAAATGTGGTTTCACACCTGGGCTTTCCTGGCACCATCATCCAACAAGAAGGAAACAGGCGCCTGATGCATACTGTAAATTTACGGGCCGGGAGCTGTTCACCTGGGGTCCTTGTGAGGGGCCATAGATAGATCTCCAAAACCCTGCCACCCCTCAAGTGCCCAGCATATTGTGTGCTTGTCTTTGTAATGGTGCATTGTTCTGGACAGCACACCTGCAGTGTGCTCCAAATACTCATCCATGGCCCCCTCAAAGCCTGCAGCCGATGACCGACATCATTCAGCAGATGTGTACTGAATCCCTCGTCAACCACTGGGGGTGCAACACATAAGCGTCCAAAGGGGCTCCTTTTTACGCCTGGACTCCGACTAAGAAAGCCGATGTGCTTTGTAAGAAGAGCAGTTGATTTATCCAGGGGACAAATTACCAGCACTTCTGGAAGATTTCCTTTCAGATCCCTCACTTATCTTCATCAGAATGCTAATAAATGCTTCGAAGATGCATTATTCAATTCCCTATCTGCCTTCAACCAGAGGCAGGTGGCAACCCTGCCAGGGATTTGAAAATCCTGGGGTGCCCTTTTCCCTTCAAGCCTAAGCCTCAAATTCTCCCTTTCAGGAGATAAAGAAAAACAAGTCCCACTAAGGAATTAAAAACGTCAAAGGAAAACTAGCACCATCCATTAGGTTTTTGATCTTAGGGGTGAAGGCCGTCCCAGGATGGATTCCGAGCTGCCGGGTAGATGTCGCACAGGAGAGGGACCCCAGGCTCATGGAGAACTGTTGAGAGGCCTTGGAACTGATGGCTGGCAGACCTATCATCTGGAGCTGAGGCAAGAGCTTAGTGATTTTCCAGGCACTGACAACCTCCCTCCCCCACCCCCATCTCCTTGCTCCTGTTGAATGAGCCAGATGAGGGAGGCAGCCGTGGGAGAAATAAAACAGGAGAGTGAAGAATGGAGTCAGAGAAGGGCTCACAGACACGGGAGGAGAAAGGGCCCAGGCCCTCCGTGGAGGTCCACAGACCCCCAGACTTGCACACTTCCCAAAGCACCCTATCCATCCCCTTGGAGCATGCCGCACAGCTATCCATATAGAAGTCTGTAACTTTCATGTATGCCTGTAACACCTGTCTCCGCTGCTTGCCAGGAAGTTCCATGAGGCGGTCTGGGTCTGTTTTATTCCCACTGTGCGCTGGCACAGGGCCAGAGAGCTGCCACTCCATGAATCATTGCTACGCCCAGTTTTCAAAAATTCCTTCAGATGGCGCCACTGGGCTCTGAAAATGTGAGTTTACAGGAAACACCAGCCATTGTTCTGTGCAGACAAGCAAAACGCTGCAGCTATTTCCCTCCTTGTCACAGCGTGGAAGGAGCTCCAGCTTCCAGTACCCTCTCTTACTACGAAGCTGCTTCAGACTGGGCTGGGACCAGACAATCACAGCACAGACCAGGTGGCGGGGGGGTGGATGGTCAGGGCGAGGGCCTGGCGGCCCCATCCAGGTCTCTGGGGAACCAGTGGTGAAGCAGAGAGTTCTCCAGTAACTTGTCACTTCTGATGGCTCCTAAGACGACTCGGCAAATCCTAGTGACACATCCTGGACCAAAACCCCCAATTAGTCCCCAGAGCTATTCCTAAAGGATGTGTGCTCACACACTTGAGAAAGCACAGCCTGCCTCCTCTGCCCGTCAAAGTATCTCCCTCCCTCCCTCCCATGAAGACTGGAAGACAAAACAGTGACTGACACAACCAGGCTAAGGCACATTCCTTAATGGAGGGGCAGCTGTGCGAAAGCCCCTCCAAATGGCCGTAGGCCTGGGAAGGCCCGGAAGGACACCTTCAAGTCCACTTGCCCCCAGGAGGCCAAGACTCGTTGCCCTGCTGGGACCTGCTGTGATGGGACCTGCTGGGAGCACTGGGTGTCCAGTTACAAATAAGCAGCCTCGGGCCCATCACTCCTCAAAGGGTTCATTAAGGCTTGTGAAAAGTGTGGAGGTGGAGGCTCCCAGAGAGTGACAGGAATTAGGAGTCTGATCCTCAGAGGCAAGGAGGCAACGCCCCCATTCTGTTTCTGTGTCTTCCCCTCATCCCTAGGAGGGTGAATGTGCTAGAGGGAAGGGACTCCAGGAGAGACACAGGATGTAAATCAGCTCAGGCAACAAAATCCCTTGGGCCTGGCCTGCAGACACAGCAAGGGCCCAGGCTGACCCAGCCTCATCCAGCTCTTGGGAGCGGAGGCCGCCCGAGCCGGCTCTTCCCGGAGGAATGCCCAGCCACTCTTTGCTTGGGGATTTCTCCCTCTGCTTCTCCACTGCAGTCAAGCAGCTGGGAAGTCCCTCTGCTTCCGGGAAGGAAGGATACAGACACAGGTAATGAATACAGGGGTCCGGGGCTGGGGTTTCCAGAGCCCTGAGTCTTCAAGGAAGGGAGAGACAACTGAGGAAGAATCACAAAGTTGGAAAGAAATGGCGTTGGAGGAGCATAGGGCTCTCCCGTACCCAGAAACGCCTCCCTGCAACAGGGGTGGGACAGGAAAGGAGGCCTGCTGCTGAGAACTGAAGGTCAAGGCAGCCTGGCCCTGCCGGTGGAGGAAAAGTACTCCATGCCCACAGACACAGGGCCGGCAACTGCAAGGCCACATCCTCGTCCCAGCCCAGACACCCCCATCCACGTCCATGGAGGCCGGAGAAGGAAGAAGGAAGGGCTGCCCACCACACCATCCCCCACCCCTGCCTGATTAAGGGCAAAGTACACTCGCAGTACAATATGGTTCAAAAGTGTGGATTCCTTGTACTCCAAGTGAGTCACAAATAACTGGGTGAGGGGCACCTGGGTGGCTCAGTCAAGGGAGCGTCCGACTTGATTTCGGATCAGGTCATGGTCCCAGGGTTTGTGGGATGGAGCCCCCGAGTTAGGCTCTATGCTGACAGCACAGAGCCTGCTTAGGATTCTCTCTCCCTCTCTCTCTCCCCCTCCCCTGCTCACGCCATCACTGTCTCTGTCTCTCTCTCTCTCTCAAAATAAATAAGTAAACTTAAAAAAGAAAAAGAAAGAACTAGGTCAAGCAGAACCTGCTGTGTCTGGACAGGGACCAGCATCAGCTGTGCCCACTGACCAAAGAGGCCCGTGGGTCCTGTGGTGCTGACCCCAGACACACCAGGGCCAGTGGCCCACGGGCCCCAGCAGTGTGCTGGTAAGCAGAAGGCAGAAAAAGCAACTTAGATCCAAATAAAAGTTTATCAAGACACTTTCAGATGTCTGAGTGTAGATTCGGCCGCTCGCTGAGTAGACAACACTTCCCACTTTGCCACACCCACCCGAAATGTGTGAACTCACAGATCAAGCAGGGGGAAGGTAGGGGTGAGGGGGGCGGGAGGGGCGGCCATGGGGCACATAGGCTTTGTATCCACACTGCCCCATGAGTAGAAACACAATTCACCACCGCCCCCCACCCCAGGCAGAGGCTGGCACCTGACCCCAACTTAACCAACCAGAGTACCCAGCACCCCAGAAACTACCATGGCCCCAAGCAGGGCAATCATGTTCCTGCCTTGAGATGCACATACACTCGGACACCAAGAAAGAGAAGTCATTTCTTCCTACTGGGGTTACTGAACAGGGGAATGTGAATGTGAGCCAGCAGCAGACCCCTCCTTGCCTCACAGACAGGGAGTGTCTGGGAAGGAAGTGAAACCAGAGAGGAGGATTAAAGGAGAGGGGAGGAGACAGCAAGAAGGAAGTGAGTGGAGGTAGTGGAGGGGAGAAGGAGGGAGCAGGTGAAAGGTGTCCCCCTATCGCCCTTCTTCCTGCAGCTCCTCCTTATAGCTGGGGAACTGTTCCAGAAGCCGCCTGAGCTCAGCAGGCAAATAAACCCCACTGCTGAAGAAGCTGGTCTGCACGGAGTTTCTGGACAGCTTTTACATTCCCAGAGTCTGATGGACACAGAAATGACAGGATTTCTTTGCCCCACCCATCCCCTTGGGGCTGTTTGGTTTCTGTGGTTAGAGGAGCTGGGCCAGAAACTGACCATTCTGTTTTTCTTGAGATTGAGTGAGGTTCTGACATAGGTGATGGCCTCGAGCTGGTTAAATTGATCAAGGGCAAATCTACAAGACACTGGACGTGAGGGCTGGCCAGGGGCCCAAGCGATGCGAGTACCTCAGGACTGGCGGAATAGGGTGCTCCCCGCTCTGCCCAGGCTCCAGCTCTGAAGAATGCAGATTTGGGACCCTGGACACCTCTGGGATGGGGACCCGGTGAGGCACCTCTCAATGGCTGTGCGGGCAGCAAGTAGTGGGGGAGGCTGAGGAGGGCAACACAGAAACGGGGACAAGGCAATCAGCTGGTCACTAGATGTATCGTCCTTGTTGGGGGTGGGGGTCAGTACTGAGACATTCTAGAAATAACCAGGAGACACTTTGAGGATGATCAGGTGCTGGCTGGTGAGGTTCCTGCCGCAAATAGGAAATATACAGCCTTATGTTGTAGGTACAGGCTGGGGAAGCAAACTATCTGAGTTACATAGAGACAACTCAATATTGGATGTGGGGGCATTCTTCTGCCTTCCATGAGCACAGATGATGCAGAGTGCCATGAATCCCGGCAGCTAGGCCACAGACTCAGAGGGTTTTCAGTCTGCTGGTGCCATGGGGATCAGACCTGAGCCGGGTCAGTCTCAGAAAGAGAGAGGAGGTAACTCTTTGGATCATTTCGGTGACAGAACAGAACAGAGCCCCAGGGTTTCGTGCTCAGCTCCAATCAATCACAGGAGAGACAATCCAGCAAAACACAGCCTCCGGTGCTTTCCCAACCTGCACAACTAAATCAGAAGCCCCCACAGCCTGGTGAGCCCTGCGGAAGGTGAACATTCTGAGAGCCGAGCTGTTTTTTAGACACATCTTTACATGCAAATGCTCACAGCATCGTCACTGTCTGTCACCAACAGCGTGAACAGAATGCGGATTCTGTGCTCCGGCAAAGGCCATGCGGGTTGGGGCCAGAGCTGCTGCTCATGATGGTTCCCCTCCAAAGATACACTCAGACGTGCTTGCTGAGTCCTGGGACTTCTGAACCTCTGTGTCCCCAAGCAGCAGCTCAGGGTGACTGATTTCCATTGGACCGAGGCTGCACCGAGAGGACAGTGTGTATGGATCAGTATTCTAGTCACTCTGGACAGATGTTTCAATTCTTCTCCCAAAGGGGAGAAATACCATTTTCCTGATTCTTAAAGACCTCCCAGTGGGTCCTCCCCCTGCAGACACATGATGGGAAAGATTCAGCCCAAGGCGAAACATAAGGGACTGCTTCTGGGAAACGGAGTCGACGGTCTAAGAGCACAGGTGTGTGACAGCAAACCACGGGAATGGCCGCTCCACACACACGGCCCAGGTGTGTGTCACCCACAGGGTGACAGGGCAGAGCCCTGCAGGCCACCACAGGGAGGCGCACTGCCTTCAGGTAATCCTGGAACAGACCAGGAGGGGGGCATGTCTGCGGCTCCATGAAGATGAAGCCCCCGGGGGGGCCCTGTGCAGGGACTCCACGGGGCTCTCTGGAGGCCACCCCCAGAAAGAGGCGGCTGGAACCGATGTCAAAGAGGCAGCAGAGAGGAAAGAAGAGAGCAACTACCTACCTGCCAGGCCTCGGAGTCTCCTCCAACACCCAAGGGCAGAAACCACCATCAGCACGGAGCAGAGGAGCCTGGGTCCAGGGAAGCTCCCCAAGTCACACCACCGGCCTCCCGGCCCAGGAAACGGCAGGGCCGGCCGCATGGGGTGCCAGTGCAAAGAGAGCAAGGGGGCACAAGGGCCTGGCCTGGCTGCTTCTCCTGGTCTACGAAGTGTTCGGGTGACTTTCCAAGAAAGCAAGGAAAATGAGGGTTCCGTGAATTAAAACCTCAGTGGCCCCCACGAAACGGGCCTCCTGGTCCTCGGGCCCTTGCTTATTCCCCACCCACATCCACACTGGCTCGGTCATGTGACCAGCGTGAGCCAACGGGACACTAGCCAGCACAGTGCTAGCAGAGGCTTGATTAGCACGTGCCCACTGGGGCTCCTCTCGAGGAAGCCAAGCTGTGTCCCGAAAGGGCTGGGCTACCGAATGTTGAGAGGCCACGTGGAGAGAAACCTTGGCTCGCTAGAGTGCTTTGCAGTCTAGCCACGCTCCCAGCCGATGCAGCCGCAAGAGAGACTCAGCTGGGCGGAGAAGAGCTGCCCAGCTGAAGCCTGTCAACCAAGGAATCACGGCAAGTAAAGTTTGGAGGTACTATATTACCCAAGCAGGAGACAAACAAAGAGACTGAAGGGGAGCCCAGGAACTTTGCACATCATGCCCAGCCCAGCCACAGGAGAGGAACCTCACCCACTCACCCCAAGAAGGTGACTTAACTCCAAGGACCTCAATTAACAGCGCGTTAGGAATGCAAGTCAGCTGGTGTTCATAATACGGGCACAATCGGGGTTCCCAACGACTTAGATCGACAGAAAGAAACCCTGTCTCTGTCCACCAGTAGATACCCCCAAAACAGCGCTGGCCTTCTTCTGGAAGGATGACCCCGGTCAGGGCAGCCCTCCCCTCCGCTCATGCGTGGCAGCATGTGGGGCGCCCAAAGGATGCTGTGGACTCTGGGGGCGCTGGGCAGGCTGCAGGCTCCCTGGAAGGAAAGGAGGCGAGTCCAGCCACAGTTAAGTGGATTGGTGAGATTTTAATAGAAGCGGTGGACAACACAGAGGTGATGTCTCAGGGTAGTCAGTGAATCACTGCCAGCGGACAATGATAACACGCCCTTAGGTTTCCAACCTTACAGGTGTCAGAGCAGTTTCACATCCTTTACCTCTTCTAATTAAAACAACAACCCAGCAAAGTGGGCAGAGGAGAACTCATTATCGTCTTTGCAAAGAAAGAATTGAAGTAGCTCAGGGATCCCACTGAGTAGAACCACCAGGAACTGGAAGTTCAGCCCCTGAGCCCCGTGAACTGGCCTGGGTGCAAGGGGGGTGCCCATGAACACAGGTGAATGGGAAGACTGCCCTTGGGCTGGACCCCAAGTGTCCAAGTGTGGATCTCCAAGTATGGCAGCCTGGGGGAGGAAGGATGCTCCTTGCAGGGCATTTCTCCATGTGTTCTAGAACACCCTGCCTCAGGAGGACAGCTGTCCTCCTACCTGGGACACTCATTAATGATGTACATCTACAGACTGGAGTGGGGCCTAGCAACCTGTATTTCAAGATGCTCCCAGGTGACTCCAAGGGTCCATCGTGTTTGAATACTAACGCCGCAGAGGGCCCTTTGCCGCACGGCATGGGTATCAGGTTACTTGACTGGTAAGAATGGAAATGGGGCCGGGGACTCATGGTCCAGTGCTCTCACTAACTCTCCAGTCTTCACCAAGGAGGTGGGACTGATCCAATATTGGAAGGCTCTCTGAGATTTGGGCATGAAGGAAAGATGTAGGGTAAAACGTGGGAGGCACCAAGAAAAAAAAAAGGTTGGGGTGAATAACTCAATCCCAGTCTACCCTAGGCTTCATATCCATTAATAAACATCATTATGAGGCAAACAGGCATAGCAAAGGGACAGGAAACACTAACAAGGGTTAGGCATAGTAATGTTCTCCAGGGTCTTGTCTCGTTTCCCGGAGGTGAGGAGATGTCATTCTTGCACTGGGGCATGGGCGGGGACTCTGCCCACTCTGTCCTGGGGTCTCCAGATTCACCTGATGTCAGACAGCAGAGCTCAGGTGGACCCCCTGCCCGAGTGGGACAGCAGGCTTCCTGGGTGCCCTGGCATCAGACCTCCTCCGCGGGGCCGCTCATCCCCCATGTGGGTGGCTCCTGACCATGGAGACAGGTGCAGGAGCGAAGCGCCCACGATGCACAGTGAGTGGGCATGGGGTGGGAGTAGGGGCGTCCTCTCCTCTTGACCTCACGACTAAGGTCATCATATTTGAAACCCATCTCTTATTTCTTATTTTCACCCTTTCCTTCTCTTGGTGATGGAACCAGAGCCACTTCCGGTCTTTATCTGGAGGAAATGTGCTGTTTAAGTGTGCTCATAATTGGAGCTGGGAATCTCCTTAATTCTCAGCGTGTTCTCCCCCCCCCACCCCGCTCGGCTCACCGAGCCCCTTCCTGCCTCCTGTTCTATTTTCATCCTGGCCTTCCCAGGTGGGGACTCCTTAAAGGGGGCCAGCTGGCATTCTATCTTTTTCCTTTCTTTCTAAATGGCCCTTGCAGAGCCCAACCGTGGGCCTTTTCCTCCTCATGGTTCAGAGCGAGGCTCTGATCAAGGGCTCTGAGGGGCCAGAGAAGCACCTTCCAAGAAAGGACACTATTTTGGGAGTTTGGACAGTGGAAAGGCCCCGCCTACTCACCCTCTGGCTTAGCAGAGCCCAGCTAGGACCCTCCCGCCTGTGGGGGAGGATAGACGTTCTCTCTGAAGCCAAAAATGGTGAGTGTCTCTTCCACCCTGGCTGTCCTCTCAAGTGGGTGCAGAGAGGGTGGAAAAGTGTCCTTGGTGACATCATTGGTGGTGCCATTGTGAATCAGAGCTCTTGGCTCTAGGACTCCCAACTGGGCCCACTCCCTTCCTCTCTCCAGGGCCCAACCCCACCTCCAGCCTGGGCAGGGCCGGGGAGCCAGGGTGCTCCCGAGGGGCTGAGGGAAGCACGTGAGGAGCAAGGACCTCAGAGAGGGGAGAGAAATAAAAAAGCAAATGACTTTTGCTGTTTCATTTTATACCGTTCTTTTTTAAAAATTATTATTCTCATTACAAAAGTAAACCGGAGCCGCTGGAGAAATTTTTCCGAAACCTCAGCACTCAGAAGCAAATGAAAATTGTCTTTAATCCCAAGGCACCGAGATAGTTACTGGGGGTGCCTGTGGTTGGTTCCGCGTATTTATATCAGCCTTCACCCACAAGCTCGAGTGGACAAGGACTGTAACCTTACTTTTCCATTAGCCAGTCTCTGGGAGGAGCCCACCCCACTCTTCCTCTGAGGTGGTAGAGATCTCAGCTCCGGACGCCCACACCCACTCACCTGACACCGTGCTAAATTCTGCGGGCTGCTGGTAAGTGGGCGATCGTCCCATACACAGCCTTCCCCGCGCTGGCATCCGCCAAGCACTTGCTGTCCTATCGGCTTCCTAAAGGTCAGTCCTGGAAGGTGCTGTTGCGTCGACCTTCACCCCCATCCAGAAGACATCCTCCGACGCCTCCACACGGCTTGTGCGTCCTCCCTGGAACACTGGCTCAGAAGCTCTTCTTCTGTCTTCAAACCATGTTGGAGCCGGAGGAAACTAGCTGTGGCCCCTTGGCACTTCCCGGTAGACAGAGGTGGGTTTGCAGAAACTATTCTACCTTCTTGCACCCGGTGTGGCAGGGGGAGCCAAGCCATCCGTACTCTGAAAGCTGCCTCCCTGGGGCTCTACCCAAGAAAGGTATTTATTATCTCCTTCTGTACCCTGATCCTCAAAACTATCCCTTGTTCCTGCCACCCCCCTCAAGGCAGAGAGGTCTCCTTGTCTCCCAACCAACTTCCCACTTCACCCTGCGCCGAGAGCAGGAAGGTCTCCTGTGACGTCGAGGATGGGAACGTTTGCCTTTACACAGCGCTACCGTGTAAGGTGGAGTGGTATACGCACTGCACAAACATGTGCCCCTGAGTGGTGAGGATACAGCAGGAGGCTCCCACCTGCCCTGCCCTGACAAGGAGAAAGGCGCCTTTTTATAATTCACCCAAAGCTACCATACATGGCCGGCACAGCCCTGCCCTTAGTCATGATGTCTTGTTCCAAACCTTATACCCAGGTCTAGACTCGTGAAACTCAAAAGCCAGCCATTTGACTCCTTTGTGAGTTGAGTCCTGCACTGTTTTCCCTTCCCTGAGGCTTCTCATGTCGGGCTGCGTGTTGTCTCCGTCTGCAGGCAAGAATCATAGGTGTCAGGAGATGCCTGACGATATCACACACACCCACGCACATGCAGACACACACTCCCAGCTCCAAAGCTGGATCTGAATCTTTGGGTTTGAGGCCAGAACTTACATTTAAAAATCTCCCCCAGGTAGGGATGCCTGGGTGGCTCCGACTCCTGATTTCAGCTCAGGCCATGATCTCATGGTTCGTGAGTTTGAGTTCCACATCGGGTTCTGCACCGATGTGGTGTGGAGCCTGCTTGGGATTCTCTCTCTCTCTCTCTCTCTCTCTCTCTCTCTCTCTCTCTCTCTCTCTTCCCCCCCCCCCCCCCCCTCTGCCCAGGCTCACTCTCTCTCACTCTCAAAATAAATAAACTTTAAAGAAAAAAAAAACCTCCCCCGGTGGGTCTGTAGGGGGTCGAGGAGAAGCCGCGCCATGAGGAGAACCTGAGACCCAGTCCCTGGAGCACACGGCCCCACGACCCTCAGCTCCCCTTGGAGGGGGTGCTGTGCAAGGGTGGTGTAGGCCATTACGTTTCTTGCCTCGGTGGGTGAATTTGGTGGGGCTGGATGGTGAATGGTCATATCTCAGAATGCCCTTGACCTCCCCCCCACCCGCCACGAGCATCTCGTTGTTTTCTCTATTTGGCTCCAGTTGAGATGCTGAGAAAATCCACATCACGCCATCTCTGTGGGAGACGCACCCTAAAGGCTTTCGTAAAGAAGAGCCACATGACTGGAGTCATTCAGCCCACTTCCCTCATCCAGCAGAGCGAGCCCATGGCAGCCTCCTCAGGGGGTGGTGGCAGGAGCCCCTTTCCGAGCCACAAGGGGCTGTGGGAACCACACGTGCCTCCCCAGAGGACGGAGGAAGCCTGTGGGGATGGAGACATCCCAAATTCTGACCTGAAAACCCAACCCAGTGGGAGAGCAGGTCAGATTTCTATCGCCTCAGCATAAAATGGCAATGCTAATGTGGTTTCCAATTTCAGTTTTAAAATGCCACTTAAAGGACAGCGTCAGTTCCCTCACTTAAGACTTTTTTAAAATAATCACATTTCCTCATGAATCAGGCCGTGGGCATATCTGTCCTTCCTTCCCTGTCAAGAACTGGCAGAGCAAAAAGGATATTTTCTCAGATCTTTTCATAAGCAATTGCTGCTTGTTTGGTCTGTAGGTCTTTCTCACTCCTACCCGGCAGCCTCTGTCCCTCCTGCCCACGGCCTTGGCCCTGGCCCAGGAAGGCCCCCGCCTCTCCCCTGTGGGGGCACATGGTACCCCCAGTGACAGAGGTGCAAGAAAGACCAGGACGGAAGTGGCCAGGGGCAGGTTTGGAGCAGGGGTAATTGGACTGTAGGGAGGAGTTTATCCAGAATTAAAATTATAGGGACCCCTCACGGTTTTATGGGAAAGAAACCAAGTTGTTTAAAAAACAAAAACAAAACGAGATCCTTGAGGAAAAAAAAGAAAACATAATTTCAAACCCTGAAAGGAATATGATCCCAAATACTGTCAATTTGGATTCTCCCCCCTCTTTCTAAGCAAGAATGGAACTCCTTCCCTATAGTTTTAAGTATAGGTGGCGGGAGGGACATGAAGCTTGAATGTTGTCAAAAGGACATCTCTCCTTTGCCACCTTCCCATTAACTTAAGATGTGACTTCAGAATTTGTGCCCATGAAGACAGGGTGGGCAGAAGGTCCAGGCCAGCGGCCAGGGACCCATCGAGAGCCTTCTCTGGAGGATCGGGTTTGCAGGCTTGGCCTGGTCTTTGCAGAAGGAGGTGAGCAGGGAAGGGGTCAGGCCTCTGACGGCCCACGGCCCACGCAGGACTCAGCTCGGGAGCGGGATCCAGAGGCAGAACTCAAGCCTGCACCTGCTGCGGCACCCCCACCTGGCCCAGCTCCCCAGGGCCCGCCCAGGGTGCTCACTCTGTAGGCAGCTGAGAGAAGGACGTAGTGATGACAGGAGCCGGTGACACCCCTTCCTGGGGCAGGTAGGGCCCCAGCCCCAGGGCTTCTTGCAGCTGCACAGCTGCAGGCCTCAGCCATGCGTGAGGCCACAGGTGCTCCGGAACACTCCATGTACCTCCCAGGTATCCGCTCAGCTGTACCTGAACCATCAGAAGGTTGAGTCCAATGGCCCTTACCAGTCCTTCCTTTGGGGCACCCCCTGCCCCTCCTGTTTCCCACACCCCAGACATCAGGCATCCCTGACCAGTTGGAAGGAGAACAGTCCCTCAGCTTGTCTCTTCTTGGGAACGCTCAGCCTCACAGACCTGGGTCTGCAAGAATGGAAACACCTCTTCCCACCACCTCAAACATGCTGCGGGCAGCATCTCACTTATCAAGGCCTCAAATGCGCTGCATCTACCGGCCAGGCCTTATTTGAGCTCTAAAGGGCTCCGTGTAAAAATAATAAAGGAGGCTGAAAACAGGAATGTTCTAGAACAACCACCCAGACTGAAGGGAAGGCCATAACTTGAGTTCATGAGCTGACTGATGTCGGATGTGTCAACTTTCTACCACCAGTGTCCTGTCCAATTCCTAGCAGGGGGTGGGAGAAGAGGAGAATTCTAAATGGTTACTGTTTGCCTCCAAGATGACTTTTATTTCCTTCTTTACCCTGGTCTGTATTTTCCACATAACGACCAAACACTACTTTTATAAGCAGGATTAAAATAAGAGGGAATGAATTTTACTTTACAAAGGTCATTGGGAGCCACTGTAAGCCGTTGACTCTGGCAGTGACCTGAAGATAATCTGGGCTCGTGCTGGCAGGGAAGGGCACCCAGGACGGATGGAGGTGGGTCTCCCTTGAGGTCAACGAAGCTCGAGCTTGCGGGCCCCGGCTCATGTTCACCTGGTCAGGCATTTTTGTAAAATTTGCAAAGGTAAGGCATTTTATGAGGTAAGACTATATTGTCTTCCTCTACAACTCCCCTCTACCACCCTGGTCATTCCCAGGAACACGCCCACCACCCGCTCTCTGGGCTCGTGCCAGGACGGGAAGGTACAGGATCGGGGGTGAGGGTGAGGTGTTCCTAAACAGCTGGTAGCAGGAAACATGGCTAAGGAAGGGAACTGAGGAAACGTAGGGCGCCAGAAGCCAGTCCGGATTGTTCTTCCACAATTGCTTTGGATCTTTGTCAGCTTTTCAAAATTTCTAATTTAGGGACACCTGGGTGGTTGGTTAAGCGTCCAGCTTCATTCAGCTCAGGTCATGATCTCTCGGTCCGTGAGTCCGAGGGCCACATTGGGCTCTGTGCTGACAGCTCAGAGCCTGGAGCCTGCCTCGGACTCTGCGTCTCCCTCTCTCTCTCTCTGCCCCTCCCCCACTCATGCTCAGTCTCTCTCTGTCTCTCAAAAATAGACATTTAAAAAAATAAAATTTGTAATTTATTTTGATTGTTTCTCTAAGTAAATACTCACTTTAAAACCTCATTTTGTGCTGTCATTCTCAAAGACAGCCCCTAAGATGCACAAGGGCCCCACAAAACCTTGCTCTACCCCTGAGGACAGGCTGCAGAAGGACAGGGAAGGGCAGGAGGCTGCTGTGATGGCGGTGTCTGGTGGGGGGGGGGCGGCTTGTACACCCACCATGCAGAAGCAGTCCCTATGGAAACGCCAAAAGCAAGAAGAGAGAGAAGGTCCAGCCATGACACGCAGCCTGGGGCACTCATGGACCTTACATAGCTGGCCACGAAAATAAGGCACTGGCTGTGGGGGGGAGGGTATCTGGACTCTGACCTCGGCCCAGACTCAGGGACCAAAACCCAAGGATGTGACTCTCAGCCTCGGAAGACTCTGAATCTGAGGCGCACAGTCTAAACCGGCTGTAAACGGCCGGAGACTGCCTGGGTCTCACCCACCCAGGAGAGGGGAAGGGTTAGCCAGGGCCAGGGCTAGGAGAGGGGGCTTCTGAGGAGAGGTGACTCTTGCTGGGACTTCAACCCCTGGCACCTGCCTCTGCCTCCAGGCCTCCACAGCCCTCTGCAGCGGGCCAGCAGCCCAGCCCAGGCAAGGGAAAAATGACTCTACTCCTGACCACCCACGGAGCCCCAGCCCTGCGCCGATCTGCATACATCTTGCCTGACAGGCGACCACTGGCCTGGCTGAGGCAGTTTTAGTCTCAGCCTCTCGCTGCCAGGTCCCTCCCTCCTCTCCATTCTGAGAGACCCCAGGAGGTTCTCCTGTACCTTATTTTTTTTACGTATTCTCAGAGAGAGAGAAAGAGCAGGGGAGGGGCAGACAAGGAGACAGCAAATCCCAGGCATGCTCCACACCGTCAGCACAGAGCCCAACACGGGGCTCAAACCAACAAACCATGAGATCACGACCTAAAGCAAGATCAAGAGTCGGACGCTCAAGTGACTGAGCCACCAGGCACCCCTGACTCCTGTACCTTTAATCCACTGGCATTTCCACCAGTTAATCTCTGCCAGGTACTTCCTGGTGAACCGGAACGGACACAGGGCCCAAGTAGATTTTTCTTCTTGCCACAATCAGAGTAATTAAAGGAGATGAAGAGCCAGTAACTCTTGCATCGTGTGATTCACGCTTTTCCAACATGCTATCTAAAATGATACTGCATCTCATCTGATGTACTCATACTCAATCTTAGGAAACACAATTCTAGAAAAGAACCAGCTCGTCCCGAATGAATTCTTGTGCCCTGGCCTCACCACCGAGTTCCAGATCTTTCCATGAAGTAGTTCTCCCTCACTGCCACAGAAGAGGTGGGTTGGGGGGCCTCTTAATGGACTGAACAGACCTTCTCCTTTGAGAAGGGGTCTCCTTGCTGCCTGTCTCTACTTCTGGGCCTGAGGCACCCGCTCTGGTGCCCAATCTCTCCCCAGCATAAACTCACAAACCGAGCACTACCTCCCCCTGGAAATACAGGGGCAAGACCAGAGGACCCAGCCAGACTCCCAGGTGCCCCTGAGCCTGGCTATGGATTCCAAACACCAGCCCTGTTCCAAGCCCTGAGGCCCCTTTTGCTACATGCTGGCTCTATCACAGCTTTGGCCTACTTCCCATTCTTGGCCACGATGGTGGCCTGTTCCTCAGCTTGCAGCGACCCCACTGTGACTCCACGCCACCTGCACCGGCCGGGTCCAGGCAGCAGGAGGAATGCAGCTTCGCCATCATGCAAACCTCTGTCCTTCCCAGAAAAGCCTAGGGGATCCAGCCCAGGGGGCGGCAACCGGTCACCGTCAGTCTCAGCAGCTCTGGAAGCTTAGTGTCCCTGTGGTCTTCTCAGCCAAAGGGACCCAGATGAGCAGATGAGGTCACAGGTTATTGGATATCAAGGCACGAACCAGTGAGACTTTGTCCAACATGTGGTCCACCAAGAGTCAGAGGCACCCACCACCTGCAGATCCAGACTGGCACCGTCTTCTGGGTGTCCCTGGCCACAACCCCAGCCAGCCCTATGGATCTTTGTCACTGACTCTCTCCATCCCGCCATCCCACAAAAGAACCCACAGGCCCCCGGCATCAGAGGACAGCGGTTGAGACCCCCTTTCTGGGACAAGGGCGTCTGGGAGCGTTCTCTTTGCAGCTGGCCTCACGCGCACACCCTGTCCTTTCCCCCAAGTATTCCTCCCCACAGACCAGACGGCAACCCCTCGCGGGGCCAGGCCTGACCGTGCCCCAAGCCACTTCCCACTTGGAAAAGTGCTTCCTTTCAAGAGCTGCGCTTAGCCTACTTGCTATTTAGTTCTCAAAAAACGGTCCTTCTAAAATGCAACCTTAATCCACTAGGCACCATGGTTGCCAAAGCCATCTGTAAACAAACAGACAAACAAACGGAAAGCACTGCCCAGGGGGCGATGGTTCAAATGAAAAGGTCTGCAAGCAAGGGTATCATCAGCATTCGCGGAGGAACACTCCACAGCCATCACAGCACACAACACACACCAAAAACCATCCCAGCAGCAACAAACCCCAGACAGCAACATTTCACCCCTGACCTTCACCCCCGCCTCTCGGTGCCGCTGAGTGGTTTAATAATAATTCCCTTCACATGCAGAAGAAACAGAAATAGCTTCCCCAAGCGCCATAGGCCGCTCAGCACAGTTGATGAAATCCTGGGGCTCTAATGCTCCCAGGCTCCCAAGTTTCCATTAAGCAGCTGCCAAATGGCTCTATCGTGGCCGGAAAGGCACCCTTGCCTCGCCTGCCTTGGTCCCTCCACAGACAGGCCAGAGGGGCGGACACGTGTGTCACTCAGCGACCACGTAATGGGAAGAGGTCGCTCTGGGGTCCCGGCCCTGCCACCTCTGCCTGTCAAAGCCAACTCGGATCCCCTTTATGATCTTTTCCGAGACTTAAATGTATGGGTACACAAAGCTCCCTTAATGGAAGGTCGCTCTGGCTTGTGTAACAGGCTGTGTAAACTTCATCTCTGCATTTACTCAGCACCAGCCTTGTTTAATTTCCTGTCCGGGGACGTTCGGGGAACGTGACTGCCCTCCCAGAGCTCTGAACATCTTTTGGAAAAGAAACAGTGCCCTCCCCACTTCGAGACCAAAAGACCCCCAAAAAAGGGCAAGATGCCTTCTCCAACTTTACCAAAAGGCAAGGCAGTTTGACCACATGCTTTTTTGCTGAGTTTCTCATTAGAAGTAGCCTAAGACCGAGTAGACGGGGCGCCTGGGTGGCTTAGTCACTTGGGTGTCTGACTTCGGCTCAGGTCATGATCTCATGGTTTGTGAATTCGAGCCCCACATCGGGCTCTGTGCTGACAGCTCAGAGTCCGGAGCCTGCTTCAGAATCTGTGCCTCCCTCTCTCTCGGCCCTCCCTGCTCACACTCTGTCTCTGTCTCTGTCTCCCTCAAAAATAAATAAATGTTTAAAAAAATTTTTTTAAAGAGGGGACAAGTACAGGCTACAGAATGTCGGCTCCCTTGCATCCTGACCCAGCTGTGTGGCCTTGGCACATGGTATCACTTCTAGAAGTGGCAGCTTCCTCCTTAGGGAAACGGTGGGATGCAACAGTACCTGTCTTCCAGGTCCCTGTGAGGAGAAAGATCACACCGAAGCCCAAGCCGGAGCTGGGCCTGTGGGGAGACGTCCCTGAATGGCAGCTACCGGCACCGCTCTGCCCTCAGAGGCGGTCACGGTAGGGGCAAAGTGCGTGGTGAAGTGAAGTCTGGCTGCCCAGGTTCAAGCCTCAGCCCCACCACTCACAGCCTGCAAGCCCTTGCAAAATGCAATATG
Organism: Acinonyx jubatus; assembly: GCF_027475565.1. Taxonomy (NCBI): domain Eukaryota; kingdom Metazoa; phylum Chordata; class Mammalia; order Carnivora; family Felidae; genus Acinonyx; species Acinonyx jubatus. The sequence goes on along the minus strand of NC_069380.1, from coordinate 111,392,120 downwards.
ATGCTGAAAAGCAGCAGCTGTGGGGAAGGAATGAGCGTGTCGGGGACCCCAGGTTCAGGGATTTCCCCTCCCCCATCGAGAGCAGCGGTACTGCAGAGAGGCTCCATCCACACCAAACCCTTGGCGGACGCCCCTGCTCCATGCTGGCTTCCTGGATGCTCACAGCGTATTGCCAGAGCAGGACCAGAAATCACCTACCATAAACCCTCATCTTACAGCCCAAAGGGCTGGAGCCTGCCCTAGACTCTACTTAGGACCTCTCCACTGAGCCACCCAGACTTCCTGCCCTCGCCTGGTGTCTGACCTGATCTCACGCGTGGGGCAGAGAGGAAGTAGAGACAGCAGGGCCTTGCTACCCCCCCGTACAGAGGCAAAGACGAAATTCCGGGCAAAATCCCAAACCCAACTACTCCAGCCCTGCAATTCAAGCCTCACCGAGACCCAGGGAAATAAGACAGCAGTGGCTTCACCTGGATAAAATCTCTTCCATTCAACCCACACGCTCTCCCTCCCCCTGGCTGACAGCGTCAGTGAGGAAGCCTGTTCTGAGTTCACATAATGTCCCCTGGGACCCTGCTGCCTGAGAAAAATGCTGTCCAAAATAGGTCAGGCCTTCCAAGAGAGGGAAAACCTCCCCTCACCGAAGTCGCCCACTTGCACGGCTACTGCCTCACTTTCTTGTGGTGGCCGTCCTGTGCTGACGTGGGTAAACCCCACTCCCCTCAGAGCCAGCTTTCCCATCTGGAGAATGAGGGGTTGACCCAAGAAGCATCAGTCGGGCATCAGGGCTCAGCGTCTACACCCTAGGAGGACACTGGGCAGCTCCTCAGAACACTGGGCAGACAAGGTGGTGCTGCATCCTTCCGGGTCTTGCTGTCCCCTCCATCCCACACATATCCACCTCCTGGCCCCGGGGTGGGGGTGGGGGGGCCCAGGCGACTAAGAGGGAAGCACTCCGAGCCGGAGGCCTCGCTCAGCAAGCAGTTAAACACGGTGTAGAGTCGGGACTTGGGACCACAGTTTCGATGTCAGACAAAGAGGTTGCGGAGGTGTTTCTCTGGGGCTGAGACGGGATTTATGGGAATGAGCTCTGGCCAAGATTGGCCTTGCACACCCTGGTTTCTCGTATTGTGGCTGCGGCCAGGTGGGAAGGGCGGTGAGGGCGAGGGGGACTAACGCACTCATCTTTCCCCCTGTTCACTCAGCCAGTGCTCACCAAACTCCCCCATGCACGGCACCCCTTGATGGGATGAGAGACATAGCTATGAACTTGGCTGAGCCTGTGGGAACCTCGGGAGAGTGACCAGGCAACAGAGCTGAGACTACGGCGAGGGGTGAGGTCTCTAGGGTGCAGAACTTCACAGCTTCATGCCCCAGGCCTCTCACCCGCCTCCCGGTAATTCTGGTCCTGTCGGACGATGACAGTCCAGGCTGACCAGTGCTTCTAGAGAAGTGCAGGGGCTACCTTAGCCAGGGCAACACCTCCCATTCTAGTCTGGGGGGGGGGGGGGCGGGGGCTTGAACAGTTTCTCAAAGGAAGAGAGGAATTTGGACCAGGAGAATCCCTCAGTCCCCCTGACTGCTCACTTCTGTTCTGGCCACAAAGCCTTTGCCTGGAATGGCAAGGGCACGTGGGCTATCGCCACTATCGCAGCCTCCTCTGCCCCCTGTGCCAGAGCAGAGCTGGCTCACAGTTTGGGGGGGGGCACATGTGCCCCAAGGGCACAGCTAGAGAGGCGCCTGGGCCCATGCAACCAGTCCCAACTAGTCTCGGAGCGCCTCTGCCACCGCCCGGGCCTCCCCCAGAGGCAGTGTGCCCTGCCTGAGCTACCCAGCAGCCAGTGGGGCTCCGCGCCCACCCGGCCTCACCGGGAGGGAGGATATCGAGGAGAACGAAAGCAGGTGTCCACGTCCAGCCGCGCCCTGCCTCTGAGTCGGTCTGCTGTCCACAAGTCTGTTTTGCGCGTGTCTCTGTTCACAGGTCTGTAACCGTTTCTTTGCCCGTCAGTCTTTCTGTGACCCTGTTTTTCCTCCCTCCCTCTCTCTGTGTGTCCCTCTGGCCGTAAGTGATGTGAGGCCGGGCCGGGGCAGTCGCAGCGTGTCCCCTCTCGCCCTCATTGGTTGGCAGCCGCTCCCCGGGGGCAGCCGCTGTCAGTCCCGCCCCCCCCCTCCCGTCCCCCGCCCGGGACCTGAGCGCGCTCAGAGCCGCCTCGGAGCGCAGTCTCCTGCTGAAGACAGGAGCGAAGCAGCCAAAGCGAGTGGGGACAGACTCGCCGCACACCGGGCATCTGAACAGGGACTCGCGGCTGCAGGACCGCCTGCTCCGAGACGCAGCAGCCGCGGCGGCGCCGGAGGACTCCCGCCACCCGCCCTCGGTGCACCTGGCGTCCCGGCGCCGAGCAGGCACCCGAGCTGTGGCCGCACTCCCCGGGCGCCTCCCGCCGCCGCTGCAGCCTGGGGGAGCCCAGAGCCCGGAGCTCAGCAGAGCTGGGGGCCGGAGCCGAGAGCGCGGCTGCAAAACCGCAAGCCGGGTGATTGGGCACCGCGGGTGGCGACGGCAGGACACAGGGAAAGCCCGAGGGTCGCGCACTTGGGGCCGCCCGGCTGCGACCTGCAGGGACGGCCGCTGAGCGCGGAGGCGAGGGAGCGGCGCGGCCCCGGCTGACCTGAAGGCACCGGCTCCCGGTCAGGTGCGCGCAGCAGGGCGGGAGGGGCGCGCCATGGAGGCGCCCGGAGGCGCTGGTCCGCGCGACACCAAGTGAGGCGGCCCGGCCGGGGTCGGCGGCCTCGCGGGTCATGTACGGCGACGTGTTCAACGCCACGGCCGGCCCGGAGGCGGCTGGAGGCGGCGCGCTGGCCCTGGCGGCCACGGTCAAGGCAGAGGGCGCTTTGCCGCTGGAGCTGGCCACGGCGCGCGGCATGCGGGACGGCGCGGCCACAAAGCCCGACCTGCCCACCTACCTGCTGCTCTTCTTCTTGCTGCTGCTGTCTGTGGCGCTCGTCGTCCTCTTCATAGGCTGCCAGCTGCGCCACTCGGCCTTCGCCGCGCTGCCCCACGACCGTTCGCTGCGCGACGCCCGCGCGCCCTGGAAGTCGCGGCCGGTGTAGCTGCGGGGTGAGCCAGAGCCGGCCGGCGCAGTGTCCCGGTCTCACCCCCGGCCGCCGGTAGGAGCGGGGCAGGGCTAGCCCGACGCCGGGGGTCGCTGGCCCCTGGGCACGCCGCGCCCTGATCCAAAGACCCTTTACGACCTCGAGCGGCAAGGCGGGCGTAAAGGGAGTCGGAGGCTTCGCGGGCTGCGTAGGGTCCCGATCCCAGCAGCCGCGGGCTTCCAAGGTTCTGATCCCCTGGAGGAGTCTCCTCCCCCTCCCCGGACAGCGGGTCTAGCCGGGGTGCCTTCCTGGAAGACGGCGCGCCAGCCCAGACGCAGGAGCCTTCCCCACCGCCTGCTGACTCCCTTACTTTGCGCAACGGAGGGGCAGGCATGGCTCGGCGAGAGCGTAACTAGCCAGGGGGGCTGCCTAATCCAGACTCCCTGGCCGGGTGGCTGTCTTCCCGCGGCTGCTACCGCCTCTTCCACCCCTCGCCACCGAGGACCCCAGTCCCCCGAGAATCCGAGAGTGAACCCAGCCGGACTTGCAAATGATGGCCTTTGGGGGCTGCGTCCCCTCGGGGAAGTGAGGGGATGCTGACTTTAAGTAGGTCTCGCTCAGGGCCAAGGGTTCAGTTTTCTTTGTGGGCACGGGAGGGGAAGCTAGTCTAGAGGCACAGGGTCGCACCTGCAGCACCCTGTGGTCGGAGATCCGCGTCCCGCATCTCTAGGGACCACGTTTGTACAATAAAACCTCACCGAATTGGACCCAGTGCTGAGTACGCTCTGGTCATTGGTCGCGCCACTTTGGAAAGAGGGTTAAGGGCAGAGCTAGCGGGCAACACTCAAGCTCAATCTGCCTCCTACTTCGCCGTGAGCCAGATCAGTTTTAATGATACTTTCTCCTCTCTAGCTTTTACTCGGGGTCAATCAGGTAGTTGCTCTGTGAAGTGTTTTCTCAGAGCCCCTCTCAAAAAAAAAAAAGGAATTGCTGCCTTATCTGCAGAAAAAAATCCCTGTAAAGGCTCCATGGAGACCTTCTCCACAGGGCAGTTGCTTCCACCTGGCCCTCTCTTTTGCTCTCAGAGCCTTTTGGACCTGAACCCTTCTAAGAGCCAGTTGTAGACCAGCACCATGTGGTGATGGAAGGGCCTAAGGGTCCAGCAATGGGATCAGCTGCTCACGGCTTCTTCCCACAGTAGGCAGGGGCCAGCGCTGGAGAACATGGGGTTGGGGGGGGGGGGGTGGTGCAAGGAGCAGTGGATGAATAGAGCCAGCTGTGAGGAGCTGATTAGAAAGACCCTGAGAGGGAATTGAAAGATTTGTGATAACCTTGGCCATTTTCAAAGTTAACCTAATTCTAGGGAGTCTACTTTATGGGGGTTTAAAATAGTTTCAGGAGGTACCTGGCTCAGTAGGGGCACTAGAGCTTAGAGAATGTTTCACTAAAAATAGATTTGGTAGGTTATCTGATTCAGTAGGGCTAAACCATTGGGGGGGGGGGTCACTCGGGTTTTGAGAACCTGAAGAACGCTAGGATGTTGCATCAGGCAAAATGCAGACAGGCACACAATTCCGCACACCGTTTGTGACTGATGTCTAAGGACCCAAGCTGGGGGGGATGAGGGGGTAGGGGAGATTTGCGAGGGCCAGAGTCCTAGGCCAGTGAGCGCCCAAGATTCCCTCCTGGCCCCTATCCAGGAAGCAGGACACACGAGCTGTAGACAGGGTCTCACCTGGATTAACCACGTCTTGGAATGCTAACCCCAACCACCCCCTGATGGTGTTAATTCTGTGAAAACCTCACAGAACATTTTAGTGAGGTCTTTGGAAATGTAGCCAAACCTCTCCAGCCTACAGTAATGGTAACCCGGCTAATCTGCATGACCCTTGGTTGCAGAGAAGATTAAATGGAATAAATGTAAGGAAATATGAGGGCCCCTGACTGGCATCCTGAAGTGGTGCCCAGCTGATAAGAGGAACCCCTTTTTTAGCTGTGATGTGGGGGACTGGGAGGGGGAGGAGACTGTAAAGAGACAGAGTACTCCTTCTCCACATCTCCCAATGGGTACATCTAAAGGCAGTATGCAAAGTAGTCAGAGCACAAGCTCTGGAGTCTGAGCGGCTTGAAATCCCAGCTCCTCTGTTCGCTGGCCCTGGGACTCCACGCACATCATTTAATCCATTTCGGCCTGTTTCCTCATGTGTGAAATGGGTGCTCTTTCACCTAGCTCTGCAGGGTTGAAAATGAAATGTGCTAACAAACGTGAACACGCCAGCTAGCATCCAGACGTTAGCTCGTCCTCTGAGCCTCAGGCTTGAGGCGGCAGTGCCGAAAGATGAAGCTGAACCCAAAACAGGATGTGCTCTCACTAGGGCTCACTGTCTACTGTGACCACACCAGTGCAAAGGCTGGTCCCTGCAAGGGAAAATAGGAGTGGATGACTGGCTTAGAGGCTGCCTAAGCTTCCCGGGCCAGCATCGGCTACAGTCAGAGAGATCCCACGAGGCGCTTGGGATCCCTTGATACAATACAGGCCCAAGGCCTCCAGAGGTTAAAGCTGAGAAGTGCTAACGAAGACGGAGACAGCTGGCAAAGTATCTCTGTCTGCTGCCTTGCACTGGTTTCGCCACCTAAATCAATGGCCTGGCCACTTCAACTACACAGGCACTTTTTTTTTTAATGTTTATTTATTTTTGAGAGAGAGAGAGAGAGAGAGAGAGCACAATTAGGGGAGGGGCAGAGAGACAGGGAGACTCAGAACCTGAGACAGGCTCCAGGCTCTGAGCTGTCAGCAGAGGCCCACGCGGGGCTCAAACCCACAGATTGAGCCCCACAGAGTTCACGACCCGAGCCAAAGTCAGGCACTTGATGGACTGAGCCACCCAGGCGCCCCTACACAGATACTTTTGAAATAAACTCTTAGGTAACTGGGCCTATGTAGAGATCGAATCTAGAAACCAGGCAGGGTTGGTGAGAGGGACTGGACTGGGGCTCTGCTTTTGCCAGCACTGTGACCCTGAATAATTTCATTCGCTTCTCTAGGCTAGAGATAGACTGGTTGAGCAGTAATGGGCCTAGCCCCACATTCTCCCCTGGAAAGCAGGGATGTGGCTGAGTTCATGTCTGCCCTCTATTGATACGCAGGGTTAAGTGCACTACAATGCGGCAATTGGACATTTAGATGGATAGCAGGGCGGTAAGTCTGTATGCACACATCCTTCTGCCCTTTGCTCTTCCATCAGTCCCGTGAAGTCTTGGAGCCACCTCTGGAGAGCTGGACCTGGCAGGCTAGAAATATGAACGGACCCATGGCATAGGCATTTGGGCCGCTCTGCCCATAACCAGCCACTGGGAGCAGACAAGAGGGCTGAGCACAGGTTTCTGATGGGGGCTTAGGGGGCGGTAGGGTGGAAATTAGGGAAGGTGCCTGCAGATGCCAGGGACCAGGGAGAAGCAGCATAGGGCAGTGACTAAGAGCTTTAGCCCTGGCATTAGGTAACCTGACCGTGGCCATCCATGCTACGCCTGGATCGTGTTTCTGGATTTCCGGGAGCCTCGCTTTCCTCACCTGTAAGATGGAGATAATAACAGGACCTGCCGCACAGGATTTTCAACATCGCGTGAGACATCCCGAGGTCATGTTTGACATGCAGGAAGTGCTCTGAAGGCGAGCTGTTCTGATCATTAACCAGGATGACCATTTCAGAAGTGTTCGCAGCAGCACTAACAGCAACTGCTCTTCCTCGGTGACTTGAAGTTCTTCAAATGGGACATGCTATTGCCAGCTGGTAAAGGAGCCTGCCCCTTTCCAGCAGGTGTGCCCAGAGCCAGAAGGCAGCTGTCCCTGGTCTTCTCTCTCTCTGCACATTCTCACTAAACTAGCTCCTCCACTCTGATGGCTTCAGGTGCTTTTCAAATGACTCGATCCAGACCTGTCCCTGAGCCCCTTCGATTATCTTCATTTGGACAGCTCACAGGGAACCTCAAGCTCTGAGACTCGTCATCTTTCTATAAACATTAGATCTTCCTTCAGTCTTCTCCATCTCAGCAAATTGCACCAGCACCTGGCTGCCCAAAGCGAAAGCCACAGTGGTCCTTCTTGACCCCAAACTCTTCATCTTCCCACATGCAGTCTACCACCTTCCGCAAACCAGCCCACTCCATCTATCCCCTCCATCTCCACCATCGCCACCCAAATTTGAAGCCCAACGTTCATTTTTTTCCTCTCTCTCCGATCAGAGCAACATCTGAGCCCAATGTCTGCCTCGGGCCCCAGCTTATACTCCAGTGGCTTCTCTTTGCCCTCAGGATTTGCCACAAAGCCCTAATCTTGGCCTACAAGACCCAGCACCATCTGCCCGTCCCCCCACCCCCCCTGCCCAACCACTGCAGCCTCATTTCCTCATACTCTTTTGTACTTTTAACCCCTAGGGTCTCCCTGCCTGAGCTATTTGTCTCCCCTCCCTCATCTGGCAAATGCCTTCTTATCCTCCAGGAGTAACTTAAACATCTCTCCTTCAAAAGGACTTGCCTGAGTTCTCAGAGAAGATCAGTTCCCTTCATTCATAGGCCCCAGCCAGCTCCCTTATCAGTCAGCTCCCTTATCATAGCTAGTAAATAACTGTGTAATTTGGAGCCTAATGCCTCTCTCCCTGCTACCAACTAAGTTGTATGAGGTCAGGGACAACATCCACCGTGTTCACTGCTGCCTTCCCAATGCCTAGCATAGTGTTAAACACAAAACGGACGATGAGTCTTTGTTGAATGAATTACAGTGGAAAGACAGAGCTAGCAGGTAAATTTGCCTGTGGGCTCTTCACCTGAACCCTTTGCCTTTCATTTTCAGCCTTAAACTAAACTTGTACGAGATACAATATTGAGTTGAACTCTCCTTATTGATTGGCCCTTCAAGTGGCCAGTTTCCTGGAGGTGGTAATCCACAAAATTGTGAGCAACTGACATCTCCTGTCTCCATCTATGTAACACCACAGTTATTACTGGGTCTCCCGCAGAGACTAAAGAACATGCAATTTAAGTTTGTACCCTTAGCTATTTCTACTTGAATCACTCCTTTGCCTGCAGGGAAGCGGAGAGCTACTTTGTAGGATCATTCATGCTTTCTGGATTGTCTTGACTAAGAATCAATTAAATCGCTGCTTCACACATTGAGTTCCTCACCTCTTCGTGAACTTTATCAAAGATTTCCTTCGCAATGAGACCGTCCCCGGATCCTTGATCTGAAACCTGAGCTACCTTGCCCAACCCTAGATGTTTCAAAGCTCCCTTTCCTCCATTTTCTCCTTAGAACTTCCCACTGCTCTATATATTTCATTGTTCTTGTTTTATGTCTCCATCGACCAGAATGAAGATCCTTGAAGGAAAGAACTTTGGTTTTATTCAGTTTACCCTACACCTGACATCTAATGTTACTCAAATGAATGAGCAAACCACCTGGTGAAATGCTCAAAGCCAGAACAAAAATAGAGACATTAAAAAAAAAAAAATAGGAGCAGTCTTTTTCGTAAAGTCTCCTTCATTCTTCGTTTCTGCTTCTTCTCCACCTTCCAAACTGATCCGATAACCCTAACCAGATAGGGGTCAAAAACACTCAACTATGTTATAGCTTTGCCTCCCATGCAACAGCGGACTCTCTTGCCACAGCTCTACCGCACTGCCTGGCGTAAAGCTCGACTTGTAGTAAGCACTCGGGGAGGATCTGGTGAGAGTAAGTGAATGAGCAAGCAGTATGTACCGTCTGAACTGTCATAACAAAGGACAATCCCCACCCCTAAGTTTTTCACGTAACTTTCCAGGAGAACAATTGTGTCATCCTCACCCCTTGGCTTCCGTGTCCATCTCAAGGTGGCTTCTCTAGCTCCTGCCACCATATCTGCATCCTAGCCATTGGGAACGGGAAAGGGCCAAGGAGAACATTCCCCTTGGGAGCACGGCACTGAATGGCACCCATTTCTGCACCTATCCTTAGTCACGTGACCATCAGCTAGCTGAAAGGGAGGCTGGGAAGTGTGGTTTGCAGTTGGACACAGTGCTCCATAATTGAGGATGGGGAGGATGGGTATTGGTTAACTTCCGGAAGTTTATTAAAGAGACAATAAAAGGAAAATACCTTTGTTTTCGTATGAAGATCTTTGCAGTCTGCAGATCTTTACGTATACCATTTAAACGTAACTAGCTGGTTTGTATTCACCATCTTCCCCCTCACTGCTCTACTTTGGCTGAAGCCAACTCTGTAAAATTTAAAGAATTTCATGTGAAGAAAATGCAATTGGGGAGTGTTTATCATTAATCTTACTAACGGATGATGGGACAGCCCTTTGAACTCCTCTGTGCTTTTTTACTGCCTACAATCCCACATACACCCTTCAGCAAAATTAATCTTGTATTCGGAAGTACAAATATGGTCACTATGCGCTGTCTCTCAAAGGTGTTACTTGTGGTACCCGACCCAAATGCAGTTAAAGGCCTGTCCCTCATGCACAACAACTGGGGGTGCTATTATGAGATCTAAACGAGGGTGCTAAAATCAAGCTACAGGGTTCGTAACACTGCCACCCTCACAAGCCACGAAACATAAAAGCACTTCTTGGTTATTTCTCTGGTCAAACACATCAAGTAAACTGTGCCCTTCGACTTTCTGTGGGAAATACTAAGTGCCAACAGGGTAAAGCTCCAATAACAGCGTTAGTTTTGTAGTTTCTCTAACCAACGATTCCGGGAACCTGTTAACTTTGGGGCAAAGATCTCAAAGTTCAAGGAGAAAGAAGAGATATTGGTCTTAAAATTTCTGAGTCTCCAATGAGGCCTGCAAATAAGAGATCTGATATTTAGGGGCGCCTGGGTGGCTCGGTTAATAGTTTGACTTAAGCTCAGGTCATGATCTCCCAGTTTTTGAGTCTGAGCCCCCATGAGGCTCTCTGCTGTCAGCACAGAGCCCATTTCAGATCCTCTGTCCCCTTCTCTCTGCCCCTCCCCCACTTGGGTGTTCTCTTTCTCTCCCCGCCCTCAAAAATAAATAAAACACTTAAAAATGTTTAATTACAATTAAAATACTTAGTGCTGAGCTATAAACCATTCAACTGAGATCACATTACATAATTGAAAAGATGAATTCTACTATGAGAAATCATAGCTTACGCTGTATTCTCATTCATTCCACAAATACTGGAGGCTTAGAATTTGTCAAGAACTGCCCTAACAGTGGGGACACAGGCCTGGCCTCAGACAGCTTCTATTTCCATGAGATGAGACAGTCTCTAAACAGGGTAAAGAGATAAAATCGGCAGTATGTTAGATGGTGACAAATGCAATGAATGAAAAACTTGTTCTTTCTCCCAAACTCCCAAGGTCTTATCTTCCTTCTTTCTGACAGGCTGTTTCGAATCCCAATTGGCCTGGTCAGCTCAGCAATCTCATTAAAATACCTGGATAGCTAGGCTTGATGTTGTACGTTTTGCAAAAAGTCTGCCATTCAACAAAAGAAGACAGTGAAGAGAGGACAATATTCTCTCGGGCATATCAACTCCAAGAAACACTCTCGAACCAACTTCTGAGAATTCTTTCAAAAAAGGAAGTACAGCTCTGTTCACAATCAGCTCAATTTTTGCCAAAGAAAGGAGAAGACGAAATGGAGGGCGTCTACCCCAACAGGTTAGAAGGGTACACGTGCTACAACACGTATATGTGTACCAATTAGCTACTGGTTTGTGGTTTTTTTAGTTTATCCTTTTCTATACTGTTAAAACCCTCGGCATGGGGCACAGACAAAAATAGTATTTAAAATGAAGTAACATTTGAGGCGCCTGGGTGGCTCAGTTGGTTAGGCGTCCGACTTCAGCTCAGGTCATTATCTCACGGTCAGGGAGTTCAAGCCCTGCATTGCATTCCGTGCTGACAGCTCAGAGCCTGGAGCCTGCTTCGGATTCTGTGTCTCCCTCTCTCTCTGCCCCTCCCCCACCCCCCCCCCCCCCCCCGCTCACACCCTCTCTCTCTCAAAAATAAACATTAAAAATTTTTTAAAAATAAAATGAAATAAAATAAAATGAAGAAACATTAGGTGAGATTTTTATTGGATAGGGAAAGGGGTAAGAGATAAAAACAAAAGTATGAGGAGCTTTCAAAACAGATCCCCGAATATCCAAAAACTGGCTCAGGAACCGCCTCTCACAGAAATTTTACACACATCCAGGTGACACCATACAGATAATGAGCCTTGGCCACCAACCTGCATGCCCCCTCCACCTCCCGTCCCACATACCCTAATACGGAGATGGTTACAAAAGCGACCAACAACTCTCCCTTTTGATACCTTCCCTGTAGTCCCACCCTCCTTTCTTTAAACTACAACCACAGAGTGACTTAGATCAAGGGAACACACCACCTTTTAAAACAATCAAATCTTTATTAATAATAGGCTTACCAATTCAACAAATATACAGCAGTAGTTAACATGTTAAATTGAGGAACTTTAAACAAAAATGCTTCCTTCTTTGAACCATATGTACTCCAGAGCTCTAAGTACTTTCTTATAAGCTTGCCCTAGCCTACTGACAGCCTCCTTATAAATATGTATAAAATCGGAACTGCATCGCAACGGCTGTAAATGTGGAACAGCATTAGCTATTGAGTGTCATATCTGAAAGAAAAATGAAGCAGTTGTCACGGCTGATCCCCTCATCACCTTAACTGTTTGGGCTGCAGCAATTTGAAAACTAATTATCTTAAATCAGAGAGAAGCCAACACCTCTCACTGTTCAGTGAAAGCGTATGCCAGAACAAATGCTTTTGAAAATGCTTTAAAAAAATGTTTCCAACACAGCCACTGAAGTCACTACTAAATACCTTATACTTAAAGTAAAAGGGCATAGGGAACTGATTTGCAGAAATGGATTCTTTTGATGAAGGCTTTTCTCCAAAAAGAAAAATAAGAGCTTTTGGATTTACTCTTTAGGGTTGAAATATTTAGTGTGAGTTTTTCTCCTGTTCTAGTGGGGAGCACAAAGATTTACACCATCCTCTTCTAATTGAATGAGGTTGCACTTCTATATACAACACAGTGGTGGTAAAAGCATGTACTCGGTGGGGCTAATAAAACCTGTGATTTAAAAAAAAATTTTTTTAAAGGAGAAAATAATAACAAAGTCACCTGGCAAGGTGGCTAATCAAGGGTTGATCTACTCAAGTCAAGCAGCATCAGAAATAATTCCCGTCAATTAAAGAAGAAATACAAGAGATAACAAGAATAAAAATATGAGTTCTTATGTGCCAGGCACTGCTCTAAGTACTTTATTTGTATTTTCTTTAATCTTTCCCAAAATACTATACAGTAGACTTTCACTTTACAGATCAGGAAACTGAGGTACAGAGTGGTTAATCAACTTGCCTAAAGGCACAAAGCGAACAGAACTATGAGGCCCAGGACTCCCACGGAGGCAGGCAGAACCTACAGCTACTACTCTACCTCCCAATCATGCAGTCAAGACCGCTCATTTACAGATAGATCTACAGAAGGGAAATTAGCGGTTAAATGAAAATACCCCAGACTCTAGATCTAAATACCTTTTCAAAATCCAACTAAACTACACTAAGCTAAACAAAGAAAAACACATCAACTCTCTTACAAACAGAATGAAGAAACACTACATTCTGAGCCAATCTCCCACCGAGGAAGGAGGCATGGTATATCCATTTCCTATTGTTAGCGCACACAAACAGGTAACACAGCCAGTCACAGCGACTGGTCAACTCACCCTTTTTACAAGTCCATTCAGTCAAAGACGTTAGGTCAAAAGAAAGTACCGAAAGAAACCCCCTTCCCCCCCAACACACACACACACACAAAAAGACCCAACAGACACATAAGCAGGTTTTGAGATTTATTAAAATAAAGTATTAGCAAACAATATGCAAAAACAAAGTTCTTAAGAGTTATGGCTTTGAAAAAGCACAGTATAGTAAAACCTAATACATTTTTATAAGTATCAAAAAGGTAACAGAATTGAAGCATATTGCTAGAATTTCATTTTCTACCACAGAAACAGAAGCAGAACAAGAAGCGGACCTATACTGCAGCCACTGGTTTGGTCTTTATCATCTGCATATGAGTATCTTTTTAAGAGAAGATGGGCAGGTACACACATACATCCAGTTCTCATGATTACAATCCGATCCAATTTTAAAATAAGTGATCCTTAAAATGCACTTTTAACCAAACAGATTAAGAAGACAATAGCTTGCCCAACTATTATCTTCAAGAGTCCCTACATATAAAATACTTCATGAATAAATCAAAGCAACATTATCTCCAATGATATTAGAAAGGAATATCTGACTCTAAAAATGTCTTCTTTATACAGAAAGTAGGATTGTTTGGCCTCACTGTAGTTTTATTATAGTTAATACCAGCTAGTATCAAGAAGGCACTACTTATTAATGGGGGGCAAGAATCTACCTGTACACAAAATTCTGAACTTTTTAATAACAGTATCTTCAAATAAATCCTTAGAGGACAATGGTTTATAATGATTGCTAACAATTTCAAGAATTGAATTATTTGGATGAAAACCATGCACACCTTTTTCACTCTGCCATGAATGACAGAAGAAACCTACTCTATGGCTGGATGTTTTCACCCAAACATCCCATCATTTGTTTAACAGCAATTGCTACCAGCAAATATTGTATCACACGCTCTTACTTTAAAAAAAATTGCTATGTAAAATACCTCTCATTGGTTTTTACAAACCATCCAATTTTAGGGTAACACTTCAGTTGTAACACAGTTGTATTTTAGAAGTTAAGTTTCTACTGTGAATAATCCAATAAAACAAAGGCTTGATAAACACTGTTACCTCTCATAATTAGGAAATGCTGAACTATAACCCAGTGAATTCCAAAGAACTGTCCAAGCTTCTGTCCAGCAGGCAAGTCTTTATGCAGAAGAAATGCCTTGAATTCTCACTTTCCATACATGCATCTTCTGTGAGAAGAAAACCTCTCCCAAATCCCATCTCTATCAAAGAGGAAAATGCTGCTGCTCTGGAGGAAATGGGTCTCAAATAAGAGCCTGCCCCCCAGAAAGCTGCCCTAGTTAGTATCTCGAGAGACCACCCACAAACCAATGTATAGGAAAACTACCTCCCAGAAAAATCACCAAACATGCCTGAAACCACCATGCTAACTACTATCTTAGAAGATCCTTGCTTATCTAGCTGATGGGTATGAAGAGAACACATATTTATATTCCTACCTGAGAGAGTGAACAAGGATTTAAGTAATACAACAAAGAAGGGCTCTGATCCTCTTAAAGGTTAACAGATCCAAAACTGAAGTCATCGTCGGAAGCTCAATTATCAAGTCTTCCTTCTTCAGTAAGTATAAAAGACATTAACACAGTTTAAGTGGGGAAGTGATAACGATTCAAAGGAACACTGAGCAAACAACCATAAAGAGAATAAAGAAATGGATCCAAGCTGGCATATCAGATGTTTTCTAGAACAGAAATAGAGTACTTGGACAGGTACCATCAGACTTTCTGGAGGTTCTCTGATACTGGCAGGAGTTCATATTCTCTACAAATCTTCTCCTTCAACAGAACACTGTGACAGAACTGTTTCCCACAGGTTCCCTGTGAGCCCCAGTTCTCATCTTGACAAGAGATTTCAGATGGGACCACGTCTTGATCATTTTACATCTTAAAAGGATATCTTACTCTCAAATGTTATGAAAAGTATCAAGTAGCTACATCCTCTTTCTATACTATTAGGTATAGCTCACTGAACTACCTAGGAATCTTACTGTGGATTTCAACTAAGAAACCCAGCCAATTCTATTACCATAGGTTCCTTACATAATAATAAAATGTGAAAAATGATTTATATTCTGATGTATATACTTGACATTTTGATTGATGTCTTAATCTCTAAAGAAAAAGTGTTAGCTTCAGAAGATCAATAACATGCCTAATAGTTTACATTCTAAAATATAAGCCAGGCAATACCAAACAGACCATAATACTTCATTATACAAACACGCTGGTCCAAATGCAACTCTTAAATTGTTTTTCCAAATATCTTTTTCTTGGGTTAATTCATTACTCAGAAGAATTTTCATTCTATTTCTCTTTTTGCATTTACCAACCTGGTTGTAATTTTATTATTCCCAGGCTCTACTCTTTTCAGCTTGCAAGTATTAATATGAAATGTCTGATTGTTCTACTGGTGATATTTTCATAAATTTGACCATGAAACATTCCAAAGTCTAAATAAAAATTTTAAACTGTAATTTTCTGAAATGGTTTCTTTCAGAAGTGTCTTCATTGGTCAGAATTTTAGTTTTTAAAATCTCACTGGCAATTTTTACTTCCCATCCATAGATTTTGGACACACCCGGGAATTACAGAAGCAACTGCATAAAATTTTCAGTTAAAATCCAGGGGTATATAGTTAATGTCTTTTAGTTAAGACCACAGGCCTCTACTCTTCCATGGAACTCTGAACGGTCAATAGCTTCAGTAATGACCTTCATGAGACACAACTCCTTAAGGAAAAGACAGAAAAGACCAATCGCATAAAATCTCAACAACTCTAAAGACCATAACATGAATAAAAACAATTTTTAATTAAATCAACTGAAAACATCAATAAAACAATTCAACAGTTTCCACCAGTTCAAGTCCATGGAAGTTGATTACACGTATCCATCATTCAACCTGGGTGGTTTCTTCCTACACATTTGTTCCAAAGATTATGCCATAAGCCTGGTAAGTAAAAGAACGACGTAAATAGCTAGGTTCTAACACTAGGCAAATAATTCTCTTTCATGTGGCTGACACAAGTGTGGAAGATTAAGAATGCAGGTCACGTAAAACTTACTTATGTTGAAGGCTCAGGTGACTGTCAGAAAGTCTCCTTTGACCCAGCAAAGGACTGTGAGCTGAAACATATATGGCACTTCATCTGACAGAACTAAAGCCATCCACTGGCTGCACTTCGTAAAAGCAATAAATAATGTCACAGAAAAAAGGAACTGTATTCTCCTTTCCTCAAAAAATGCAGAAAGGGCAAAGGAGAGAAAGTCAAACCAAACTAGCACTTTAAATAGAAGACTGACATGGCTCCATATACTTTCAAAAGGCACCAGAAAATAGCTTTCTCTGAGAGGTAAATTAGGTCACTTTTTTTCAAAATACATCTTTGTTCTCATGCCATAACCAAGTGTCCATTTGGCTGCTCTCTAGAAAGAGAGGTTAAAAGTCCTTCCTTCAAGCATGACTGAACGAACAGGTATTTTAGAGTTTTCGTGTCTTTCCTCTCCGAGGACTAGTGTTCTGGGACATTAGCATCCATGGAAGTGCTAATAAATGGGAAAAAACAGCATTCGTGGGAACTGAGAGAATAGTCTGCATTCTCTGATACGTGACTACTTCAAAATCAACTATCTCAACAACCACTGCTTACTCGTTTAAGTACCAGACCAGCAGCCCCAACCCAGGGTCAGACCGAAGAGGTTCTTACGGGCTACCGCACACAGGTCCTTTCCTTACTAGGGGCAATTGACACCAGTAACAGCAATGGGAGGAGTCTGTGACTTTCCAACACGAGTGACACCCAGAGAGTGGTAGGTAATTAGAAAGGCACCTTACATTGGAACTACAGAATAACAGTCTTATAAACTAGGTCGAAAATACAAAAAAGGTAGAAAAAGTCTAACTTCCTACAACTGTAATCTATAAACCGCAGTGTTTGTTAATACAAAAGGGGTACCAAGTAAGTAAGGATGAGCATCGAAGTCCAAGTCACTTGAGTGTGTTACACAAAAGGTTACACTAAAAACTGTCACCCATCAAAGTGCAAAACAGAAGATTAATGCATGTCAAAGTTAGAGTTCTTGCAACAGTGGCCAAAAGTAGCCAAGCTGAACAAGGCCGCGCATGCACTAGCTATAAAGTAGTACTCGGGACAGACTCGGAGTAAATGACATACATATACTGGAGATCTGGTGTTTACAATAATTTTTCTTAAAAAAAGGAAATGTTTTACAAAAGATATACTGAATGAAGCCACAACAGACTGACAAACACTTAGCTGTAGTAAATGTACATTTTATGACATCATCTAGAAAACTATCACTTTGCTTTTACTGAACACTACTTGTGAGAGCAGTGCATAGTGTTCCTTCAAATAGAAGATTTTTTTTTTATAGTTTCTTTTCAGCTCCTACCACATGCTTTCAGAAAACAACGAACTACACTTTCTTAACACTGGTAGGACAAAGAAACTGGAAAAAGTACATTTCCTGTAGGGTTAAAAGGAGAAGGGAAGAATTTTCACCACATACTTTCTTTTTCTATTATAATTTTTCATCACGTGACGCATTATATTTTTCCAAGAAACTGAACAAGTAACAGGTTGTTGGGACAATAAGGCAAAATTATGTTCCAGTTTAAGATCAACGCCAAACCTGTGAATTTGGGGTACAATACTTCTACTTTACATTTTTCACAACACTTTTGAGAGTTAATCACATGAACACGAATAACAAACAAATGTAGATTCGTCACAAAATACAAATGTATTGGTCACAATTATATAGAAAAAAAAAAAGCTGTAATATCTGTTTTCCATGTAAGCTCACAGTATCTGTACTGAAAAGTTTCCCTAAAATTAAAACGAGTCCACGAATAATATAATTGAAAAGACTACTTCTGCACTATGAGACGGAAGATATGGGGTTCAGAGGGGAACCCATCTGAGTAAGGACTTTATCCAGCCACTGAAGAGGCCCATGAAGATGAATCTCAATCCAACACGGGGTGCTGGTAACATCCTGCCGGTGATATTCTGCTCCCCAGCCCTAAGAAAATGAAAAGATATCACAGCAAAGCCCTCTTTAAACTGTAAACCAGTCTAAACCAATTTTAACATACTAACAAAAAGATACTTTAACAATAGAGATCACCAAACCAATCTTAGGATTCACCATGGAATTCAAAGCAACAGAGTTGCAGAACTTTTGGAAAGAGATAGGAGTCCCTTAATAGAAATCCTTGGAACAAGATAGGTTTTAGAATTCTTTTTTTTTTTAGTTTAGAAAGTTAATACAGTACAATATCTCATAATTAAAACATAAGTATTTCTGCAGTGAGATACATTCCCAATGAGATAAACAAAACTTACAGTCTCATGTACATTCACATCAGATTTTGTTAGGAAAAAGCTTTTAGTTTTTAGGTTTGGGGGTTTTTTTTGTTTTTTTTTTAACTATCAGTTAAGGAAGGCACTGTAGATCTCATCAATGCATGCAAATGTAATTAATGTAGCTGGGATGAAGGAAGCTGGAATATTTTAACCTAAAACTCTAGATAAAGATTAAAATATATTTTTTCACTTTTATTTGCCTGGATTTACCAAATCCTCTGCTTTACTGCTTAAAGTAGTGCTGGCATGGATAAATTAGGCTTAGGGGTGGTGGAGTAGAAATTAAATATACAAAAGTTAGGTTTCTATGGAGAGGGGCATGCCTTCGGGACTGCTGATAAAGTGATGCATAAAACAGACCTATAGCAAAACAGTAAGGAAACACTGGACTATTCTTCTGAATGTCAAAAAAAAAAGTCCACATGCAGCATTTCACAGATGCTCTTCTTTGGCTAAATCCGTAAGGACCAAGTGGATGTAGTACAGGATGCTTAAATGTATCAACTAAAACTCTTCCCTAATTTTACTCATGAACCATCATCTTTGGAATGCCAATGAAATCAGGCCAAGAGCAAATGATAAATTTGAAACATTCAACTTTGCAAATCCTTAATAACAGAGGTTAAATACCTGGAAGATAATATTAGTATTCTGAAGAATTTTTTAAGTCACTCCAGTGGGATCTAATAACAACTCAAATTGCAGAGGTTAAGGAACTTGAAAAGCAATTTTAATGTGAAATGCTTTCTAGCAATTTAGTCTTTAATTGAAATTCTTTATAAATTCAGCCCCTATTCATATCAAAATCATTGTCAGTACTATGCATTTTATAATGTCTGGATTATAAAATTACTACTTAGACCTATTGAGTGGTTAAAGCCTTAAATTCAACAACATCATTTAAAAACCTATTAAGTCAAGTCAAAAGTAAATCCCACCTTGCATTTTAAGAATTACTTTTTAGAATCATAACCTATAGAAATATGAACTACATATTTACAGTGACTCAAATTAAGCTACAGCTTACAACCCACTCACCTTGACAAAACTCATTCGAATGGTACACATTTTGGTGAGCTCATACACCGCCTCAAACCCATGGTTGACAGACTGAGCCAGAAGCTGAGCAAACTCTTGATTGTTAAAAATTTTGAGGCTGCAACTGCTGGGAATCTTACAGACAGTGGTAGGATGAAAGCCGTGATGAAAGTTGCAGTTCCTACTCTGTACAAATATGCTGCTGTCACTGAGGCACTCCGCATACACCTCGCCACCAACGTAGTACAGATGAACACCTTAAAAAGACGAGCATTCCAAGACTCACCTTAATAAATCAGTATAATGAAATCAAAGACGCTGTATGGGGTGCAACCAAGAACACCCACTAATCCACAGCAACCGCGCAAAGTCTGGAGGTAGAAGCTACCACTAGAGGGCCTATGGTGCCGAAGATAAGGAAGAGGTTAATGTCTGCCTGAATTCTACAGTGGTCCTCAAGTAACCAAGACTTAACCCTCAGGCTGGCAGATTATTACGTTCATCAGTTCTTAGGTTGTCTTCTCTTTGCCAACAATCACTTGTTAGCTCTATGAGAGAAAGCGAAGGCAAAAAGACAAAAAAGGCACCTATGATGAGTCCTTTCAAAGGAAAGCTGGCGCTCTTAACTATCATAGAGTCAGTTGGCAGAGTGTTTTGCACTCTTTTTACTAATGGAGGGTACAGCAGCATTCAAAGACCCTAAATCCTCTCTGCTGTCAGCACAGAACCCCCCTGGGATCCTCTGTCCCACCTCGGGATCCTCTGTCCCCCCTCGGGATCCTCTGTCCCCCTTCTCTCTCGGCCCCCCCTTGTTCGTTCTCTCCCTTTCAAAATAAATATATAAACTTAAAAAAAAAAAAAAAAAAGAGACCCTAAACCACATATGTAATTTCAGTTCACAGGAAGGGGTTCTAAACAGATTTATTTCACTTCCCCTAAAAAGAATGGTTTTTCTATTTAAAAAATATATATGTAAATAATATATAAATGTAATTTCAATATTAAAACTTCAAATTATGTAGTTAAGGTTTAGGTTATTTCCAACTTTTCACTACCCAAACAGTGCTAATAAGACCATCTTTATAACACATACCCCGTACACATTTGAGTCACAGACTTGTATCAGGCTGTGATACGAAAAGCTGTGTTTTGTTTCTGAGCAAATAAAAATGGCACACAGAAGAAGGGATCCTAGAACTGGGTACTAGAAAAAAAGGGAAAACAGATGCCAGAACTAAGAATTCACCAAGTAGATTTCTCTTAAATTACCCTACTGTAGTGCGAAAATCAATGCATAGAAGTGAGGCATTTCACCTACAAAATTGCACCAAGATGGCAAGAGTCAAAAAAGAATGGAAACTTTCTTTTCAACTTATTTTTGGCCATAGTATTTTGCTGAATCTCTTCTACAAGAAATCACTTTACAACGATAATTATGTACATCTTCTCCTAACTTGGACTAAGACTTTCTCAAGTCAAAGAAGCCAAAAACAGCCAGTGGTAAAAACTACACTTCTTAGGAGACAGGTAATACACTCCACCTGGGATAGGTTTCCTTCCTGGCCACTTGATGCATGGGACTCTGCCCTTTCACTGAGGTGTGGAAAGTTCCTTGTTTGTTGTGGCAACTGTCTTGCAGGATGAAATATAAATAAAACCTTGTTACCTGAATTTAAAAGGCAGGAGGAATAGTGGTGAAGCCACTGAAAACTTGTATCATTCAAATTGGATTCCCTACCTGTAACCCAGCTCCTCCAACATAAGAGAAATTCTTACAAGGCACTTCAACTCAAAATACTCCACAAATACCTCAATTAATAAATTCTACTCTTCCACCAGCACTCCTATATTTCACAAATATTTGCTGTGTATTTACTATGAGCCAGGCACTGCTGAAAATACTGCTATGAACAATGCGTATTTCTGTAAAGCTTACATTCCAATCAGGAAGATACTCAAAAAATAAACACAGAAATAATATAATTTCAGATCCTAAGTACTAAGAAGTAAAACTAAGCAGGATAAGGAAAAGAGGACTGATTAGGTCTTAATACATTCACCAGCAGAACTGGAGAGCAGCACCCATGCTCTAGGCTCATCTTCTGCACCAGCACCTTCCATGATACATGGTAAACGGCAAGTACAGCAAAGGACTCATTTCAACTGAACGCAGGGAAATGACAAAATTACCTTTTCCAATATGTCGCCTAGTGTTTTCAATTGTTGAATTACGATTAACGTTTGACAACAGCCCCAAGCAGAATCTACTTTTGTTATTTGAAGGGTCTGTGAATCCATCCACTAACACGCTAGTAGAAGATGCATGAAAAGCCTCCCCAACACGATTGTTTAATTCATAGTACACAATTGAACACCAATGTTTGGGCTCCTCATAGGCAACAGGCTGAACATCTGTAAACAAACCAGACAAAAATACAAAAAACAGAACATTTAATGAGTGAATTAGAAACCCCAGATTCTTTGTTTCCCTTTAACCAAACCCAAGCACTCTATGAAAAATACTTTCAGATATTCCACTTAAATCTCATTGTTCCTCCCTGACTTTGAGTCTGTATCAAAAAAAAAAAAAAAAAATGCCTTGAATATGATGATTTGAAAAATTATCAAATACAAATACAAGGATAGGCAACATCACATTTATTTTTTTTCTTTAAAATTTTTATTACTGATGTATAGTTGACATACAACATCACTTTAGTTCCAGGCATACAATGCAGTGATTAGATAATCCCTATACATTACTCACCGCTCACCACAATACGAGCAGTTACCACCAGTCACCACACAACATTATACAACACATGTGTAAAATCATATGGTATTTGTCTTTGTGACAAATTTGTATTTGTGACTTATGTCACTTAGCAGAGTAGCCAGCCTCTAGATCCATCTATGTTGATGCAAAATGGCAAGATCTCATTTTTATGGCTGAGTAATATTCCACTGTGTATAAATCTCCTTTATCTACTTATGTACCAATGGACACTTAGGTTGCTCCCATATCTTGGCTATTGTAAATAATGCTGCAACAAACACAGAGGTGCAGATATCTTTTCAAATTAGTGTTTTCAAAAAAAAAATAGTGTTTTCACTTTCTTTGGATAAATAACCAGAAGTGGAATTACTAGAAAATACAGTGTTTCTATTTTTAAATTTTTGAGGAATCTGCGTATTGTTTTCCACAGTAGCTGCCCCAATCTACACTCCCACAAATAGTGTACCAGGTTCTCTTTTCTCCACATCCTCGTCAATCCTTATTTCTTGTCTTTTTGATACTAGCTGCTCAGCCTGGTGTGGGGTGGTGTCTCACTGTGATTTGATTTGCATTTCCCTGATGATTAATGACACTGAGCATCTTTTCGTATGTCTGTTGCCATCTTTATGCCTTCTTTGGAAAAATGTCTATTCAGATCCTCTGTCCATACATGCAAAAGACATATCTGGTACAGGACTATTATCCAAAATATACAAAGAACTCTTAAAATCCAACAAGAAAATAAATAACCCAATTAAAAAAATGGATTAAATACATAAACAGCCACCTCATTCAAAGAAGACAGACACATAACAAATAAGCATATGAAAAGAGGCCCCACATTGTATGCCATCAGTAAATACAAATTAAAATAGCAGTAAAATACCACTATAGATGGCAGTGACATTATAGGGACATATAGGGACATTAGAATGGCCAAAATCCAAAAGAGGGCCAACACCAAATGCTGGTGAGTATGTGGAGCCGTAAGAATTCTGATTCACTGCTAGTGGGAACGTAAAATGGTACAGCCACTTTGGAAGACAGTTTGGCAGTTTCTTACAAAACTTAACATACTCTTACCATATAACCATATACCAGCAAACACGCTCAGTATCTACCCAAAGGAGCTAAAAATTTATTCCATATAAAAACCTACGCAGAGATGTGTACAGCAGCCTTATTCATATTTGCCAAAACTTAAAAGCAAGCAAGATGTCCTTCAATAGGTGAGTGGAAAACAAACTCTGGTACATCCAGATGACAGAATATTATTCAGCTCAACAGAGACATGAGCTATCAAACCATGAAAAGAGATGAAACTTAAATGCATGTTACTCTGTGAAAGAAACCAATGTGATGAGGCTGCATACTATATGATTCTAATTAGATGACATTTTGGAAAAGGCAAAACTATGGAGACAGAAAAATTACCAGGAGTCAGAGGGAATGAGGGATGAATGAGGGATGAATGAGGGATGAGCAGGCAAAGCATAGAGGATTTTTAGGGCCGTGAAACTATTCTGTATACCACAGGTATACTTCCATATACTTCGCTACTACATTCATTTGTTACAATCCACAAAACACACACCAAAAACGGCCTCTAATGTAAATTATCAATTTGGGATGATAATGATGGTAAAGGCAGGTTCATCGATTGTAAGAAATGGACCACTCCAGTGTAGGGTTTTGGTAGCTGGCCAGGCTGTGCATGTGTGGAGGCGGGGGTGGGGGTGGGAGGTGAGAATGACCTGTACTTTTATACTCTTATTTGCTGTGAACCTAAAACTCATATAAAAAATAAAGTCTGTTGAAAACACACACACACACTCACACACACACAACTAAGTGAGCATTAACTTTGGTAAAAGGTGGTATACATACTAATGTTAAAGGCCAGAACTGCCTATGGAAAAAGATTTATACATCAACTATCGGCCAAAATCTTATTGTTGTGAAAGTCAACAATTCCTAATGGATGGAATGGACAGGAGGGACACATGAAACTCTTCTTCCAACGCTCACAGGGTTTCTTTCTTGAGGCTGAAATGAGGAAGATAAGTGATGAACCCTCAAGTTTTCTTTCAAAAAAGACAGACATAAAAAAATGTCCAAAAACCCCTAAGAGTGGCTATGTGGCCGAGGCAGACCATGCAAAAGAATTGGTTAACTTTTATAAACTCAGCACTGGTTATTCAACTGCAAAGAATTCACATAAGCAGGACCAGAGAAAAATAAACCAATGTGGACCCATAAAGAGAAGTCCTAAGAGGTCAGAATTTAAAGTTTATACAAAAGATGGAACAGGGAGGGGCCCATAACCAGACGCAGACAAATGAGTTTCAGGCAGTTTTAAGAATAGTATCAGGAAAGCCAGAGCCAAGCAGAAGCTTGCAGAGAAAAAATGCTAAGCACAACTAAAAAGACAATTTTGGTTTGGAAAAAAAGAAGAGAATGAAGAGCTTTGTCTCTGCTCAAGGCAAGGGACACACTGTCAACTGGCAATTCAAGGTGCTACAGTTTAACTCTGAGTTCCCTTCTGTCACCTATCTGTCAAAGAAAACAGAGAGAAAAAACACAAAATAGGACTGAAATGACAGGAAACTTCAGTGAAAAAAGATATCTAAGGAGGGCAAGAAGACTTGAGTGCCAAGTTCCTCTAAAGGGACTAAGCTGTTAGGCCGAGACAAACAGTACAGCAAGGAGTGTCTCACACACAACAGCAGGAAACTGCACTCCGCCCTCTGCACAGTCAGGAGAAAGAGGAAAAGGAAGATGACAGGTGAAGTAAATCCTCTCCATATTTTCAAGGAGGATGAGAACACCATTCACTGGGTATTTCCTGACGCGGTATGCCATGGTCATTACACAGAGCATCTAATCCAATCAACAACTAACAATTCCTGTGCAGACATTCTCTCTGTTTAATTACAAATGGAGAAAGGGAAGCTGAGAGATTTAAAAAGCCATCTTAGGCTGCGAAGTGAATAAGGGGAGGTGCAAGAATTCACATCCAGAAATTCATGTCTGAGACATTTTGATCCAAATGAAGGGAGATTCTATGAATTACAAGAAAATTAGTATGACAAAATTCCTAGATAAATTCTAGACCTTGAAAAAGCAAAGATATTATTCACACATTAACAAAACTACTAGGGAGGCCTGAAATTTAACTATTTTGAGAAATGCGGGGGTCCTGGGAAAACACATGTGACATACACTCATACGGTATCATCACAAACACATGCAAAGTACACAAAAACACCATCCTTTTAAGAAATGTGTAAAATGGCAGTACCTTACTTCTTCTAACTGGTCATATACTAAGGAGTTTAAGGTCTCAAAACACAGTGACTTTAGACAGACAATGAGATACCACTTCACACCCATTAGGATAGCCATTATATAAAAAAACAAAAATGAAACAAAACAAGAAACACGGAAAATAACAAGAGTTGGCAAGAATGTAGAGAAATGAGAACTCTAATGCCTTGCTAGGGGAAATGTAAATGGTACAGCCGCTGTGGAAAAAAAGTTTGGCAGTTCCTCAAAAAGTTAAACAGAATCACCACAAAATCCAGTCATTCTACTCCCAGGGATAGGATCCAAATGAATTAAAAGCAGAGAGTCGAATAAATACCTAGACAACAATATTCATAGTGGCATTATTCACTATTCTACCAAAAGGTAGAAACAACCCAAATGTCCATCAACCGATAAATGGATTAACAAAATGTGGCACAGAAGTGCATATAATAACGTGCATACGAGAGAACACGTTCAGTCTTTAAAGACATGAGATTCTGACACATGCTATAACATGGATAAACCTTGAAAAGATTAGGCTAAGTGAAAGAAGTCAGCCACAAAAAGACAAATATTGTATGATTCCACTTAGATAGGCAAATTCAGAGACAGAAAGTAGAATGGTAGCTACCAAGGAGCTAAGTGGAGGGGGGATGGGCAGTTACTGTTTAATGGGAAGAGTTCTGTTTGAGATGATGGAAAGTTCTGGAAATGGATAGTAGTGATGGTTGCACAACACTGTGCATATATTTAAGGATATCAAATTGCTCACTTTACCAACAGAGCCCTCAAAGTATATGAAGCAAAAACCAACAGGAATGGAAGTAGAAATAAAGGATTCAACAGCAATAGTTGGAGATGCCCCAACCTGCAATCTCACACTCTCAATCACTGATAGAACAATTAGAAAGAAAATAAGCAAGGATACAGAGGACCTGAACAACACTACTAACTTGATGTAACTAAAATCCACAGATCTTAAGACATCCTACGGTATCAAAATAAACAGTTTTTTTCCCACAAACACATGGAATTAGTCTCTAAAATAGACCACTGCTCTGCCAGAAGCTGGCAAACCTTTTCTGCCCGCTAAATCCAGCAAGACACAAGAAGGATTAAATTCCATGACCAAGTGAGATGCAAATATTTTAGATTTTGAAAGCTACAGTCTATCTTTGTCACGTATTCATCTTTAACAACTTTTTTTTTCATTTTTTTTTAATGTTTATTTATTTTTGAGAGAGAGACAGAGTACAAGCTAGGTAGGGGCAGAGAGAGAGGGAGACACAGAATCTGAAGCAGGCTCCAGGCTCTGAGCTGTCAGCACAGAGCCCGACGCAGGGCTTGAACTCACGAACCGTGAGATCATGACCTGAGCCGAAATCGGACGTGTAACCGACTGAGCCATCCAGGCACCTCAACGACTCTTTAATAATCTAAAAACCATTCTTAGGTCCCAGGCTGTACAAAAACATGCATAAAAAAATTCTCAGTAAGTTTTAAAAAGAACGGAACTCATACAATTTAGGTTCAATGCTTTATATTCCCACAATGGAATTAAATTAGGAACCAACAGAAAATACCGAGGAAATCCTGAAATATATGGAAACTGATGAACATGTTGCTAAATAAACAAAGGGTCAAAGTAAGAAATCACAAGGGAAATTTAAAAATATTGTGAACTGAATAAATCCGAAAACAAAACGTATCAGAAGTTATGGGTTTGAACTCCTATGCTAAAAAAGAAACAACTCAAACCAATAACGTAAGATTTCACCTTAAGAAACTATAGAAAGAGGGGCGCCTGGGTGGCGCAGTCGGTTAAGCGTCCGACTTCAGCCAGGTCACGATCTCACGGTCTGTGGGTTCGAGCAGCGCGTCAGGCTCTGGGCTGATGGCTCAGAGCCTGGAGCCTGTTTCTGATTCTGTGTCTCCCTCTCTCTCTGCCCCTCCCCCGTTCATGCTCTGTCTCTCTGTCCCAAAAATAAATAAAAAACGTTGAAAAAAAAATTAAAAAAAAAAAAAAGAAACTATAGAAAGAGAAGCAAACTAAGGCTAGAGTAAGCAGAATAAAGAAAATAAGACAGACTGGACTGGAAATCCGTGAAAAAGAGAAAAGCTGGTTCTTTCAAAAGATCAACAAAATTAACAACCCTTTAGCTAAAAACCAACCAAAAAAAAGAACAAGACGCAAATTACCAAAATCAGAAATGAAGACATCACCACTAACCCCCACAGAAATGAGAAATACTAAAAAGTGTACCACAAAAAACTTTATGTCAACAATTAGACAATCTAGACAAAGTAGACAAACTCCTAGCAAGATACAAATTACCAAAACTGACTCAAACAAACAAACAAACAAACAAAAAACCCAGAGACTCTGAATAGAATGACAGAATCAAGGAAACTGAACAGGAATTAAATTTCCCCACAAAGAAAAGTCCAAGCCCAAATATCTTCACTGGTAAATTCTATCAAATATTTAAAGAAGAAATAATACAAACAAACTCTTCCAAAAATAGGAGGGAACAGTTACCAACTCATTCCATGATGTCATTATTACCCTGATATCAATGCTGAATAAAGACAACCCAACACAACTACATACCACTATCCCTTCCTCATGAATACACAAGTAAAAACACTCAACAAAATATCAGTAAATCTAATCTAGAAATATGTAAAAAAAAAATTATACACCATATGGAAATATCCCAGGAATAAAAGATTGGTTTCGAGTTCATGTAATACACCTTACTGTTAGAAAAAAGAACAAAACCTCATCTGATTATCTCGACAGATGCGGAAAAAGCTTCCAACAAAATCCACCATCCATTCATGGTAAAAATTCTCAGAAAACTAGGAATAGAAGAGACCTAGTAGTTTACGGCCAGAACAGTGGTAAGTACAAGTGGTGAGAGCAGGCATCCTTGTCTTTTTTTTTCTTTTTTAATTTTAGTTAGATAACATGCAGTGCAATATTGATTTCAGAAGAATTCAGTGACTCACCATTTACATACAACACCCAGGGCTCATCACAAGCGCCGTCCTTAATACCTGTCACCCACACAGCCCATCTCCCACTCACCTCCCTCCATCAACCCTGTTTGTTCTCTATCGTTGAGTCTCTTGTGCTTGGTTTTCCTTTTTTCTCCCCCCGCCACCTTCCCGTATGTTCATCTGTTTTGTTTCTTAAATTCCACATGAGTGACCTCATATGATATTTGTCTCTCTCTGCTTATTTCGCTTAGCATAATACATTCTAGCTTCATCCACATTGTTGGAAACGGCAAATTTTCATTCTTTTTGATGGCTAATAGATTCATAAATATATTCATAAACATAAATGTGTGTGTGTGTGTGTGTGTGCCACACACACACACACACCCCACATCTTCAATTGTATGGGGAAAGTAATCTAGTGTTTTACCATTAAAGATGGTGACAGCTGTAGGTTTTCATATATGCCCTCTAATAATACTAATAAGAGAGAGATTAAAAAGCATCCACATTGGATAGGAAAAATATAATGCTGTTTTTTATTTACCTGTTCCTGTATTCATAAGACCCTAAGGAATTCGCATACACACAAAAAAACCCTACTAGAATAAATGTGTTCAGCAAGGTTGCAGGTTGTAAGATGAATATATGAAAATCAATTGTATTTCAATGTATTTAATTAAGAAGAAACCAAATATGAAGTTCTAAAGAAATTCCATTCCCTCAGGAATGCATCTATAAAGAAAAGCAAAAGTAAAACAATACTGAAAACTGGAAGATGTAAATAAATGGGAAGACATATCACATCTGTGCACTGGAAGACGATGGCAAACCTCTCAAACTGATTCAGAGATTCAACGTGATCTCTATCAAAATCCAAGGAAGGAATTTTGGGGAGGCAGAAATTTACACACTGATACCAAAATGATACGGAAATGCAAAGAATGCAGAAGTGCTAAACGATTTTGAAAAAGAAAAAATTCTTCTCACTTTCAAATTTCAAAAAAACACTTCTCGCTTTCAAAATTTACTATGAAGCTTTAGTAAGTATCCTAGACTATGAGGTATAGATATACAAATCAATGAATGAGTTGAGAGTCCTGTAACAAACTCTTACATATATGGTCAAGTGGTTTCTGAAAAACATGCCAAGGCAATTTGTTGGAGAAATCGTAGATACCTTTCAACAAAATAGTGCTATACCCAACTGGATATCTACATGCACAGAGAGGAATTAGGTCTTTACCATACAAAAAGTTTACCTCAAAATGAATCACAGACCTAAATGTAAAAGTTAAGGCTATAAAATTTCTAGAAAAAGATGAAACAGAAACTATTTTCACAACTTTGGGATAGACAAAGATTTTCTAAATGCAGCACCACAAGCATGATCAAGAAAGAAAGAACTGACAAACTGGACTGCGTCAAAATTAAAAACCTGCAACTCCTTCTGCCATCTTGCAGCCTGTGGAGGCCTGCTGGGAACAGGACTCCTAAAATGACAAATATGTCTGAAGGCTGTGGTCCAAGGCCATTTTTGCTGGCTCTAAGCGGGGTCTCCAGGACCAGAGGGAGCACAAAGCTCTTCTTAAAACTGAAAGTGTTCATGCTCGAGATGAAACTGAACTCTACCCTGGAGAGAGATGTGCTGATGTGTACAAGGCATAGGTCACAGTGACTCCTGGTGGCAAAGTGAACGAAACCAGAGTAATCTGGGGAAAAGTAACTCATGCTCATGGAAACAATGGCATGGTTTGTGCCAAATTCCAAAGCAATCTTCCTGCTAAAGCCACTGGTCACAGAATCCATGTGATACCGTACCCCTCAAGGATTCAAACTTACTGAAAAGTAAATAAATAAAGGTATAGAAAAAAAATCAAAAATTTTCATGCCTCAAAAGAAAATCCAAAAACAAGCATTAAGAAAATGCAAAAATAACCCACAGACTGACAGGAAATGCCTCCAAATCATACATCTAACAAAGGAATTCTATCCAGAATATATAAAGAACTCTTACAAGTGAACAGTAAAACAAACAACCCAAATAAAAAATGGGCAAAAGATTTAAGTATTTCATGAAAAAAGATGTATGAATGGCTAATAAGGACATAAAGAATGTTCAACAATCATTACTCATTATGGAAATGCAAATTAAAACAAGGAGACACCACTTCACGTGCACTAAAATCGATAGAGTGGTGATAAAAAGATAAAGAGACTGACAATAACAAGTATCAAGAGCATGTGGAGAAACTGGAACCTCCTATGTTACTGGTAGGAATATGAAACAATACTGCCACTTTGGAGAAATTGGCAGTTTTCTTAAATAGTTAAATTTATCATATTGAGTCAGAAATTCCATTCTTAGGCATTTATCCAAGAAAAATAAAAACAAAGCCCATACAAAGACTTATATGCAAACGTTCCAAACAGTATTGTTCATATGAGCCAAAAACTAGAAATAATTCAAATGTCCATCAACTGATGAATGGATAAAAAAAATGTGGTACATCCGTACCATGGAATATCATTCAGCAATAAAAAGGAACAAACTACTGATACGTGGTTCAACGTGAAAGAACCTTGAAAACATTATGCTAAATCAAAGAAGCCAAGATGCACAAGACTACACATTATGTGATTCAACATACACGAACTGTTCAGAAAAGGTAAATCTATATAGACAGAAAACAGTCTAGAGGGTCTCTGGAGCTGACAAAAGGAACAGGGATAGACTGCAAATAGGCACAGGGGATCTTCTAAAAAGCTTATGAATACGTTCTACAAGCAGATTGTGATGATGGTGCCAAACTTTATGCATATTACTAAAAATCACTGCATCGTATACTTCTAATGGATAAATGTTAGGGTATATAAATTATGCTTCAATAAAGTTGGTTTCTTAAAAGTGCCTAAAAAATTAAAAACAAACAAAATAGCAACAACAACAAAACATGGTATTTTTCTCTTACCTCTGCTGGAGATACTAGGCATAATCTGAGGAATCATGTTATTGCTTGTATCCATGGGCTGGGAATTATCTTGACCCATTTGATCGTCTGGTGGCATATAGGCAGGAGGAGGAGTATCAGCTAAGAAGAAGAAAATGAGCCAAGTTAAAATCCCAAAAGAATAGTTAAAGCCTTCATTCTGCTTACATGTATTCTTCAAGCATTGGGAAGTTCCTAAGATGACCAGCAGAATTTTTAGTCAACATTACAGACAAACAAAAATGTAGGACGCTATCTTAGGGCATGAGAAAATGAGAAAAGACAATACACCCATTAGCTACTGAAAACTGTTACAAGTTCATATGTATTTGGTCCAATCCAAGACAGTAAGATCAGTGCTAAAATTCCCTAAAATAGAATTCAAGATCAAGAATTTTGTCCTTATGTGCTCAGAATTGTATGCTTGGAGAAACTACAACTATTACAAACCAATCTGAAGGATGCAGATTATCCTAGTTTGAGTACATACCCACAGAGACACTTTTATTTTTTATTTTTCTTAAAATGTTTATTTATTTTGAGAGTGTAAGAGAGAGTGTGTGCGAGCAGGGAAGGGCCGGGAGGGGGGGAAGAGAGAGAGAGAGAGAGACAGAGAGACAGAGGAGAGAGAGAGAGGCAGAGAGAGAGGTGCAGAGAGAGAGAGAGAGAGAGAGAGAGAGAGAGAGAGAGAGAGAGAGAATCCCAAGCAGGATCCACGTTCAGCATAGAGCCTGATACGGAGCTCCATCTCACAACTGTGACATCATGACCTGAACTGAATCAAGAGTCAGACACTTACCCAACTCAGCCACCCAAGCACCCCTAGAGAGACACTTTTAAATTATCAAGATCATCACATACTGTGTATTGCTAATGAACACTGGAAAATACAGTGGTCATACAAAATGTACCAACACAAACAGCAGCAAAACACCTAATTCTTTTGCAACATCCTAAAATGGCTGTCATGTCTTACTAAATGACTAGGTAATTCTCTTAGGAAACTGAATGTTAACTAGAAAATCTTTTGAGTTCCAACACTCACAGTTGACAATCATTGCAAAAACTAGTTATATCTTTGTCTCGGTAGCTATAAATACTGAATATAATTTGTCTCTCACCCGAAGGTTTGTACAAAATATATTTTGAGAAAGAACTGCAATCAGACTGAATTTAGAACAAAGTACGAAAATTAGTTTTTAAACAAATACCTAACAGCAAGTTAAACAGCTGACACTTAATTCCTTTTAGAAAGACAAAAAATAAATAACTGCATCAACTGATATTTCACTGCAGTAGAGAAGCCAGAAATAATATACTTCCCTATGGCTCCATCTGCAAGAGTAGGCATTCAAAGTGAGAAAACAATGCGTCCATATGGGACACGCCATTAACAAAATTTGGGAACTTTATAAAATCTACTTATGATCTTTCTCCAGGCAAACCAGTTCATCAGACCTAATTAAAGATAACTGGAGTGCATTTTAACCTTCCAAAGTCTATGATGACGTGACAATCAATAAAGTTAAAAAAGCAAAGACTTCAGAGTCAGAGAAACCTAGGTCTTAAACCTTAGGCAAGGTCCTTAAACTCTTAGAGCGAATATCAACTTCTTTCTCCACCTATAATAACAGGAACACTATCTCACATTGTTGTTCTGAATTAAATGTAATACACTATCTTTCATCATAGTACCAGTTACACAAAAGGCACTCAATAAATGGCACTTCATATCATAAATTACATGAAAATATTTAAGTCAAATATGGCTACTTCCATATTTTGGTAGAACTTTTATTATTTTTTAATGTTTCTTTCAGAGAGAGTGAGAGAGAGAGAGGACAGAGAGAGAGGGAGACACAGAACTCGAAGCAGGATCCAGGCTCTGAGCTGTCAGCACAGAGCCCAATCTGGGGCTCGAACTCATGAACCGCAAGATCACGACCTGAGCCGAAGCTGGTCACTTAACCACCTGAGCCACCCAGGCGCCCCTAGAACTTCTATTTTTAATTCCTGGTAATACAGAATTTAGTTGTTTGATCCAATAAATGATCCAGTGATAATTAAACAACATTTCTATTTTTCCAGATTACCTACTTTACTTCACAGTCATCGAACACAGTCTTTGTCTGTCTTCAGAACGTTGATAACCTATTAGAATACTCTGCCTTTAACGTGTATAGGACCCCCTATGAAACCTTTCAACTTAGCAGCATTTGGCTTCACTCTGAAGTCACAGTGGCAGCCACTCAGTGTAGTTAGTTGTACATATATACTTCTATAATTTCATCCATTCATTTAATAAATATTTACTGAGGGTCTATCATATACCAGGCTCTGATGCAGGCTCTGGGGATGAAGCAGTAAACAAAAGAGGCTAATTACCCCCTTTTCATGGAGTTTGTAGTCAAGATAGGGAGAGGAGGGAAGGGCAGAATATAAGATCATCTATATTATGTTGGACTGTGATACACACTATATACAAAAATCAAGCAGTGAGAGACAGAATGTAGGATGAAAGGAGAAAGTGATTTTTGTTTCATTATTCTTTTTTTAATCTTTTTTAATGTTTTATTCATTTTTGAGACAGAGAGAGACAGAGCATGAGCAGGGGAGGGGCAGAGAGAGAGGGAGACACAGAATCCGAAGCAATTCCAGGCTCCGAGCTGTCAGCACAGAGCCTGACGCGGGGCTCGAACTCAAGAACCATGAGATCATGACCCGAGCCGAAGTCGGACGCTTAACCGACTGAGCCACCAGGTGCCCCTTGTTTCATTATTCTTAAAGGATCATCTCCCCAAAACTGTGTTTGCTTTTTTTAAAAACATTCAATTTATTCAAACTAAAAAAAAACAAAACCAGTTCATCCATTTCTCCTACCCCTTGTCTCTGGCAACTACCAACCTGTTCTTAGTATCTATGATCTTGGTGTTTTGTTATTGTTGTTTTTCAGATTGCACATATAAGAAAAATCTTATGATATTTGTCTTTCCCTAACTTACTTTACTTAGCGTAATAGCCTCAAAGTCCAGCCATGTTGTCATAAATGACAAGATTTCATTCTTTTATGGCTGAATACACCACCAGTTCTTTATCCATTCATCCCTCAGTGGACACACAGATTGCTTTCATGTCTCGACTATCATAAATAATGCTACAATGAACACAGGGGTGCGTGTTTTCAAGCTGGTGTTTTTGTTTCCTGCAGGTAAGTACTGAGAAATGGAATTAACAGATTATCTGGCACTTCTATTTTTAATTTGTTGAGGAAACTCCATACTGTTTCTCACAGTGACTGCACCAATCTGCACCAACAGTGCATGAAGATTCCCTTTCCTCCACATCCTCGCCAACACTTGTTATTTCTAGTCTTTTTGATAGTAGCCACTCTAACAGGTATAAGGTGATAGATGACGCATTTTGGTTTTGTATTTCCCTGAAGATTAATGATGTAGAGCATATGTGGTGGTGGTCACGTACATGTCTTCTCGGGAAGAATGTCTATTCAGGTCCACTGCCCATTTACTAATTGGAATGTTTGTTTCTGTGCTATTGATTTGTAGGAATTCTTTACATATTGTGGAAATTAGTTCCTCATCAGATAGATGATTTGCAAATATTTTCTCTCACTCGGTTGGCTGCCTTTTCATTTTATTAATGGTTTGCTTTGCTGTGCAGAAGCTTTTTTGTTTGATGTCATCCCACTGTTTCTTTTTGCTTTTATTGCCTTTGCTTTTGGTGTCAGTCCAAAAGCCAGCACTAACCACTGTCAAGGAGCTTCCTGCCTATGTTTTCTTCTAGGAGTTTTATGGATTAAGGTCTTAGGTTCAAGTCTTTAATTCACTTTGAGTTAGTTTTTGTGTATCGTATCAGTTAGTGGTCCAGCTTCATTCTTTCGCATGTGGCTGTCCAGTTTTCCCAACATCATTAGTTGAAGAGACTGTCCTTTCCCCACTGTACATTCTTACCTTCTTTGTCGTAAACTAACCCCCCACCTAAGTGTGGGTTTATGTCCAGGCTCTCTCTCCTGCTCCAGTAATCTATGTGTCTGTTTTTATACCAACACCACACTGCTTTAATTATGATATCTTTAAAACTGTATGTTAATTATACTTCAATTTTTCAAAAATTGTTTAAAATATTACTGTAGCTCTTTGAAATCAGGGAGTGTGATGCCTCCAACTTTAGTCATTCTCAAGATTGCATTGGTTATTCTAGGGTCTTTTATGGTTCTATACAAATTCTAAATTTGTTCTATTACTATGAAAAATACAGCAACTCTCCTTTTTAAAAAACATATGGTCCATGGCAAAATAAAATCTAAAACTCTTCTGGATATCAATTACCAAAGGATATAGTCAAAAATAGCTACCTCTTAGCATGCAACAGTTCACCCAGAGGGCCAGTAGTATAAAACAACTGTTGATTCTCGAGGAGTAATTTTTTTGTATCAATAAAATAAATTCTTACCTGGGAGCTGAAATGGACTTCCTGGTCCAGAACTTGCTGGGGAATTGGGATATGTGCTGCTAGCGGGGGAAGGCGGATAAGGGCTATTTGGAGATAAGGGGAAAGGAGTGTTGTTGGGCTGGTGGAAAGAATCTGGAAACGTTGCATTTTGTGGCATGTGCGGCTCGTTGTGGCTCAGGTTTCTAAACTGAACCAAAAGGCTGTGTTGTGGATTGAATTCATTGTGACGAGGCACTAATACTGGAGGTAAGACTGAAAGACAAAAATCAAAAGTCATCTATCAGCAATAACTAAAGCAAACATCCCATACACATTAAAGGGTAGATAGAAAGGATTCAGTACAATTAGAAGCCTATTAAAACAATTCACTTTCAGGAAGGGCTGCTCTGTAAAACCTTGAATGTGTATTTACATAATAACTAAACCAAAAACTCTTTAAGGATTTAGGCCTGTATAAAGAACTCTGGAAAACAGAAAACACAGAGAAGACACCACTCCTGTTCAATAGGAGAGAAGGCATGTTTAAAAACAATAATAATAGAGAGAATTTAATGCAGTGAGAATTCAAAGAGGTGAGCACTTCCAGCTAGCAAGGGATCAAACAACACACTATGGGAAAGACAATACCTGATGGGACCTTACAGAATGAGGGGTGTCAGGGGCAGAGATAGTAGAGGAGGAGATGGGGAGACTCCAAGAGGGAGACAGGAAGGCACAGACAGGTGCCCCAAACACTGAACTAGGAGCTGAGATTAGAGAAAGACGTTGAGGTCAACTATGAAGATGCCTTGAAAGGCTCTATGTTTTCAATTTTGAACATTTCATTTTTCTTAGTTTGAGAGAGAACACATTTTAGGTTCTTCAGTAAAGTTCTCCCTAGTGAAAACAGTCACATTTCCTAGGCAGAAATCTTCCATTCAAAATCAGTTTTCTAAACATAATCATAATGAAAATACATCCAACAAAGCCTAAGTATTTTAAGAGACGTATTTTTAAAGAGATGAACTTTATTCAAACATTCACTTTCTTTAGAGACCCAAATGACCAAT
Organism: Acinonyx jubatus; assembly: GCF_027475565.1. Lineage (NCBI taxonomy): Eukaryota > Metazoa > Chordata > Mammalia > Carnivora > Felidae > Acinonyx > Acinonyx jubatus. The sequence continues at coordinate 111,355,177 of NC_069380.1, read as the reverse complement.
CACGTAGAAATGTCTACCTTTCCCTATAGGAAATCAAAACAAACCTCATTTCTTTAAACTCCTACTGGAAGTACCAGTTTATCTCTTTTACAACTTTCCCATATTTGTCAGCGCAATTTTACTTCCAACAATCTCACTTTGACTCTGACATTATTCAGCAGCAATAAAATCAATCTGTTTTTAAGTTAACTAGGTCACAGTAGAGATGTACCTGAGGAATCAGAGGCTATATAAGTCAGCATTTGTACTGTTTTTTTGTCTCTTTTCTTTGTACTGAATCAGTGTTGTAATTACATAGTTAACATCTGATTACAACTGTTTTGCTCGACAGTGTATTACCAACTGCTGTTCCCTCACAGAATGATGGGACAGCTGCCACGGGAGAGCAGGGCATTAGACAGTAAGAATTTCTATGTTTAGCTGGCTAGCAATCTGAAAGACTTAGTGAAATAACTATTTAAGAATTCAATCTAGTAAGGATTCCTTTCCTTCTTTTTTTTAGAGGCAGAGTTAAAATCAGTGACTTCTCTCTATATTATTTTTACACACTACTTATTTAGAAATTAGTTTATTTTCATGCAAAATACATGGATAGTTTAAAAAGAAGCTACAAGAGATAAACACAGCAATTTCTAAGCCTTCTATACTGCTTTCAGAGACAACAAATTTAAACTCTTACCCATTTCTTCTAACATTTACTTTGTGCATTGCTAAATAGTATGCTTATATTGCTCTTATTAATTTGTGAAGACACTGCAGATTTGCTCTTGTGGCAAAGGAAGTAGCTTTCTTCTATCATTCTACCCCACTCCCATTCCCCTTCCCCACAATAAAGTTCCAAAAAAACTTTTGGTTAAATGTACAAATATTCAATCCTGAACCAGATATGTAGTATGATTATATGTTTTCTTGAACAGTGCTTTTAATAAAGCTGATTATTGACCTGTTCCTTCATTTGTTTAATCTTAAGTATGTACCACTGATATTTCCAGGGTCTAAGAGTTTTGTCAAATTCCAGTCAATACTATTTTCCAGATGCTACAAATAAACAATCTACTAACTCATTTCTTCCCCTGGACCCTTCGCCCTTCATTCTTCTACAATCTACACTGGTTGCTATGTTAAGTCTCCTAGAGCTCTCAAGTCTTTAGATGCCCCTTCTCTTTTCCCCTGCTGGATCCCATTTCCTAGATCTCATCCTCTATTAGTTTCCTAAAGAAGGGTAAGAGGAAGGTGAATTTTCAGTCCTTGCATACATGAAAATACCTTGTCTTTTGTTCATCGGCTGACAGATTCCAGAATAAACAACTTTTTCTCTCTTAATTTTGGGGGCACTGCTTCACTGCCTTCCAGAATCCAGAACTGCTTTGAGAAACCTAACAGTCTCACTTCCAGTCCTTTGTATATGTCCTTTCTTTTCTCTGTGGGAGCTTTTAGAATCTTCTTTTTTAACCGTGATATACCAGAATTTCACGTGTGGGTCTTTTTTTTTTTTTTATCTCTGACAGCACCATCACTGCCATTGTTTTTGCATTTTCCAGAGACTTTTTTTTTTTTTTTTTAACCATTCTGGGCTTATATTATCTCCATGTGAAATCCAGACAGCCTCTAAGGTGGCCACCGTGGTTCCCAACTCTCAGTATTCACCCCTGCATAATCCTCTCCCTTTGAGTGTGAGTATTGTATCCGTGACTTGCCGCTAATAGAATGTGGCAAAGGTGACAGGATGTATGTGATGACACAGTATAAGCATGTAATGCCCTTCCATCAAGAAGACCCTCTCTCTCTTCTTGTCTCTGAAGTGGGCTGCCATGAATGTGAGCCACCTATGAAAAAGTGGCAAGCACATGAAGGCAGCCTCTAGTCAACAACCAGCAAGAAGAGCCCAAGAGCCCACAAGGAACTAAACCCTGCCAATAATCACACGAGCTAGGAAGCAGATCCTTCCCCAGCTGAGCCTCACATGAAACCCACGCCCTGACCAACATTTTAAATAGAGTCTTGCAAAGGACCCAAATTAAGCCATGCCTGGACTCCTGGCTCATAGAAACCGAGACAGTAAACGTGTATTAAGCCCCTTAGCTTGTGTTAATTTGTTATACAGCAAAAGATAACAAATGTACCAAACTAGTATCTCAATTTATACAATTCATTCATTAAAACAAAACAAAACACAGAACTTACTGTGCATCATCTACTGAGTGCAAGGTAATACTAGTATTCTAAGCACTGCTGATGCAGTATAGAATGAGACAGAGGAAGTTCCGGCTTACATCAGTCAATAAATAAATGAAAAAGCTAATTCGGCATCAAGTAGTGATGGGGGTATTTGAGCAAGGGCTGAATAAAGTAAGAAAATGTGCCATGAGAAGATGGTAGGGGAGAAGAAGTAGAAGAAATAGGAAAAAAAAAAAAAAAAAAAGTCTAGCTGCAGGGGTAGGGCAAGTCCATGGAAGAGAGGAAGTCTGAAGAGAGGTTATGTAGAAATCTGTTCTAAGTGTGATAAAAGTCTCTTAAGTGTTTTGAGCAGGCACTGACATGATTTGGCATCCTCTAAAGGTCACTCTGGCTGCTGTGCAGAAAACAGAATGGGTTGGAGGGAAAGAAAAGAGGCAGAGAGACCTATCAGGCACTACTTAAGATGAAAGATGAATGTGGTCTACACTAGAAGAGTGGTATGAGAGATGGTAAGAAGTGACATTATCAAGATATATTCTGAAGGCAGGCAAAGAGCATTTGCTCATGGCTCAAATTCAGGACTTCGGAGAGGTAAGTAAAAGACGACGTCAGTAGTGATTACATGAATGCTTGGTGCCATTTGCTTCAATAGGGAAAACTGGAGGAAGAAAGCACTTGGTGAGGGAAAAAATCAAAAGTCCTACTGAGATACAGTAAATAGGATATGTTTATGAGAGGGATCAAGTGGAGGTGTCAAGTGGGCAACTGGATACAAAAGTCTAGAACTCAAAGGAGAAGTTCACTCTGGAGTTCAGCTTTCAGACAGTTTTATGACAAGTGACAGCTAACAGAGCCCAAAGAGGAAAAATATGGATGTAGAAAATGTCTAGGAACTGAGTCATGTGAAAACAGGAAAATAAGCCAATGAAGAGACTAAACAAAAACAGCCAGTGAGGTAGGAGAATGAGAAAAGGGTAGGGTTCCAGAAGCCAAGAAAGAAACAGTTGTGAGCGGGAAGGAAAGAGATCAACCATCAAATGATGTTGAGAAGGAAAGGAAGAGGAGGACTGGGAATAAGCCCTCTATCCAGAAGAAGGCATCACAAGCGATCTTCACAAGTCAAATGGTAGGGAAGAGAGACCAACTAGGGAGGGGTGTCCAGAAAGAAGGGGAGGGCTAAAGTCCTGTGGAGGTAATAAAAATGGAGACTCCTATAAGAGGACTAGGGGAAAGAGTGCAGGAGACTGGGGGTGAGGCGATGTAAATGAGGTCAAGACCAGCATTCTTTCTGAACTTTTATTTTAGGATGGGCAGTATCAGGACATGCTTGTGTGCTGACAGAAATAGTCTAGTAGGGAGGGGAAATATAATGCTGGGGAGAGGGGGGTACCTGGAGGAACAAAGTTCTTGAATACACAAAAAGGAGTGGGATGCAGTACACACACGGAGCTCAGGTTTTAGATAAAATAGAAACATGTCACCCACAGGAAAGGCAGCTATCTCTGCCTGATTCACACACACATGACTGACTGCTTAAGGTGGACATGAATTAGAATTAGCCACTTGGGAGATATATTATCTACATATAAAAAGCTAAATTCAAAAGCCACTATTCCTTCCGAGATTAAAATCTTTAAGAAGGAAACACAAGGCTAATATAGTCTTTTAACTACTAAATCACTGAAATGTAAATCAGCAAGAGACACGTTTGTTCAATTCTTCTTAGAGTAAAACCTACCTGGACTCTCCACTCTCTTATAGTGGTATGGGTTGATACAAACTTCCTTTTGCTTAGATCCAAAAGGAAATTCACAAATATCCAACGGCTTTAGCTCGTGATGACTCTGCAAATCAGGCCAGCGCCAAACACGACAATATATAACATGGGGTAAGCCTTTTCTGTGAGAAACCTGCAGGCGTCCATCTAAAGATCTGGGAATAGTGACACATTTGCTTGGCTGTCCTGGACTGCTCAAGGCTTTCTCCAGTTCTTCCATGGCACCCTTTTTCTTTTTTAACTTTTTCACCAAAGCATCGACTGCCTTTTCTGCCCATTTCTCCTCTTCATCACCTTGCTTCCAGCCCAACAATCGCTTTACTGCTGGACTAGTAAAGGAGAACAAGCTGGCCATTGACGTCATTTGATATAAATCTTCAGAGACCTTCCTGCAACTCAAAGTCAGTGGCTACTCAAAGAACAGCTCACAGATGAAAAGTCATATACAGGTTCTAAGCAGAAGTTCCCATTAAAAAGGGAGGAGTGACATTTATCTTCATAAGTGCCATAAAATTCTTTCATTGGTTCAAGTCCTGAAAGAGAGAGAGGAAAAAGGGTAAGATCCCTAACTTAAATGAACACAATTAACACACATCTAAATCAATATAAGCGAAAGGTATATTGTTTTTAAATGAGAACAGAAAACCATTACAAAGCAAACAAACAAACAAAAACCTAAGTCTAGAGAAAGAAATTTTCTCTAAAGTCCTGTGACCACTCACTTCCTTTCTTCATACGTGAACAAATAATTCACTGGCAATGCCAAACGATAACCAAAAGCAAAAACAGACTGCTTGCTCTACTTCCTATGTATTATCCAAAAAATAGCCTCTAAACGTTTCCTTTCCTCAGGCCAGTAAGCCCCCAAATGCCCTTCAAAACTTTTGATTCTGAAGTACTTCTCTTCACTGAAAGTCATGTCACGTTATGTCAATTTTGAACATGACATGTCCTAATCTGAACAAAAGTCTTCACATAAATCTAGCTTTTCCCTAAGGTCATTATTGTCCATAAAATGTCTCCCAGACTTTTAAGGTTTGGGCAAAAGCCATAGTACTACTTAAGTCCCATTATTAGAAACAAATTTTATCAAATTCTAGCTTAGTTTTTTTCTTAAGAGATAACAAGCCCTCAAATAAATCATAACACACATAATTGTCAGAAAAGTGGGAAGTATCTATTTTTAAAGCTAAGAATGCTGAGCAGATTTAAAGGGAATAAATGCAAAGTTTAACCCAGAAAAGGGCAGTTTATAATTTTATAATGCCCATTGCCTTCTGTGATTATTTTCAGCATATTAAGTTAAAGAACCTGCGCTAGGCAGACCGCCCCTCTGCACCCTTAAGAAGCTCTTGGCAATGATGACAAGAGGAAGTGATGTGCAGTGGCACGGCACTGATAAGAAGAATGGGTATAATTCCCTGTGGTCAATACACAGCCAAGTGCAGACAATGAGTAGCTGGTGAAACAGCACGAGTAATGTTTGGAAAAAGGATGTCAGTAACCAAAGATGCTTCCTTTCTTGTGCCCAACATTGCAAATAATGCCGCAGCTCTGCCTTTGACAAATTCTAGTCAACCCTACTGTCAAGACCATCCTGGATCGGGATACATCTTCCCAGAAAAGAATATGTGCGTTCAGTTAAAACCCAGGTAAATATAAATTAAAACGGAGTTAAATTCAACAAATAATTACTGACTGCTTGTTACGTGCCATGTACAGTGAACTGCCATGATGGTGCTTAAAGAAGTCACTTCAAGTATGGCTTCATCTTAAGAGCCAACATGTACTTACTGAGAACCTACTAAGTGCCAAGCATTGTTCTGGATGCTGATCAACCAGCAGTGGCTATCCAGACTCCTATGAACCAAGGTTAGGACCTGGAACCATGCGGGGAAAGGTGTACAGAAGTAGAGGGAAACTCCTGTGTGGATGAACTTCCCCAGCCCAACACAGGATCATTTTAGCCAGGTAAGCAAAACTGGCTATATTAAACTAAAGAAATAAAACGAGAGACTGAAAGTGTATTTGTCGGTAACAGTTCACAGACTATAAAGTGTTATGTGCTAAACATAAAGAAGGGCTGAGCTCAGGTGTAGCTACCTCAAGGAAATAGGATAAAAGCCATTTGGGCCAGAGAGTAAACGTAAGAAAGTAAACCAAAATATGGTTTGCTTGTCAAGACAAGAGAAATTTCAAAGGCATAGGGGACACAAACAACAAACAAAAATATGTGGGCAGACAAGAATAGAGCATTTGCTAAAATAGAGTAGACAGGTCTGGCTGGATTGAGATCTTTATTGAGTAACAGTGGAACATAATGATGAAGGCTAGACAGGGTAGTGCATGCGTGTAGAAGACAGAATATATGAGCAATGGAGAGGTTAAGCTCAGAAGGGGAAGACAAATGGAGAGAAACTTAAAGACCAGATACCAGATTAGTAGTGAACCACCAGAAAATGCCTAATAAATTTTAACTACTCATCTAATAGCACTATCATCATCATCATCAAGTACTAACCATATTGCATATTTTAAAAAAGGAAAAGTTATTTATGCATGTAAATACAGAACAAAGTCTACAAGGCCACATAATTAATCACTGCATGGAATGGAGGAAAGGAAATAGAAAGGGGTCCAGTGTGATTTGTTTTATATACTTCTGCATTGTTTTAACCTTTTAACAAAGGGAATCTATTGACGCATTACTTGCATGATATTAAAATAAAAACAGTAAACTAAAATTATGGTGAACAGAACTGAGTTACGAGTGCTGGCACTACAAGGAGGTAAAACTAATGCATACTGTGCTACAAGTGAGGGAAGGACAGTGGTTTCCCTTTCAAAGGAAGGATATTAATTAGAAGGGAATCAGAGTTTCTGCCATCCTGGTGAAGTTTTACTTCTCACTATGGGTGATTATATGGAAGAGCTCAGTTGGTGAAAATACAGCTGGTGAGATACTTAAGATGTGTACTGTGCACTCTTCTGTATGATTTAAAAATATTTTCTGGACAGACAAAAAGGATTAAGTGCTTAGTTTCCTTCACATTTTTCTTCCCATCATCAATCAATTCCCCTTCTCAGAGATCATCCTTTTATTTTGTCCTTCATGGCCTTCCAGAGAAAATTAACACACACACACACACACACACACACACACACACACACACACCCCTTCATTGACATGAACTGTGGTATTCTAAAAAGAAAAAAGGTACAGAAAAACATATGAATGATATATCCTCCAGATCTTCCCAGAGCAATATAGAAAGAGCTCCCACATTCTTTCTTTTGTCAGTAACAGTTCACAGACTATAAAGTGTCTACAGAATTCTACACAGAATTCTAATATAAAAGTAACCTTCAAAGTATGTCAAACTCTGTCATACCTCTGCTCAAAAATTATTCTGTGGCTTCCCATCACACTTGGTATCCAAATTCCTTAACATCACTTTAAAGGGCCTACATGAGCTAGCCTTTGGCTTCTCCTCCAAATTCATTTCTTTTTTGTTGTTGTTATTTTTAATTTTTTTTATTTTACACCCAAATTAGTTAGCATACAGTGTAACAATGATTTCAGGAGTCGATTCCTTAGTGACCCTTACCTATTTAGCCCATCCCCCCTCCCACAACCCCTCCAGTTGCAGATTCATTTCTTACCATTGTTCTAGCTAACTTAATCACCCTTGACTTCTTTCCATTTCTCAAGTGTTCCAAGATCATTTCTACCTCAGGGCCTTTGCACTCGATGTTTTCTCCCCTGGAATTCTCCCTGATCTTATTTAACACGCTTACTCTTTCAATTAATTCAGCTACTCAAATGTCACCTCGTGAAAAAGGACTTCCCTGGCCACTTTATCTAAAATAGTATACATCACACTCCCACATCATTCCCTAGTCCCTGATTCTGCTAAATTTTCATGGTATTTATTCTAACCTGACCAAGATAACAATTTTATTACTTTTTAGATATTTTCCCCACTGAAATGTTACTAGGCAGGTAGCTTTATCTTCCTTATCCACCATCATAATCCCCTGGACCTAGAACAGTACCTACTTATTCAGTGAGTGAGCAAGCAAGTAGTGAGTGAATGAGCTAAAGAAAAGCAACTTGGAAAAAAAGACATTCCTTTATAAGAGCAACTATATAAAAGTTAAAACATGGTATTTATGGATATGCACACATATGATAAGAGAATATAAGTATGAATGAAAATGATACATAACCAATCTCAGGACACTGAGTACTGGGTACCACTGGTGAAAGAAGGATGAAGAATGGAAAAGCTTCAGCTGTGTTCTTTTAAAATGAGGTTTAAAAAAAACCTGGCAAGTAACCAGATATGTTATTTTCTCTCCTGTTTTCTATGTTTAAATATGTCATAACTCAAAACATTAACTATTTTTATTATTTTTTTTTAAATTTTTTTTTTCAACGTTTATTTATTTTTGGGACAGAGAGAGACAGAGCATGAACAGGGGAGGGGCAGAGAGAGAGGGAGACACAGAATCGGAAACAGGCTCCAGGCTCCGAGCCATCAGCCCAGAGCCCGACACAGGGCTCGAACTCAAGGACCGCGAGATCGTGACCTGGCTGAAGTCGGACGCTTAACCGACTGCGCCACCCAGACGCCCCAACATTAACTATTTTTAATTTTTAAAAAGTAGTATGATGAAAACTGAAAATGACCAGATTCAGTTCTTTATAAGACAGAAGACCATGAGCAAGTATCATTCTTTCCAAGTCTACTAACTTATCTGTACAAAAAGGTAGATGGTTCCTAAGTCACTGAAATGTTTAAGTAAAAAAATGTGTGCACATATGTGTACACACAGCACACATACAATAAATGCTTTATAAACTCCAAAGTGCTATTTAAACATGAATTATGGTCATTAGTATTCAAAGGAAGAGTCAAGACTTAAAAAAACCTAATGTACCCACCACTGTACCACTATACACACTTTCTGATCCAGCACAAATTCCTGTACTTTTGCCCATCAGTGTCCAAGAGAAATCTCTGTCATCCTTAGTGATAAGCTCAAGTCCACCCCCCTTTGTGAAGAATTCCTTCACCAGCCTATTCTAAAAAGGCTATGGTCATTGAATATTTATCATAAAAACTAATTAATAAGACAGTGACAAGGGGGCTCCTGGGTGGCTGAGTCGGGTGAGCGTCTTGATCTCAAGTTTCGTGAGTTTGAGCCCCGTGTCAGGCTCTGAGCTGAAGGTGAGGACCCTGCCTGTTTGGGATTCTCTCTCTCCCTCTCTATCTGCCTCTCTCCAACTTGCACCCACCCTCTCAAGATCAGTAAGTTTAAAAAAAAAAAAAAGTGACAAGAACTATCTTAACTTCCCAAATGGAGTACAAAATCCTTCCAGGAGGAAGTCTTCAGGACCTGGCACCATTCCGTGCATCGTATCACATACTAAGGGAGTATTTAATGAATGGTCATTGATTTTTCTATCAACTATACCTTGAAATCAAAGATAACTTCAAATAATGATAACCCCATTAGCAGAATCAAGGACACTCAGAAGGTAGTTTAGTTAGTAGAGAAGAACGTGAACTCTATCAGAAAAAAGTCATAACTGGACATATAGGTTAAGCAAGGAAAAGATGAGAAAGAGATTTAAGATTTTCTACAAAGAACTGAAACAGTAATATAAAATAGGTTTTCAACAGAGTGAAAAGAGCAACACATTAACACGGGCATATTAGGGAACATTCACTGGTAGGGAAGAGGAAAAAGTTACCAATGAAGTATTGTTAAAAGGAGGAGATTAAAATTACATACAACAGGACTGCAGAATATCAAACACAAGGCAAAATTTAAAGAGAATATGAACAAAGAAAAGGCCAATGACTGGATATCATTAGTTCAACTTCAGGAGACTGATTTCAGGAAAAAAAAAAAAGGTGTCAGATTCCAAAAACTTAAGACTCAGTATTAGTGTTTTCTTAAAACGAGAAATGGGAAAGGAGTACGGACAAATCATGTATTCAACTCTAAAAATGGAATGACTAAAAATTTCAGAAACCTTTCGTGCTATTCTTTCTAAAAATATTTTGTAACTTTGCAACCTGCAGAAGTGATATGTGCAACTAATTCAAGTACTCATTATCTAAGTCTCACCTTACAAAGTCATCATAAGAATTTACTGGTGTTTAAACAAAAGAACTGATCAGGCATTTCACATAATACCACAATGGCCATTAGATGGTAAAATGGACTCAACATTGTTATCAGAAACAAATTTTTTTTAAAGAAAACAGTGAAATATCACTTCACATTACACATAAATCCCGATGACCCAGCAATTCCATCCCTAGATATATATAACTAACAGAAACAAGTGCTAGCGCCACCAAAAGGCAAATACATGTTCACAACAATTTTATCTGTAATAGTCCCAAATTGGAAATAACCCAAATATCCATCAACAGTGGACTGGGTCAATAAACCATACTAACAAATTCATAAAACAGAATACTGTACAGCAACGACAAAGAGCTAACACATGAAAAACCTGCATAAGTCACACAGATAAAATATTGAAGAAGTCAGATACAAGAGATTACACATTTTATCATTCCTTCTCAGAAAAAGGCAAAACTAACCTACGTCACCAGAGGCAAGAAGGGTTAACTAAGTGGGGACAAGACAGTCTTCTGGGGAGACAGAAATATTCTACATCTTGATGTGGGTGATGATGACATAGATGTACACATATGTAAATGTTCAGTAAGTTATATACCTGAGATTTATAAAATAATCTTTAAAAAAATTTGTTTGTGAACTGATCACTTACAAAATTAGTTCCCATTCACTAACATTTCCCTCACCATAATGGCTTACAAGCCACCAGTGAAAGTACAAAGTTTGCAAAACACTCTAAAATTTTACAAAGTTTATTAAAATAACGGCCAACAATGTAGGGTCGGGGATTTAATTTTACCCTACCATTCCCCACCCCCAAGCAAGTAAGTTAATCTGTTAACTGTTTCACGGATGCTGACGAAGGACATGGGACTCCAGATTCAGAGACAAATGACTTTAACACTCATGGACAGACAGCAAGCAGCATAAGCATCAGATTTGCAGTTCCCTTCGCCTCCAAGAGACCCGCAGGAGTGATGTGATATTGCCAAGATGGATGGTACTTCTGCAGTGGGTTTACACTGATAGGGAACAATGAGCTGAAAGAATTCACCATGTTTACACTTACAGTAAGCAAGTCTATCTTAGTGGAGAGAGACAGCTTCACTGACAAAGGATTAAGAGTGGTCCTCAGTAAAATCAGTATGTATTTTTTATGGATATTTTCACAAAAAACACAAAAAAGCTCTTCATGTTCGTAGCACGCATGACAAACATAAGGGATGCCCTATCATGCTAAATTATCTTGTGAGAAAAATTAAGCCTATCCATCAAACTCGATCCATTCTTTGTTCATCATAAGAATACATGTTTACAACTGTAACTTAATGTTTTTCCCAAGTTTTAATTTTTGAAGATGAAGTCCCAATCAGACTTTTTATTCACAATTTAGTATAAAATACAGATCGAATTTTAAATGGTTTCATTTTAAATGGGTTTCTTTAGAGCCAATTATCGTTAGTTCAGGAAGACCTAAATGTAGCATGAGCTTTTCTTAATGACTTAGTTATCCTTACGAAGCTCTCCGTTGCTGTGCTGTGCTGGAAATTCTCTGTACAAAGCATGGAACATGGGCTGCAATGTTAATGACTGAAGACACAACAGGGCATGAATGATCTTAAGAAGTTACCTACAGAGGTAGACTTTTGTGGGACATTCGGCTTTCTTAAAAAGAATATAGCTATTTCAAGGAATCCAACAGCTTCCTTTCTACAAAATCAATTGCTAAAGCAAAAACATTAATATTCCTTTGATGATGATGATGATAATAATAATAAAAAACCACTAACATTTATCGAACACTATGTTAACACTGTTCAGGACCTTACTCTGAGAGACAAAAAAATCATTAAAATCTCGCAACAGCCATATCAGGTAAATTCCACTATTCTCATTTTACAGATGAGAGAACAAGGAAAGAGAAATTAAAAGTAACTTGCTTATTTATATAGATTAGAAATAGAGCCAAGAATTGAAACTTGGCAGGCCGGCTCCAGAACTCACACTCCTGAACACTGTACACATGGTACCCTAAAAAGAAAAGTCTCCTACCAAAGAATATTCTTTGCTTAAAGACCTTCTCTACTGTTCTCCCTATCTCTGACTTCTCCAAAATACTCAAAGTGTTGTTATCACAACATTATATAGTTTCAGAGACCAAGGATAATCCTGTTCAATATGCTCACTTTCAAAGTGATTCTTTATACCACTTAACATACTTCATTAACCTCTTTATCTACTTCAACCCATTCTTCTCTCAATTGAACAAAATGAGTCAATATGTATGAAAGACTAGTGTTTATTACTATTATAATAAAATTATAAAAATAAAATTTATATTTTATTAAAATTTAATTAAAAATTTATATTCATTATGGTAGCCTTACTCCAAAGCCTTTTTATCTCATTTGGACACTTTTGCCACACTAATCACTAGAACACATAATTTTAACAGCCTAAATCTCACTCATTCACTTCATTAATATTTAACATTTAGGTTTCTAAATAAAACTGTTTTACTGGGATCAAAATTGCTGTACTGTACCCGTATGATAAATTTTCTCCTGTAAACTATTCTGTAAAATCTATCAGATTCGAGACAATACCTTGATCCTCACAAATAAAACTATCACAGTGCTTTGGATACAGCAATAGATTTATTTTACTATCTTAAGTCCTTGGTTATGAAAAGAATTTCTCACTACATACACAAAAAACAAAATAAATTTTTTTTCAACGTTTATTTATTTTTTTTGGGACAGAGAAAGACAGAGCATGAACGGGGGAGGGGTAGAGAGAGAGGGAGACACAGAATCGGAAACAGGCTCCAGGCTCTAAGCCATCAGCCCAGAGCCTGACGCGGGGCTCGAACTCACAGACCGTGAGATCGTGACCTGGCTGAAGTCGGACGCTTAACCGACTGCGCCACCCAGGCGCCCCGCAAAAAACAAAATAAGATATTATACTTTTTTCTAGTATGCATATATTAGCATCTGTAATATGAACCCCAAGTAAACATTCAATCCTTTGAAAATCAGGGTATGACTAGGTTTTCTAGTAATCAAAATGCAGAATTTTGAATCTATTCATGAAAAGTTGGTTCAATTTTTCACACCTCTTTTGCTTTTCACGAAGTAAAATGAATTCACAAACACTGAGAACACCAATTTTCAGCTCCGTCAGCTGTGTGCATAACCATCCATAATACCTTCCTACAGTATCTCTAAACTTATCCTAGTAATAGAGGAAAGTCCCCAAAGCTATACTGAATAACTTCAGTCTTCAGAGGTTACATATTGCTGGGCAATTAATCTGGTTCTCTGTGCTCCCATTCCACAATGCCTTCAGAGTCTACTGAGGCACAGACAGACATAACCAGTGCTAATCTTGATCTCAGACTCACGGTCTTATTTATACAACACACATTCACTGAGAGCACCTAAAAAGGGCAAACCACTAAGCAAGAAACTAAAAGGCTAAAAAAAAAAGATAAATCAAGTCCAGACTAAAACTTTAAAGAATTACAAATTGATAAGCTATGAAAATATGCCCATACCTCCGTGCAATACACAATGGAGAATGGCAGAGGCCCTAAGGGTGTAGAAGGTGCTACAATAAATTAAGGGGATGGCCCTTTGGGGACAGGGGAAGGGAGACAAGAACCACCAAGTAGCTTTATCAGAGGCATAAAAATAATTGTGAGTAAAGACACAAAATCTGAGTTTTCATCCACCAGGATGAGAAAATGATTCAGTTTGCTAGAAATGAGGTGGTAGAACTAAAGAACTGGCTAGAAATATACAATAAAATAAGGCTAATCTACACACAGATAACAATATACGCTTTGTAACACATAAAAACACCAGATCTAAAAAGTCTAATAAACTTGGGTTCAAATTCTGGATTTAACATTTACACCTAAACCTCTATTCTTCCCTATTTTGTATAATAAATATCAGTTCTGAGAATTAAATGAGATACCCACTTAACTCAGTGCCTGGCATGGCACATTCTCAGTGACGGAGAACTGCAGTTACCACTGTTGCAATTATCATGAACATTTCTGAGATCAGGCTGAGGATTTCAAATATATAGCTGAGCTACTTTATTTCAAAGAATATACAAAGCCATCTACTTAAGATGTACCATTATGTTATTAACCTTGAAGGAAGAACAGGTTGCAAATTAAACTATCACACAGTGCTTTCTTATCACTTAAAATTTTTCTTCACAGTATCAATCTCTGCCCTCAGACTGCAGGTCTGAAAAGTGTTCCCGTATTACCCCAGTATTGTCATTCAAGCTATGGACATCCCTCCTGCAAGTTCTGATACTTGCCTGATCTTCCCAAAGGGTGTAAATGAAAGAAATGACAGCAACATAAACAGAAAGGCAGAGTTTATGCACCTGCAAGGACAACTGCAACACAAATGTCACCTAGCTAAAACCAATACTCAAATGCCATTGATTATAAGACACCTCCCAATTTCAGAGATGTTACAAGGTGAAAAAAATGTAAGTACACCTTATAAGAAATAGGGAAATAATGCAGCTTTTTCTTTTTTCCTCCCCCAAAGTCCCTTCTCCTGCTACCCACCCCCCCTCCATCACTTCCCACCAGTATCTGCTGTTCTCCTTTCTTTTGTTCTCATCCCTTTGACTCTTCTTTCCTGCCTACTCTCTATTCATTCCTCATAGCATCTCTCTCCCACATTCCTCGTTGCTTACCTCTGTGCTCTCCTCGAAGTAAAAAGGAAAATGCATTTCACAGCCCAGACATATGAGACAGTGTTCTACACGAAAACCTGGCTTCTAAGCAGATTCTATTTGTGCCTCTGCCATCTTCATCCTGGGCCAGTGATCACATTAAAGCTATCCTAATGTACACCAGTGGGAATAATACATATTTGCCACTATTTTTTAAAGGTGATATAATTAATTCCCAGGAAAACAAGGAGACTTCAAGGAACTGAAATCATGGAATTATTTTCTTTTGCAATAAACATTCATAAGAAGCTATTTCAAATTTGTAACATTTAATGTTTAACATCTTTTACATTTTAACCTTTATTTATAAATATCAAAGCCTTATTTCAATAGCCTAATCAGGGAGAGAAGACAAATTCTGTTTTCTCTTTTTTGCTCTGAGGTTGTACTATACCAAACTTTTACAATTTTAAGTGTCAAAATGAGCCTTTTCCTTAGAAGTCAAGTCTTATGACAGTAATGCATAGTGGGCTAACCAAGTAAAACAAACCAAAAAATACAAATTAAACTGAACAGTACCCAAAATATTCCTTTCAGGGATTTTCTATTTCTAGCTTTAAAGCCAGAGAATGTCCCCAAATCTAAAATCCTGTTAGGAAATACCTGTGACAACCTGTGTAAGTTGAGCCAGTTAATTCCCATCAATATTGCAGTTTGAGTAAATGTAACTAAATCTGGTGATCAAACACTGTGAAACTTAGATCTATTTAGGGGAATCATAAATAAAACAGAAAGAAAGAGGAATTATTCCAACATAACTGGAAAACAGGAGAGAAAGAAGGTAAAAAGATATATTTGTAAATAAGAATGAAGAAAAAATTAACTAGGCTGCAAATGGCTAGTGACAAAAAGTGGAAGGCTTCGCCAGTATATAAAACATCTTAGCTCTGCCTAGCTCTGGGTCCTTCCCCCACCACATACATTGCAGGGAAGTGGATAAAAGTCTTAAGGATGAGGCGAGGATAACAGCACATCATTTCTGCACATATTTTGGGAATGCTTATCACAAGCTCAAAAGAGGAAGATGACAATCTATAAACCACAATACAGTTGTTAATAAAGAACAAGAATAAGAAAAACCAAGCATTATTAAGCCAAATGAGGCAGGAAGAGGACAATTAGTTTGTGAAGCAAAAGGGAAAGGCCCCAGAATGAATGCCAAACAGGGAAAGAATGAATACAGGGCCAAAGCCCTGCTGCTAGAAGGAACCCTATGTGCAGTGTAGAGTTCTAAGCAGAAAGACACGTCCAAAGAGGAATTTCGAGAAGTCAAAAATGGCAACAGCACATGACTAAGAGACTTAATTCAGGAGGCAGAGGGTAGATGGAATATATGGTAGAAATCCAACTATGACAGGAGGACACTCCAGCACAGTGGTACACAGACCAGGACAGGGATGGCAGTAGAGACAAAAATGAAGTGATGTGATGGGCATTACAAATAAAACATCAACAGGATTTGGTAACTACCCAGAAGAGACCAAGGGCAAACAAGAAAGGTAACGGTTTAAAAGCTGAAAAATAAAGACATCACTTACCTAAAAAGGACAATTCTAGGTCTAGCCAAGAGGAGGCTGTGGAGGGCTGGGAGGAAGTAAGCACAGATGCACGTCCCGGCAATAGTGAAACTAAAGCTCAAGAGAAGAGGGATGTGTAGATTTGGAGGACTATAGCAACAGAAGGGAGAGCTGACTCTGAGAGGGCAGGTTTCCTTTACTCAAAACCGGCTGAGTATCTAATAAGCCAAAAAGTCAGGCTGAAAAGACACTATCTGTAGTATCAAAGATCTTAAAAAGTAATGGAAAGAAGAGAAGGTGTTGTGAACAGCTTCATATGCTGGTTAGTACACCACTTCATTTTCTTCTAGATTTACTTTTGTATGATAACCAAGAAAGATGAGCCATTAAAGTAAAATTAAAAATATGTACAGCAAGCAGAGAAGGCCAGTAACTGAGCAGGCAGGAATGTGTGTAGCTACTTCTTATACCAGAACTTGGTGGGACTTGAGAAAATAACTATGACCTATTACCTGCCATACCTTGGAAGTTTATAGTCTACCTCTGTTTATGAAGACCTGACTGGATGACTTTTTCATTACAGTGGGTTTTTTTTTTTATTTCTTAGAGAAACGACTGCTCCCCAGAGCTAAAAAACAAAAACAAACAGGTAACAGTAAGATTGAGAAATCCTTGTGTGTTAAGTTCCCTGAAATTCTTCTGCAAACTTTCAATTAATAATGCAGAGTACCTTGGAAATAACAAAGAAAAAGCAGTGGTACCTCAGAGATATATTGAGAACATTATACACATTATAAAATTAAGAAATATCATGCATTACAGAAGAATCTAGCATATTACAAAACACACACACACACACACACACATTAATTCTATTTCAGCTCAAGCATCCCTTTTTCAGGAAGCCTTCCCAGATGGTGATGCACAGACAAAACCCCCCTCTTAAACACTCTTACTGCATCACATAACTCTACTTTGTAGCACTTAACACACTATATTTTTACATTTATCTGTCCAACTCCGTAAGAGTACAAATTCTGCATGAATGTATATTAGAGGAACCATACCTATTTTCACTCATCACTGTAAGCCCGGTGATACACATGCTCAAGAAATATTTGTTTAATAAATGAAAGAGAATGAGCACAAAAAGCTTTTGAAAGGGTAGGGTACTTCTCACTTTCTGCTTCATACAATTCTTTACTTCTTAAAACAAACATACTTCCAATATAGTCAGGGGAAAAAACAAATTTTAAAACCAAAGTGCAGCTATACCTCACCCATATTAAAATCCTTACTAAAGAGAGAACTTTGTTGTATGGAAACCAATTTGACAATAAATTTCATATATAAATAAATCAATAAATCAATAAATAAATAAATAAATAAATAAATAAATAAATAAATAAAACAAAAAAAAAAGAAAGGACTTGTATGTCAAGAGACATTCATATTTCAAAAAAATTATCTCCAACAGATCTATCTAGGACTATTCAAATTTGGAAGCTGAAATTTAAGAAAAACCAATGAGAAACTAGGGGCAAACACTTTCTGCTCTCAAAAAATATTAGTAAGAATTCATCTTTCAAAGGAATTTATCTTCCTATCCTGGAATGTCTTTTGTACCTCCGAGATTTTTACAAAGGCCATTCTCTGCCCAAACCACTCTCCTCAAGCCCCAACCACTAATTTCCAAGCTCTCTTGGCATTCAGACTTCAGCTTCAGTGTCATCCCAGAGACCTTCCCTGATCACCTCATAATCCTATATAAAGTAGGTTTTCCCCAATCCCTCATCTAATACCATGTTCATTTCCTTCAGTGTATAAATCAATTTGTAAGTGTTTGCTGACTTACATGATTTTTATCTCTCTCACCAGAGAATAATCTTTAAGAAACAATACTAAGCATATTCAGAGGACCTTTGAAATTTATTCAAGTAATTCATTCCGAAGGATATTTTCTGAGGTAGCATTCCAGGAGCTGGGAATATACACATGAATAAAGAGACCCAAAACGCTTGTCCTCAGTAGATTACACTCCAGAGGAGGGAGACAGACAAAGGCAATAAATAAGCAATACTGTAGTTTGTTCGGGGAAAAGTGCTAGGGAGAAAAATAGAGCAGAGGAAGGTGAATGGGAAGTGTGGTGGGAGAGGTGTGATTTTAAATAGGGCAGCTGAGGTGGGCCTCACTTAAGCAGACACCAAGGGAATCAAAACATGAAGGAAACAGGAGCAAGACAGGCAGACATCTGCGGGAAATCATGGCAGGCAAATGCAACAGGCAACGCAAAGATCTCAAGGTGGGAGCACGTCCGGCACATTCTGAGAACTGCCAAGACCAAGGTAGCATGAGAATAAAGTGAACGAGGAAGGGAAAATAATGAATGGGGTTCAGTAGGTGAGAGACCCAGATTGGACATCCTGCATATAAGGGCAATGGCTTTTACTGTAACTCAAATGAGGACCCATTTGAGAGCTCTGAGTGGAGACAGGACATTTTCTGACAAACACTAAAGAACTAACTACTCTGGCTGATGTGTTGAGAATAAACAGCAAGGGTAAAAGTGGGAGACCCATTCAGAGTTGCAGTAAGCTAGGTGAGAGATGATAATGGCCTAGATCAGAGTGATGGCAGTTCAGTGGGGAGTAGACAACTTCACATGCATTTTACGGAATAGTAAGTTTCCTGATAGAAGAGATACGGGGAATGTGAGAACACAGGCGTCAACAATGATTCCAAGGTGTCAAGCCCTGACAACTGGAAGAACAGGATTTGTCATCAACTCATTTGGGGGAAAACTGATAACAAAGCTAAAGGAAGATCAGGAGTTACATTTTACATACATCAAATGTATAAATAAAATGTTATTAAGCTTCACCAGGCTTCCATTTCAAATGAAATCATATTAATACAAAAACCCAAAGATCCTGTTCTTACCTCAAGATACCTAAGTAGGACCTCCTGACTAACTCCCAGAAGATATACACAAACCACCCTCCAAACTCATCCCTAGACACACACACACACACACACACACACGCACGGTTCGTGCCCAGACTTGACAAAACAATTCACAGAAACAGCTCCTTCACTTTCTGCTCCAACACCTCTCCAACTGCTTCAATCCAAAGTAAAAGGCAAGCGACCAATCCAAAAATTCATCCAACACTGTTAGTCAAAACAAAATCTCCTGAGCACATCAACCCATGCAAATAAATGTCCATACGGTTGGGTCACAACCCACCATGATCTCAGCCAAGCCTGTACAAAAGAATTACAGATGGGGGTCCTAAGGAAACGCATTTCTCATAACCATCCCACAAAATTCAGATTCATGAGGTTTGAGATTAGAATCCTACCTCCCACCATGAAAACAAGAGTCTTAGGGTTTACAGCAGGTCTGAGAAACAAGGTCCTTAGAAACATGTAAAGAAGTCACTTGCAAAGGTAACTGTTTTTGTGGCTGGTGAGGGTAAAGCTCTAAAAATATCTTACCCTTATGGCTCTAACATCAATAGTAGTCACCATGTATCAGCACCACCAGTGTCAAACCAATCCTAGATCCAGACATACAATTACTAAAACACGTAAGCCACATCCCTGGCTGCAGGCAGAGAAGAGAAACAAACCAGGACCAAGTTTGCCCACAAGCTTGCTTGCTTTCTTTCTTTTTTCAAATTTTTTTTAGTGTTTATTTATTTTTGAGAGAGAGAGAGAGGGAGACAGAGCATGAGCGGGGGAGGAGCAGAGAGAGAGGGAGACAGAATCCAAAGCAAACTCCAGGCTCCGAGCTGTCAGCACAGAGACCGACGTGGGGCTCAAACTCATGGACCATGAGATCATGACCCAAGCCGAAGTTGGACTCTTAAACGACTGAGCCACCCAGGCACCCCTCCCACAAACTTTCTTGATTCAGAAATCCTACTATTCTTTATGGGAACCTCTATGAGGAAGAGGGGATACAACATGGGCACCAAAATAACTTTCCTAGAGAAACATTTAAATCACTACTTTTCCAAATCATGGCTCTCAATTTCCAAAGATATCAAAAATTCTCACAGTGGATTTCAAAGCCAGTCAGGAGCTGAACTCATGTTCCCTGACACTTCTCACAGATTATCTTGCATAGTCTCTCTTTGTGCCCACACAAGTCTCTACGTTTTTATCTCCCACATCCACACTTTTGTTTCCCAGTTTTTAATCACTCTTTAAACTTCACCTGCTCCTCTAAGTCCTCTAATTAAGCAGAGCCTGATCTAGATGTATACTCACCCCCACAGAGCCTGCAAGATTTCCTCTATTACTACCAGATGTGTTTGAGTATACTTGTACAGGCCTGTAGGCACAGGAATAGACACAGAGCTGGTCAATCATTATGGTGCTTTCCTTTAAATTATAAAATCGTCAAGGGATACCAAATCATTACATTACCAAATGTGTCTCTGGAGCACCAAGCACTAACCTGAGTACACAACACTTTAGGAAGATGGTCTCCACATACCTCATGTGCACCCCAGAGTTCAAGTCACCTACTCAGAAGAAAAGGGAGCAAATATGGCTCTGGATACCTTTTCAGCTGTTGTCATCATTCATTTAATGTACACTCAGCTCCAAAGAGTGGAAATGGAAATGGTCAGTGAGTTAAGTAGGTACTCACTTAAGTGGGCAGAAAGAGGTGAATAAGGGGGAAAAAAACCAAAAGACTAGCTTTGAAATATTTCCACAGTACCCCCTTTTCCTGGGAACACAGAAACCAGAATAACTAGATCTCAAGTTATACAGCCCACCAGATAGGATGCAAGGCAGATCCTGACACATCATGAAAACAAAAGTGAACAAAACAAAACTTGCCTTGAAAGCACCAGCCATATTCTGAGATCATAGTTAAATGGGCAAAGCATAAGGCACGTCTCAGGACTCCAGGTGCTAAGCTCAGAGAAAAGTGCGATGGTGACACTAGCTTCTTTTCTTACTGTTATTTTCAGCAGTAACAAAGTAACACATATATACAGAAATCAAAAGGGGAAATCCAGTTCAAATCAGACAACAGATCAAACCATTGTCAGATTTTCAGAGTATACTCCTCTGTAAATTGATGAACACTACAGAGACTAGTACACCAGAGAATTCAAAAGCAAAACCTGTTCACAAAATGTACTTTAACAACTAGCTTCCAAAAGTGAATTTCAATTTTAGTCTTGCCCATACAGAACTGTCTGATAAATAATTCTTTCTTCTAAAATACTGTCACAATCAAGTCAGGAATATCACAGTAAAAGCAGGAAGAAAAGTCACTGAAACCACCTCCCTCCTAAGATGGGGCCAAAAATGTCTCCAGCTAGCTGCCCAAGACAAACACAAACAAACAAACAAACAAACAAACAAAAAACACTGAAGAGCTGGAAACTAGGCGATTATTTATGAAAAACCTACTAACTCTGTAATTACCCCCTCTTTCAAACAATAAAAATATTAGAATGTAAACGTGATGTACGAAAATGGGAAATTGGCTGGTCCTAACAACAATCAATTCTTCAAAACGAACTGTGTATCTTAACCTTCCAACTAGTACACATACTTCTCGGATTCAGAGTTCTAGATAACGACAATAAACTAGATAATCTAACACTAAAAATTTCAATTACTGTTATTCTATTAGGTTTGGAAGTGGAAAAACAAGGTGTGAAAAGACATGTATAGGCTTCCTGGGGTCGTGCACCATCTTCTTTGGTGGGAAAGCACCCTATCTCCCTGCAGCCTTCCTGGGTCATAGCCTTCCAGATAACTCTCCTCTCCAGAATAATCAGACTGGTGGAGTTACAAATCATCTCTCAGGCTGCAACTGTCCTTTATAAAAGGAAATCTTCAATGT
This sequence comes from Acinonyx jubatus, assembly GCF_027475565.1. NCBI lineage: Eukaryota > Metazoa > Chordata > Mammalia > Carnivora > Felidae > Acinonyx > Acinonyx jubatus. Next base: position 111,332,898 of record NC_069380.1, on the reverse strand, counting down.
CTTTGACCTTGAGTCAAGCGGCACACCCATCAGATATAAGGCACTGGTAACATGTGAAGAAATAAACTATTTTGGCTTCTTCTTTGTGATTAGTATGGAACATACACACACAAAGAGAGAGACACGTGGGGTGCCTGGGTGGCTCAGTAGCTTGGGCATCCGACTTGGGCTCACGTTATGATCTTGTGTTTTGCGGGTTTGAGCCCCACGTCGGGCTCTGTGCTGACAGCTCAGAGCCTGGAGTCCACTTCGGATTCTGTGTCTCCCTCTCTCTCTGCCCCTCCCCAACTCACTTTCTTCTCTCTCTAAATAAACATTAAAAAAAAAAGAAAGAAAAATTTAAAAAAAGAGAAATGAACACAGACCCTCCAGAAGTAAAGAGAACAGGGAAAAATGATAAACCAAAGGAATAAAGGCGGCTATATCCTAAAGTACACTCAAGCACACTCTGAAATTTATCCAAATGTGTGGCTCACTGCCTAAACCAACATATACATCTGGTAATAATAAACACTGATAAGTCATAAACAAAAAGGGCTTTCTTAATTCACACACTCTACAAACTACTGGTAACATTAAAATTTACATAAAGCACTATCAAACAATATGTGTAAAATAGATTTTTTAAGATAGCATTAGTATTTCAATTTACATTATTAAAAAGTGAAAAACTGGTATTTTACTGTTTGGTCTTCAAAAACAGAGAATCCAGTATCTTTGATTTGACCAAGTTACAAATCTGTTTTCAGTAGACAGAGAAAACATATTGCCTCTGTTTAACGCAAAGGACAAAAAAGATCATCACTGCAAATCATAATGTTTGGGTTCATGATGAAAACAGGAAACAGACAGGCTGCCCAGGTATAATTATGGTTATAGTGTAATGTGCCTTCAGGTTCAGCCAAGAATTAAAACTCAGTGAAGAGTAAGCAGAATTTACTTGCCTCTACCTTGCTACAGAAGGCAACTTTTAATAATACTTCCAGCAACATGTTACATAACTAACAGTAAACAACATCTGATTCAAACCTCATTAGTAACAACATTCTGCCACTGTCTCCCACTGAAATTAATAGCTGACTTTGCCAGAGGGGAAAGAAATGCAGCATATATCAATCTACCCATTTCTGTGGCGCCTACCGAGGTGAACCAGACGAGTAGATAATACCAGCAAATCTGCACATATTCTACAAAAATATTTTATTCTTTTTTCAGTCCACTGCTGACTTTCCTTTTTACCACACTGTATCATATGGATGCATTTAAAATCTAAGAGGAAAGTCAGTTGAGAATGTTCACCTAACTTTTGTTGCCGATCTCAGCTATTTCAAACCTGAAAGGAATGGAAGGATAAATAATGAATGAAATTTTGTAACAAAGATACAGGGTAACAGTCATACGATAAAAACACCCATGTAAAAAAGAAAGGCACACTGACCAAGGGATCTGCAGTAGAGAGGGAATATAGATCTACAAACAAACAAAACAAAAATTAAAATTTAAAACTCTAAAACGTATTATGCACTACTTTTGTGAAGGTTATATTTTGGTAAATTGTCTCTTATGACGTGTGCATTCTTGTCATCTTGGGGTTCCCCACAGAGGGAAAAAATAGTTACCAAAGAAGGAGTAAAAGAAAAAAAAAGAAAGTTGTACAAATCTGTAAAATAATCCCTTACTTACTGACTCTGGAACACACTAATTTCACAACAGTATCCTGATCAATACCAAACTGTCACACTGTGTCTAAGAACTGTTTTGCCTACAACGGCCACTTCCACATTGACACCTTACAGAAATCTTAGAACTCCTTTCAATTAAAATTGAAAACTAACTCGCTCCGGGCAATTCGGGTCCTCTTAAGGAAATTCAAGCGCTCTATTTAAAAAGAACTTAAATAATTTTTAAAACAACAACCCAAGCATCCTTTACTCTCGACTTCTGTGAGGCCAAGCCACGACCTCCACCTACCCAGCCTGTTGCTAGATAAGAGCACTTTAGGCAGTGCTAGGCAACAGGCATGATGTGACAAACCCAACCAGACTTCAAAACTTTTTCCACAGAAAGATAAGGTAAACAAGATATACTTAGCACCACACCCATTTAAACTCACAAGCAGCCAGGAATGTTCCCCCCTCCCCGCCCCCCCCCCCCCCCCAACAACTCTAGACCTCCAGCTGGTCAGGAAACAATGTCTCTGCAATCAAGATAGCGATCTGGCCCAGGGTGTTCAGGCATTCCTCACCTCCAGGCTGGCCTACAGCTCCATTCTCCAATGCCATCAAAACCAGAATTGGAACATTTTGTTAGGAATCGGGCAAACGTCCAAATACCCGGACTATCCTCGCCCCAGTTCTTTTTTGCAACCAAAATCTGTTTTGGCTACTGAGCATGCTCCGACTTAAGACAGGCGCCACATGGGAGTTTTCAAAGCTTAGGCTCCAAACTCCACGTAATAACAGCAGCTGAAAGGGGAAGAGAGGAAAACGGGCGGGGGAGGAGGAGAGCCCGGAATATGAATTTGAGTACTGATATTAAAGTGAAAGACCGGGCAGAGGCTGAATGTGCAAACAGGAACGGCTTGGCGTTCTCCTTGCAGCAATGCAGAAGTTAACACGAAGGGGAAGGAATCTTTTTGCAATGGTGAAAACTGGCACGGCAACGGGCAGAAACCAGGTCTAACTACCAGCTGAGTGCAGTAGCAGGTCACAAGTGCCCAGAGTGTAATTCCCACCGATAAGCGTGGATCCTTATCTTTGAAACACAAAGCGACGGCGGCACGGATTCATCAAGCCATTGGACAGCTTTGCAGTATAGCAAGTAGACCGGACGGCTCGACCGAGCACGGCGATCCTACCAGGGGTGTGACTGAGGGTGGTGCTTAGATGAGGTAGAACAAACCGCTCCTCTGGACACAAGCAGCGCCGGGATTTCCCCCCAACCCCCACCGCTCCTCCTCCGCCTCGAGGGCGTCCCGAGCGCCTCCCTCCACAGTCCGGGCGGCTACGGCGGCGCAGGAACAAGGCCAGCCACGGGACGCCCCCGGCCGCTGCACGGCCTCCGCAGCGGGACGGGCCGCCCCATCCCCGGCCGCCCGAACCTCTGCAGGCCGGGAGTCGGCCTACCTCTCCCGCCCCGCAGGCCCGGGCGGTTTCCGTTCCGCCCGCGGCCCAGCGCCCCCACCTCGGCCGGAGTCCAGCCACTCGGGCCTGAGGGCGAGCTGCGTCGCGGAAGAAGCTGCAGCCCCCGGCCCGGCTCGCCCGCTCGCCCGCCCCGGGCCCCACACTCACTCACCCGCCGGCTGGACGCACTCCCCCGGCGCCGTCGCTGCGCTTTCCCTCAGTGCAACTTTATTAGCAGCTCGGCCGCGAGACACGCGCACGGCGCCCGCTCGCCCAGGACCCGGATGAGGGAGGGAAGGAGCCGGGGAGGACGCCGCTGGGGTCTGCGCATGCGCGTCAGGGGTCGAGTGACCGCTGCGGTGCCCGAGGGAAGGAAACCTCCGCGCCTGGCTCCGCGCGGCCAACTCCAGCTTCCGATCCGCCGGAGGCTCTTGCGGCAATGGCCAGCCCCCGAGTGGGAGTCGGTCAGCTCCCACCGCCACAACGGCCAGTAGTAGTCTCCACTCACCAAAGCAGCCCAGAAGATAACAAAATAAAACTATTGCCCTCGATAGGGACAATTGCGGATTTTCTCAACTGCAAAAACTGTTAAAAAAAAAAAAATCTTCCGACACAAGTTTGCTGCTTTCATTGATTTTTAAAGTAACTATATAAATCTAGGTGAAGAGAGTCCTCTTCACTTAGATCTTTCTATGAAAACTAGCTTCAAAACAAACTTGAGAACAGTTTCTTACTCAAGGCAGCCCTGAATCACCTCCCATTTGGAAATCTTGGAGCCTCTACTTTCCCAACCCCTGTTGAGTGCCTGAACTTGGAGCTCCCCGAAGTAGGACCGTCCATGTTGGGAGATCAACCCCAGTAGTTCGGCATACACACGCCCTTCTGGACAGGTGAGGCCAGTGAGGTGCACAGAAGTCACCAGTAGGCTGGCATCTCTCCAATCCGCCTCCTGGGACAAGAATCTAAGTCTCTTTCTTAGTCATTGGGGCTCTTCTCATTGTTCTTTCCCTCAAAATTCCCCAAAGCGGCAGCATTTACCAGACTATGATGATGGCACTACCTAGGGCACCCATGTGGAAGAGTACTAGTGAAGAAAGACTTTTAAATGTTCTTATTTTAAGAGGTCAATACTGGTTTTCCAATACTCCACCATAGGTTTACTTTTTAAAGAAATTAATCTAAGTAAAAATCAAAATTGGAGTCCTTTCCAAATCCTCTCCCTCATAGCCTAATCCAATCCATCATGAAATCTTATTGACTCTACCTTCAAAATACATGCCAAATCTGACCATTTCTCACTGCCTCTATTATCACCTCTGTGGCCTGAGCCAGCATCATCTCACACAAATGAGCAGCTGCTATTTTGCTCAGGGCCCCAGCAGTTTGTTTCCACGGTGAGAAGACAAAGTAAATGTTGCCGAAGTCTCTGCATGAGGGGTGGCCAATCTCGAATGGGACAGAGGCCTGGTGAGGAAGTGTAGTGGGCCAGGGTGGGGACCCAGAGAGTGCCTGTTCTGATCAAAGGGACAGCTGCTGTTCCACTCCAGCCAACCACCACTGTAGGGAAACAGAATAAGGGCCAGTGTTGGCAGATCGTCGGATTTTTCAAAAACAGTTGGAAATCTGGATTTTAATGCAAAAAAAAAAAAATCTCTGTTATCTAAAAGCTTAGCCACTTCTCTCACTCTTTCTCACTTTTTCTCCCTTTCTTAGACACGCTGGAGGCCAATTCTCTCCAAGCCAAGCAAAACAAATCCATGGTCCTGATTTAGTCCTATTGACCATTGGTTTGCAGTCTCGGGTCTACATCTTAAACCTCTTTACTACACCATAAATTTTGTGAAAGTAACGTCTGTGTACTTTAACTCTTTGTCACACTCACTGATTATTTGTTGGCAATTCAGAAGTTTCCAGCCCTTGGAAGGCACATATTTCTGGAGACTGCATGGGTTTACAACTCCCAGAAGTGCCTATAACCCTGCCTTGGAGGGTGCCTTTTTTTTCCCTCAGAACTGATGTTTGCAGAGTGTTTTGTTGAACATTGTAAGACATAACAATTTGGTTTAAACATTTTGTACACTAGAGCCATTCCTCACTTCAAACAGCTAGTAAAATCCTCCCCCAAGCTGTTGGCCATCTTACAGTCACTGCATATTATATAAGGAACAATTTGTGATTGCAGGATTCCTTTTAATGCTCACATTTGTAATCTTAAAGCCAACAGTTGTGTTTCCTGAACCATGTACACACCTCCTGATCACAGCAACCAGACTCCAACCTCTCCACGTTGCTATGTGAGCTCAGCTTAGGTCTGAAGTGGGAAGAGATGATACCATAGAAGAGGAATGGATGGGGCGCCTGGGTGGCTCAGTCGGTTAAGTGTCCGACTTCAGCTCAGGTCACGATCTCGCGGTCTGCGAGTTTGAGCCCCGCGTCAGGCTCTGGGCTGATGGCTCAGAGCCTAGAGCCTGCTTCCGATTCTGTGCCTCCCTCTCTCTCTGCCCCTCCCCCGTTCATGCTCTGTCTCTCTCTGTCTCAAAAATAAATAAATGTTAAAAAAAAAATTAAAAAAAAAAAGAAGGAATGGAAACTTGAACGGCACAAAAATGCCTCCCAAAGGACTGAGAAATTACCTAGGCTCAAAGGGTATAGAAAATCAGACAGATCGCTAAATATCTAGATAGTTGAAAAGATTATCAAACGGGGAATGAACAGGCACACCAGAGCCATAGGAATGGAATAAGGAAGTTCCTGTTTTTAACTATCAAATGGATTCTAAAAACAAATGTAGAATGGGATGATCTGAACAAATAGACGTAGTCTCAATGGGGCATCACAATAGATAAACTGATTTAGCATTCCCCCATGAGAGCAGATAAAAGCAGCTTCAAACTTCAATCTTACTATACTTGCAGAGAAAGCTATTTGTGGATAATTTAGTCTAGTGCTTCTCAACCAGAGGCGACTGTCCCATCCCAGGGGAATATTTGACAATATTTGAAAACAACCATGACTGTCACATACAGGAGGGTGGTGCTAATGGCATCTACAGGGTAGAGGCCAGGGAAGCTGCTGATTTCTCTGCGATATACAGGACAGCCTCCTTCTACCAAGAGTTATCCCGTCCAAAATGTCACTACATACAAAAAGGTTTTGTGTGTTATTTTTTTTAATGTTTTAAAGTTTATTTATTTATTTACTTTGAGAGAGAAAGAGAGAGCACACGAGTTAGGTAGAGTCAGAGAGAGAGAGAGACAGAGGGAGAGAGAATTCCAAGCAGTCTCCACTCTATCAGCACAGAGCCTGACAGGGGCTTCAACTCACAAACCGTGAGACGATGACCTAAGCCAAGAGTCTGATGCATAACCGACTAAGCTACCCAGGCGCGGCTGTATGTATTGTTTTAAGCCCCAGATAGGTTTTCTTTAATTGGGGTTGATGGGGAGAAAATGGGCCCTTTGCTTGAATTTTTCTAATAAATAAAAAAAAATAATTGCTTTAATTATTCATTAGGTGAAAAGAATCAGCCAGAATGTTTAGTTCATGACCTACTCCCACCTTGAATTTTCCAGAACCAAAAAGGAAGTAATTTTCAGGAAATAGGGGACCACATATGGAACATGAAGAACTGGAATCATTAATTCAGTGTTTCCCTATTTTTAATTTTTAACTGAAGGGTAATTGAGACAAACTGATTTTGGTGCCAGTATCCTTAATAAATATGTCATTTCCATGCTTTGCTACAGCTCAGAAGATTCTCCCTAAATGCCCAACGCACACCCACTAGAATTGGAAGAACGTGATGGTGTTTCGAGGAGTCACCCGGCATAAAAGGATCAGTGAATGACCACAGAGATGCAAAGGGTCCCACCTCATAGCCACCTCCGAGACACTCACTTCCTCTGACAGTCATGGCAAGTGGACCTCAGAGGAAGAAATGCCTGAGTTTGAGTGACTCCTCTGGACAGTGTCCTGGAAATGATAAAGCTTCCTCTCCAAGTTCTGTATGTTCTTCAACGGACAGACTAGCCCCACCCCCAAGCCTTCATACTGGAAACGGTGCAGGAGGCAGAGCTAAGTGGAGAAAAGTGCCGAGAAGCATGAGATCTCGAAGAAACAGTGTGCAAAATTTCGAGAGAGAAAAAAATCATCACACAAAGTTTCCCAAATAAACTTCATGTTACAGAGCTAAGGTTCTGTGTGAACCAGAGAATACACTAAAGTGATTTTATTCAACATTTGAAAGGATTTTTTCCGGGGGTGCCAGGGTGGCTCAGTCAGTTAAGCAACTAGCTCTTGATTTCGGCTCAGGTCATGATCCACAGTCTTGAGATCAAGCCCCACATCTGTGTTGAGAAGGGATCCTGCTTGAAATTCTCTCTCTCTCTCTCTCTCTCTCTCTCTCTCTCTCTCTCTGTGTGTGTGTGTGTGTGTGTATGTGTGTCCCTCCCCTGTTTGTGCTCGTGCTCTTTCTCTCGCTCTCAAAATAAATCAATATTTTTTAAAAAGGACTTTTTTCCAGTAAAATTTGAGTGTTCTGTGGTGAAATGATCCCTTAATAGTCCACAGACCCTTTATTTTCACAACTCAGATGTTGAGAGTCTTCATATACTGAAAAAAGAAAAGTAAAATAAAAAAAAAAAAATGACAACTGCCTCACGGAAAGCCCAGGAATCTCCAGGTCATAGACCCCTTGAAGCTTCAGGGACCGGATGTGAGAAACTCTGTGACTACCCCATCCCCTGGAATGAATATGCACATTTTTGTGTATATACCTACCTACACATTTTCTGCAGAAAAAGTCCATAGTTTTCATCAGCTTCTCAGAAGCTTGCCTGATCCCCAAATGCTTGCAGATGCTTAAAGCACCGGTGACTTTACGTGCGGTGCAAATTTAATGTGTCCATTTTAAGTTCTCTTCTCTTCTCTTTTTCAGAGCAACATAATTGGGAGATTCCTCTCTAGGGAAGACCGCTTGATGCAGAGTGTAGGAACCTGGCTTGCCTGTCTCCAGCCATCTGCTACATTAAAGAAGGCCTCCTATGGCTGGAATCCAAAACACAAAATTAAAAGGGTTGCTTGCACCCAGCGTCGTAAAACAAAGAGGCTTTCTAAAGCAGGGCTTGGAGGGAACACTCATTTCTTCCTGACTTAAACAGCATCTGTTCCTCCTGACGGCAAACGCCCTCCAAGTTAACTCGATGGAACGCCACAGTTCTACGTTCTCAATTTTCATCTTCAGAGACGTAGTCTCAGATAAGCTAAACCACACGTGCATTCTGCCACAAATGCAGAGCAGCAGGTGAAAATCTGGGGATGCTATGAAATTGCAGGGACGGAAAGGAGACAGAAATTCACATTCCCTCCAATGCCTTTTAACTGCGTAAAATCTTAGGAGAACTCTGAAGCCACACTTCCGGGTTTGAACACCAGCTGTCTCCCTTACTCCCTATGTGACTCTGCACAGGTTCCTGAACCAATCTGTGCCTTAGTCTCCTCGTCTGTAATTCCCTAATGGGAATTGCAGTAGTATCAAGTTAATAGAATTATTATGAAGATTCAATAAATAGAAACTCCATAGGCACTTAGAACAGTAGTGCAATGGAAGGCATGTATTTTCACAGATACACCAGCAACCTCTAAAACAGTCCTAAATTCATTTGTTACATAAAATGTGCCTTCATCTTACCCAAGAGTAGACCCTCTTCTCTTCTCACCATGGTAGGTGATCTCATTCACCCTCAAGCCTACGGTACTCTCTTTTTGCAGACTATTCCCAAATTTCTGTTTCCATCTTGGACTTGGCTAATGAACTCCAGACCCTTGAACTCCCTTCTAATGTCTCTACTGCACTGCAGTAATTGTGGATTTTGTCTGCCTGCCATACTCCCCAAACCCCTTTCTCCTGCTTCCTTTGTGATACCATTCCTCTTCGATATTAAGCATGGTCCCAAACTCCCCACCCCAGAGATGGGCATATGACCTAGGAGGGTTATCCTAGTTTCCCACTAGCCAGTCCATCATGAATGGTTCATAGGTGGACATATGACCCAAGCAAAGTAACACGTATTAGCTCTCAGACTGATGTATGGATGTTGGGAGAGAGAAATCTTCCTTACTGTTGCTGCTAAGCTAAGGCTGAGTCTGAGGCTGCCAGAGGCCATCTAACCGCCAAGTAGAGGGAATTCACTTGGCGATGAATCCCAAAGAGTGAAGCACAGCTGAAATACAGAGAAGCCGTGACAAAAATCCCTTGATCTGGCTATGCCTGAAGCTCTAAAGATCTTTCTTTGACTTCCCGTTACATTAGCTTATATATTCTGCTTTTGTTTAGCTGGGTAGGCTTGTACTGCTTGTAACTTCTGCCCTTGGCAGTCTCACTGGATTTATCAGGTACACATTTGAACTCCTGATATTTGTCATCCTTCCTTCCCAGTCTGGTCCTGCTCCTATCTCCCCCACATCAATAAATGGCAACTCCATTTACACAGTTGCTAATATCAGGCAGCCTTCTGTAGTAGATTCGATTATTGTCCTAAATCTTCACCCCTTCCCTGTTGTGGAATTATATACCTGCACCTTTTCCCACAAAACTTTGCACTAACTTTCTCTAGAGAACGTGGAGTATACTTGCTTCTTTGTGCCTTTCATGTTGACTTTGGCCAGTAGATATGACATGAACATAATCTTTAGATGTGCTTGACAGTTTGACTTGGCATTCGGCACTTTTTCCATCTACCATTGGAAAAATAGGCCCCAGGTAGCCATCGGTCCAAGGATGATGAAAATACAGATAAACAAGAGCTGATCCCAAACCGTAGCCCAGAGCCTACCTCACCAGACCTGCATCCTGATACACAGCCATCCATGATGATTCAGGGACCCAAGAGTGAAAAGTTAGTGTTTGCTCTTGATCACCACTGAGATTCTGGGGTTGTTTCTTATGCAGCAATAGCCAGCTAAAGCATTCTTCACTTACCCCTACTTCTCATCCTCATTTATTTGTTCATTTATTACCTCTCTCATTCAACGATATGACAAATATTTATGGACCACGTACTACATATCAAGTGTATTTTGGGCACCAGGGAAAAGACATTAAATAACATAGACAAAAATCCCAGCCTTAATAGAATAAACAGGTAATTTTTTTAAAAATGAAAAGTACAATTTGGGGCGCCTGGGTGGCGCAGTCGGTTAAGCGTCCAACTTCAGCCAGGTCACGATCTCGCGGTCCTTGAGTTCGAGCCCCGCGTCAGACTCTGGGCGGATGGCTCGGAGCCTGGAGCCTGTTTCCGATTCTGTGTCTCCCTCTCTCTCTGCCCCTCCCCTGTTCATGCTCTGTCTCTCTCTGTCCCAAAAATAAATAAAAAACGTTGAAAAAATAAATAAATAAAAATGAAAAGTACAATTTAGCATGTCATCTGGTAAAAAGTACCTGGTAGAAAATTAAAATCATAAATGGGGGACAGAGTGGGTACCTGGATGAGGAAGGACAATGGCTGCCGTGTTGATGAAATAGTCAGGGTTAAATAGGATTGCCTCCCACTTCCAATCCAGTATAAAGTCGTATCATTCCTACCTTCAAACCAGATCTAAAACCTCTCCATGTCTCTCTGTGTCTACTATCTACAGACAGTCAGGTCCAGTCACTACCATTTCTCCCTGGACTCTCTTCTGCTCCCACCCAGCCTTGCTCCAGTCCCTTGACCACCCAACAGCTATTACATGGTGAAAATGTAAATCAGATTATGATCCCTGTGGAATTAAAGCTCTTCAAGGTCTTCAAAGTCTTCCCATTGCAACTAGGATAAAATTCAAGCTCTCTACTCTGACCTGATCAATATGGTCCCCGCCATCGCCAATATTCTTGCACATGTCTTGCACACACTGGCCTCATTTGTGTTTCTCACATGCCACAAGCTGTTCCCCAACTTAGGGCTTTGTACATATGGCTCCCTCTGCAAGCAGGAAGCCATTGCTCTTCACCTTGGAAAGTTCAGAAATGCTTTGCCAACCACGCTTCATCTGTCTCACTCCTTCTCATCAACCTTGGGTCTCAGCCTAAAGGTCAATTTCTTATCAAAGCCTTCCCTGCCACCTCTGCCCCACTCAACCCCTCTACCCTGTCAAGATTGGTTCCCCCCATTATATACTTTCAGACCATCCAGATCAAAGTCTATATTCCCCGCTGGAGTTAAGCTCCTCTTCACAACAAAATCCTCAATACTTAGATCAGTGCCTGGACTGCTATAGGCCCTCCATACAGAGCCATTGGATTTTCTGCTTCACTTTTGGTTTTAGTAAGAATCACTTTGTTTCCATTTAATTTTTTAAAGTTCTTAATCAAATTTGAATATGGAATAGGGTGTGACTCTCCTTGTCTCCCAGGCAGAAATTCAGCCCTTAGATGTAACATTTGTTCATTCTCTTATTCATTCAACTTAGATATTTGTGTGATACCTACCATGTGCCTGCCAGTGTGCCAAGTACTGGGCTACCAAGGTGACTTCACTGTTGAAGCTCACAGTCTCCTGGGGGATGTTCATGTGTTTTCTGTCTTCAAGATCCTTGAACACTTGATAAAAGAGTCAGAAACTAGAAAATCAAAATCGTCATTTCAAAGGTGTCAGCCAAAATATACTCAGGAGAGGGGACTCTTTATATCTTTGAGGAGCCCTTTGTTTTATAAAAAGCTCTCACAGGTAAGAGACCATTTGATTATGCAAATGTGAAACACCTTTTCTGAAAAGGTGTGTTTAGCACTAAAGGGTTAAACTATGCAGTACATTCATTGGAAAGGTTGTTACAGGAAGAGCTACATCCCTTGAGACTGTATGTCCTGAGATGTTTCATTCCTAAATATGAATTTTTTAAAAAATAGCCTTACAATTTTATAAAAATAATGCAGGTTTATTGGAAAAATTCAAATTATAGAGAAAAGACAAAAAACAGAGTAAAAGTTACTTGAAATCACACAAAGAGAGATAGCCGTGATAAATAAGTTGATAAGACATCTTGCCAGACACCTTTCCATGTGTATAATAAAGCTATTATTGATCAAGTGTGTACTTTGTCCTAAGTACAGAGCAATGTGCTTTACATTTTTTTTATTAAATGTCACAGTAACCTCACAATGGAGGTGCCATATAAAACAAATGATCTTTTTTTAAATGGAGAAATTAAGGCACAAGATTTTAAGGATCTGGCTGCTGTGAATGCATGTATTTCTACAGCCTGCTTGGGCTTACAACACCCAGAAATGTTTCTAACCTTGGAGGGTGTCTTTTTTTTTAAGAACTGGTGTTTGCAACTGCTTCGCTAATCATGGAAGGCTATCACAGAATTTGATTGAAATATTTTGTGCACTAGGTCCATTCCTCACTTTGTGCATCCTGTAAAATCTCACATTCTCTGTTTTCTATCCCCAGTCTCTTCCATCTTCTCACAGCACCCCCAATACGGCCCTCCTTTCCCCTGTCATTGAACTGGCCTCTTCGCTGTTCCTTCCTGCTCCCAACCCGCCATCACACTCCATCAATACACCTTTGCTCTTGCAGAACGTCCATAGGAATGTCCCCTTGTGCAGCCTGTCCCATCTTTCCTGACCCAGCCTGCCTGGACCTCAAGGATCTTTCTTGGATGCATGGCACCATGGGAGGAGCACCAGAAGGACAAGAGATACGCTAGGCAGAGATGGTGAGGGGTGAGGGGTTTCAAGGGCATTTGACAGATAAGGAAGTGGAGACTCCAGAGAAGTGAAATAGGCTCCTGAGTGTATACAAACAGTGGGTGATGGAACTAGAATTCAAATCCAGTAAGTCTGATCTGATGCCCAACCTCCTGCTCTAACCAACTATGCACACTGCCTTCTCTCTTGACTCACTCTCACTGAGATATTCTAAACGTCTGCACCCCAACAAAATGGTTCCTTTGAATCCTATGATAACAGTCGGGGAACCACAATACTAGGCAAACTGAGCTGGAAAAACAGTAGTTAGTAAGAGAACGAATGAGTGAACGAATGTTTCAGTGCGTACGGTTGCCATTTCTGAACTGAACTGAATGCGTGTGATTTGGTGATGGTGAAGTCACACAGAACAAGCAGGCCATAAAACTTTATATTTATTCTAACAGTCAGGTAAGGACCCTGAGCAAGCTCAAAAGGCCCTGGATGAATGGAGTTACTGTTCCAACATGTTGATCTTTAAGTGTAGTGAAACCTATTAATTCTATTTGTGTAATGACTAATGCCTCTGTGGATGTATCGTTTACAATATGATGGCATTATTAAGGTGCCACATTAAAGGTGATTTGAACTGATGAATCAAATCAGGTAAGTTCCTCTAAGTCAACCCTGGCTGCTCAAGTCATGTGGTATACCGTTCCCCCAGCAGAGACCCACCAGGGGTGCTGTTCTTATCTGTGTTGCTTCCACAAACCTGTTCCTGAAACAGCACTATCACACTATACACTAGAAACCAGAGTTCAAACATTTCAAAAACGAAGAAGTCAACAAAGTCGCCCGCGTCAAATGTGTCACAGACGGAGTGGGAGGAACCTCCAGCCAGACCGTGCTGTCAGAAATGAGAATTTATATGAGGTCTGACCTCCAGTGGGCTTCTGGCTGAGATGTCTCTGAGGTGGTAGCAAAAGCCATCTGGGGACTCCCACTGGTTTTCAGGACCACGGGAAAGAACCTTATATAGATTAAAATATTTGTTTGACTGTCTTATGATAGCTGGGTGGGTCTCTACTGTCAGCCCTGCACAAGAATGATAAGGAGACATTATTTATTTATTATCCTATTTATCCGTTCACACTTTACATTCCTCCATTCATTCACGAAGATCAGGGCTAAAGAGACACATGTCAGTGGAAAAGAACACCCACCTCTTTCCTTGAAACTCTGCCCCCATCTGTTTCTTCAGTCAGATCTCTATTCCGATCTCTGGCTTTGTGACTGGAATCGGATTCATTTATTCACTCAACACACATTTATCGAGTGCTTGCTCTGTGTCAGGCCTTGGGCTAGACACTGGGAATGCCTTACAATGCAAACCAGGCAGGGCCTCTGCTCACGTGGAAGGTAGTCAAGTCAGGAAGACAGACGTAAATCCTGTATCTCGAGTCTGCGTAATTAAGATGATCCCCAAACATCCCCTTTCTTCTTTTGATCAGCATTGGCTGAGGTCAACTTTTTTTTTTTAACTTGTTTTATTTTTTATTTTTTAAAATTTACATCCAAATTAGTTGGCATACAGTGCAACAATGATTTCAGGAGTAGATTCCTTAATGCCCCTTACCCATTTAGCCCGTCCCCCCTCCCACACCCCCTCCAGTAACCCTCAGTTTGTTCTCCATATTTATGAGTCTCTTCTGTTTTGTCTCCCTCCCTGTTTTTTACTATTTTTGCTTCCCTTCCCTTATGTTCATCTGTTTTGTCTCTTAAAGTCCTCATATGAGAGAAGTCATATGATCTTTGTCTTTCTCTGACTAATTTCACTTAGCATAATACCTTCCAGTTCCATCCATGTAGTTGCAAATGGCAAGATGTCATTCTTTTTTTTTTTATTTAAAAAAAATTTTTTTTAACATTTATTTATTTTTGAGACTGAGAGAGAGAGAACGTGAACAGGGGAGGGTCAGAAGAAGAGGGAGGCATAGAATCTGAAACAGGCTCCAGGCCCTGAGCTGTCAGCACAGAGCCCAACACGGGGCTCGAACCCACAGACCGCGAGATCATGACCTGAGCCGAAGCCAGATGCTTAACTGACTGAGCCACCCAGGCACCCCAAGATGTCATTCTTTTTGATTGCCGAGTAATACTCCATTGTATAGATATACCACATCTTCTTTATCCATTCACCCATCGATGGACATTTGGGCTCCTTCCATACTTTGGCTATTGTTGATAGTGCTGCTATAAACATGGGGGTGCAAGTGTCCCTTCGAAACAGCACACCTGTATCTGTGGATAAATGCCTAGTAGTGCAACTGCTGGGTCGTAGGGTAGTTCCATTTTTAGTTTTTTGAGGAACCTCCATACTGTTTTCCAGAGTGGCTGCACCAGCTTGCATTCCCACCAACAACGCAAAAGAGATCCTCTTTCGGCTGAGGTCAACTTTTTAAACTGCACAGCTTTTTTCCTTTCTCCACGCACCTCATCAGCACATGACGGGAAATTATTTTGGAGGTCTATAAGCAACCTCATGGAAAGAGATCTACTCAGGTCTGGCTCGCCTTTGTTGTGTTTGCGACGTGGGCAGAGCCAAAACTGAACTGGAGTAAATAAAGGCACGCAGACAGCCAAGCAGCCATGCCTGCATTGGTTCGTAAAGGAGTTAGCGCCTGGGGCTCCAAGTGACTACCGATTCACCAACAGGCTAGGTCTTCACCTGGAGCTGCCAGGAGGCCAGAGACAACTAAAGTCCCACGCCACATGGGGCATTTGTGTGTGTGTGTGCCGAGTGGTTTCTAGCAGCTACCTTTAGGGACTCAGCAGCCTTAAGGAGGAACCAAAAAGGTCTCTCTTTTTTTTTTTTTTTTTTTTTAGCACAACACACAATGAGAACAAAAACACAGCGACAAACCTATTCCTCATTCTCACACTTGGGCTCTTCTTCCTCTCTGAAATTGGAAGAAACAGAGGAACATGAGCTACCTAATGGCAGAGGACGCCTATTGCAAGGATATCTGGCAAGGTGGGGTGGTAAAAACATGCTTTTGTTGGCTGGGAAGTCATTCTGTTCCCAGGGCTACCAAGAAGGAGTTGTCCAGCAGGCTTCTAGAACAATACTCGGGGCGTGATTGGGGACTCAGCCAACCCTAGAGTGACCCTCCTCCTCTTTTCTCACTTGCCCAGAATTCCTGGTAGTTCAACTTCTCAAGAGAGACTTCCAAGTTTGCCACCACCCGAAATGAATTCTATTGGATAGATTTCATACCGAGCCTCCTCACAACGTATTGGCTTCTCTCACGGCAGCTCATTTGCAATTTGGCAGGGATGTCAGTACTCATCTCGGGGACTGTGAGTCCAGAGCTGTAGGGGCTGCTTCTTTTCAAACCATATGGCACAAGTCAAACCCATTTCTCCAGGAATGATGTGGCTCAGGTCACCTTCCTGACAAGTTTGCTGTGGGCATGGCAGACCCCCTGTGCTTTCTGGGCTCTGCCGCTCCCAGCCCAGCATACAAAGTGAGGGCCAGGAGATCTGCTCAGTACAGTAGCATCCCCCATGCAAGGCATTCATTGATTCGTTTATCCATCCAAGCATTTGTCATACTTCTACTAATGGTCTGCTCTGTGCAGGCTCCGTGACAGATGCCAGACACAAGGCTGAGCAGAAACAGACCCAGTCCTTGCCCACGGCACTGAGAGAACCCAGTAGGAGGGACAAGTGACCGCACTGTAGAAAAAGGATGACGGGCCAGTAAGCATACAGACCCAGGGGGCAGGGATTGTTGCCCTGACAGAGGTGCTTAAGCTTCTGAGGATGAGCAGGAGTCAGTTGAGCGAAGGTGAAGTTTGGGTGTGGCTGAGGGTGGGGAAAGCCTTCAAGGCAGTGGAGGAAATAGCAAGTGTGAAGGCCCCAGGGCGGGAAGACCAGTGCTGGACAGAGAAAGTAAACACAGATGGGCCTGGAGAGGTGGACAGGACAACCCGGGGCTTGGTAGGCCATGGCTAGTGTTTGGCATTATCCTAACAGCATCATGTGTCAGAGCCGGGCCTCAAGCAGTTGCCTCCCTCGTGAGGAGGAAGGCTGGTGGTGGCAGGGAAGACAAAGGGGTGCAGAGGAAGAGGGGGTTACTCAAAGGACAAGCTCTCTGCCAGCATTTCAGCAGCACTATCACGGTGTTACCTGTGACCTTCATCCAGGGCCGGCCCAGGACCTTGGCCGCCTCAGTCCCGTCCCAGCTGGCTTTCCCGTTGCGCTATGGCCCTGTGCCTGGAGGGACCAGGGTCACCCAGCTGCCTAACTGCTGCCGGAAAGGGAAGGGCAGGAGCGAGCTGGAAAGTCAGAGGAGCTGGGAAGGCGTGTCTGGGGCAAACAGGCTCCACGGAAGACTGAGTCCACATGCTATCCCCCACCCTTGCAGGATGTGGGAAATGACACTTCCTCCTGGGGAAGGGGGGGACCGGGGCAGGGGGGATACTTCCATGAGTCCTAGGTGACACAATATCCTGTATGGAGTATCTGTGGGAAGACTCATCCCCCCAGGATTTATCTCTGATGTAGGGAAGTGGTAGGGACACATCTATCAAGTTCTTTGCTGTGGTGGATGGTACATAGTGCTACATGGTAGGCCCACATTAAAATGTTTGCTAACTGAATTCTAGAGCAAAACATATGTAATGTAATTTTATTTTTCCCTGATTACCTTAAGGGAGAAATCTGGGACACCCCAAATTAAGAGGGAAAACAGTCCCATTTCTTATTCTCTTGAGTTGGATGGGCTCATTAGAAATGTTTTAAATGGGTAGAGAAGTCGTAGGCTAAACTAGGGCTCCTGCAGACTTTGCTCTCATCATCTTATAAGACATTGATTGTGTTCGTTTGTTTAATTATGGAGACTTTATTTTTTCCCAGGCCAGTGTTCCAGCTAAGGTTGGAGCCCAGATAAGTCTTCACTCTAGAGACAGGTCTCCTGGCCTGTGTGCGCACGTGTGTGTGTATGTGTGTGTGTGTGTCTGTGTAGGCGTCCTCTCTTCTCCTGGCCTGTGTGTGTGTGTGTGTGCACATGCGTGTAGGGGTCCTCTCCTCTGCAGTGACCTAGGAAGAAAGGCCCTGCATCTGGCTAGCCAGCCAGGAGGCAGCAGATTATCTCAAGACCACAGGGTGAATTCGGTAGACATTACCCTGATGAAAGCACTGGGCATAGCCTTTTGCTCACCTCGGGATCTGGAAAATTCTTGCTCAGGAGCCCTACTTTCCTTGACAGTAGAGAGGAGGGACCCTATGTAACAGGGATATCCCAAAAAGAGCAAAATGAGGTGTTCATTCACTTGCTCTTTCCCCGCAGACAGGTCCTAGGAACTGGACCTAGGATGAGGCCAGGGTCCCTTGTGCCCTCTGGCACACTGGAGGGGGGCTTGGGTGCCCTGCCTGTGGACTGGGTGCTAGCTCACTGAAGCCCAGGCTCTCTCCAGGCCCTTTGCAGGGTGGAGCCCTGGGGCTGTTTAAAGAGCTTCGGGCACTTTTCATGTGTAAATTTTTCTGGGGAGAGGCCCTTTTGCTTATTCTAAGGGTTTGGGATCTCTAAGAAGCTTAGAACCTCTTGTCTGGATAAAGACAATTCTTTACACTTTACCTCATCTTCCAGAAATCCAGATGACCGTGGTCTCACTCCTGCCTGATCATCTCAGAACCCTTCCAAGGAGAGGTGGCACACAGTGGCTCACTGAATCAATCCATGAATGAATGTGACAGAGTAGGAAACTTCCTGCGGGGTTGGAAGGTGGATCTCCTCCGTGGGAGATACTTGCTCCTTTGAAGCAGAACTCACAAGTGAGGTGCTTTCTACCCTGCGGGACAGGACTTCTGCCCTGTGCTTCTCCTCAAGCCAAAGAGTTCCACGATTCTAGTTCCAAGAGGGCATTTTCAGATCCTCACAGCACCCCTGCTTGCCCCAGGGGGCCCTTCAGACCTCAGTTCTGATGGGAGCTTGGTAACAGAAGAAGAGGGGAAGAGAAAGGGGGAACAGTGTGGGTGGGTAGTGGAGAGCCCAGGATCTTGAGACAGTCCTTCCCTTTGGCCTCCATTTACTCCCAGCTTCCAACCTCGGGAGTCTGGTCAGAAGGGCCTTTGAGTTTGATCTGGGACAGAGAAAATAAAACAGAGTGAAGCATCAGGCCAGGAAGGAGGGTGAGGGGAGAGGAGGTTGGGATTCGTGAGATGGGTGTGAGGAGGACTGTGTGTGGCACAGAGGCAGCTGGAGGCCGGGAGGGAGTGTCGTCGGCCACTTCCCTGGCAGGGACAGAAGTCTCCATGCTTTGGGTTGGGAGCTCTTTGGGTTCAAGAAGGAAGTGGCCCGGGAGTCTGAGCCTGCGGGCAATGGCCTAGGTTTCCTGAGGAAGGAAGAAGGTCCAGGAGTCCGGACAAGGAGGGCATGGTGTTGAACCAGATGGTCTGACATTTTAGATTCCTGCCCAGTAAAAAAAAAAAAAACAAAAAAAACAATTGAAATTAGACAGTCAAGTATACACTTTTATCCTGCTCGTTTTAGATCCTCTCTGTCTTCATTTCATTATTCCTTAATTAACAGTCCTTGACTCAAATCAGTTCTTCCTTTCTCAGCAGAGGAATGGACAGTTAGTAAACAGAGGGATCCAGTCCTGGGAGGAATCCTTTGGTCTTGGCAAGCTCAGCCTCCATCTGTTTCCAAGCAAGCTATTCCGAGGCTGTGTGTGTGTGTGTGTGTGTGTGTGTGTGTGCATGTAGGGGGGAGTTGTGGTGGTAGTCATGTCTATGTCCATAAAAACCATCACTCCTTTTCTCTTCCTCACTGCCCCCTTTTCATCCCTGTCCACTTCTCTCCATCTTCCCTGCTGTCCCCCCCCCCCCCAACTCTCGGCTCTCCTCTGTGTGGAGGGTCTACAAGAGTGTCCTCTCCCCATCCCCTCCACTCCTGTCCACACCTCACTTCTCAGATCTCAGTATTTTTTCCCTTAAGACAGCCTTCCCTGAGCCCAGCCTAGACTGGTTCCTTTCTAGGTTTTCTTGGAACCTGTTGGATTTTTCAGAGTGCCATGTCCCTTTGCTATCATGTACTAGGAAGGTGATTATCTGATTGAAGCTCCTCTCCCTCACTAGACTGTGAGCTCCATGAAGTTAGACATGCCTGTTCATGTCCCCCCGTGTATTCCCAGAGGCTCGCATTGGTCCACAGCAGGTGTCCCCTCTTTCTCTTCCTCTGTAACTCTCTCCCATTACTGATAGAGTAAATGCTCTGGAAATCCACAGAAGGGGTCAGATGTATTTTTCCATTGGGGGATTTTGTAAATATTCAATGGTAGTTCACATGACCCCCTGTAAACCTTCTCAAGGTCAAAAAGGCTCAAATGAGGGTTCTGGCCTTTCTGCAGGAATAACACTAAAATGGCGGAAGCTCTCAGTTGAGGCAAAAAAGGGGACCAAAGACTTCCCATCCTACATCAGCTTTTCAATGGGTCCTGCTGATTTTACAGAGTCAGTAGAGGCACGTGTTCTGTTGCTCCCACCCAGGAAGCTGTGGTTCTAGAGTGGGTGGTGGTGTCTTGCTGGGGGAATGGGCCCCTCACTGATTAGAATAAACAGATCCTGTGAAATTACACATACAGGCTGCCCAGCTGTCTGCCGCCCAGAACTGATAGTCCCCTGTGCCCGGCCAGATTTTTCTTGCCCAGCTCACGTGGAATGAAAATTTTAAGACTTAGAGGGTCATACAGGGAAACAGGAAAGTTTTTCTGGGCCTCCCGGAGGAAGGGAAGAAAGGAAGTCCTGTGTGGAGTTCCCATGCTGCGAGATGGACAGAGGCCCTGAGGAAGCCCCTTCTCCCCGAGCTGGCTCAGAACTGGGTCTGCTCCCGGGGCGGGGGGGGGGGGGGGGGTTGGGGGGGGTGGGCGGCTCCAGCCATAGTCCCTCAGCGCCCCAGCTCCACAGGAGCATCTGGGCAGCCAGGTCAACTTCCTCTGCTCTGAAGCTGGTCGACGTTTGCTGCTGTCAGTAGGGGAACACATCCTTGAGCGGACCTGTGCTCCAAGTCCAGCAAAACTTGACCGCTGCCTCCCAAAGAGCCCACAAAACAGCCCACATCAAACCATCTCTCTGGATCCTTGAAAGTGAGCTCCAACCTAGCTGAATGCCCTGAAGGCCAAGCTTGTAGCTTAGCCCCTTCGGTTTACGTTCCCTCAGTTTTGTTTATGTGCATTTTCTTAATCATCTTTACTGTTTATTTTTTTTACATTCAAACTTGATACATCTTCATCCTGAAGAAGCCAAATGTTACAGAAATACATAATACAGAAAGTGCAAGTGTCCTGTTCTCTCTCTTACCCCCGTGAAGGTAACAACTGGGTCAGCAGTTCGGTCTAATCATCTGGATCTCGTTTCTGTACACATACTAACAAGGGCCTCACTACATTTAATATTTTGCAATCTACCTTTTCTACTTAAATATTTGGAACCTTTCCATGTCACTGGAGTCTATGTACTAAACACCTCAATATTTTCAACACCTCCTATAAACGGATTTTTCATGGTCTCTCCCTTCTTTTCCCTGTGATTACAAGCCTGGTGCAGTGAGCATCTTTGCATCTTTGCACATTTGGATGGCCACCTGTGTTGCTTCCGGTCCTTTCTATTACTGACATGCTGCCGTAAACAGGTTTGTGCCTTTGCTTCTGTGCATGTGTGTGCACGTTTCTGTGGGACAGAATTCTCGAAGCTGCGTTCAAAGGTAGGTGCATCTTTAGTCTTGAGAAATACTGCTAAAACGTGCTCTAAAAAGGTTGTGCCAATTTTCACTCTTAGTGGCAATGTGTGAATCACTTGGTTGTGCCTTAAGGCTGTCCTTGGCTTTAATGAGGGGCATGTCAAGATACAGCTACATGGATTGTGTTCCTGCACTTGCTGTGGAATTCAGGCTCAACATAGTACGGGCAATACCACTCAGCACCTGCCATAAAGTCCCACTCAAGGTTGCACATGAGTAATAAGGTGGTCCAAACTTCTGGGAAGGTCTGAGAGCCAGCCAGAGGCAGAATGGAGGTGGACAGATACCTGGGGAGACGCCTGTGTCTTCGTTCTTATCTAAGGAACACATCATTTTTTCTTACAGGATTTTCTGTAGCTCCCCCCACCCAACGCCACACCACAGACACACACAATCATGTTTCTCAGTTTCCTGTACCCTGGACTCCATCAGTTGTCTAGATAAATGGTCCAAGGCTCACTGAAAATTCCATTACATCCCTGCTTGGGCCTGCAGGTGGACGGGCATGCAGTGAGCTCACGGTGCAATGTGAATGTCAGGTTCTGGGAAGAAATGGCATTTCAATCAGTTAGATCTCAGGTGTGTTGTGAGTCATTTTGTCTTTCAAATTTCCCATTGCTCTGTCTACTCAGCCTGCCCCTCCTTGTTAGATACAGGACTGCTGTGGGAGGAATGGATGTTTGATGTATGTGACTAGAGATGGTTGAAAAAAAAAAAGCAAAATAGAACCCTCCGTAGGACTCCTGGCCATAAGCTTGGATTAGTCACTATAAGACAAGGCCGCCCTGAAGATAATAACTCACCAGAAGTAAGAGTTAACATTTATTCAGTGCTTACCATATATCAGCTCCCACTCCAAATACTATCTAGCATTATATATAATAAACATTTAATTCTTTCATCAATCTTAGGAGGTATGAATTCTTATTATCTGAGCCTCACTCGAGTTAACTAGGTAATCTGACCCCTCAGCTTGATGTAAGCTTTCCTCCTCAAATGTGTTCTTTTATAGAGCATTCCAGACATATCTCATTTGATGTTCAAACAAAATAGTGCTGAGAGGCTGTGGGGAAATGTATTAATGTGCTCATTTGACAGGTGGGAAAACTGAGGCCCAGATATATGCTTTGTGTGAGACCCCATCTCCTTGCTGGAATGCGAACCAAGTCCCTTGACGGTGATTTTTCACATGATACCCCAGTTGAGCGTCTGTCCTTGGGTCTCAGGTATTTCTTCAAAGCACAGGGTGTTCTCAGGGTTTGAAGCACTGGGCATGGAGCCAGCACAGGTGGCTCTCAGCCAGGTGACAGGATCTATAGACAAACTCTGTCCCCGCCCGTAGCCCGGCATGCCTTGGGCAATTATTTTCAGAAGCCATTGACATCTCGGTTGGCTAGAAAGCCTGGCTCTCACCCGCTGCCCAGGAATTGAACTGCTCATTGGCCCATGGGTTTATGAGTGTCAGCTGCTTTTTCTCATTACCACTTTCAATTAACTCATTGTTCTGAGTCCAAGCTAACGGCCCCCCTTGGGATTCATTTACATTAATGTTGGGGCCCTGGTTTCTTTCTTTCTTTCTTTTTTTTAGAAGAAAAATTCAGGTTTTGTGAAGTGAACAATTAGAAACATCAGGGGTAGAGGCCCTGGTTGTGGGTCTAGGACAGAAGGGGCACACATTTCCCACAGTGGCTCTGCCAGGACTAGGTGCCCTGGCCACTTAGACAAATTGAACACATCCTTCAAGGCCCAGACCAATCCTGTTTCTTGGAGGCAGCCGGGACTGCAGGACCAAGATGCTGGTGGGTGAGGAAGCAACGTGCTGTGGAGCTTCAAGAAGGCACCTTCCTATCCTGCTGGGACCCACTCCCTAAGGGAAGTGTTCACAGGCTTCCACCAGAGAAGGAAGAAAATTGGAAGAGAACAAACGTTTATTATAACCACCTACTGCATGCAAAGTGCCATAGCTTTCACTTCACATAATCGCCAAATAAGAACTAATATCCCCCTTTTATAGGTGAGGAAACTAAGGCACAGAGAGGGACAGTGACTGGACCAAAGTCACACATCCAGCAATGGTGGCATGGGGATTTGTACCAGCAGACACGGGTGAATGTGGGGAAAGTGAGTGTGAGGGACAGGAGGAGTGCAACTGAGAATTCCTTACAATCGTTTTTAAAAGTTTCTTGTGAGAACGCGCCCATTTTCATGCATTTCTTTGGGAATCACTTGTTCCTTATTGCCTTATAGATAAGCCAAGAGCGCTGGTTTGAAAACGTTTCCCCTTATTTAAAAAAAAAAAAAAAAAAGGTTTCTGCCTCTTCTCCCCTTTCATGTGATTGTTGGTCCAGCTGCTGCTGCTGCTGCATGGCTGGGACTTGCGGATCAGAGTGAACCGTAAGGAGACCCAGCTGACCGTTTGGAGAACGGAAAGACAGGAGGCAGAGACAGCAGGGCAGGCAAAGCCCAGACCTGGGACTGCCACCTTGCTTTTCCAGAGATGTCTCAGGGGAGGTATAACGACACCCAAGAGTGGGCCCTTGTGCTGGGAAGCCCCCTGTGCCATCAATCAAGGGACCTGGGGTAAGTCCTTCCCGCCCGGGCAGAGCCTCGGTTTCTCTGCCTGGAAAGGGAAGGAACGGCAAGAGCGGCCGTCTGAGGACTCTCCCAGTTCCAAAGTCCTCTGCCGTGGGTCGGAGAAGATCTGGGTCTCACTATTCCAGAAGCTGAGACAGCTGCCTTACCTATTATTTTTTTCACACCCAGTCACTCTGATGGTAACAGATTTTGCATTTATTTCCCGTTGGGTGTCGTTTTAAGTTGTGAGTTTGTTGATCTCTGTCTCTGAGGACACCTAGTCTGAATGTATTGGATCTGAATCTAGCCAGACAGCAAATGAACCCAGGGGCTGAACTGCTACCCTCCCCACCGCCACCTGCCGCGGCATCCCCCGACCCTCCACTAACTGACCGGGGTGTATAAAATCCTCAACACGGCTGCAGCAGTTTGCAGGCCACCTTTTGTTTCTCCTCCGGAGGGTGTTCACGTGTATGAGCTAAAGGAGATGGAGCGTGAAGAAGCTGAGAGATCTAACGGAGAGGAAAGGCCGGAAGTTTACAGGGAAGATGGCTAATCCTTGCCAAGGGGGTGAAAAAGTCAGACATCTGGTTGCTGGTTATGTTTCCTGCTGAAATTCAGGGCAAAAGGTCCCCTCCAAGTTTGGATCTGGGTGGGAGGAGAAGCAAAGGAGTAGGAGGATAGATGTGAGACAGAAACCGTGCAGCCGGGGGAGACGGAAAGGGCAGGCGAAAACAACTGTTTCTGTATTCCTGCGTCTCAAATCTTCTTCCAAGAGTGGGAAGGAGATTTGGCAAAATATTCAAAGCAATCCTGCTTCCGGGGAGTGAGCACTATCTCAGGGGCCCTTACAGGTTTGCCCTTGGTTCAACTACGTTTCCAGGAGGAGCCGCCCGGCTCGGAGCCAAAGTCCTGCCAGAGGACCGAAGCCGGGAGGTAACCGGGAATTCTTCATTAACAGTGCAAATTAGCGAGAAGGAAAATAAACAGATCCCCGGTTGCTTTGTGTGTGCTGCCGCCTGCCATAACCCCTTACGTTTAAACGGCACTTTGTGCTTTGTATTTCCTACATCTGATTCCCATCATCCCATCTCAGTGAGCAATGAGGAGGTCAGGCCTGGCATATTAATCCCCATTTCACAGAAGAAGCTGGGTGGGAAAGGAGAACCAATTCGACCTGCACCACAGAGCCTCGTGTGGCCTCGATTAGACCCTCCAGGCCCAGATGTGTTCCGTCCCCCCAACACCCAGTGTCACCAGGAACTGAGAGGAAGCCTCAGTTCTGTGTGTGGGTACCTGCAGCTTTCTGTCCAAGGTACTGCTTCCGGGCCACCTTGTGTAGAACCAGTGCTTTGTAACTGAGAACTCCCAAAGCACTTGGCAGTGAGCGCTGGTCCAATGTCTAGTGTGCCGCAACCAGCCGACCCAACTTTAAATTCAGTTTTCCTGAACATGAACTTCAATCGGTAGCTCTTAATTTAACAACCTTCGTTGAAGCCATACTACACAATTCTTTCCACTGCCTGTATGCCTTAACATTTTCTTAATATAACGTCAGGGAAAATAGTTTTAATTTTATCTTTGACCCTTCAAAGACAAGTGATCTGTCAGCCTGCCTGCCTTCCCTCCTTCCACTCGCTTTTCCACAATTATTAATAAGCACCGTGCCCAGGGCTGAGAAGACAGCAGTGAACTGAACAGGCATAGACGTCGACGTCATGAGGGGAGGATTAACAATATACCAAATCACGTGTTCGAAAGTATGTAGATCTCTCTTCATACATGCCTGGAAGGAAAGGAAGTGCTACGGTAGAGAAAAATGAGCAGGAAAACCTGTATTTAAGATGGGGAAGGAGGCAGGAGACCAGGAGGGAGAGCAGGATGGACTAAGAGAGGGCAATAGCAAAGACCCCTAGGTGGATGGGCAGAGTGCGAAGGGCCTAGAAGCCCGAGAAGAAACCCAGTATGGCCTGAGCTCCTGGGGGAATCCGAAGGCAGCCGCTAAGCCAAGAAATACCTTCAGCGACACACTGGGGAGGATGTTTTCACCAGGGACCTCAGTTTTCTCATCCGTACAGTATGATACCAGCCTCACTGGATGTTTGAGGCAATAATGAAAATCCTAATGATGGACATCCTAAGCCAAGGTATACAAATGTGTCTTTATCACATTACCAGATTTGCTTCATCGTCACGTCTCATGGGTCTTCCTTGGTGGTGGTTCAAGCACTTTGTGTCTCTCCTACCATTAAAATATTCTGTGATCTGTAAGCAAACATTGAGAGTTTGGGGTTGCCAAAGGACACTGCATAGCTTTGGTCTAGCACCGCTTCATCCCCCCCATCTCTCGTTCCAGTGCTAATGGCAGGGTCTAGCCTAAGTAATAAGCAAGGATTGCCTTTGTATGTAGAAAAAAAAATCTTCCCATCCTCTTATCCCTGCCACTTATTTGGGAGACTTTGAAAACTTAGGGAAAATATTGAAATAAATACAGACAACTGTTTTATTTACTGGAAAGCAGCGTTTCTACACCTTTGGCCCTCCGGATGTCCTCTCTCCTTTGAGACACCTTTTCTTTGAGAATCACAGAATCTTGGGTGGTTGGTATTACAAATATATGGGTACTTTGTTGTTTTCTGAGAATTATATTTCATATCACGTAGTATCGTTTACAAAACCCTTTGATGCGACTCATTTGAAGCCCCAGCAACCCTGGGAGACAGGCGACCTGTCACGTTTAACCATATCACCCCACCTGATTGTCTTTGGGGCACCTGCTGGTAGCACTGATATCCGATGGTGGGTATTAACTGGTGAATGTATTTTGCTTATCACCTCTTTCCCTACTTCTGTAATGTAAACTTGAGGATATCTTTCTTGCTTACTGCTATGTGCAAAGCACCTAGGAATATGTCTGGTGCACAGGAAGCACTCAGTAACTAAGAGTTTGATGAATTAATTAATGAATCTCATTTTATAGATGGGGCAACTGAGGCTTAGCAAGGTTCAGTGACTTTTCCGGGTCCATGCAGGTAGTAAATGGTAGGGCCAGGACTAGGAATCAGGTCTTTGGATTTCTCTCTGAGATGCTACCCCTTTTTCTATGCTATAACCATAAGTTCAGAAATAAATGAAATATATTATCATGGATCTTAAATATCTGAGATCACGGTCCTAATAGCCCACTCTTATAATCAACTTGGTGTTTTGTTTCCTCAACAAAGGAGATTAGAAACCCCTAACTAACGTGCGAAGGAGCAGGAGGGAAGGCCACCATCTGACATCAAGGGAGAGGTAGAAAGACTAAGGAGGAGGCCTGGGGCTCCTAGAGGTTGGCTGGCTGGGGCCATTTAGTGTAAGGGTAGAATGCTCCCTACATTGTCATAGCTCTAGATGAGAGCATCTCAGCATCACACCATTTGATGCAATGTTCAGGAAAATTCCAAGTTGCGAAGGGCACAGACTATAAGAGTGAATTGCAGCAGACTGGGCAGACTTCCAGTTTCGACTTTATAGACTCCTACATTATTTGTGTGTATATACTGAGCTATATCAAGTATAACAAAAGCAAAGGCATTCGCTGTATTTAGTATATTCTATTTAATAAGCCTGGAGAATATGCACTTCATTGTAGAAGGTTTCCATAAAACCATTTAAAGTCTAAAGAAAAATAATTAAGATATAAAGGAAAAGGTCATTTTGACTGATAGGTCGAGACGCAGCTATGAAATAATGCTTAACATATATTGAATGCCTGTAACATGCCAGGCTCTATGCTAAGCATTTTGTGTACTTATCTCATGTAACTCTGATTACAACTCTTTCATGACCCCAAATTTACGGGAGAGTTGGACTCATAAGATTAAGAAATTTGCACACAGGCAAGCTATAGAACTCAGACTCACGCGCAGACCCTTCTAACACCAAAGCTCAGGTTCTTAACCCAGTGCCCTGAGCTGCTTTGTTCCTTGTGCGAATCCCGTATTAAGGGGGCTGTGGCAGATTAGAGGTTGAAAGAAATGTCTCCATTCTACAAAACAGCATGCCTTCAACAATTCTTTCCCTGCTCCCTGCTGGTCACAGATGTTAATTAGCAAACCCTCTCTCTCTTCCAGCTGCCCCCCAGCAATCTCTGTCCCCCAAACCTGCAGGCTCTAGCACCAGATAACCCCATGCCAGACCTCATGGCTGTCTCCTTGCAAACAAAGGGCAATAACCCCCCATCCACTTGACGTAATAACTCATACATGTCCTGTATCCTCATAAAACGTTGTTTATCCTGCTATCTACTTGACATTTACAAAGGAGCATATGGAAGTGAAAAGATATTTTCCTTTGGATCCAAGAAAGGATTTGGACACTTGAATCATGAATTCCTCAAGGGTCCTGGGTTTGCTTTGTATCTTTATGGTGGAATGTGACGTTCTGAAATGTGGAGCTGTTTGTCATGGATAAAGTTTTGCGTACTGAAACAAAGAGAGAAAGAAAGAAAGAAAGAAAGAAAGAAAGAAAGAAAGAAAGAAAGAAAGAAAGAAAGAAAGAAAGAAAGAAAGAAGGAGGAAGGTGAATTTTTAGTATTTTGTAATAAAGCCACTTTATATCTTTGAAATGTAATTTTGATCTTCTGGAGTAGCCTCAGAAAGGGGTGCTGTGGTGCTGCCTAAGGGCCAGGAAATGAAAGACCTAGTCCTTTCCTAGAGGGAGAGAGCTTGGCTTCCGGATGATCCATCTGGATGGAAGAGAAGCCTGCAACTCTCAGACCAGAAGCAGTAGTTAGCCAGTGGAGGCAGGTACCAGCCCCACCACGCAAGACAAGGCAGTAAACCTCTGTCAACGTCATCAGCTTTCTCCTCCGTAAAACAAGTACGAAAAGAATCTATATCGTAAGGTTATTGGGAGGATTAAATGAAGTAAGACACATGAAAGCACTCAACTATTTCATAGCACAATATAAATTCTCAATATAAACTTCAGTTACCACTACAGTCTCAGTGAGGTCCCAAATACTGAATACACAAATCACACACAAATAGTCACACTATGGTTTAGATAAAGGCCACAAAATGTAAGGTGCAATGGAGACTAATGAAAGGTCACAACCTAGCTTGAGTGGTCAGAGAGAACTGGGAGGAAGGGAAGGTCAAACTGAAACCTGAAGGATAAGAAGAGTCCTTCAAGTGGGAGAAGGCCAGTACAATTCCAATTGTGTTTTTCAAAAACCAACTAGTGTGTGTATGATAACCTTCAAAGACTCTGCAAATGTGAAAGGCATCTGTATGTTAACATTGCCCTGTATTTGCATATCTTTGGTGATTAATGAGGTTATGTTTTCAAATATTTATCAGTCATTTGAGTCTTTATTATAATCTTTGCCTAAGTTGGTTATTGAAGGGGAAACTGTTTTTCTTATTTGTTTCTAAAGACTCTTTATATATTAAGTATATTAACCTTGTCATATTTATTATAGATAATTTTCCAAATTTCTAATTCCCTCCATTTTGTGATGCTCTTTAAACTTAAAGAAAAAGTACATGGGTGTCTGGGTGGCTCAGTTGGTTAAGTGTCCAACTCTTGATTTTGACTCAAGTCATGACCTCACAGTTCGTAAGATTGAGCCCCACATCCAGGGGCACTGCCAACACGGACCCTGCTTGGGATTTGCTCTCTCCCTCTTTCTCTCTGCCCCTCCCCTACTTGTATGCACTCTGTTTCAAAATAAACATCTTTTTAAAAAGTACATATGCAGGTACATTAATATTCTGATAAATACATTTGCCACCATTGATGTTCTTTGTTAAGAGTTCTTGCTCCTAACATCAGATAAATACCTATATTCCCTTCCTTTCTGATGGTTTTGTTTTTGATTTACAACCTCACAAGATTTTTTTAAATCCCTGCGATGTTTCAGTTATATTTGTTCTACATGTACTGACGACGATTCTTACTTGTTGGAATTAGTCTCTATTATTTATCCTCCACAGAGATAATTTCCTTTCTCATAATCTTGATCGCCTTTCCTGTTTCCTTTGCATCTTATAAAGATTGCTGAAGTTTCTCCTACATGTTAGTGATTTAATTTTCTGGGCATTTAGTTCTTTTTTGCCTCCAATCCCGATGATTTTAATCTTACCATTAATATAGCAGTTTCCCTGACTTCTTAATACCCCTTTTCATCTTGTCTTTTTTTCTTCATGATTTTCTACCTCTATTACTGGAAGCTATGTTTATCAGATATGCCAAACAGTTTTCAAAACTGTTCTTCTGGGTTCTGCTATCCATCATTTCTGCTATCCCATTCTTCCTGTGTATTTCTTCAGATGTTATTTCTATTCTATCTTCTTCATGAGGGTTTTAGTTGTCCCTTGTCAGGTTCCTCCTTCTCGACTTGGTTCTGCGCGAAGGGGGAGCTACCCACAGGGCAGCTGTGTAGGTGTGCTGCCCAACTCCACTTCTGTGAATTCAGCACTAGAGCAGGTGGCTGTGACAGCTCATGACCCAATTCCCAATGTCCAGTAGGAGTGACTACCATGGTTTTCAGCAGAAACTTTTTGCGGGAAAAAAAATCTTACATTGAACTCCAACATAAAACCCTCTAAAATCATAAAAAGCTTGATTGAAGCGAAGGATAAAGGCCCAGACTATCACTCTGTCACATGCCTCTCTTGTCCTAAGACGGCTTTTCTCCTCCTTCCCAACTCCTGGCTTTGATGCATTGAATTGCTGGAATAAGTGGGACAGGCACACCTGTGTCAGGGGCTATTAGAAAGATTTCTTCTCTCTTCCTTATTGTCAAAGCAGTGACCTTGGGTCCTCGGCACTTCGAAATGCTCTGTATCATCTCTTTGCCTCTTGCCCGCCCTCAAACTCCCGGCTCTCCTCTGTTCTGTGATTTGCAGTCTCTGGATGCACTTAAGACAAACATGTGGTTCTTGGGGTGGGTGGGAAATGACAGTCCCAAGAGGCAGGCTCCTGTTCTGAAATGCTCCCTGATTTTAAGGCTGCTGCAGAAGATGGAGTTTGCTGGGGATTCTTTCTGCCTTCTTTCTAGGAAAGAGGGATACTCTATTCCATGGTGACACAGGATTATCACCATTTGTTTTCCTCTCTCCTACTCAATTAGCCCTGTAATTGGTGGAAATTCTTCCCAGATTCACTTTATAAGCTCTCCTTCAGGCATTATGAGCCTTGAGCATTTTCTGTACCTTCTAGGAGGCAACTTTCAGTTTTGGTGGGAAATTGGGGATAGGGGTTAGTATTAGGCTGTTTGTTTTTATTTGATCTTTATTGAAGTTTTATTTATTTTTTTTAAAGTTTATTTCTTCCTGGGAGAGAAAGAGAGACAGAGCATGAGCAGGGAACTGGAAGAGAGGGGGACACAAAATCCGAACCAGGCTCCAGGCTCTGAGCTGTCAGAACAGAGTCCAATGCGGGGCTCAAACTCACAAACCGTGAGATCATGACTTGAGCTGAAGTCAGTGGTTGGTGGCCAACCAACTGAGCCACCTAGGTGCCCACAGGCTGCTTGTTTTTAAAGCCACAAGTTCCAAGGATCATTTCATCATTCAGCTGGGGACCATGGGGACCAGAGGTCTGTTCCTATCTCATCTATAAAAGTGGTCTTATAATTAAATTTATTTTATTTTTTAATTTCACCTTTAAAATGTTGGCTTTTTTTTTTTTAGTTTATAAGATATTCCACATATCATTATAATGTATATTGGGAGTATATGCTCAGACATTTTTACCCAAAGAGGCAGTTGTGATTAAATCAGCAAGGGGGGGGGGGGGAATTGCATGGAGACTGCTGGTCTATACAATATTCTGGCACCTCTGGCCCAAGAGGTTTAAGTGCCACCCTCTGGCCCTCCCATCATTCCCTCTGGGCCCAGACCCCAGGAGAGGGGGAGGAGGCCACCTGAGCAGCGCACCTCCTGCCCCAGACACCCCTGCCTGGCTCCTTCCCCACCCAGGGCTCAGACACAGGTGCGAGGGTCCCCTTTCTTTCCAGTTTGCTACAGCTATGAACTTGCTTTAGGATATTTTGCTCTGTTCCAGAGCCCAACAAAGTCAGCATTTAGCTAACGAGCCCCATATTACTGAGAATGTAAAAGACCCCATTGTTTCGCCCTCCCCTTTATAGAGGGACGTGGCTTCCTGAGGTAAATTAATTTGCGGAAGGAGTCAGAATAACCAATTGCTCTACAATGAGCAACGCTGTAAGCCACTCACATACCGGGTGGGGCTTGGGAAAATGATCACACAGTATATTTTTCTTCAATTTAAGTCTTCTATGAAAAAAAAAAAAACTTCTTAAAGCTCTTATTAAGGTATTTGGGCCATGAACTCTGAATGGTTCCCCAATACACCCCTGCATTCTTCCTCATCTTCTTTGACTACCTTTACAAGAGATTCACGTGTTAGGTCACCGGAAGGAAGGAAACAGTCACAACACGATGGTTAAATATGGCTCCTACCCTAGTAGGAAAGGTAGTTCAGAGGGGATCACAGAAGCACCTGGAAGTGACAAGGGGGCAAACCTTCCAAAGAGTAGAAAGTCACTAATGAGAGAGGCTTGTCAGGGAGAAAAGCCTTGTATGTGCATTGTGCATGTGTGTGTGTGTGAAATTTTTAATGAACTAGTACATTTAAAAAAATTTTTAAGTGTATTTATTTTGAGAGAGAGAGAGAGAGAGAAAAGGAACAGGGGAGAGGGAGAGAGAGAGGGAGAGAGAGAATCCCAAGCAGGCTCCGCACTCTCAGCATGGGTATGACACAGGAATAGAACTCAGGAACTGTGAGATCATGACCAGAGCTAAAATCAAGACTTGGACGCTTAGCTGGCGGAACCACTCATGCGCCCCTGAACTAGTACTTTATGTTATTTAAGTAATTCACCTTCAAGGGGAAAATTCATACAGTACAGAAGAGAACATGTGATCCTGGTTTTATGACTGTAGGAAAACCAGATATATATGTGCAAATGTTCACGTGTGACATTTTTCTTCCAATGAGGTCTTTTATAAATATAAACGGGGCGGGGGGGGGGGAGGGAAGTGTTTCCCTAAGTTATTCAAACTATTAACTCTAAGTAGTTTTCAAAAGCCACCCCGGAATCCTACTTGTCTCGTCTTCTTTGAGAACTTTTGGAAGAGAAGCCATTTTTCAAGTCAAAGACAATTGAGGAAATAGAACAGATGAAATTTTCAACAACAGGGCAATGGAAAAGCCTGGTCAGTAGTACCCACTCATTAAATATTTATTGAAATATCAGTTTGTGAACTACAGCTCTAACACCCTTTTGCAATTTCATGTTTTCTCTGAGTACACGTTGGGCACCTTCCAGAGGGGTCTGCGGAAATGGCTGGCGTTACTCCCAGGTACTGGGTTGTGTTACATCATACACAGTCACTTGACCAAACCAATGGACATGTCAGTGTTGCCACTTTGGAAGCTGTCACAATCAAAGCTGCAAGGAACATCTTTTTGTGTTATCTTTGCGCATGGCTGTGAGTTCCTCTGTAAGACAAAAAAACAAAAACAAAAACAAAAAAACAACCAGGCCATGGGTCAAAGGGCAAAGACAGGAGAGAGTTCTCAGGAGAGAACTCAAGTCCAAGGACTCAAGAAATGGGTCAGGACTCCTCAGCCCTGTCCCTTCACTCCAAATACACTTGCAGCATTTTTACATGGTTAACCCCGAAACCGCAGACAAGCATATGCTGGGGATTCTAGCATCAGTGTTCAATGTTAGAAAAGACGAGAAGGAGCAAAATGAGGTTTAAATAGAGGAGCATTAGCCAGAGTTTCATTTGGGACATCACTGATTAGAGGAAGAGAGGACATTTTTACATTTCTTGGGAAAAAATTAAAAGTTAATAGTATTGAAGTTGAATTCTACCAAATGACTACCCTAAAAAAACAACCAAACAAAGCATATAAAAGATGTAGATGTCTGTGTGCATGTAAGTGGGTGGGTATGATTAACAGGTTATGCAGTAAACGCTAGCAATACATTGACAGCTTTATGGGTGACTTTTTAACAAAATTTATAAAAATAATGGAACAAAACAATTCGACATGCGGAGCCAGGACAAGTTTCGTACCCCTTAGGTACAAGGGATATGTTCTGGTCTGTCAGCAGCCCTCTGGGGAATGACCCCTCCTGAACTCCGTACTCCTGTCTGATCCACGCGGCCCGGTGCCACTGAAACCGGGCAATTAGACGGCTCGTCCTGGCAATCGGCTCAGAGATAGGTAGGTGATGCAAGGGGAGACTCAGACTGTAGGCGACAATCTAGCTCTTTCATCTGAAATAGCATGGCGTCATCTTTGCCTGTCCCAGAACGAAGCCACATGGTGGTAAATCGGTAAGAAGAAGCAAAGACAGAGCGGGAAAGACCAAAAGAGAGAGATAAGAGATGACAAGTTTGAACACCTCTACTTCGCCAGCTGACTCCTCAGACTCCCCAGTGGTTTGAATCCATACATGTCTCTTCCTCACCTAAGCTAATCTGAGGTAGTTTCTGTCAGTGGTAACTAGAAGAATCCTAAGGCATCATCCCAGCTCCTGCAAGTCTGGGCCACATTCACAGACGTGAGCTGTTGGGTCTTACTTTAATCAAGAATGCTTTCCCCTGCCAGTATGATGTGATTTTTGCCCGAGATAAATTTTTCTGTGAAAGCAAATGCCATTCACAAAGCAACTGCCTCATGAGTAAGGAGAGCTTTGGGGACCTCTTCTTGCTATTGTCCATCGGTCTGTCCTAGCAAAGGGTATGGTTTTGGGGGTGATTCCACCACCCTCAGGCCTTAAACCCTCATCTGCACTTGCTCTATAGAGACCCTCATTCCCAGAAAATGTGGCCCACTCCCACCATCCAGGCTTATCACCTCTCAGTCTCTCCCATGCAGTTAAACTCCAGATGTTTTTCCTTTCAAGACCTCAAAACTGCCCAAGTGTCACCTGACCCCAGGCCTGCACCCACACTGCACCCCCCCACCTGCAACTTTATTCTGAGACCGTCTCCTTCCTTCGTGTGACTGCCTGCCTCTTCATATGTCAGCTTGAATAGTACTTGCAATATTCCTTCTTCTCACATCTTTGATAATTGAATTGAAGATCTTTTACTTTAGTCTTTGCTTTTCTTTCATGGCATTTATCACAAGACATAATTATACAGTTAGCTGTGTTTCTGCAGTCAGGTGTCAAGTATCTCTTTCTTTCTCTAGAGGACAAGCCCCACGCGGGCAGGGGCAGGGTCTGTTTTATCCGTGACTCTCTGCTCAGTATCTAGAAGAGTGCCTGATCCATGGTGGGTCCTCCCTAGATAGTTACTGAATGGGTGAGTGCATGTTCATGACCAGTCTTGGATACACTAGATAATTCCTGGAACACAGAAAGTGGCCTGATTTCAGAAACAGGGCAGCTCTTAAGAGCCTTGCCAATAAGACGTCAGCGGCCTTTGCATGACTTCACAATAAATAATCAGGAAGGAGGGTTTCCAGGAAAGCTCTGGAGACTGGGGAGCAAATGGATGGCATGGAGCCTACACACTTCCATTTGTTTCTTACAGACATCAATCAGGACTCCTGCATCCTCTTTAACGGAGTATTTTGCACCACTGTTCAGCCAGATTAACTAGGATGCCCCTGGCACAATCACCCTTACTTTCACAGCAGGAGAATGATAGCCATCGAATGCAGACGGTGTATTAGAAACACTCAAGCAGCAAAGTTGAAGAAATTTGCCTGATAAAGGTGTTGGACACTCAGTACAGAATAGAAATGGCTTTCATAAAAGGATGCTTTTAAATTTTAGGAGCATTTTTTATTGTTTTCGATTATTTCTTAACGTACAGAATAATGCCAGAGCAAAGATCCTGGAGTCAGCAAGACCTGGGTTTTAACTGGGCCCTGCTACTTACTAGCTGTGTGACCCAAAGCAAGTTGCTTAACCTCTCTGGGCCTTGGGTTTTTTTTTTCCTTCTGAAAATGGAAGATACTATCAGAACCTACCGCATAGGGTTATAATGATGGATGGGCATTAAAATGGCATAATCAGTGCAAAGTACTTAGCACCATCCCTGGCATCTAATGAACTACTGTTGTTAGCTACTGTTGTCTTATGGCTATTGCTACTGTTGTAGATACAAGGAAAGCATCTAGAATGGAGGGGGGTGACTGACACACTGCAAAGAGTAATGGACGAGTGCTACTCTTTTGGGTCCAGCATAGGTGATATTCATGTATTTAACAGCCCTGGCACGAGGCAACCACCGCAAAGCTAGGCATTGACCTTTGGACAGCTGGACTTGCTAGGTGAGGAGTGGGTACCATGGGACATAGGGATGAGGGATGACATCATGATGGCTGTGATGGTTAAGAGTCATTATGGGGGAGTCTGGGCAGGGGCTAGTTACCAGCCAGTGCAAAAGTAGCTCTGCAGTGAACCCCCAGCACGGCCACACTGGTGCAAACCAGCTCACATCAGCACTGGAGCAGGTACTGAGTTGGAACCTGTGGAGGATCCGAACTCAAGGGCATGGCTGGTTCTCACCCAGTTAGAAAATGGCCTGTCAATGCTCACATACACTGCCAGGACGTTAGCAGGCCTCCGCCTCCTTTTCTGGAGCCTTCTTCTTCAGCGGCTGCCTGCACAGGAACCATGAGCTCTGTCCATGTCCAGAGACTTCAGCCTCAACACCTCCTTAGCTGCAATTTGTAAGGACTGGCCTCAGCCCACGTTCCCCGTTGTAACCCTCTCTCCCCACCCCCGCACCAGGCAGAGTTGGGAGCCACCCCTCCCCACCAGCAATCAATATAGCAGCCATCTCACCGTCTGCTCTGTCACCACCACCCCCCATTCCACCCGCCCCTCCCTCCCCGCAGCGTGAGAGCCTCAGGGGCCCTGAACTTTGCCCCCGCTTCCCACTTTCCAGCAGGGGTGCAAGACACTCCAATGGTCAGAAGCTGTAGGGCTGGGGCTGCCTTCCTACCCCCAGCTGACTCCCACTCAGGAAATGGCCAGTCTCTATTTTGAGCAGAGAAACGTGTCACACCTCCCTGGGCCAGGACACCTCCTCTCTTGTTAAGAAACCACACTCCAACTGTGCTTAGCCAATGACATTTCAGCCGCCGTCTGCAAAAGCCCTGAGGACCTTTCAAGTTGCCTCAATCCTCTGAGCCTCCAAAAAGTAAATCTTATTTTCTCTTTCTTCCCCAAAGTCAGCTATATATAGCTCTATGCACAATAGCTAACCTTGGAGGACTGGACTCTTGGACGGAGTTGGCCTATTGTTTCAACACCAGCGCAACTGGCAGCTGTCTGCAGGAAGGGGTCCACAGAGCAGGGGCGGGGGGGGGGGGGGGGGGACCAGTGCAGCCATCTCAGGCCCCTCACATCCCGGCCCTGCCACTCCTTCGCTGTGCACTTTTGGAAAGCTGACGTCATGCCTTTGAGACTCATTTTCGAAACTGTCACACTACTCTAAATTTATCGGGAGGGTCAAAAGGATTATTGTATGCATTTGTCAAGAATCTGACTCAAGGAGGGAGTCAAGTTGGTTGGTAAATAAATACTTGCTGTTAATTATATTACACGGTGACTTTTTGAAGCCTCTGGTTCTTTGGGCACGTGAGAAAAATGTCTTCTGTTTTTGTGTCTCACAAACAGCACGCTCACACATACTCAGAGAAGTCTATTTGCTTTTTCTTAATGTTTAACTCTTATTAATGGCCCATCACGGAACTTGTTCCTGACATTTGTGGAACAAAAAGCAGAGTAACGGGGAGATCAACATACTAGGAGCTTCTATACTCAACAGCTTTATTGAGGTGCAATTAACACACAATAAACTGTATGCAATAGGTTGAACACACGTATACGCCCATGAAACCATCACTGCAATCAGACTGTGAACACATCTAACATTCCCCAAAGACCCCTCCCCCTGTATAATTCCACCCTGCCATACCTCCCACCCCACCCCTACCATCCCCAGGCAACCACTATTCAGCTTTCTGTCAAAAGGGATTAATTTGCATGTTTTAGAGTTTTAGGTAAATGATCCATATTATATGTGCTCCTTTCATTTGGCTTCTCCATCTTAGCATCGTTATTTTTTTTAAGTTTATTAATTTTGAGAGCTAGTGAGTGGGGAAGGGGCACAGAGAATCCCAAGCAGGCTCCGTGCCGTCAGTGCATGTCAAGCCCAACGTGGGGCTTGAACCCACAAATCCTGACATCATGTTCTGAGCCAAAATCAAGAGTCAGATGCTTAACTGACCAGACAGCCCTCAGCATCGTTCTTTTGAGATTCGTCCATGTTGATGAAACTACCAATATTTTATTCCCCTTTATTTCTGGGTAGTATTCCACTGCATAGATATGACACAGACTGTTGATCCATCGACTAGTTTTTGACTATTTGTTTCCTGTTTGGGGCTATTATGAATAAAGCTGATAGGAATATTGATGTACAAGATTTGGTTTCTACACATGCTCTTTCTCCTGAGGAAACACCTAGGAGGGAAGAAGCTGGTATGTTATGAGCATGTTGACTTTTTAAGAAACTGTCCAACTTTGCCTTACACAGGTTTGCCTCATCATTCATACTGGCAGTATGAGAAATAAGAAACTTCCAGCTCCTTCCCACCCTAGGCTGTGACTGCCACTTGGACTGGTCTCTCCCAGTCTAGCCATTCTGACAAATGTGTAGTGGAATAATCCTACTGTGACTTTAGTTTACATTTCCCTCAACAAGAATGATGCTGAGAATTTCTTATCATGTGCTTTTGTGTTATCCCTGTATCTGCTCTGGTGACATGTCTGTTCAAACCTTTGGCCCTTTTTTGAAAAATGAGCTGTTTATTTTCTTGACGTGGAGTGTTTGAGAGCTTTTCTATTCAGTGTTTTTCAGGTCTGTGATTTGCAAAGATTCGTCTCTCAGTCTCTGGCTTGTCTGTTTATTCTCTTAACAGCATCTTTCAAAGAGCAAAGTTAATTCAAATGATCATTTTTTTTTTTCTTTTTTCAATCAGGCTTTTCGTTCTTGTATCTAAAAAATTTCTGCCTAGCTCAAGGTCAAAAAGATTTTCTCCTGGAAGCTTTATGGGTTTTGGGTTTCTCATTTAGGTCTATGATCTGTAAGTTTTTTAAGAAAAAATTTTTTATGATTTCTTTTTATATACGGTGGGAAATATGGCTTAAACTTACTTTTTTATATGGATAACCAATTGTTTCAGCCCCATTAGTGGAAAAGGCCAACGCCTTCTTCACTGAATTGCCTTTGCAAATTGGTTAAGAATCAGTTGTCTATTTTTGGAGTCTCCGTTCTGTTCCACTGATATATTTGTCCATCTCTGTGCCATTATCATCATCTGATTTTTACTTTTCCAATCAGGTAAGGTGAGCTCTCCCATTGTACCCTTTTTCCAAGTCATTTTGGCTAATACAGGTCTATTACTTTTTATACGAATTTCAACATAAACTCATCAATTTTTAATTTAAAAGAAAGCCACATGGGACTCCGATTGGGAGTATATTACATCTATAGAACACTGTGGTGAGACGTGAGAGCAATACTGAGTTCTTCTGATCCATGAACAAACTAAATGTTTTTTCCATTTATTTTGATTTTTAAAATTTGTCTCAGCCAAGTTTAGTTTTTAGTCCATGGGTCTTGCACATCATTTGTCATGTTCATCCCTAAGGATTTTATGACTTCTGGTACTATTGTAAATAGTATTATCTTCAATTTCATTTTTGGTTGTTTGTTGCTGTGAAAGGAAGTAGAATCATAGGCTGATCTTGTGTCCTGCCACCTTGCTGAACTTGTTCATCAGTGCTGGTAGCTTTTCTTTGATCCCGTCAGATTTTCTACATAGATGATTGTGTCATTGGCTCCTAAAAACAGTTTTATTTCTGCCTTTCTGATTTGGGTAACTCATTACTTTTTCTTGACTTACTGCACTGATTAGAACCTTCAGTATAATGTCAAATCCAAGTGCTAAAAGCAGACATCCCTGTTAACTACTTGATCGTAGTAGGGGAAGTCTGTTAGTCTCTTCCACTTTGCAGGTTGTTAGATGGGCTCCTCTTGTAGGTGCTAGTTATCAAGTTGAGGAAATTCCCCACCATTCCTGGGGTGCTGAGAGTTGTTTTGTTTTGTTTTGTTTGTTTTATTAATCAGGAATGGACGTTGGACTTTCAAATGTCTTTTCTGCATCTATTGCTATGATGTGTTCTCTGGGCTTTAGTTTATTAATATAGTGAACCATGTTGATTTTCAAATGTTAAACCAACCTTCCATTTCTGTGGTAAAGCCTACGTGGTCATGATACATTGCATTTTTATAGATTGTTGGCTTCTATATGCTAAAATTTTATTTAGAATTTTCACATCTATGTTTATGAGGGATATCGGTTTGTTTCCTTGCAATGGATTTTCCTGGTGTGGAATCAGACTAACGCTAATCTCAAAAAATGAGTTGGCTTCCCCTTGGGAATGGACTGTTTTAGGGAGGATGTGAGGAGGGAAAGGTTCACAAAGACTCCAAGAGACACTCGGGGCCATTCTGGAGGTGACTTGAGTATCAGTCACCTGGAGTATGGTCTAAAAGGGGCCCCTGATGCCCAGGACTAAGGCACACCACCTCCATGAAGCCTTCTGGAATTCTGACTAGCTGTCATCTGGAGTCTTTGCTTAATATAGAGCTAAACTCTCTCCCTCCATGAAGCCTTGCTGTGTGAGTCATCCTGGTGAAAACACTCTCTAGTGAGTTTTCAACTTCCCTTGGCTACTATTACTGCCTTCCCTACAGCATTCAGACATGTTCAAGGCTCTCATCTTTTTTTTTTTTCTTAATGTTTATTTTTGAGAGAGACAGAGACAGAGCATGAATGAGGGTGGGGGGCAGAGAGAGACAGGGAGACACAGAATCCAAAGCAGGTTCCAGGCTCTGGGCTGTCAGCACAGAGGCTGATGCAGGGCTCGAACTCGGGGATGGCGTGATCATGACTTGAGCCAAAGTTCGACGCCTAACCGACTGAACCACCCAGGGGCCCCTCAAGGTTCTCATCTTAAAGGCCGCTAAAACATGAAGCTCTCCCCAGTCCCGAACCCACGCCACTACTTGCTCCCTCTCTCTCACAGCCAATTTCCAGCAAGAGCTGAATACCCTCCCTCTGTCCCTACATCCCATCCATCCCTATAAAAAGGGGAATGTGATCCTCACCACTCCTGCCAAGGTCACCAACCAACTCCTTGTTGCTACTTGGGAGCCCTTCTCTGCTTCCCCACGCACACCCTTGGGCACTGCTAGCTGCACCTCTGCCTGGGTTCATCTTCTGCTGGCTTCTGTAACACCCGGTCCTCCTCCTCTATCTCTGCCTTTTGCACGTCCACAGACCCCTACACATTGGTGCTCCCCTGAGGTCTATCTTCTCTTCTCTTCTTACTCCTCAGACACATGCCCTAATTCCAGGCGACATACCCCATCCTCACCAGCAGCCACATGTTTGCTCAGGTTGTGCGTGGCCTGACTACGGACAGCACTGTTCACACTGTGGTCATTCCTCAGGGCAGAGCCCGGATTTGAGTTATGCACAACCTGGCCATATGTGACTGCTCTGCTTCTACACACTCCCAGCACGCCCCTTGACATCTTCCACAGCAACGGTCTCTAGACCGTAAAGCTTTTAAATGCCGAATTTACCCCTTAATCATCTTTGACAGGCCTGGTGCACCGTAGATGATCTCTAATGGTGTGCTGTCTAGGGGAAGTCCACAACCCTGTCGCAGCCACTATAGATTCCCCCCCTGAGAAAGGCCACCAGGTCCCAAGTGGGGGAATGTCCTCCTTTCAGACTCTGTTCTTTTGGACCAGAAGAAGGGATTGAGCCTGACTCTAGGGGTGTCTCTTCCTCTGCCTCTTTGGGCCTGAGTTTGTTCAGCGAGCACATAATACGGTCAATCTTACAGACCGTGGGGAGGGAGGGTTACTGAGGCAAACGTCCCCTGCCTTCTGTCCCCCTGCCTCATTCCCAGGGCAATACCTCTAACAAAAACCTACCCCAGGAAAAACATTTTCTTATCCCATGGAGACAACAAGAGCCCAGACCCCAGCAGGTATGTCCTGCTTGACCCCTGCGAGCTCTCGAGGTCAGTTCTACTCCTGCGTGTAATAGCGTCATGTATGTATTCACTCGGCCATTCTTCTAACAAGTGCCCAGAGCATGCCATCGCCCAGGGGCCAGGCCGGGCACTGGGAGCCAGGAAGCACAGCTACGACAGATACGGCCCCCGTCCTCAGGACACTACACTCCTCCGCACTTGGACATGTCTGAGCTGATCTAGGTGTGGACTTGCTCACGGAGGAAAAACACCAGCTGCCGTGACAAGGAAGAAGGTGGGTGCTAACACCCGTTGGGCAGTGTTCATCGAAGGGCCCTCTGAGGAGGTAAGTGTTAAAGAACGAGACTGAAGGGCGGGGAGATTTTTTGAGACACAGCACAGCAGTAGAAAAGGCATGCTTGAGGAACCAGAGAGGGCAGTGTGGCGGCGACGCGACAAGGCAACAAGAGAGGGGCACCAGGTATCATCGGAAAAGGAGCCAGGTACCGGATCACCCGACGAACAGAGTCTGGGCTGGGTTGTAAGAATGGGAGGCCTTCGCTGAGGGTTCGGAGCAGGCATGGACGGGTCGGGGTTAGGCTTTCCAGGTGGATTTCCTTACTGTCAAGGGACATCTGCCCACCAGGGGGAGCACCCGCAACGTACCCGCTGAGTCCTCCCCTTCCTGCTGCCCAGTGCTTATTCCTCAACCCAGACCCCAGGCTCCAAAGCCTGAGCCACCTCAGACCAGCAGCTGGATTGCAGAGACGTGATTGGCGGCAGGTGAACTGAGTTCACAGCTGACAGAATCCCATGCACCTGGCCTGAAAGAGGGACAGTATCTCGGCACAAATTCCTAGGCCTCTATCCCACGTGATATTCTT
The DNA here is from genome assembly GCF_027475565.1 of Acinonyx jubatus. Lineage (NCBI taxonomy): Eukaryota > Metazoa > Chordata > Mammalia > Carnivora > Felidae > Acinonyx > Acinonyx jubatus. Next base: position 111,289,733 of record NC_069380.1, on the reverse strand, counting down.
AATACCCTAATTTTGGATGGCAATTTGGTGATTACAGTTTTGAATGTGTAAACGACTGCCCAGCAAGTCCGCTGCTGAGAATTCACCCTCAAGCAACACTCATCTGTTTCCGTGAAGAGACTTGTACAAAGACGTTCAGCGGAGCAAGATTGTAAAACTGATTAAAAACAAACAAAGTAAGAATCCAGAAACAACTTCAGTGTCTAATCCTACCAGGGGAATGGCAAAATACATCGTGGTTCATGTCCTGGTACTCCGGGAGAGCTATTATAAATAAGGAGAGATCTCCAGACACTGTTGTGGGATCGTTTCCCAGACACAATTGAGTTTCCCACAAAGCCGGGTCACTGGAGTCCCATCCTATCCAACAAAACAGAGACATAAGTTCACACGTGGTTCTGTCACTGAGTAGTTGTGCCACTTTTCCATTTCTTACTGTTTCAGTTTCTTAAACTCTGAGTCTGTTTGTCTACAAAATGGGGCAACATTACCAATTAGGGTATAAATGAGACGGCTTAACCCGGAGCTTTTCATGGTGCTGTATTCTCTAAACGGGTATGTTATTATGCTTGAGGTTTGAGTCCCTTTTTTAACACTTGTATATGTCAGGTCTCTATCCAGCTCCTGAATCCTCCAATAGGAAAGAAGTGGAGACCAGCCACGGGATGGGAAAAAGGAAGGACACTTAGCCCTACTTTATCCCTGGGAGAGGACTTTCTTATGAGCTATGAGGCTTTCAAGTTTTTTTTTTAATTTTTTATTGTTTATTCATTTTTGAGAGAGACAGAGTATGAGCAGAGGAGGGGCAGAGAGAGAGGGAGACACACAATCCGAAGCAGGCTCCAGGCTTCGGGCTGTCAGCACAGAGCCCGACATGGGGCTCGAAACTCACAGACCGTGAGATCATGACCTGAGCAGAAGTCGGCTGCCCAATGGACCAAGCCACCCAGGTGCCCTGAGGCTTTCAAGTTTTGAGCCTCCGAGCTCAATTCTGGGCTGAACCTTGGGGTCCAGAAGCCGGATAATCCTTCATTAGTTCACTCACGCCCCATCCCAAAAGCATTTGCACATCACGAACTCCGTCACTAGGGGCCAGCTCAAGGGCCTGGCATAGAGATGAAATGAGCTTGTCTCTTAGCCCTAGGCAAGATCACAGGCTGTAGGGGGAGATTTTACTGAGACTTGGGCTCCCCGGGCCTGCTCAAGGACACCTTGACAAGTTTCTAGCGGGGGAGGACTTCTCCAAGTGCTGGCTGCTTCTCATAGCCCTTGATCAGCAAACCCATCCCCTCCCTCCTGATTCTCATCCCCTCCCTCAGCTGTGCGGGAAGGGGAGGGCCAAGAGAACAGGACAAGCTCCCGGGGAACAGGCAGGACTGGGCGAGGCCACCAGCTCTGGGGGCGTGGAGAAATGCAGCCCTGCCCCTAGACGTCACTCCACACCACTGCAGCTGAGAGGTTGAAATTGCAGGCTGGTGCTCGGGTCGGCTTTAGCTCAAGCGGTTACTTCGCATGTGGTTACTCAACCTTACAACCCTCTCGTTGGGGTTCGAGACCCGCGGGTGCTTTCTGACCCTTTTGGCCTCAAATTCTCTGTATTAATTCCTTCTTTTTGAGAATTTTAGATTATGTTCTTTCAGTCTTCATTTTGCCCCGTTACTTATCTGTTGATAATATATATTGGTGTAGGTTTGATAGCCTGAAGGAGATTATGAAAAGGGTCACTTCTGGGCCCAGAGTCAGATTAGTTCTGTATGACAGGCTGACCAGTCAGATACCTGCAACGGGGCGAGGCGGGGGAGGGGGGGGGCGGTAAATGCCAGACAAGAGAGTCAAGGGGCAAGAACCAAACTGTGTAGTATGGATCATGGATTTCATTTCAAGTTTTAGAGAGCCTCCGGAACTTTAATAACAATTACTGCCATTTTTTGTTATTTTACCCTGCCAGACTATTTTGTTCGCGTATACCAAGCTCTCCAAGGACCTGCTGGCTCAACCACAGCTGAGACCTCCCCCTCCTATCTTACCCCAGATTTTGCTTTTAAGTCCTAGAATCCCCCTGTGGCAGCCTGTCGCTGTCTTACTCACATGGGCCGTCCCTACGCATGCCTCCCTCCCAATCAAAAGGCAATCTCTCCTTTTATCTACACCCCCACCCCAGTACCTTACTGGTTTCCTCATAACGCTTGCCCAAATCCTAGACATTTTATGGGATTTTGTTTAATGTGAGGGGTCTTTCTGGAATATAAACTGCATGAGGAGGGCAGCATCTTTGACCCCTGGTGTACCCAGGGCATCCAGCCCTTTCAAGGTTAGATTGAGTTAAGGCACATTTGAGGGCGTTAGATACTCGCAGCCCAAATTTCCTGTGGAGAGGTCCAGTTGGGGTGGGGGGTGACCCTTGGTTCCCCCCAAAATGCCTACAAGCCCCAGGAGGCTGAGACTGTGCGTGGGGCAGGGGATCCTGACATGATTGTGCTCTTGGGCTACAGTTCCGAGCCCTGGTCTCAACACTGCAGCCCTTCCGGGACAGGCGACCAGCGGTCCTGCCTGCTATCCAGCCCCCTTGACTCTGGACAGGCTACATGCATTGTGCAAACCACACTTCTAAGTCTTTGCATGTTTCCGAGTCCTTGCAGGCGCCCTGTTCTGCCGGCTGGCTGCACTGGCTCAGCCCTGTTGCCTCCGCACCCCGCCTCCAGGGGCTTGCCTCCCCTTCCTCCGACACTGTGGTGGGGGGCAGGGAGGCAGAAGTCCCGGGCGCACCCCCTCTGCTCCCTACCGGATAGGCACGAGATCCTGAAAGGGGACTGGGAGCAGGGAGCAGCGAGCAGCAAGCAGCCCCAGCCCACCAGCAAGCACCAGCAAGCACCAGCATCTGGGAGGAACCTTCCCGGCGCAGAAAAAGGAGCATGGGTCCATCATAATCCACCCGGATTCCCCTAACCTCCTCCCACATCACCGACCTCTCCCCCTCTACTGGGTTCTTCCCATGGTCCTACAAACTGGCCTTAGCATGGTCCAACCCTCCAAAAACAAAACTAAGACCTACACCAACAAAGAGGTTCCTTCTAACCTATGTCCTCTCCTGACAACACCCCCCACTTCCCCGCCCCCCCCCCACCCCTTCTTGGCAAAGCACCTCTGTCTCCATTTTCTCAGCCTTCAATTCTTTTCTCCTCTCACTGGGTTAAGAGCTTTTCTCTCCAGCTGAGGTACCCTCAGGCTAAGTGCAAATGTCAATTCCCTTTCCCAACCTTATTCTGTCCCACCAACTTCAGCCACACTTGCTGCTCTAAGCCTCCTGACACCACTGGTCCCCTTTTCCCACGTGCCTTCCTGGCCTGTCTTTCCTGGTCTCCTCTGCGGACTCTTGTTCTCTGGACTCCCAAGGGTTGAAGGCCCCATGGCTCTCCCATCTTTTCTGTGACTATCCAGCCCTCTTCCCTCCCCCTGTAACCTTACTCAACCCTCAGGCATTAAATTCCCAGGCTGCAGATGATTTCCAAACGCAGATGTCAAGCCCAGGTTTTTTTTGACCTTCACATTTTAATATCCAATTGCTTACCTGATATATCTCTGACATTTCAAATTTGATTAACCCAGACTCTTGATTCCCTCCCTCTACCCACCCAAACATGTTCCTCGCTCCTTCCCATCAGGAAATGGCAGCACTACCCACTTGGATGCTATCTTTTGGTCTTCGTCATCCCCCCCCCCCGCCCCCCATTCAAACCATTAATGAACAAGTCCTAATGATTTTACTTTGTAAAATAAATCTTTAATTCCATCACTTATCATTGCCACTGCAACCTGGTCCCCAAACATCCTGACTCCATCACCTTTCACCTAGACTCCGTGACAGCAGCCAGCTGGGCTCCCTGCTTGGTCTTAGCACCCTCCAGTTCACCCTCCACATGGCAGGGTCACCTGCTAATGGTCTATGAAAAAAGCAAGGAAATGCTCAAAGCTGTTGGGGTCTTATTAGAAGGATACAGAAGCTGGATGTTCCAGAGGGGCAGAGAGATGTGACAGGAGCTCCCTGGGATCCCTGAGCCTGAATCTGGGGAGGATGGCTGGAGACACCCAGATCCTTAATCCAACAGCTGGGGCAGGGATGGCGGGGTGGAAGGGGGGGACCACACTGCAGGGTGAAACATCCACATATTTATGTATTTGGCAGAGGGTGAAGTGGAGACCGCGTGCTCCTCTGCTCTGCCCTCCATGGCTGGCTGGCCCTTGAGGCTCACTGCTGCAGACTTGTCACAGCATCCCTAAAACACGGCTTCTCTCTTCTGTGAGGAGCTCTCAGCCCTTAGCTATCAAGAGACCTACAGGTGGTGTCCTGCTATGTAAAAAACCTCTGTGCGGGGCCAGGCAGAACAGGTGGACTTTGAAGGGGGTCTCATGTGACTGCCCAGCTCAGGGAATAGGGAGCTGGAGGGCTGGACTTGTTCTCCTGGACAGAAGAGGCCACTGGGCCCCCATTGGTCCCAGGCTCTTGTACTTCCTGCTCCTTCGCCTTCAGCCCTGAGCCCTTCTCTCTTCAGGACGCAAGGTTCCAGCTCAGAGAGGCATACCTATTATTTCATGCTCTACTTTTAGAAAAAGGGAATCCATCAGAATGCCCCCTAAGGCCCCTGTTTAAAAGCTAGATGTTCCCAGAATGTAGGAATGTGTCCCTATAAAGGGTACCTGGTGACCTGTAGGGGAGAGGATCCTGGCACCTGCCTCTGGGGTAGGCAGGGGGTTGGTGGGATGGGGTACACAATAAATGTTTCTGCCATTTCTCACCCTGCTTCCTAGCAGAGGGCTTGGTATACACCAGGCATTCAATATGTACTTACTCAAAGAAAGACTGAATCAATGTTCAAAGTGAGAAATAATCCCACCCTCTCCTTTCACAGAAGAGCTCGCTTTATTTCCTCAAGCCAGGGAAATCCCACTGCCTTCCAGAAAAGGGTATTTAGGCTCCAGAAACTGATGCACTGAGAAAAAACTCGACCTAACTGTGCTGCATCCTTCAAGAATGTTCAGTTTTCCATATTTGCCTCACAATATCTACCTGGCTGCCCCAGACCTTGTCAGGAAACTAGGGAATTTTTGCTGGTTCCAGTGTGGCTGCTGGAAGCCTTGCCTGCTTCCTGTTCCACTGACTTGTCCTCCTTGGGAAACAAAGCTTTGCCTTTGGAGCCCAAAGCAGAAACAACGAAGAGAACAGACACCCCTTCTCTGCCAGCCCTGAGCTGCTATCCCAGATATGGCCGATTTCTTAGTGGTTCTCAAAACGTACCCCACGTCAGAATTACCTAGAAGGTTTATCCAAAATGCTGACTCCACCCCCTGAATTTCTAATCCAGTAAGGCTGAGGTGGGGCCCCCCAGTTTCCCTTTCTGTTAAGTTTGCTCACCATGCTGCTGGTCCCCAGACTACACTTTGAGAAACATTGGTCTAGGGTGCTTCTAAGTCTGCTGGGGCATTGGCCACTTCAAATGTAGCCCCTGGACCAGTACCATTCATGTCAGCTGGAAACTTGTTTAAAATGCAGACTCTGAGGTTCCTTCTCAGACTTATGAATTGGAATCTTCATTTTTACCAAGTTTAAATAGCACGGACGGCTATTTAGCACACACGGCTGGGTGTGAAATATGCTAATTCTTGGTCTTTACCCCACCCCAGCTGAACCAGTCTCCCAGGGAGGCCCAGGCATCTGCGTATGTAAGGAGGGCCCTAGTAAGGATCTTTTGCATAACACTGGCGGAGAACCTCGGTTCTTCACCTTAAAACCACCAGGAGAGTTTCTCAACTATTGAGGCACAGGTTCCTTTAAAACCATTCATGTCCAAATATCTGTTGAAGTCCAGGCCTAGGGGTTTTAGAAGGTTGCTCAAGACTCTAACATGCAGCAGGATAAAAAACACTGCTCTGGGTTGTTGCTGAGGCAGTCCTTCCCCGTGGCTACCCAAGGTAGTGAATGGTGACAAGAGTCTAGAGTCAGAGCGGGATCAGAATCCCCACTTAATCATTAACAGTGCCTCCTTGGGTACATTACACAATCTCTTGGACCCTCAGCTTCTCCCTCTATAAATGAAAACAATAATGAAAGAGAAGGTGAGTGTAATAGGGAGCATAAGGCTTCACAAAGCTAGGCTTTCAGTAAGAGAGGTCTTGGTTTATTACAATAGGCACCAGAGGGTGAGATTGGTGGAGCCCCAGAGTCTTTGTGATTCAATTTCTCTCTCACGGGTCAGTCCTAAGGCCACCCTTGGCGGCTATAGAATAACAATTTGCAGGCTTTTCCGTGTGTTAAAATGCAAAGGTGGGGACTTGTTCCCAGGAGGCCCTCTGAATGCTCACAGGCTCCTAATTTGTCAGATACACTGTGTGGATGCCCTGGGGGTGAGCTAGCCCACTAGGGGTGTGCCTAGGAGCACCCCCAGCTCAAAACAAGTCTCTTGTGAATCTGGGAGAGCTTTACGGGCAGGGACTCACACCGCTTCGTGGAGTGGGTGCGCAGTGGGGCCTCACACGGCCTGGCCCTGAATCCCAGCCCCAGAGACCCCATCTTGACACAGGCTTTCCCTGGAACCAGAGCAATCGAGAGGCCGCTGCAGATGCCGAGTAGAAAGAAATGAAACTAAATCCACAAGATTATTCCCCAAAGTGATTTTCCTAATATTGAAAATACAGTTAGAACGATAAATGTGTTTTCCTTTTTAATCATTCACTAGTTTAAATACCTACATTAGTTTCTACTGCCGTGTAAGAAGTTACCACAAACGTAGTGGCTTAAAACAACACTAACTGTTGCCCAGTTCCATGAGTGCTCTGAGTGGGTTCTCTGCTCAGCATCCCCTAGGCTGACAGTATGGCGGTGGGGGGGAGGGGAGCGGCTCTTACCTGGAAGTTCTGGAGTAAGATCCATTTCCAAACTTCTTTAGGTGGGTGGTCAAGCCGAGTTCTTTGGGGTAGTAGGTTCTAAGTCCCTATTTCCTTGCTAGCTTTCAGTGGGAGCTACCCTCACTGTTAAAGGCCGCCTGCTTTGTTCTCCACTTGACCATCTCTGAATTCAAAGAACAACTCTGCCTCCAGCCTTCCTAAAACACCACGTCTGCCTAACGTCCTCTCCTACCCGTAGCTGGCGAAAACTCTGGTTTTCAATAGTTGTGTGATTAGATTGGACCCACCTGGATCATCTCCCTTTTGCCAACAAAGGAGTAACACTAGAGAGCCAAGGTCATGGAGGCCCCCTCCAAAATTGCGTCTACCACAACACCTGTTTTGTTTTTATTTTGAGACTTGTGAATAATTTATTTTAGCACAATTAAGGGAGATTATGAGCTGTTACATATGCTCACATTTGCCTCAAAAACAAAATCTGGCAGAACCTGCTCCAATAATTTGACCAAGGTTGTCCCTCGTTGATAGAGGTATAGATGATTTTTACTCCCCCCGCCCCCCGCTTCTCTGTATTTTCTGAAACTTTTACAAGGAGAAAGTGTTAATTTCACAAAAAGAAAAAAAGTTATCTTCAAAAGCAAAGAAATCTGACTCCAAGGTGTTAAAAGATGTTAAATTAACACCAGTTGATGGGGTGTGGTACAGGTGCCAGCACAGCTAGGTAGATGAAAGGAACAGAAGATGAGAAAACATGGTCCTGAGACACAGCCGATATGAATAAAAATCAAAAGTATCTCTGAGAAGACAAAACAACATAATAGGGGAGGAAGTAACTGTTGAATTTCTGGCAGGGGGATAAAAGATTGGAGGTGACATTATTCATCAAAACCTTGAATTTTGGGGGTGCCTGGGTGGCTCAGTCAGTTAACCATCCGACCTCAGCTCAGATCATAATCTCACGGCTTGTGGGTTCGAGCGCCGCGTCGGGCTCTGTGCTGACAGCTCAGAGCCTGGAGTCTGCTTTGGATTCTGTTTCCCTCTCTCTCTGCCCACCCTCCCCCCCCCCCCCCACTTATGCTCACACTGTCTCTCTCAAAAATAAATAAATAAACATTAAAAAGAGAGACCCTGAATTGTTGTCTGAAAGTAAATCAAATTCAAATCAAATTTAAACATGAACACGAATATGATAGATGCATTAGGAAATAAAACTAAGTTCACAAATAAGATTTTTCTCAAGCTAAAAGGTGGTTAGAAAGATGACTGAAGGGCTTTTATTTCAATCACTTACTGGTATAAATTCCATGATTTCCAAAAAGGTGTAGGCTATTGAGAACCACCTTCCCAGACTGACTTTCTGTATGGGGTGTCCTTGTGGTCGAGTCGACACAAGGATATAAACTATAAACCCCACATAGTGGTGCTTCCCCGTCACTCAAGGGCACAGGGGTTCCCATCGGGGTGGATTCTCTCATGTTAAAAACGTTTTGAGTTCTGAGGAAAGGTCTTCTCACACTCCTGACAGCCGCGGGGCTTCTCACCATTTCCATCTGCACCGGTGGGTGGGCCACACCATGAGACCCCAGAAGGCCTTTCCCCATCAGGCCTGGTGAGGGCTCTCTCAAGTCCCTTGCTGTCCGGCTACCCCTGTGCCTCTGACGGACAGCCCGTGTGCACTGTCACAGGCTCAGAAACTGGGCTGCTGTGGGATGGCCCACATTTTATATTTACTGGTGTATATTTTATATTTTATATAAATGTTTTATATTTCTTTTATAAATATATGCTATCTTTATTGGTGTACATTGTGTGTCCAAGTGGGATGCTGGGGAGGCAGAGAACTTGGTGCCAAGAAGCTCGCAGTGCTAGAGAATTCCAGCCAGTACGAAATGTGCTTAGGGCGGGGCTCAAGGGCAAGCGGTCATTCAAACTGAGTATAGGCGCCCGTGTCCCTGGGAGAGGGTCCCAGCTTGCATCAGGAGCTCCGGGCTCAAGGAGGGTGAGGAAGCCCTGCTCTAGGCTGGAAGTCGACGGGATCTGATTGGTGGTGTTTCCTGTCACAGTAGGATTGGGATTTGAGGCTGCACCCTGGCAGGTCAGAGTCTGTTCTTGCTTTGCTCTCAGATATGTTCTGAGCTCCTGTGCCTGTGTGCTGGAAGAACTGAGGATACAGGAGTGTGTGTGTGTGTGTGTGTGTGTGTGCGCGCGCGCGCGCGCGCGCGCGTGCACGCTAGCCTCGGGTCACTCCCCTCCTCCACCGACCACAGTGTGGTGACGCCACCCCCAGGTCTGTTTGCCTCATTCTCCACCTCTGGGAGCCCGACTGAGCGCTGTCATCAGGGAAAGGTCCCTGTATGCAGATGGCTTCCTTGAGCTCGAATTATTTATGGGCTGTTGCCAGGAAGCCATAGGGACGTACTGGCCCCAACTGACAGGGGAGAGAGTGGTTTTTCCATCTGTTCCCTCAAAAACTCATTTCCGCCCAAATGAGGATATTTAATCCAAAGTCTTTTCCCTCTGTCTCTGCTGCTTCCCAATCGCAGACCTTCTTCCTTCAATAGAACTGGAGGGAGAGGATCCTGCACACGGTGAAAACTACCTAAGCATGAAACTTCCTCCCCAGAGGGGTTAGAGGGTCAGGTCACCCGCTCAAGATGAAGTCACCTGCTCGATGGCGTGATTACCCAGCCGTATGTCTGCCGTCTGGACCAGACGTCCTCCTCCACCTGGGGCCTGCTGGCCCACGGGTGTCCCCCTCTGAGTGAGGGGGAGGCCTCTTAGCCAAAGTGGACTGAAGCAGAGCAGAGCAGAGCAGGCCACCCTCTGCTTTCCTGGGAGAGACCTCAGGAGAGCCCTGGATTCATGCTTCCTCCCATCCACATGCGTAACAGCCTCCAGAGGACATCCCCCGTATCTGGGAAGACTCCTCTTCCTTTTCAGAGAAGAAAAGGGGCCTGAGCCCACCTTGTTGAAGAAAGGAGCTATTGCCTGTCTGGAAACCAGGCTTTGGGGTAGTTCCTACTGAGCACTTACCGCGAGCTGGGCCCTGTGCCAGGTGCTGGGACAGAGTCCCTACCTGAGAGCAGCTCACTCTTTAGGAGGGGGAGGCAGAAAGGAAGTGGAAAACTACTCCAAATAAGTAATGAAAGCTATGATAATGGATGCATGGGGGATGGCGGAAGGGGCTTCTGAGCCAGACATGAAGGGGGAGGCTGAACGAATAGACAATGTCCAGGTTTTTTTTCCCCCCCTCCGGGGCTCTCGTTCCCTGAAAAGGGCATCTATTCACACACTCAGACCACAAAACATATCTGTCTCACCTTTGTGCCCTCCCACTCCAGATGCAGTCCTCTTGCCTCCACTGACCATGTTCTTGCCAAGGCTACTGAGGGCATTCATGTGGCCAAATCCCATGGGCATACCAGTAACTTAACACAGCTGACACTCTATCCTTCTGGAAAGGTTCTCCTCCCTTAGCAACCAGGGCTCCACACACAAGTTTTCGGGTCCCTCTGCAGCTTTCTCTGCCTCGGCCAGTCCTCTGGATGCTGCAGAAACCCAAGGCACTCTTCTTGACCTGTGTGATCTCACCCAGGCACCGTTTGTGAACAACCCTTAAGTGTCATGACTCCCAAACACCGCAACTCGGTCCTGACCTCTTCCCTGAGCTCTAGGCTCGGATATCGAAAAACCTCTTTGACACCCGAGCCGGATGTTGAACTGGCTTCCCCAGCTTCAAACATCCAAAGTAGAGCGATTAGTTTTCTTCTCCCGACAGCTTCTCCCTCATTCTGCATTTTAGAAAAAACTGGCACCACCTTTCAGCCGGATGTTCAAGGTGGAAACATTAGCACTTTTGAGTTCTCCTCTTGTTTCACACCACTCCTCCAACCCAGTTCCAAGTCCTATTTGTTGCACCTCCAGAATAGATCTCATCCTTCCATGTCCTCCCGTTTCTAGTGCCACCACCCTGGTCCTGCGCTGTCCCTTGACCGCATGACTGTAACAATCTCCTGACTGGCTTCCCAGCTTCTTTCTACTCCCTCCCTCCACCCTGAAGCCAAAGCAATCCTTTAAATACAAACTGGAAAATCAAGAAGACAATGCCATTTCCAATAACATCAAAAAATTAAACACCCAGGTATGAATTTAACCCAGGTTCTATGAAGGATTTACACACTGAAAAGTGTAAAACATTATGGAAAGAAATTGAAGAAAACAAAAATAAATGGAAGATATCCTGGGTCCATGGGCCAGAAGACTTAATCCTGTAAATGTGTCAATACTACCCAAAGTGATCTACATTTTCAGTGAAATCTCTACCAAGGTCCCAATAATGTTTTTTTGTTTTTGTTTTGCAGAAATAGAAACATCCATCCTAAAATGCATTTGGGATCTCAGGGGACTCTGCTTGGGCAAAATACTCCTGAAAAAGAACAAAGTCGGACAACTCACGTTCTTGACTTCAAAATTCACTACAAAGCTACAGTAATCAAAACAGTGTGGTTTTGACATAAAAATCAACATATAGGCCAATAGAAAACAGATCCCAGACATAAAACCTTGCAGATATGGCCAAATGATTTGCAAAGGTGGTGCCAAGACCATTCAACAGAAAAGGGACAGTCTTGCCAAGAAATGTTACTGAGAAAACTGGGGTCTGCATGAAATGAAGTTAGACCCTGACACCACACCTCAAAATGGGACAGAGATCTAAACATAAAAGCTAAAACGATAAAACTCTTAGAAGAAACATAGGGCGAAACTTCACAACATTGCATTTGGCAATGATTTCTTGGGTATGACACCAAAAGCATAGGGAACAAAAGTAAAACAGATACACTGGGCTTAATCAAAATGAAAAATTCCCATTCATCAAAGGGCAATATCAACAGAGTAAAAAGGCAACCCACAGAATGGGAGAAGATATTTGCAAGTCATATATTTTATGAAATAAAATATATCCAGAGTATGTATTTATTTTTTTTTTCCAACGTTTATTTATTTTTGGGACAGAGAGAGACGGAGCATGAACGGGGGAGGGGCAGGGAGAGAGGGAGACACAGAATCAGAAACAGGCTCCAGGCTGTGAGCCATCAGCCCAGAGCCCGACGCGGGGCTCGAACTCCAGGCCCGCGAGATCGTGACCTGGCTGAAGTCGGACGCTTAACCGACTGCACCACCCAGGCGCCCCACATCCAGAGTATGTAAAGAACTTCTATAACATTCACGAAGCCAACAACCTAACTCAAAAATGGGCACAGACTTGAATAGATATTTCTCCAAAGAAGATACACACGTGAAAAAATACTTAACTGATCATCAGGCTTCAGACGTGTGCGGCCTGCCGCCAACAGGCCTGAGGCCACAGCCAGAGGTTCCTGGGGGGGAAAGTGGGAGCCTGCTGCTCCCCTTCCTCTCCCAGGTCCCAGAGTCCCCTTGCCACCGCCAGTTACCTGCACCCCAGGCTCTGTCTGGCGCCTTTCAGGCCTGCGGAAGGGTGTGTGTGTGGGGGGGGGTAGTTACTGTGCGAGTGTGTGAGTGTGCATGCATGTGCAGGTGTGTGACCATGTGAAAATGAGTGTGTGCAGGCGTGTGACCATGTGAGAGCACATGCATACGAATGTGTGAGCATTTGGGAGTGTGTGTACTTCCCCAAACTGCTTCAGTCCGGCATTTGGCCACAGGATCCCACGGAGGGGATGCGTTTCTGTCCTCGCCAGCCTGGGATGGCCAGAGATGGCCTCATTTGACTTGTCTGGAAAGGGCACTGGGCCCATCCCTCATTCCATGGCTTTCTCTCCTGGCTTTGGAAAGATTTCTGAGCACAGTATTCTGGGCAGCTCCTCTCAGACCATGACACTGAATATGGCTTCAAGCACAAAGGCATTTTCCCTGCATGCGAAATCCCCTTCCTCTCTTCTTTCCTGACATCCCTGTGGCCTGGGCACCCGCAGCTGTTGCTGACCCCCTCCTGGCCACCAGCAGCACAGAAACAAGTTACGGTCTAAGTTGTGCAAACAGAGACCAGGCTTTCTGGGGCTTCTCAGAAGCGGTGGGGGCGTCACACCCTTTCCAGCCCCCCAGAACCATGTCCTACTTGGCCAGACACCCCGGTGTGAGTGGGGCCGAGAGGGCAGAGTGCTTGAGAGGGTGCGGTCTGGAGCCACGTGGGCCAGGTTTATGTTCCAGCCTCTGCCCGGTCTGCCATCTGGCAGACGTCCTCTTTAAGCTCCCATTTCCACAGCAGTAAAATGAAAACTACTCATACACGCTTATTTTATAAGACTGTAAAGACTAGGAAAGATAAGGCATTTAGGGCATGGCCCAGTGCAGGGTTCCCTCCTCTGGCCCCAGAGCCAGGCGGCCCTGTGTGGGAAAGGCACGGCCCTGCTCAGGGTCTCTGTGGTCCTCTCTACCCCGGAGGCATTGGCAGCCACCCAGTGGCTGAAGCAGAGAGAGAAGGGAGCCAAGCGGAGCCCTTCCTTCTCCCTCTCCTTCCTTTTCCTCATTGGGGCTCAGTGGTCAGGGCCGGCCCAGGCTTGGGCTGCCTCTGGCCTTCTGTTGGAAGGGGACACAGGGCAGGCACACACCTCCCTCCAGCAGTCGCCCACCCCCCCAAACATCCAGGGGCCGCTCCCCCAGCCCTGGGCATCCGTTCCCAGATGGGAGCACCGAAAGTTTAGCCAGGGTCTCCAGGAAAAACACAGGCGGGGGTCGGGGTGTTGAGGACCCAAAAAAGGGAGCTTGACCCTCTTTGCCCAGGAGGGGAAGGCAGGGCCAGGCTGTGTGTGATGCTCAGTCACAAGGAGGACACAGGCAGCTGAAAGAATGGAGCCCCTAGTTGGGGAGGCTGGGGTGGAGGCAGGGCAGGGATCGCAGGGACACAGGGCATTTTTAAGGAACTTGTGTTGATTTTTATTTTAAATTAAGGGATCTTTAAAAGTTACACCAACCACGTCTTTGGTTCTGGTGTTTTCTTGGAAGCTCTGGGGTGTGCATTTCGGGTGCTTAAGTGAGGTATGGCTGCAGCATGTTCCGCAAGAGCTAGCCATCACCAGCAGCCCCTGGGGGCAGGTGAGCAGGGCAGAGCTGTGGGAACAGCACCAGCCCGCAGAAGGGGCTAAATGTCACCTTTCAGGGCACCCTGTCCCCGAGAGCCCTTCGCCCCCAGGCTAGCTCCTGAACCTGCTCTCACTCCTCCCACTTCCGGGAGCTCCCTGGCATCCCTTCCTCCACCCCTACTTCCTCAGATTCTCCGTCATCTGTCACAGAAGCTCAGGGGGTAGTGCCACTAGCAGATTCACAATTCGCTTCCCCAGGAGCAGGGAAGCTTCATGAAAACAGAGCCTAACACAGCTATTTGTGGAGCCACTGAGAAGCGCCTCGGGGCGATGGATGAGTGACCTTAAGGTGTGAGAGGTAACGTATGTCTTTCCCCAGGCTGTGGGGCAGGGGCTCTATTGCCAGCAGTGGCTCTACGGACGCACGCACCGTCCTTGGGTCTCGGGGTCCTGGAAGTGGAATGAGCTCCGCCTGCTGGAGCCAGACAGCCCTGGCAGAGTGTGGGAGGCAGCACTGACCCCCTGCTCCGAGTAAGTGGGCTGCCTTCAAGACAGAACCAGAGAAGGGCTCTCAGCTGCACTGATCCTGAGCAATCCCCGACACCAGGACGGGAGTAAGGATACCTGATGCTGTGCTAAGCGTTTTACCAGGATCACCTCATCTCTTCCTCATGATGGACCCAGGAAGGAGATGATACGGTCATCCCCCTGGTACAGATGATGAAACAGAGGCCCTGAGAGGTGAAGGCCACATAGGCAGGGAGTGGTGATGCCCCGGTTGCACTAGCCTATCTGTGCTGAGGATATTTCAAAATGGAGAAGACAAAAGGAGCAGGGGCAGGAATTTGTGTGTGGGTCCGCACAGGGGGTCTGGGTCTAGAAAACCTTGAACGGCTCCCCTGCCTCGTCTCTGGGAGGCAGAAGGCTTGGGAGGCAGTCCCAACTCAGCTATTTTCTGTGTGGCCAGTGGCTCTCCCTTTCCGGAACCTTGGTCTCCTCATCTGTATAATGGGACTGTGCCTGTAAGTTCTTCACAGGGCAGAACGCTGAGCATTCAAAAGTCCAACCCGAAGGCGGGGCTCACGAGGCTGCAAGGGAGATGGGCACTTGGGGAGGAAAGCGAAGACTGAGGACTCAGCCCCCCAGGGCCTGTGGAGACTGAAAAGGAAAAAAGTTCAGCAAAGACTCAGCACGGCCCACAAACGGTCCCCTCAGCGCTCCTTGCAGGGCTACTGCAGCTGCTGGCGGGTGGAGCCCCGGTAAGAAGGACCCGCGAACCGCGAGAAACAGAAACCTATCCCTCGTGAATACCCAGACCAGCACACAGGTCCCGTCCACACAGGCACATGTTCCTTTGGTTTTATTTTCACCAACACACGAGGGCTCTGCCACACCTGGGAAATCCTGGGCTCTGCGTGTTCCACCTGCCCTCTCTTTCCTACCTGGACAGGGCCACAAAGAAGTGTCCAAACCACGTGCAGGCACGAGACGCGCTGGACAGAGCAGTTCCATCTCATAGCTTATAATGATGCCATTTCTCCAGTTGCTAAAGAGCTTTACAGAGACCACGCCAGGACTCCCCCCCCACCAGGATGCTGGAGCGTGTGATTCGTGTCTTGTGAGCTCCACAAAACCTCAGCTCCCTTTTCCAGAGCACTTGGCATGGGCAGGAAATTCCACGTTTGGGACAGGGCCTTTTTGGAAGCAACTCTCAGGCAGTGACATCCAGGTCTCTGCACGGAGTAGGTTACCAGCCGCGTGTGGGGGGAAAACAATTTAAAGGACATCTCTTTCTCTCCTCCCTCCACCCACCCAGGGCTCAGATCTCATTATGGTGCCGCCCAGATGCACTGAAGTGTGTGTGATATTTGGTTTCAAAAACATTCAGTCTCTTTGGTAAACTCAGAGAAAGTGTCAGGGAGCTGCCGAAGTGCGTTCTTCCTACATCTTCCGCACTAATGCTTCATCCTCTCTAATAGCCGCTGATAGACAGGAGCTGGAAGAGAGAAGTTTCAAGGTGAGATGTGCAAACTGCCCCTGTCTGTCAAGACACCGTCAGAGTCACAAGCGCATGGCCGGCGGCCCCTTCCGCCACTCTCTCCCGCACATCCCGGGTGCTTTTTGGGTGGTGAGCCTTGCTGTCTCACTCAACAATGTTCTGAACTGGGATTTTCTCCGTCTTCCAGCTGGGTTCCCAAAGCCAAAAACTCGCAGCAAGCCTAAAATGTTGGTACTCTTATTATCTCCATCTTATGGAGAAGGGAAGTGGGTGTTCTGCATCTGACCCCAAAGGCCAGGCTGGTTTTATTGCACCATGACGTTCTTATCTATATATACAGCAGATGGCACGTTTGGGCCTGCTTGGGGGAAAGGCCCAAACTAGTTAATATACAAGGACTTCAAATCCAGGCCAGACTTACCTAGTTTCACAGAGGTCCGGGCGGCCTGAAAAAACAAACAAACAAAAAAACGCACAAAGTGTCAAGTTTTCCAGTGAAAGCTGTCCCTGCATGTGTTCACAGCGATGGTTTTGCCCCCTGCCACACTACTCACAAAAAATGCCAGGGAGAGGAATGGGAATGTGTAGCTGCTGGGCCCCAGGGAGCCCCTCAGTCAGTCTCAGCAGCCCCAAGTGAAGTGTAAGCCCCAACCAACTAGAGTCTGGGGTGGATATTCCTGGGAGACCACAAAACCTGACTTCCACAGAGACCAAAGCCTAGGAGAGCTGGGACGGCACAGGGGATGGCCCTGAGGAGTAGGAGCTCAGAGCCAAGAACCCTTCTCAAGGGGCACTGAGGAGACCTCTCTGTCCAAAAGCAGAGGACATATTCCAGCTCTGGGTGGGTCTCTGGGGTAAGGACCACCTCCAGCCGCACCCTCTTGTCTTCTGTAAGGTGCCCATATTCCCAAGGGGCTCCACCTCACTCGAAGCAGCAAAGGAGCCTGAGTGAGGCTTCTAGGAGGCCCTGGGCAAGCTGGGGAGCAGGAACAGAAGCCCAGGAAGAATCACAGAGGCTCTGCGAGGAAAGGGAAGCTGGAGCAAGGAAGGGAGGTTTCACACATACACTTGCCCTGTATCCAGAATCCTCACCACTACCCTGAAGAGCCCCAGCATCACCCAAGATGGGCCACATCATGGAAACCAGAGGGTGACTTAGAGGCCACACTGTAAGGCTGATTCGGGATGGGTTGCCCTAGTTGGATAGATGGATTCTAGAGCTTTATCTGTTTTCACCAGCATTCTATGGGCTTCCCCATAGAATGAGGTTCAGAGGCCTTGGTTTATAGGCCTGGGTTTTGGCCCACAAAGGATACAGGGGCTGCCTGGGTTCTTTTCTCTGAACTCCACACAGGCCAGTGCTAAGGATTCCTGAATGGGAGTGAGGAGAAGTTTCACGGGAGCCCTGGGAGGGCAGCCAAGGAAGACAGGGACCCAGAGGGCCCTCCCCCACCAGGGGCCCAAGCAGAGGCACCAAGGGTGCTGAGGCCACAGGCAAACCTAGCCGCGTCTTACCCTGGAATATGCAGACGCCTGTTTGAAGATTTCAAGTGCAGAGTCTGCAAGTTCATCCCCTCGTTCCTGAGGTCTGATGGCTGGCGATGAAAGAAAAGGCAACTTTGGTGAGAGCAAAACTATTAGCACGGCATTCATAGCGACCGTGACTGAGGGGCACTGTTGGGTTTCCTGCCTCACATTCGCCAATGAATTTTTCCTTTAAAATTTTTCATAACTGACAGTGGATGGAATCTGGCCCATGGGGAGAGAGCTCCAAGAAAGGAGAGCTCCAAGAAAGGGTGCAGACAGAGGCTGGACTCAAGTTCAACTTTGCTGGAGGTAAAGAGAGCTCCCATGAGGCGAGATGTAAGAAGCGTGCTTGGAACCACGTTCCCAGCATCCATGTGTGAGAAAGCCGCGTCTGTGTCTGTGTCTGAGTGGGGCAAAGACAGCCAGGCAATTCAACAAAAAGAAATCTGGCTTGAGTTTCTGGGGTAGCGCGTTTGAAACCAACAGTGCCTAATTCACTTTTGGATCAGCCACAGCGATGCTGGCCACGGACCCTCTGTGGGCACGTTGCACACTAATCTTTGCTTCGAACAGTTTTCCTGTCGAGTACCAGCTGCTGTGTGGAGAAGAGTCAGCCGCAGACTGCGGGGCCATGGGATACTTTAGAGCCTTACCTGGAGGCTGCAGGACACTAGAGATGGCATAGACCACGCCATTTGTGGCCATGATGTCAGCTTCAGCAACAGGCTCCTTATTGACATTCACTACATTGTTTTTCTGGGAGAAAAAGAGACCACTGTTGAACATAGACCGTAGGTATCTTACTTTCAGCAAGTGCTCACTGAGCAGTTCTGGATGCCAGAGCCTGTGCTAAGTGTGAGGGACACCTGGTGAATGGAACGGTCCCTGCCAGCCACACCTTCAGTCGGGCGGACTCTTTCTGATCCCTTGTGTGCCTCAGCCGGGTGTAATTTACAAAACACCCTTCCGTGCTAGTCACTTGGTCCTCACAGTGACATGTGGTAAAGACACAGATGTCATCGTCTCACTTAGCAGAAGAGAAACAGAGATTCAAGAGAGGCCAGGTGCCTCCTTTAAGCTAAGCGGGTGGGATGGCTGGGAACAGAAGCTGGGCCTCCAGTTCTGGTGCAGGGCTCCTTCCTTCCACTCATCCTCAGTGCCTTACCTCTCCCATAGGAAGAGCACCCGGGTGTCTCTCTTTGTCCTTCCTGAACCTCAGGTGTCATCCCAAGGGGGAAGGAAGAACAGAAGCTTGTGACGGCATCCCAACACCCCAAACGAGGAGCTGGGAGATTCTCAGGTGACCTGCAGAAGTCAACTAGTCATCACATTCCTACCCCTCGATATGCAAAGGGATGGCGGAAGGTCGGGAGAGAGGAGCAGGCAGCAGAGGCCGAGCCAGCCACATACTGGAAGAGCGGTCCCTCCATGGGGAAGCCCAGTGACCTTGCCAGGTGCAGCCAGGGAGGCCACGGGCAGCTTCACAGAGCGGGGCCAGCTATCTGTTCTCTCTCTTCAAGGTAAGAACCCCCTGAGGCAGCTTCAGAGCGGAATGTGTGTTATCAAAGTGCAGAGCAAGGGAAAGCTTGCAGACCAAGCATCTGAAGGAAAGGGCTCTTGGGATGGTCTGGCACGTGGTACAGCTCAGTGAGCCCCAGACTGGAAGGGATGGGGCGGGAAGGGGCCGGGGGGACTGATCCCTCAAGACGCGTAAGTAATTGCCTATCGTCTCTTTAAGGGGAGGAAGATCTAATGTTCTCTCCCAGAGGCCAGTCGGATGCTTGATTCCTGAGCAAATCCGCGAGTTCTTATTTGTGGGCCGCCACAGTCTCGCCTCATTTCCCTGAAAACCCTTTTCTCTTTTCTTTCTTTGGACAGAATGCACTCAGAGATTCAAGGTGCATCTTCAAGACTGTGTGTGTGTCTAAGGCTGGCCCAGGGGCAAGAGAAGCCCTGGAACCCCAGTGACGGTGCCCGGCTGCCTGTTTGGTTCTGAAACACACTCACTGAGCTGACTTCCAGCTTGTCCCCCTGGAGAGACTTCAGCCGCACCAGGGATCCGATGCCTCCGCTGACCAGGATCTCATCGCCAATGTGGTATTTCAGGATGTTGGCAAGCTCTTTAGCATTGCCTGCAGGTTCATGGGAAAGAAGGGAGAGCAGAGTTCATTCCAAGGCTGGTCACTGGCATGGTCAAGGAGGGCCCAGAGGGGATGTGAGTGGTGATGCCCGAGATGGAGAACTCCCTGAACAGGTAACGAGCACTCCTTGAGCACCTGCCGTGTGCTCACCCCTCGGACCCCCCCCCCCCCCTCCACCTGCCTAAGGCTCAGGGGAAAAAGGCCCATGTCTGCGGCCCTGCATCTGCCTCGGCAGTCAGGGGGCTGATGGGCTAAGTGACAGCTCTCTGTGATGCCGAGAAGGAGTTAATCCATACTCCTCTATGAGTATGACTCATTTTTCCATGAGCTAAATATTTGCTTGGAAAGCTAGGAACCTTTCCAGCCCCGGCATCTGGGACATTTCATCATCAGCATGGCTCCCGATGGTTATAACACAGTAGTGAAATATTTACACGTTCTGCCCTCAAATGCATATTCTGTGGCCGCTGTTTCCTGAAGGGAGAACTTAAAAGAGTCAACAGCTGCAGTGTGGGGGGGTGCTGTGGAGCCGATGAGGTCAGGGCTGAGGGGGGCATTCCCTCCACGGCGCCCCTCCCGTCACGTCTCAACATTCCTTCCAGCCCACATCAGCTCCTCCACCAACTGGGGAGAGCATCCGATTGCTCATAAAGGTGCACAGGCATTTTCCAAATTAAGTGTGGGAGGCAATGCCTGAAGCCGCCAGCTGCCCTCTCCTCTCCATCACGGCCGCCCCGACACTTACAGTCCCAGCCCAGTGGCTAGATTTCCCCAGGGCCTGTGGATGGCTATTTCCAGCATCTCGAAACTGAGAACGGGGGAAGTTTTAAAGCATCTTGGAGAGTTCACTTGGTTACTGACAAATCCACATCAGTGCCCGTGGGATGGAGACACCAGGTACCAAGTCATTTCCAAACACCCACAGCCTGGCTGCCACGGATTCCCATTCCACGAAAATACTGCCGGGAGCTGCTGCGCCCAGCCGGCCCCCGGGGGTGCGAGAGGCTTCTTTCTTCCGAGACATTTAACACCTGGATTGACCTCTTACACCTGGACGGCCTTCCATCTCTGTCTCCCAGGAGGGCTGGGGGCTATTCCTGCCCACGGACCTGGCGGAAGGTGTGTGTGGGCAGCCTTGGGCACACCAACATCCCACCCCGTCCCTGTTCCTGAACGACCGAACACGTGAGGGAGGCCGAGCAGGACCGAGGCCACTGGGGAATATTGCAGTCTTGCTGGACACAGAGAGGATGGAACAAGTTTATGTTCAGAAGGAACTTCTCCCCTCTTCTCGGGAACATACGTCAGCATCAAAGAGACAGGCGTTTACCAGGCAATAAAGAATCTTAAACAGAACACAAGTTCAGCTTGGGGCTGCCTGCAACCTGAATTTCCTATTCTCCTGCTCCAGAGCAGGAAGGAAGGTGTCTATGATGTGGGCCCCAAGGTCTGGCCAAGGTCCTTCCTCCTCCTCCTCCTCTTCCCTCTCTCCCCTCCCCCCCCAATCCTCTTCCTCCTCAGGCTCACTTTTTTGTGAGGTGTGTGTCAAGGGCAAGCTCAACACTGCACCCCCACCCCACCCCCTCCTCATCGTAGCCATCCCCGAGGGAGGACGCGTACCCAGCGCCCAGCAGCACATTTATTCTGCACAACACACGGCAAGGTGCTCTCATTTTTCTAATGGGAAAACTGAAGCTCAGAGAGGTTAAGCAACTTGCTAGAGGTCACTCAGCTGGTGAATGTCCGAGCCAGAATGGGAAGCAGCTTTGAGTTAATCCCAGAGCCCAAGCTCTCAACTGCGAGGATCACCTCTGAAACATCCTCAACTAAATTTCTCAGGGCCAGGAATAGCTTGTTGGTAAAGCTTTTATCCCGAGGGACGTCTCATGAAGGTAAATGGCTTCATTATCGCTGTCCTCAGCGGCTGACATGTCTCAGTGACCAGGCTGGCTGTTACCCACTCAATGCCTTTCCACTCTTCTCTGCCTTGTATGGTTCCCAGGGAGGCTGATGGCTGTGAAGCACATTGTCCAGGCTCCCTTGCCCCGTGCCCCCCCCCAACTCACAGCTGATAGGAGGCCCACGGCAACGGGCATGCGGGAAGAGAACGAGGCTAAGGTAGTCCTGGCCCCCTTGCCCTGGTTCTGCCAGCAGCTGCGTGTGGCTCTGGCTGCTGTCCTGTGTCCCTCCTCTGAAGCCCTGGTTCTCCCTGTCCCCTCCTCCACCCCCAGGCCTGGATGTCATCACCCCCAACCCCAGGCCTGGGTGTCATCACCCTTTGCTGGTCCCTTCCTCCTGCCCATAGTTTTACAAACAGTCTCCTCACTAAGTTCCTTCCAGTGAAACCCTCTGTAACGTGCCACCTGTTTCCTGCGGGTCCCCTGACCGATACGGTCACTTTAGAAACCATGGAAAATGTACTTCAGTTGGTCTTTACCCAGGAGTTTGTTGAGCTCTCCCGGTGGCATGGCCTGGAAGGCTTCATTTGTAGGAGCAAAGACCGTGTAGACGCCTTCCCTGTTGAGCATCTCTGTCAGCCCTGCAGACTGGATGGCGGCCACCAGCATGCTGTGGAGACAGCAGAGAAAATGTCACCTGCCTGTGGTGGGGAGAGGGGCGGTCACTTTCCCAAATGCCTCCCCACTGTGGGTAGGTGGGGCCCAGCACTGGAATTCACACCCCTGGCTGGTTTTCACTCCCGGCTCGTACACAAAGAGGGAAGATTCCAGTCCGCATCTTCTCTCCATAAATGCTAAGCTCAGTCAAATGGCCGGAAGTCAGAGGCCAGAGAGGGAAGGAGGAAGGGAGAGGCCGGCAGCATGGCCAACCCACAGACTGGCCGAGCCACCAGGCCCTGAGGATACGATTCAGGGGAGTGCCTGGCTAGTCTCCCAGACTCCGGTGTCAGAGCACCCTGTGGTAAGTGAACAAGTCAGAAAAGGAGAGAGAGGAGCAAGAAAGCAAAGCAACACAGGGAGCCTGAGAAGGAGCAGCTGGGAGTCTCCAGGCGCCATGAGTGGATATCGTTCAGAGCGAGATTCATCCCACACACAAAACCAGGTGCTCTCCACTTACTTGGGACTTTAAAAAGAGAACATGATGTCTTCCTCGGACTTCAGTATAAAAATGTCACCCCCTCCCTGTTCCCAAGGATGTGAGGATCACATTCCCAGAAATAACCCTTTTTATCAACATAAGCTTCCAGTCTGACCTTCACCCTTCCCAGATCCCCAGCCTGGAAGGTGACCAGTGCACCGTCAGTGTTAACTGAATCCCCGAGGAAGTGGGGAGCTTGACAGATAGCTGAGACCCAACGTCCTGCCCCAGCATGACCACTCGGGAGAAGCTGGTTACCTGAAGCGATTGTCCCCCTTTAGGACATCCATGACGGTCCCCATTGGGGGGGTTAGCATTCGGTCCATGGTGAAGAGTGTCCCATACCTGCCCCTCTTGTCATGGGCGGCAATGCAGCTGTTCTCGATGCACAGGCTCTGTGCAAAAGAGGAGCAGAGAAAGGGCACGTTATCCTCCCACATGGGGGCCTCATAATTTGGTCAGGACATGTGCCTGCCGATGGCTTCATCCGCAAAGATCAATGGATATACACTGGTGTGGGTCATTAAGACTAGGATAAAATGTTGTGTTTTCTCCAGAAGAGAAAAAATAAAAACTGTGTTGAGGAAAAATGGCTATCGGGCCCCAATAAAGATATAGAGAGGTCCCCTAATGAGAATATCCCATCACACGTGGTGTCCATCAACAGTGGTCAAATCAATAGATCGAGTCTATTGACTCATCTATGTAACAGATGACAACCATCTTTAGTCAATGGTACTGGATGGTTCCAAGGAAGGACTGCATTGTGGTGTGCTTCCTGTTTGATATTTTGTTGGGTTTGAAGACAGAAAAGAGACTGGAGAAGAGAGAAAAGAGCCTTTTGGACCAGGAAGGGCTGTGCTCATTCAGTTAAGGGGGCTTCTGTTCACATAAGCCAAGGATTTAAAACCTCCATTCCTCCTCCCCTGTTCATCACTCTGAGCTTAAGGCTGACGGCTGCCTACCCAGACAGCTGAGACCGCTGTGTGGTTTATTCCCAAAGGCCGCCAGCAAAAGAGATTCTAATCCTTCTACAGTTTCCCATTTTGATCCTTTCAAATAAGATACTTTCCAGAAATTCCTTCCTTCCTTATTAGAAATCAGTATATATATATACACACACATACTCAGGCAAGCTTCTGTTTATTGAGATTTTATGTGTGTATATATATATATATATATATATATATATATATACACATATATAATAGGTATGTATATATATACACACATACATATACAATATATACGTATATACACGCATACATAGACATAGACATAGACCTATATGTTCTTTTACCACTAATACAGCTTCCATTTCTTAGACCTGAGACAAAGAAAGAGGACTATTGGGGAACCAGAACTTACATTGCGATAAACAAAAACTCTCAGTTTTTTGCCACCTAGAGTGTTGAGGGTCTGTCCATGGTACAGATACTTGGAGGCCAGCTGCTCTTTAATCAAGTGATTGAGAAGCAAATTCTTTGTGCGCGCATCAATGTTAGGGGTTCCATCTGTAAGGGAAGGTGTGCGTAGGTCCAGAGGTATGCTCCAGAAAGGAAGAGAATGAGAGACAAATGTAGTGAGAAGGCCAACCCTCCTTAAGTTTGGAAACGGGAGATTGAGAAATGCAGTAAGGCTGCCAAATTCCTTAACATCTGCCATCTTCTGCAAATTAACCAAACAAAAAGCTCTAGATAATCGAGGGTGTTTGGAGATTTGCCCGTGGAGGGAGGGGAAGGCATGGACACCATTTGGCCCCCTCCTCCGCCTTCCCCATGACCACAGCTCAGCTGTATCCTCACTCTGACCTTCTGATGATCACATGGGCGATTGATTCTGTACATAAAAAGGCATGAGAGTGCTCTGCTCTCCGGCCAGATGTGAACTTTTGAATTCTGGGGACCAGATCCCCAAAATGCATTCTCTGCTCTGCCAAATGATGTGCCAGAGCCTCCGAGGTTTCTGTTGAGCTGGGTGGGAGTGCTAACATTCTGCAGGGTGCTGGCAATCAGGGAGGAGGCTGCAAGAGGTGACAGTGGTGGTGGTGGGGTGGGGGGCAGCTACCCCAGAGACAAACTCCTGGGGCTGCTGTCGCCATGTTACCTTTGAACACGGAATTCAGGGGGGCCAGGAGGGTCACCCGCTCGTTTCCGGAGAGATGAGTGCCGAGGCCAGCTTGTCTGAAAAGGTCAACAGCTGTGGAAACGTCCGACTCTGCAGCCAACTCAAACAGCGTCTTGGCTGCAAGGAAGGAGAACGTAGGTTCAAAAGTTAGAAGTGCTGTTTTCATTTATCATCCGTCCACCCCAGAGCGTGACACACACCAGCAGGAATGTCATCCCGCGAGTCAACAGCCCTCTCGGCACTGCTGGGGCGCAGCGGGCTCGTGTCATCAGGGCACTGGTCGCCCAGGTCTCACTGGGCAGGGGAGTGAGGGGAGGTGCAGGCGAGCAGGGGCTGGCCTCTGTCCCCACCCTTGGTCAGGGCACCAGCTAATGCCTGCAGCAGGGCAGCACCATCCGTGTCATGGCTTCTGAGTAGTAGATAATGCCAGCAACCACACCCGTACAAAGTCTTCTGGTTTGGTTTCTTTCCTGTGAAATTGCTTCACTCCTGAGCGACCGACCTCCCTCGAAGTCCAGAATGGGGCTAGCTAGCATGCTGAATGAAACCCAAGCCAAAGTCCATTCAGTCATTTCTCCCAGGGTCAGCGACTCTGGGATGCTTGGGCATCATTGAGAAGGCACATGCTCTGAGGTCAGCAAATGGCCCTCTGTGCAGGCAGATCTTCTGAAAGGCTTCTTCTGTGATCGAGCGGCTCCCTCCCCAGCTCCCTCCAACCTCCCTTGAGCTTCCTCCACTGCCTCCAAGGAAACGCCTGGACTCCTAGGCCGGCAGCTCAAGATGCTTCAGTCCCGGCTGCAACCCAACAGGGGCCCACGCCCTTTCTCCTGAGAGGCTGTGAGCTGCGTGCGGGCAAGGAAATGGCCCCCCAGATCCCTACATTCCCCAAGTGTCTCCACCCTGGATGCCAGAGGGGACAGGAGGCCTGGAAGGGCCACAGCCTAGGAGGCCTGGCTCACCTGAGTCTGGGATGAGCAGCTCATCGATGTAGTGGATCACACCATTGGTGGCCAGGATGTCTTTGTTGGAGATGATGGCCTTCCCGTTGATGGTGAGCATGTCACCGCTGCAGCCCACCTCCAGCGTAGTGCCCTCCAGGGTCTCCACGGACATCCCTGCGACGATGGCTTCGGCACACATGGCTGACTTCAGGATGTGGTTGTTCAGCAGGTCTGGGGGGCGAACAGGACACAGGTTGAGTCGGTGCTGGCTCCAGGCTGATATCAGAGGCCAGCACGCAGCCTCCATGGCTGTACCGATTCTATTCTCTCTGATGCTGCCCTTCAGATGAGGCTGGGGCACCACACAAGCCTGGGTCCTCCCCTGCGCCTGCTGCTGCCCCGAGTCGAGCCCAGCTCCGCGGGCAGACTGCCTGAGTCTGAATCCCAGCTCAGCCACTCACCAACGGTTGCGGCCCCAGACAAGTCACTGAACCTCTGTGAGCCTCAGTTTCCTCCTCAAGGGAGATGATTCGGCACTCCTCTCCTGGGGGCAGTGTGAGCTCTGAACGTGAAGTACCCAGCACGGTGCTGGGCAACAGTGAATGCCCAACACTGGCTCATTTGTACCTGAATCTAAGGGGAATTCTCTTACTAGTACCTGAACCTTAAAGTGAGTTCACCCTGGGACTTTTTATCGACAGACCTTTAGAAAATGTAAAATGTGGGAGGCAAAGATGGAAACTATAGCAAATGAGAATTCTGGGAGTATTTGCTCATTTTATCTGTTTTTGTTCATTTTACCCAAGGGTCTCCTAGTTGGCAGGACCTTGCTTAGGGGCTGGGGATAGTGACCAAAAAGACACGGTCTTTGCCACTGCATTCACCCCACCCATAAATCATAAACAGAATCCTTTATTTACTTGTCCAAGAGCCCTTCAGGGACAGGGCAGAAGTTGGGGGCCCTGAGGAAGCTGCAAGGGGCAGTGGGGGGGGGGGGGGAGCACATGACCCCAGCCACGCAAAACAAGTTCCCAGATGGCCACTCAGGGCCCTTTGTCTTATGTTCTCGCCACAGAGGCGCGTCTCAATCTGTGCCGAGTGTGAGAACCAAAACCGCACAGTCACGGACAGGAGGAAGCCCTGAGGACCTGCAGAGTCACAGGGCTGCTGCAGGGGCGTTGGGGGCCTTGAAAGCCAGTGCTGACGCCCTTCGGCCGGCGGGAGAGAAAGGACAGCTGGGTCGCTATGGGAAAGAGGCCTCGGGATTTAGCTTCTCAGGGAAGGAAACTGAAGGCAGGGTGGGGTGACCCACTAGGGCCACTGGGAGGGAGAGCAGGGCCAGGGCTGGAAGCCAGTCTTCCAACAAGGCACGCCAGCCCAGGCCTCTGGCTTGTCTGCCAACCCACTAGAAACAACAGAGCCTGTCCGGCCGCACTCCTGTCCCTCCGCCTTCAAGCCCGCCAGCCAGAGCCCTGTGCAGAGGGCTCTTGCTTAGAGCAAATGGGTTACTGAGCAGGAAAAGGCAGATGTGCAAAAGGGAAAAATTAGTGCCTTTTTCTTCTCATCAGGAATTCTGATATCTACAAAGTTGCAAATGTGCTCTGCACAAAACAGGTGTTACGGGAAGCATAGCTCTGAATGGCAAGTTCAGTGTGCTGAGATGGACCCAAGTCTCAGCTCCTCCAGGAAGCTTTGGGATGCCTCGGGCTGCAGGTGCCCATGAGGGTGGGGGCATCTCTGTCACCACGGCCTGTCTTCAGAACCCACGGCCTGTCTTTAAGCTCAGCTAGGCTTAAACTTCCTTGAAGGCAAGTCTGTACCATGTTCCCTTGTGTGGCCCCAGTTCCTGCCACACGCCAGGCACAGAGGCGCCACAACATCTGGACACAACAGATCCCCATCTGTGCTCTCAGAAATGTGCCCTCGCCTGTCCCTGCGTGGCTGCAAGGAGAACACTTTACGTTTACAGGGTGTCTGAAATGCAGTAGGTATTGTAGATTGTAGATTTCAAAGGTGTGTTTAAATAGATTCAAAAGAAATGATGTCACCCCTGGATTATAGCTGGGATGACTAAGTGGGGTTGGGGTCCACAGGGGACCTGGGACCAACTCCTCTCTGCAGGAGATTCGCGGTCAGCAGGAGCGGCTCAGCACTCGTGGAGCTGAAGGGGGCAGTGGCAGGGGGCAGGGAGGGCCGGGCCTCCCCTCCCCTCCCTTCTCTCACGTGCATGGTCCTTCCAATAATCAATGCACCCCTAGCTAAGCAACCCACTGAGGAAGCACTGAGGGACTCTGCTATGAGGTTGACCGTAACTGAATTTAATTGTAATTTTCGATTATCCATGAGGCCCCTGGCCAGACATAGGAAGAATTCAAGGGTCAGCACGATGGGTTCATTTCCAGGATGCCAGGACCTGCCATCTCCTCCCCACACCTCCAAGCTGCTGCCTGCTTGGATGCCCTGCTCTGGTTTTGATCGTTCAGGCCTTTAGCTCTTTCTGAGTCTGGCCAGGGCCTGCTTTGGACCTCCAACTCTGCCTTGCTCCTCAGCCCAACTGTGTCATTAGACAAAGGTGGCTGGATTCTGTATTCGCCCCTCCAACCATGGCTCTGCTCTGGCTTCGGCAGAGATGGAGCCAGCTGGGAGCAATGAGACAGGATGTCAGGTGGCATGTCTGTCCTGTGACAGGACATCAGGCCACATGTCTGTCTTGGACAAGAGCAGGCCTTAGGCTCAGTCTTGCTGCTCCGGTGAGGGGGCAGCAGGAGCCGAGGGGTGCTCACCTCTCAGGGCCTCTGGGTCACCCAGGATCCGGTTCAAGGTTTCAGCAGGGATCTTCTCGAAGGCCTCATTGGTTGGGGCCAACAGCGTGAACTGGCCATCACCTTCAAGCAGTGTGTTGAGCCCAGAGGCGGCCACGGCGGCCTATGGGAATGGGAGAGGATGGAGGTTTCCCTAAAGGTTCTGGGATGCTCCGCAGGCAAGAGGCACACATGGTGTCACCAGTCTTGCCTCAAAGGGCCTCAGGCTTTTGTAGAAGCCCAAGATGAGATGGAGAGCCAAACCAAAGCTTACCTCTCTGAGCTTTGATGAGCTCCTACCCCTCTGGCCAGCTCTCAGTGACTTCACGTGGCTTTGTCCTTCCCACCCCCACGCTTTGGCCCCACCATTCCCTCTGCCCTTCCTTCTTTCTTTGCTTCTCTGACCCCTATTCCTTCTTTGGGACTTGACTGAAATGTCATTTCTCTAGGTAGCCAACCCCCGATCGCCCCATGCCCACCCCCACTCTGCAACTGAGAAGGGGTCTGTCGCCATACTCTTAGGGCTTGCTGTCCTCACGTTGTATAAAGAACTACTAGCTATACTACCTGGGTGAGCTCCAGGAGTGGGAGGGTCCCATCACCTGCGTCTACAGAGCAGCCAGAATATCTTGCAAAAGCATCAAGCGCCTCCCTGTGCTCTCGGGATGAGGACACACTCTTGTGCCCGGTCTGCGGCCCCGCAGGACCAGCCCCTGGTGGCCCGGCTGCTCCCGCCTCACGCTCTGTCGGCGTACTTGTCTTCATTCTGGCCCTGCTGGCCCCCTCCTTGCTCGACCTGTTCCCCTCTGCTGACCGTGCTCTTGCCCCTGTGCTTTGTTTAACTGGCCGTTCTCATCCTCTAGTCCTCAGCTCAAAAGTCACCTCTTCCAGAGAGACCTTCCCTGACCATCCAGCGTCAACTGGCCTCCTCTGCTCCCTACTCACTGACTTTACAATGCCCAGCACAATCCATGGCTACCTCGTGTGCATCTTGTCTGTCTCCCCAGGAAAAAATAAGAAGTGCCACAGAGGACACAAATTGGTCCATCTTGTTCACCTGTATACCCCTGGCACACGGAACAATACCTGGGAAGCAGCAGGTGTTACTAAGTACGGGTTAGTGGGAGGAAGGATGGGCGTTAGGGGGATCCAAAGAGGAAGAAGGAAAGAAGGAATATTTGCCAAACCTAAACAATAAGAGGAGGTTACTCAGCGGGGTCAACTACGGTTAATCAAAAGATGTGCCCCCAACTTTGTAGGGACATCATTCCCTTGCAGACCCCTGCCCTTGGAGTGACCCAGAAGGAAAGCAGGGGGAAAGTTTGGAGAGCAGAGTCTCCTGCAGAGCTACTTCCTGAGGCCCCCTCAGAGGCAGCCCAGCCCCAGGGTGTTTGTCTCTCTGTGTTGGAGATCTCCAGGGGAGGAACTACCCCACCCCCCTTGGTGTCCTTTGTGGTCAGGAAGTTCTCCTTGAATCAGGGCAAAACCCCTGACGGGGCAGCCTGTGTTCACTTCCTCTCAGCAGCCACTGCCAAGAGCAATGCCTGCTTGCCACTCCAGTTGTAAGACAAATGCCTGCTGGGAAGGGCAGAAGGAACAGTACTCGGTGGCCAGGTCAGAAGCCAGGCCAGAAGTCAAACCCAGCCTCCCATGTCCACATTGGTGGCCTCACTGCCGGTCTGGGTTCAAAGGAGACACGGGTATGGCTGCAGCAGGGCCCCATGGTAGGAACATGTGTTCCAGAAGATCAGGCAGCCTGACATTATTCTAGTCCCACGTATGGGAGCCACTGCCTGGGAGGAAGGGCCCTCTCCCCTCTGGAACCCACAATGCGTGCCCAGGCAGCCTCGGGCTCAAGCGACCTGCCCCGCTGCAGCTGGAGACCACGGAACTTTCCAGGGGAGTCACGAAAGGAAAGCTTGACAAAGGAGAAGACGGGCAGAGACATTTTTTTCCAGCAGAGGATTATGATGTTTCATTGTGGTCAAGCCGAGCTTCTGGTAAGTGGACCCTTCCTGTTCGTGGGCACTTAGAGGAGCTTGTTCCATGTCCCCTAAATGCTCATGAACATGGAGACATCATCTGCTTCTCCCACACAAGAAGGCCCTTTGGGGAGGTGGTGTGTCCCCAGGTCGGCTCCCCTCCCAGGGCAGTCCCTCACCCGAAGGGTCTCGAAGGTGTCCTCGATCTCGATGATCTGCTGAATGTTGTTGGTGACGGTGGAGATGACCTTATCGATGAGGTGCACCACACCATTGGTTGCGTGGTGGTCGGCTTTCAGCAGCCGAGCACAGTTGACGGTCACGATCTGCCCAGAGAAGAAATGAGGAGGAGTGGTTGACATATCGGAGGCACAGGCCTGAAGCCCCAGGAAGGGAAAACACAGTGCAGAAGGCGGGTTCCACACCCGTGGACCCAGAGGGCCTGAGGAGACGCAGGCACAGGAGGCAGGGATTACCTCCGGCCAATCTCACCTGCAGGACAAAACCCCAGAAACCAGCCCCACATGCGGACCAGGGGCAGGCTTGGTGTGGACACAGGGAAGTGTAGCTGGGGACTCCCTACCCCATTGGGATAGTGGTGGATCTGGATGTCCGAATTCTGGTACATGGAGGTGAGGGCCATGCCGTGTTTCAGCTCATCCGTCAGGACTCGTCTGTTCACCATGTGGTAGCGAAGGGCATTGAGGAGCTCGATGTTGACGTTGCTCACCAGGGAGTCCAGCACTTCCTAGAAGGAAGGCCGGAGTTGCACTTAGCTGCAGACCACATGTTCAAGGGGGGAGGTTCTCGTTACCCTGGGAAAGGCGCTTCTGAAACCCCAATGGCCCCACGCCTCCATTCTGCCAAGGACCTCTCCTCCGTGAGCACCAAAGTCAGTCTGCTGAGCTCAGTTGGACAGATGGGGCACTGGAGGCAACCTGGTGAGGTGTATTCTAACTTGGGTTCCCTGGCTTTCTCTGAGGGCTCAAGGAAGACGTTTCCTGAAACAGTGGGAAAGCACCAAAGAGCCTCATCCTTCATGCCCACAAGCACCCCCCTCTGGGAAGTAAGGTAGGCATCTCACAGCTGGCAAGGAAGCCCAGGCCTCGTTGCTGGGGGCGAAGATGGTGAAGCTGCCTGGCCCTTCCATCTCGGGCCTCAGCTTCTCTGTGCGGTCTGTGTACAGCTGGGTGGTGGTCGAGCCGACGACTCCCAGGGTCTCGTAAAGGTTTGAGAGAGGTAGGGCTGTGGGGGCAGAGGACAGAGGAGGCACAGGCTGTGGGGCCCACCCCAGGCAGACGGCCCCCTCCCTGGGCTGCAGAGAGCGTGGGTACAGCTGCGGGACAAGTGTGCGGGAAAGCCCAGACACGTCCACTGTGTCTCAATGTGCCTCAAGCTCGTCTCGTGTATCACACGCTTCTTACAGCGGCTCCGTAGGTCAGACGCCTCCCTACTCGGACTCAACTAATTGGTAATTTTTCATCTTTTAGCCATACGCAAGATGAAGCTTCTGTTCCCAGACATTTAGAGAGTACCGGCAGGAATGGACGTCGGAAATAGATATCCTTATTTACACACCAGGCCTTCTGATTCATCTAGTTGTCCCAACAGGGTTCCTAATGGCCTCTACTAGAATGAAAGAGCGTTACAGACCTCCCAGGTTCTTTGTATACTTACAAGCAATAAAATGTTATGTCCCACAAGGGGCCTTCCCCTCCCACAGTGAGCTCACCATCCATTTCAAAGGGCGCGAGGGAAGGCTCAGAGGCTGAGCTCCTCTCTGAGGCCATTCTCCTTTCTCCACTGCCTATTTCCCACTTGCCTTCCACCTGAGCCTCCCGCCACGCCAACCATGACCTCGAGACCTTGGTACCAACCAAAGTGCCCCTTCCTTTTAACTCCGTCTCACATGCTCAACGAATCAACAGCAAGTATTTCATAGTTAAAACTCCCACTCTGCACAGCCCCTGGGGATATGCCTGATAGCTGATAAAAGACAGGGGCCACACAGTCTTTGGCCATTGGTGGTTCCCTATGCCATTTCTGGGTGATCCTGCCTGGTCTACCGCTCTTCTTGTTGGACTGTGATGAGCCAAGTTCTGACAGAGGGAGGAGGGGTGGCTTCGTGCTCCAGCCTGGCTCTCTGGCAGAGCTGATCAGAAATCACTCCTAGCCAGAGACAACAAGGCCACCAGCCCATGGCTGGGAGGCCAGCACAGGCAGGCTGGAATTGGAGTCTGTTCCACTAGCCCCGTGAGGAGGTCAGCTTGCATAGGAAGGAGCAGGGCGGGAAGCTCCGTGTTCCCAGCTTCCATGCTCTGGCCCTCACACGAAGCCCAGAACCAGAGAGCACGTGGGGGGCCTGTCCGTGCAGCCTTGTGTGTCAGACCTGCGCCACCCTCCGCCGTGGACACTGCTGCCTCTCACATGGGTGTGCCTCCCTCCCCATCTCCCTCCATTTGTACCAACGGGCCAGGCCTGGCTTACTCACCTGCAGGACAGCCCTTCTCTCCTGGCACCTTCTCGTACCCAGGGCAGCACTCATAGCTGATGACTCTGCAATGAAACACACACATGAGGAGAAGGCAGGGCTCCCCTTCTCCTGGCTGTCATCAGTCCTCACTCCAGGAAGGGCGTCCACAGGCAGAGGAAGGGAAACGATGGTACAACACTGTACCATCTTGGAGGAGATCATTCATTCTCAGTCCTATTTGTGCCTTTTGGAACAAAGACCTTGTCACTCTTCCTCAGCTTTGTAGAATGTTCCTAATGGTCGCCATCCCTCCAGCAATCCAGAGAGGACTGTGGTGGCCTTTTCAATAGCAGGATTAGAAAAGAGCCCCACTAGGAACTTATCTCCAGCATAACTCACGGCAAACCCCCTCGTTAGCGTTCTTGGGACGGCAGGGAGGAGGAAGGGAGCCCCGAACGTGTCCTGGCTGAGTCTGCCACTAACCGATTGGGACCTCCTTTGCCAGTCCCATCTCCTGACTCCGTTTCCTTATCTGTAAAATGTACGTGTGTATCTTCCAACAGTCATGGGATTCAGTCTCTCACAGTCATTTGCTCTCCAATTCGAGGACCCGGAAGGACAGTGTATAGATGATCATCAAGTTTTTCTGTCTTTACAATCAAACTCTAACACTTTTAAAGTTAAAGTAAAAACAAAGCTCTTTTTTTCATTTCTTTAAAATAAAAACAAAATTTTAATCAATAAACATATTTATATGGTTTCAAATTGAAAATATACAAAGGATTACATAGCAAAGTGTCCCCCACTCACCCTCATCCCTCAACCAATTCATCCTATCGTCCTTCCAGGACAACATCATTGATATCACCAGTTTACAAGGTTCTTTGGTACCTGGATGAAAACAAGACTGGCAGTATACAATTTGTGGGTTGTGTGTGTGTGTGTGTGTGTGTGTGTGTGTGTGTGTGTTATTGTTGTTGTTATTGTTGTTTGGAGATAGAGTGAGAAAGATAGAGAGAGAGCAAGCAGGGGAGGGTCAAAGACAGAAAGAGAGAGAAAGAATTCCAAGCAGGGTCCATGCTCAGCAGGTGTCACGACCGTGGGATCATGACCTGAGCCAAAATCAAGAGTCAGATGCTCAATTGACTGAGCCATCCAGGCGCCCCTGGCAGTGTACAGTTTTAAACTTTGAAATCATTTGGCAGAAAAACTTCCCTTCTCCCAATTCTGGCCAGTATATTATGGGACAGTTGCTGTCTTCTGGAGGTCTGAAACACACAGCTTCAGCTAACCGCATGTCCTGGGGAACCAAAAAGACTGAGAATTCCAAGAAATATCACAAGGAAGTAAGTGTTCTAAAAGCTTACACCTAGGAAAGACTTGCTCCTGATCAAATCCCCAAGTTTTCTCGAAGACCACTCCTGCACTGGCAGTGAACACAGTCCTCTCTGGCAGCCTTGTAACCAGATGTGAGCAGCTATGCCCTGCCCCTTCCTTTCTTGTCCCTTCGGGACAGGAGACAATTCAGACTTGAACTCGGGTTTTGACACATAGGTGCTCACCACGGGGCTCTCATAGGATGTTCAATAACCTCGTTCAAAGACAGGCAGGCAGACGGGGGAGAAATGCGGGCTTGGGAGTTGGGGAGGCTGCTCTCCATGAGCCCAGGACATTCTGCTCTTATTAATTCAACAGGAGTCAGCTCAGGGAAGCCCTGGTGAGTCATGAGAAGACGAAGCCAGGTTCATCTGTCGTCCAGGGGGTGTTTCAGAGACAGACCGACTAGGATTCTCAGGCAGCCAGGGAGCTACAGGAATCGCTTTGCCAGAAATGAGTCAGTCCTCTGGGAAATGGCTAAGGAGTGACGAGCCACGCATATTCCTCTTTGCCCGGCTCCCTCCATCCTCCTGCCCACCCCATCCTCCTCCTCTCCAGCCTTTCCCTCATCCTGCTCCCTTCTAACCTCTTATCCCTAAACCCATAAGAGTTCTGCTTGTAAGGGCTAAATAGTCTCAGGACTCATGTCGACCAACCTACAATTTTATTTTCAGAAACTGAAGTCATCTTCTGCAACGAAAGTAAGATTTGACTGATGTGCAAAGGTATGCCACTGATTCTAAAGGCAGTGTGGTGTCATGGAAACAGTACTAGAGCTAGGAGACCTGGCTTGTGACCTCGAAAGTCCACTTCTCTCTCGGGGTCTCAGTTGCCTCATCTACGAAATGGGGTGAGGTTAAACTAGATGATATCCAAGGTTGATTCCAATCTCACACTCATGGTCCTAGTCCCTGGGAGTATTGTAGGGGGCAGAGAAGTTGTCTTTTGAAGGAGAGTGTCCACTGGCTTCTCCCAGATAAGTCTGGGAAGAGCTCCAAGCCTTGGGCCCATAGGTCCACGGGACACCCATACGCGGGATCCCAGGGCTCCTCTGATAAACGCCAGGGCTCTGTGGCTGGGGCTGGAGAGGTGGGATTACAGTCAGGTCCGCCAAAGCTTAGCTTCTTTCCAAAAGTACTTGGGTGGCACTCCATGAAATCAGAGTAGCACAGCTGGAGGATGGGTCTTCTCCTCAAAGCTCTCCTCATCCTGGGGGGCCCCTGTGCACATGGGTGCTGCACACTCCACACCCGGGAGCCCCCAGCTGTGCTGGCCAATGGATTCTCTCAGGGTATCCAGATGGAACCTTTTGAGTTCCATCTCAAAAAAAACAAGAGAGAGCTCCACAGCTCAGGCACCTCACCAGGATTTCACGGAGGACAGAGAAAAGCAACTCAAGTGTGCACTCACTAGTTTCTGTGGCCGCGTATACACGGGCATGTGTGGGGGGAGTGGGCTGCATTGGGGAGAAACAGGCGGGGTTAAGCGTCTGGGAGGTGAGACCTACTTAAGCAGGAAAGTGTCAGCATGGAGAAGGATACTTAGGATGGAACCAGAGAGCTGCAAGGGTGTTCAGGGGCAAAAGGGTGTCTTAAGATCACAGCTGGCTAGGGGGCGCTTGGGTGGCTTGGTAGGTTACGCTTCTGACTCTCGGTTTCTACTTCAGGTCATGATCTCACGGTTTGTGGATTCAAGTCGTACCTTGGGCTCCGTGCTGAGAGCCTGGAGCCTGCTTGGGATCCTCTCCTTCCATCTCTCTCTGCCCCTCCCCCAATAGCACGTATGCTCTCTCTCTCTCTCAAAAATAAATAAATGTTAAAAACAACAAAAAAAAAGATCACAGCTGGATAGGAGCAGACCTAGGACTCCCCTGAGATTTTATGGAGTCTAATCCCTTCTCCATTGCTTTTGGCAACATACAGATTGGGGGAAAGCAGACCGATCTGACATGAAGGGGACCCAGGGGCTCTCTCTGATGTGGCCAGAGCCTACCCTCATCAGCATCCTTCCCACCGTGCCTTGCCATGTGGGCTCTCTGCGGCCGCGTCCCACATCGGCTGGACGTGGGTCACCCCCAGCAGAGCTCAGTCCGCCAGCCGAAGGCTTTTTCCTGATTAACTGAGTGTGGCTCTGCCAGGAAGCTCTCTCCTCATCCTCTCGCCCTGCTGGTCTCCCCCAACTCCCGCTGCCAGTCTGGCATCCTTGGCACTCCCTAGGTGCACAGGCACGGGCCATGCCCCTCACCCCCAGCCTGACAGCCTCCTGGGCCGAGACACTGCCTCGGCTGGCAACTTCTCTACTCCCAATCCTACCCCACAATACCAGCTCTTCCCAGGACAGGTCCGTGTGGCCCCAGAGAAGCAGAGGGCAGCTG
This sequence comes from Acinonyx jubatus, assembly GCF_027475565.1. Taxonomy (NCBI): domain Eukaryota; kingdom Metazoa; phylum Chordata; class Mammalia; order Carnivora; family Felidae; genus Acinonyx; species Acinonyx jubatus. Next base: position 111,252,931 of record NC_069380.1, on the reverse strand, counting down.
GAAGTTGCAGACTGAGAAGACAGCCCACCGAGCTCCTGGATGAGCAGTGTCTGTCGTCAGCCCAGCGTGCGTCCTCCTTGGGCTCTGGCCCCGGGGAGAACACACGTGGGAATATGTGGCTGGGGACCCTCACAGGCTCGTGCAGCTGATGCCGTCTCTCCAAGATGAACACAGGAAAGACGGACACTGTGGGGGCCTCCATCTGCGTCTCCCTAGTTTCTTGGCCTCCCTGTGCAGGGAGGACCATCTACTGGTCTCTGAATCAAATCTCATCAGCGAAAGCTGTTCTCAAGAGAGGCTCCTGGCTTTTCCTTGACCTAACACAGTCCAGTAAGTAAAGACCTGAGATCAGAAAAAGAATATCCTCTAGGACCGTGAGACACTAATATTCTCCTTCCAGCTTCCCTGGTCAGAAGAACAATTTGAGGAAGAAGGTGAGGAAAGGTGTCCAATTTAGAGGGGCATTTAAAGGAGGAAGGCAAAGGCAGCATCGGTCCAAGGTCTAAGAATAGAGACAGTTGGGAGGCTCTCTGCCATTCCCCTCCAGAGTCACTCATGATCAGATAGACAGAAGCATTGGTACTTCTCTCCCCAAAGTCATTTTCCGAGCAGTTAATATAATAAGTTAAAACAATCACTCTCTCCAAGTGCACTGCACACTTCTGGCCGGCTGTCATGGCTGTGAACATCTAGGGACTAAGCAGACTCTGGAAGTAGGCGGAGCAAGGAACGCAGCCCGAGACAGAAGGTAAACTGCTCAACGTGTCATGATTTCCAAGCAGAATCACAGAGCAAACACAGCCCGGTATGGTCTAGACATCAGTTGTCCCTCCCCCGCCACCCCCTCCGACAGACTGCCCATGTGGAGTGGTTCCTTTCCTGTCCTCCTGGCTTGGAAACTCAGCTGAGCTTTCTTGAGCCCCCAGTACAAAATCAAAATTGTGAGCTCCCCCATGAAAAGGGATTGTTTAACCTACTGTCCACCATCAAAGGCCCCATCACCAACCAGCGTCCAGCTTGGTTCATGAGGAAGACAGCACCTTTAAATTTTTTTTTTAATGTTTGTTTATTTTTGAGAAAGAGAGAGGCACATTGCAAGAAGGGGTAGGGGCAAAAAGAGAGAAGATACAGAATCCAAAGCAAGCTCCAGGCTCCGAGCTGTCAGCACAGAGCCTGACGTGGGGCTCGATTTCACAAACCTTGAGATCAGAACCTGAGCCGAAATCAAGAGTCTGACTCTCAACCAACTAAGCCACCCAGGTGGCCACTGATCAAATCACATCGTGATAGACGAATCCCCCATCACACATCTGTAGCACTTAACAGGGCCTGCATCAGCTACTCATTGTTGCAGTAATAAATAATCCCACACTTAGTGACTCACAACAACACACATTTATTGTCTTACAATTCTGGATGTTAGAGCCAGAAAGTGGCCTTATGAGGCTAAAACCAAAGGCTGCATTCCTTTTAGACGCTCTAGGGGGGAATCTGTCTTTTCCAGCATCTGGAAAAGCTGCGTGCACTTCTTGGCTTGTGGTCCCATCACCCAAACCTCACTTTTTTTTTTTTTAAAGTTTTTTTATTTATTTTTGAGACAGAGAGAGACAGAGCATGAATGGGGGAGGGGCAGAGAGAGAGGGAGACACAGAATGGGAAGCAGGCTCCAGGCTCTGAGCCATCAGCCCAGAGCCTGACGCGGGGCTCGAACTCACGAACTGTGAGATCGTGACCTGAGCTGAAGTCGGATGCTCAACCGACTGAGCCACCCAGGCGCCCCGCGAACCTCACTTTTAATTGCACCATCTCCTTCTCTGACTCTGCCCTCCTGCCTCCCTCTTAAAAGGACCCTTAGGATTATACTGAGCTCACCAGATAACCCGGGATAATCTCCCCCCCTCAAGATCCTTCACTTAATCATGTTGGCAAAGGCTCTCTTTTTCCTGGTCAGGTAACACTGTTACAGGTTCAGGGATTAGGACGTGGACGTCTTTAGGGGGGTGTTATTCACCTACCACAGGACATTACCCCAGATGGTACATGGATTCATGTAAATTCTCACCCAAGCAAAATTCCCTGGCAGCTAACCTGCCTCCTTGGAATTTACAGAGTGGGAGAGAACCTTCAGGAAAACCTATACGGCCAACGTGTCCGGTGAACCCCCGGTGTTTGCTCTACGTCTGATCTCAGTTATTTTGAAGTGGTTTATCCCAGGTGGCTACACAAGGAACATCAAACAAGGAAGGAAGTGCCTCTGTGGGCCCGGGGACAGCCTGGCGTCCTTGGACCATCCTCTTCTTTTTTCCTCATGGGACCAAGGCTGTGGGATACAGGACGGGGAGGAACAGGAGGGCTCTTGTTCAGCTTCCCTGCAGATGCCCCTGGGTGCCCTGACAACGTGAGACCTACTGGAAATGGCTCTGCCTGCTGACGGAAAGGCTCGGCCATACCCCCGCTGCCTTGGGTGCTGCAGCCTTAACACAGTGCTGAAGAAGTATTCATACTTCAGCCCCTGGGCAAAGCAACGCTGCTCCCAGAGAAAGGGGTGTGCCCCGCCAGCTCATCTTGGCTTCGCGGAACCGGCTGCTGAGCTCGTGAGATGTGTTAGTCACAAAATAACTTCAAGACTCTTAGAATGGACAGCTACCAGTCTTAACTGCCGGCTCCCCTGCCGGCCCTGTCTGTGCCACGTTTATGATGCCTGTGCTCCAACGATGACTGCTACGTCCCCGTGATGTCAACTCTGACCCGACTTGGCCGTTAAGCAGGCCTCCCTCTCCTGGGGCTCGCACAAAGGAGGCCTGTTGAGAGGCGGCGAGGTTTCCTGACCACCGTTTCCTGCAGCATTGCTCAAGCCGCTGCGTATAAAGTTTTTACGGTGACTGATCAGACCGGGGCCTGAAATCACAGAATGGGATGCCGTCTCCCCCCAAACCCTCTTTGCTTGATTAGCTATTGTATCGTGCTGGTGCTCTTTAGGACCTGAAATAAAAGCTCATGTGAATTTCCAAGTAATAAAATTCACTCAAGTCGCTAAATAGGGGCCCACTGGTAACCACTTCCTGTAATAAAATCCATATGGCAGGCTAGACGAACAGCACCAAAGACTCAGGTTCTTCTCTTTTTGGAAATGCAGCAAAACCTCCATCTGACAATGTCGTGTCCTTTGACTGGAGGACAGTGTGTGGCCAGTCCCCTTCCTTCCTCCATGGAGTTGGAATCCAGGGCCTCCAAGCATCCAACAAGTGGCTTCAGGGTCCCGGGTCTCTGTGTGACTGGACACTGCAAAGTCTTCACCCCGAGGCCCTGGGTTTAGTGCCACTTGTCTGCTTTCAAATTTAAACTCTTCCTCCAGACTTGGGCCCCTTGGTGACCTGGGCTGCCTCCTTCCCCGAGACACTTGGCTTCCTTTCACCCCAACACACACCTCTGCTCCAGCCTCTTCCCTAAAAATTCTCACTGCCCAAGTCGGCCCCATGCTGAGACAGTCCTCTCTGCTCCAACCACAACTATGTTCCCCATTTCCCACTCTCGTCTTCACCCAAACAAATGCACCAAGGGACCCATTTTGGCTGGAGGGACCCCTTGTCAGCTCCAGCCAACACAGCCCTCTGCCCCTCCCTTTGTGGCCACCTCTGGCACTGAATTCCTGGGGGTCAGATGGTAGCTCTCTCTCTCGGGTCTTGGTCCATGTACACATGTGAACCACAAGGCTGCTCCTTCTCAGTCTCTGAGAATGGGGACGCGTTCTACTGCCTCCCCTTTCCCTGCCTGAGGCCTCTGGACCTCTTCCAGGTCAGCTCCTCCGATGTTGCATGTGATGTTCCAGGAAGGGACCCTCTTGTCCTGGATCATGAAGTTTTATATCAACTCATGGTTTCCTATCCTCATTTCCTGTTTTTGAAGTCGCCCAAAGCAAAGGCCACATGGAAGAGTTGAATGCGCACGCAACCCCTTCTGCCTCTGCAGGACCGGGTCAATGGCTGGGGCTGGGCATGGGGTGCCGCATGACCCCACGCTACACCTCACTTTCCCCCCCACAGCCTAGCCGCCCATTCCCTATCTACCCCAGGCTTCCCCTGTGCTCACTGGCGTAAGGTTGCTGTGCTACCACATCACCACCCTCTTAAAGCCAGACCTTCCCCGAGGGAAGAATGGGCCATCGAGAACATTTGCCAACACACAGCTATGCGGCCTATGCCCTGTCCTGTCACATAGATGAGAAGGGTGTAGGTACTGAGAGCCAATAAGCCAAGGTTATGACTCATCGTTGACAGGGGTATCAGCCAGGAACTGCTGAGGAACATTACCCAGCTACAGGTAACTGGTCAGGCAAATGCTTCTACACAAGGCTGAACAAAATACCACAGCCAACGCCACTCCGAGGCCAGCTTGACATTACAGGTGGGTCTTATCTAGAGGGAAACCAGGACTAACAAAAGTGTGCAACTCTTGAAACCCAGGGCTCCGAGATGTAGAAGGGCTATTTGCTCGGTACAGGTCTTTGGTCACCTTCCAAGAAGCAATTATGTGCGGCCTACCTCTATGCTTAATTAAGTAATTAATTCACTGTTACATCGAGTAGACAATACACACACATGGGAAAAATCAAACAGTACTAAAGACTTTTTTGTTGTTTGTGTAACAAACACCATGGAAGGACACCATGGAAGGAGGTATGGTATAGAATTTGCATTAATCTCTTTTTGTCCACGGCGGCAAACACTGCTGGGTGTTTACTCAACTGAACCCAGAAGGTACGTCCTCTTAGTTCACTCAGCCCTTACTTTTGAGGCTGGGTGTGGTCAAGCGAGAGCCAGCTGTCATGGATCTGCCCTTGACAAGCTCCCAGGGAGCTGCCGGTCTCTCCCTGCTCTGCCATGAGCCCTAACTTCTCCTGATTCATACCAGGATTGATAATTGCCTAAAGCAGTCAGGGTCACAGGCTGGGATATTTCTTTTCTATGTACATTTTCAGGAAAGAGCATTTTCCCTTCCTTCGCAGGTTATGAAGCCGAAGGAGAAGTCTACTCAAAAGCAATGTCCCAAGCAATACATTTAAAATTCCCTAACATGGGAAAGAGTTCAAGAGAGTGGTTTGGAAGCTCTTAATCCTCCTAGTATGCAGACAAGAGGAAGGTCAGGCCCTCAAAAGTGGCCCAGGAGGTTTCTCATAGCACTTCTTCCTGTCTGTAGCAGAGAGCCAGCTTTGAGATCGGTTGACTGTTGGTGCCAAAACAGATTAAGCCTCCCAGGAATTCTGTTAGGACATGCATGCCACCCTATTTCCACCAGGCAGCACAATTGGGGCGAATGCCACCTCCGTGGATGCTGACAGAGGCACTGAAAAGCCCTGTTGTAACCACACTGGTCCACACCCCGTTGGCACTCTCACCACTGTCTGCATGGCCTAGATCTGCAAATAACAGCAGGTAGCATTTACTGAGCATTTACTATATGCAAGGCACCTTATTCAGCCTTAAATGCATTCCTTCATTCAATCCTCATGATGATCCTGTAAGGCAGTCCTTTGTTGTTCCCATTTGACAGATGAGGCAACTGAGGGTTCCAACGGTGAAGCTGCCTGCCCAACTAAGTGGCACAGCCAGCATCTGAAGCAAGGGAGCCTGAGCCTATGTTTTTAACACGTTTGCTGCCTCATAACATGCATGTTTCTAGGCATCCAGTCTTTTGGGGGTGTTTACCTTATGACTGCAGAGCAGGAGTGCTGTGTAAGTTCACCAGTGGGCTCTCTTTCCTAGAGACACAGGCCAGTGGCATCTCTACTGACTCTGTACCACTTGGTGAGTATTGAGGAGCATGCCCACACATACATGCACTCACACACCATGGTTCACGCTGCTTATAATCCCACAGCAGCCCTGAAGAATGTATCCAAGTCTTGTCAGGAGCCTTAAAAACGCAAACCAAAGTTGGCCAGCCTCCTGGGGCACCTGCGTGGCTCAGTCGGCTAAGCATCCGACTTCAGCTCAGGTCACAAACTCACTGTTCATGGGTTCGAGTCCCGCGTCGGGCACTGTGCTGACAGCTCAGAGCCTGGAGCCTGCTTTGGATTCTGGGTTTCCCTCTCTCTCTGTTCCTCCCCTGCTTGCACTGTCATTTTCCCCCTCTCTCTCTCACAAAAATAAAGATTAAAAAAAAAGAATTAAAAAAAAAAGTTGGCCAGCCTCCTAAAAGCGCCCCTCCCCAGGACACAGCTGTGTGACACGTTTGCACATGCATCTGCGTGACTCCTTAGGCAGCCTAACCTTTCAGAAGGCCAGCCCTGGCCCAGGGGCCCTGCAACTGGCTTACATGCAGTGTGCCCTCTGAGGTGGCTGGCAGTCTCGAGTGCTTACAGATACTCACGTTGATTTGCCACAGATCTTCCTCTGGTACCACTGCTTACAGTTGGTGAAGTACTTCTTGTTGGTGCCGATGAGCTTCTGCACAGCACACACGTTGGGGCTGAAATAAAAGCAGTGGTGTCAGCAGGACGGTTGGCACCTCTACCCGACTACCATGTCCTTCCCGCCATGTGGGCCTTCCAGGGTCGTTAGAATGTTCTAGAATGGGTCGTTAGAATGTTCTAGAATTGTCATGGGAATGTATTAGAATGGGTCATTAGAATGTTCTAGATATGGAGAAGGCACAGTCATGTCAGTGTTGGGACCTGTGGAGTGGCTCGGGGGCAGATACTGTCTCCCTTGATTTCGAGCGCCCCTGCAAGTTTCCTACCAAATTAAACCCTGTCAAAGTGTATCTCCCACACTGACATAATTTCATGGAAGTATTCTTCTTTGACATAGGCAGTGGGTCCGTGTAAATAAAAGCATCTTAACATTTTTAGATCACATTACAGATTGAGAAAGCTAGCTAAGTAGTACGTTTGTGAAGCCAGGCAGCTTTGAGAGAAGCCCCCAGCCCTTCTCTGCACCCCCAAGCCCCCTCTGAGCCACAATGTCCACAGGCTCTAACTGGGCATCCCAGTGCACATAGCCAGCCCCTCTGTCATGAGAGGAGGCCAAAGTCTGAGCCCAGCACCTCCTAGGCAGCTCCACACAGACATGCTCCGCATCCCTAAGCCAGGAGCCTGGCTCTGAACACTACTATGCTGGCTGAGGTGAGGACCTCGGTAGGCGACACTCTCCCAATGGACTCTCAGCCATTCACTAGTTAGGCCCCTGCCTGAGTCCACTGTCCCCAGAAAGCCTCCCTCTAGTGTCCCAGGTGACCCTCTCCTGTGCAAATCTACCCCAAAATACGGCCCTTGTTTGATGCTTGGTACCAAACAGAATCCAAAACTGATCAGAGTACATATCTTTCTTCTCTCCAATTACCACCCCCCCCCAAAGACCCTTGAGAGTAGGTGCGCTGCCTTGTTCTCGCTTTTACGTTCTACATGGGGCCCAGCACTGGGTCAGGGTGAAGCAAGAGCTTGGAAATGACCTTGCTGAAGATACTGTTGCTGGGACCACCCACTCGGAGGAGTTCTCGGGAATGCTGGAAAAGCTCAGTGCAATGCCCAGGGTTCTGCTGAGAAGCCCCCCTTCCCAGAGCTGGGGGGGTTTGTTGGTGTGTCTTTTAACCAATGTACAGAGTCGTGACCCAAACCATGCTCAGGCCACGCAGTGGCAGGATCTTCATTAGGAGCCCCGGGGGAAAGGAGTTAGCTGTGGCTGTGTAGCGGGAGACAATTGGGAGGGGGTCTCCCTGACCTGAGGCAGGAAGTTCCTCGGCTGAACCACAAGTCGGAGGAAAACAAAGCGAAGAGACTGAGGGCTTCCACAAAACCTCTGTGTCCTGAGAGATTCAGGTGTCATTTTTATACATCACCTCCTCTGTTACTTTAAAAACGTGCTTAGCAATCATCACTTGCTGCCAGGAGGCCATGGGTACTGCAGCAACAGCTACACCTACCATCCCTATCATATCAGCTGCAGGAACGTGGTCAGCTCTCAAAAAGTCAGAATCGGGTTATCAGGTAGGAGGGCACACTGACCTTTTGCTTCTCTGCCCTCTCTCTTCTACCATATAGAGGTCACTTCTTTGTCCAGCTTGTGGCTTAGGAGGCAAAGGTGCACGGGCCAAGGAAGCACACTAAATATTCGTGAGTCAGCATAAGAAGCAGAGGGCAAGGGAAGTCGGGGGGCGGCAAATCACAAGCTGGCAGGGAGGTAAGCCCGTGTCCCCTTAGTCCTAGCTGGGTCTGACCAGATGCCCACAGCCTCCAGAGGATTCTAACCGAAGCCACCTTGCTCCTCTGTTTGCCGCCTGGGATTCACAGGTTACAGCCGTCCCCAAATAACCCCTGGAGAGTCCCTGCTGGCCACACTCCAGCCCTAGGTACTGTTTATTGCTGTACAACCTCAGAAGTTCTTCTATCTGCCCAAGCAGGAAACAATTACTGTCGATGAATTCCCTGCAACTTTCCGTAGGCGGCTGGCAAATCTTCAGTGAGTCTCTTGTGGATGTGGCCCTAACATTCCTCTGTGGAGTGAGTTTCCACTGCTGCGGCCCCTTTGAGACAGGAGCAGAGGCTGGGGGTGGCTCCCACTCACAGCGGCGGGGGGAGGGGTGGGCTGTATACACAGGAAATCTAGGCTGAAGTTTAATAGAAATGACCTAGCCATTTCGGGGCCCTCTGCCTCCAGCACAACAGTTCTGCTGTTCAACTCGGATTTGAAAATCCGAGTGCTTCTTGGGGCACCTGGGTGGCTCAGTCGGTTAAGCGTCTGACTTCAGCTTAGGTCACGATCTCCTGGTGTGAGTTCGAGCCCCACATCGGGCTCTGTGCTGACAGCTTGGAGCCTGAAGCCTGCTTCAGATTCTGTCTCCCTCTCGCTCTCTGCCCCTCCCCCACTCCTGCTCTGTCTCTCAAAAATAAATAAACATTAAAAAAAAAAAAAAAAGGAACTCAAATGCTTCAGGAAATCCAGTCCAGTTTTGGAAGTTGGGAGTCAGAAGTGCAAATGAGTTTCTACTTCTCTGTCCGTATTTCTTTTCCCCTCCCTGTAGCAACATGGATGCAGCTGGGAGTCAAGAGGTGACATCACAGTCTCTACTCTCCAAACAGCTTCCCGTGTTGGGACTAAGTCACTCCATCCCACTAAGCTGCAGTTTCCCCACCTGTAAGATGGGAACACGAACAACAGATCTCCCGCGCTGTGGTGGAGATGGGGGTGTGGGGTGATAAAACGCTGTCTGTGGGCAAGGCATACTTCCTAGTTCTCCTTCACGTCTTGGAGCATGCCGCATTGCCTGAAAAGAGCAGATTTTTCTTCCCTTTCCGCCACTTCTCACTTTGAATGAAGGGTTGGGGCTTGAACAGGGTTACCCATTTTGCACAGGGTGCCACACCTATGTGCAAGGCCAGGCAGTCCCTCTGAATTCTCAGGGACAGTTAGATCACAGGAAATGCAACCGTGCCTGCAAGCGTTTGGTCACAGTTCACCTGCCTGCACACCCACACTTTACTGGGGAGGGTGTGTGTGTGTGACTTCCCAGACCATTCTGCCCATCCCGGATCTCCATAGGCCTTCCTAGAGGCCTTCCTTTGCACCCCCAAGAAGCAAAACAACAGGATTGGCCTGCAGGGGCATGGGGAAGAGGGGTGCAGAGGAAGTTGAGCTAATATCTGAAATCCATAACAAAGAGCACTCGCCTTGTTAAAAAAAAAAAAAATTCCTAATTTTCAGTTGGTCATTGTCTCTTCTGAGCTCTGAAGGGAAGGAGCTTCTCTATCGAGATGACTCTTGGTGGAGCCCTGACAACACCTTTGGGGAAGCCTCACTGTGGTGTGCATGGAGATCCCACTCTGGGGGACAGCGCTGCTCGGCATGCTATCGGGACCTTCTCCTGACTTAGTGGCTAACATACAGAAGGAACAGAAACCTCCCACGCAGACTGCGGCACCCAAACAGAACGTGCTTCTTTGGCAAGAAAGGCAAGAGGGGAAAGGTGAGCTGGGCAGAGACAATGAAGATGCCAGTCGCACACTTTTTGACTTTTATGTCTCTTATGATCCCCCTCAACTTTTTGAGCTGCCCCCCTCACCCTTCTGTACACACAGCCACAGTCGAAGGTGATTCTCCCCCTTCCCTAAAGACCCCAGGACATTCTCCCGTGCTCTACTCTTTCCAGGAGGGCACTAAGGCCGCAGCTCACCCTGCCAGTCTGCAGAAATCCCCCTCCCCGCAGCCCTGGGCACCTGAAAGGCCAGGTAAGCCCAAGGCAGAGGGAACTAGGACAACTGCTCTCTGTGGGGGGTAGCCAGCACCCACCCCTGGAGCACTCCTAAGGGTGGGGAGCCAAGGCATAGTGAGGCCTCTGAAGTCACCTGTAGTCACCCCCAAACAGTGAGTTTTGACCTAAGTACAGGTCTGCCCAGTCATGTGCCCAGGGCACCACCTGGGTTCGAATGCCAGACCCAGTGGCATGACTCTATCCACGTATGGTTTTACTTACTTGTGAAAAAAGAGTTGGTGCAACGGGACGGGCTGGAAGCTATGGCAAAGCCCGGGTGAGTGTGAAGCGGGATGGTCTAGTCTGGGATGTAGAAATATCACCTGTCCCTGCCTGGGTCTGGGCTGGTGTCTTTACCAGGTCAGACCCTCTGCCTGGGTTTGCCTCCTTCAGCCAACACATCAGTGTCAGTGTCTCAAAGGAATATCTGCGAGGATCATGTGCCACATTTATGATCCCAGTTAATCTTTTAAGGCAGATTCCAGTGTTGGCTCCAGGGCAGGACTAGAGAAAAGGGATGAGTCCTCTCTGGACTCAGTTTCCCAGTCTACACAGCGTGCGTGAGGCCCACGGAATTCTGCTCTTCATCTGGCAGGGGAGGAGGTGCCGCTCGGCCCCTGGGGTGCCTGGTGAGCACTTCTGGAGCCAGGTGGTGGGCGTGGAGCCTGACCAGGTGAACAAGAGCCCATGGGCTTTGGACGGTGCCACCTTGTGCCCCTCCAGTGCCACATCTGTAGGCGCTCTCTGGACAAGGCCCTGGCTGCACTGGACCATGTGCCCTGCGGGTGGGCTTCCTCTCTGCCCTGGCCACCTTTCCATGGTTATTCTGGGCACGGCCACCAACTCCCCCTTCCCACCCCTGGGAGAGGAAGCTGAAAGCCTCGGTCATCCGGTGCTCTTGTCCCGAGGGCCGGTGTTGCCGCTCAGTTCTCCCACCCCTTCCTCTACGAAGCCCGTGCCACGGGCATGCCCTCCAGGTCCCCCACCTCCTTCCCTCACCCGGTGCAGGGCCGGTCCCTCCGGCCTCCCCGTGCTGCCTGCTCGGCGTTTTTGCGCTCTGTCCCCTGCGGCCCCGGCCCGTCCCGTGGCCACCCCCGGCGCGGCGGCCGCCTTACCCGTGTTGGCGGCCCCGGAGCCGGCTGTGCTGCAGCACCAGCTGGTAGGGAGACTTGGCGGGGCCCGCCAGGGTGGCGGCGGGGCCCAGGGCCAGCGCCAGGGCGAGGGGCAGCAGCCGCAGGAGGAGCGCCATGGAGCAAGAGGACGCGGACCTCGGGAAGTGAGAGCGCCGCCGCCGCGGGCCAGGTTAAGTAGGCGGCGAGCGGGAGGGAGCGGCCGCGAGGGGCGGGGAAGCCGGGCGCCCCCGCCTCCGACCCGCCGCCCCCGCTGCGCGGCACCCCCGCAGCCCCAGGCCCGCGCTCCCCGCTGCGCCCTCCCCGGGGCCACGGGTCATCCGGCCGCGCAGCGGGTGTGGGGGGCTGGCAGCGGGGACAGCGGGGCGGGTGGGGCGGTGGTGTGCTGGGTTCCTCACACGTCTCTGTCCTCCAGGCCCGCAGCTTGCCCAGCTCCGAGGTCCCTCCCTGGTCTGAGGCTACAAAACTCTGGGGGAGAGGGGTGACTGACGGGCACCGCTGATGCCCACCGCACTCCCATCACACTCGGCCTCTGCATTTCGGGAAGAGCACTCACCCCAGGGCTTGCTAACTGGCAGACAGATAAGGAGTAAACCTTATGACTGCCAGAAGCTAAAAATACACGGGGCAGGTTTTGTTAGACGCTAAGCTACCCTTGGAAACCCTGGAGAAGGGTGGGGTCCCTCGCCTTGGTACACACTCATTCTCTTTAAGTAAACGTCTCTGCAGCACCACGCGCCAGATGGATGCTGTGAAGAGATGGAAGAAGAGGCAAGATTCCTGGCCCGGAGCAGCGCAGAGTGCCTGAGCAGGCAGTCACATGGGAGGGAGCTAAGTATCCATCCAAACACCTATTAATCACCCACCAGTTACCTGGCACTGGTAGCCCTGGGGAGACAGAGACGTGCTAGCAAAGGAGATCGAGGCTCTTTCTGAAAAAGCTCACCGTTTGGAGATCCCTGAGCCAATACCGTTCCATGGAGAGTGGCAGCTGGGGCCTGGGGGGCCAGGAGGAGACCCCTGGCTCTATGGAAGTGACACCTGTTGCTCGGCCTGAGGGTGAAAAGGAGTTAGCCAGGCAACCACGGCATGCATTCAGGAACAGGGAGGTCAAGGAGAGAGGAAGCGGGATGACACGTCACAGGACCCAGACCCAAACTAAGAGTCGTGCAGGTGATGGAAAAGCAGGCAAGTGACATGATCAGTGTCAGGAACAGGCTGGGAGAGGCCCAGGCAAAACAGGGGGAGCCTGGGGTGGGAAGGTCAGGTGACTAGGAGGGGGACCATGTAAGAGCTGGACCAATAGTGGTGGAGGTGGGCATTCAGAGAGGCGGACAAACTCCAGGGGTTCCGTGGAGGAGGTAACACACTCAGCAGGACTTGGACGCTGTACGTAAGAAGGGGAGAAGGAGGAGGCACAATGACTAAGGTGCTCTTGGCATGGGCATCTAGGTGGGTGATGATACCATTTTTAGAATAAGGGACACGGACGGGGTTGCAGGTTTGCCAGGAGAGGGTAAGCGGTTTTGGATCCTCTCAGGTTGATGAGCTTGTGACTCATCCAGGTGGAGGGTCCCACAGACAGCTGGATGTGGGATGTGGCTCTCTGGGGGGCTGGGGTGTGGAGATTTCCACGTGGGAGTCGCCCTGGGCCTGCATGAAGCTGAAGCTGCAGGAGTCCCTGAACTCTGGGGGAGGGCAGGCAAAGCAGCAGGTGGGTGGCGGCAATGATGGGGAGGAGGCAGGGCACAGAGCAGTCACCAGGCAGGTGGTGCAGCTGACAGAGGGACAGGAGATGGGGAGTGTGGAGCTACACTGGGGAGGGGGCCCCGCAAGGAGGGGCTGTTAGCAGCACTACTGTATACATGACAGACTCAGCCTGCTGTGTTACAGAGAGCCCCTGGGGACCTGGTTGTGGGCAGCAGGATGGCTGAAGCCAGACTGCGGTGGTTGGAGTGGTGACACGAGTATGGAGTAGAGAAGATTCTTCTCAAGAATCCTGTCTGGGAAGGGAAGGGGAGAGTCAGGACGGAGGTCAGGTGAAGACAAAATCAAGAGAGGCTTGTACATGTTAGAATGCTGATGGAAAGGAAGAAGAAAGAGAAGAAGGGGTCATCAGAGTGTGGGGTGCAAGGAGAGGAGGGGAGCAGAGCAGTTGAGGGCCTGGGGAAGGGGCAGGAAGAGCTATTGGGGGCCTGACTTGGGGGAACAGAGGGAGTCGAGAGGGGAGGACAGGTTGCAGGGAGATTTCAGGGTAGCCTTGACTAGACTTGGAAACCCCGTGGGCACTGGAGGGTAAGGGAGGGAGGGGGGTGGTCAGAGTTAACCGAGGCTTGAGGCTTGGATGACTGGATACATGATGAGCACCCCGGGAAGGGCACACTGAGGTGCCAGTGGGGAGTGAACCATGAGTCCGGGTGTGTCCACATCATGCCTTCTGGGTCCCCTGCGTTTCCAGATGGAGAGGCCCAGTACAGACCTGCCCTCACAGGGCGGGGGGCCAGGGGAATCCTGAGGCCTGGAGATGCAGATTTGAGTCAGCACACCAGCAGGTGGTGGCCAAACCGTGGACTAGGTGAGCTCTCTGCAGCTCCTGCGTTGGAAAAGACAAGGAGGAAGAGCAAGGGGAAGGGAGGTGAGGAAGCAGGTCCGAGCTTGTGGAAGGATCCATCTGAGAGGTGGAGAGGCAGGCAGAGAAGAAACCCTGAAGGGAGGCCAATGGAGAGGAGGATTTCACAGAGCTACCACCACTGTCAGCTGGGGCACAGAGTTCCAGCTGAATCCTATCACTAAGCGGCTTCTAGCCTCTGGCTGGCACTCAGGAAGCCAAAGACCAGAAGGCTCTAGTTTCCGGGAAACCCCACTTGTGTCTTCTGCCCTGAAGACCAGGAGGTGATCTGGAGTGGTCCTGACATTGACCTTCCCTGATGCCCTCCTTGTCTCCTCCCCTCCCCACCTCCCCAGAAGGGAGGGTTGGGACATTCACTCTGCTGGCTAGCTGTGGGGGCCAGGCTCAGCGCTGGGGACCTCTGGCACTTTGGGGAAAATATTCCCTTTGCCTATCTCTGTCCAGATGAGGCTCATTCTGCTCACTGGGGAGCACTATCAAATACACACTTCAGTCTGGAATAAATGCACTTTCCTGAAAACAAATTTCTGAGAGAGGAAAATGTCTCTCCTGCTGCCCTAGGTTCTGGGTTTGGGCCCCTAGGATTTAGCTCCACTTTATCTATGAATTCTTTTCTCATCGTGGTGCTTATTATCATTTCTTTTTTCTTTCTTCTTCTTCTTCTTTTTTTTTTTTTTCTTTCTGGAGCCTCTGGGAGAAAATCCAGAGAGCAGCATAGGAAGAACTATTTTGGTGATTTTCCCGTCAAAAAATCCTATCTGCTGACTTTCTGCTCAGCCAGTGGTCAAGCAAAGAGAGAGGTATCTTTGGCAATGACCCCACTCACTGAGTCAAGATGGATGGCCTCTCAGATCACCAGCTGGGAAGGCTGCATTGGCTGGGCTGAGGTATGAGCACACAGCAGCCTCCATGGATTGGCATCTGAGTATGAGCTGCTGTAAAATAACTCCTTTGTAAATTTGGGGTGGCTTTGACAAGAAGGGTAGGGTAAGAAACGACAGGAAGTTTCTGGGAAGGAAAGGGAGGAAGCAGCCCTTGGCAATTTCGCTTGATGGTTCAGGTTTGCAGCTGGTTCACGTTTGCCCCACGCAGGATCCACCATGTAGACAGCCAGTCTTGCCTGAGTAATGACACCAGTATAACAAAGCTGTTGAGTACAGGCTCTGGAGACAGATGGCCTGAGTTCAAATCCCAGCTCCTTATAAGCTGTGTAGCCTTGGGCAAGCTGGTCAATTCCTCTGAGCTTCAGCTGCTACTTATCTCATAGAGATGATCATCAAAACTACCCCATAGGACTTAGGGTAGATTATAATATAACTCAAGTCAAGTGGTCGATGCATATGAGTTGCTTACTTCTCCCCAGTAACTGTTTTATATAATAGAGGTCACTGATTAACAACTCTAGAAGCGATCATGTGAAAATGATCTTTTAATTAATTTCAAGCAGAACGTTTCTCTGTTTCAACATGACTGCTTGGCACAGGACATTAGGAAGCACTCAAAGAGATCCAAGCCCAGGCTTGAAATTTCCCCGGGGGCTGGAGCATTAGCTGCATCGCAGTTTTAGGGAAGATGCATCTCGTGTGTAAGAGCCCGGGAGCCCTGCTTTCCCAGCCTAACTCTCCCTGTAGCAAGATTTACGGGCTTTGGAGCCAGTCAGGTAATGTTGCTGTAAAACTTCCCTCATCTGTAAAACTAACATTCGATGACTTGAGTTTTTCCATGAGCTCAGTAAGAGATTACAGTAATATTTCATTGACTGTTTAGATGGAAGTAAAAAATAAATCCCGTTCTTGCCCACCACTGCCCCTCTCAGAAACTGTAAAACACAGAGCGCCGTGATTGTAAACATGCTCTCCCACCAGAGACAGCTGCTTGGAGGGGTGTTTTTGGACCACAGGACAAGATGCAGCTGGAGAGAAAAGCAGGGGTCCCCCATCCCCGCTGACCTGGATCCAGCCAGGGCGAGCACAGCTCACTAAAAGACCGCTCACTTGGAAGGGATTTTCTTTTTCTTTCCATGTCAGACAAACTGAAGAGAAAGACCGGCTTGTTTGGAACAATAATTACTAGGCTTTTTTCAGGCACTTTATAAAAATGACTACTTTCACATTCTGTGGCTCATGTAAGATCACCAAAAACGGTTCAGTTTTTGAAAATAACCCTGTTGTGCTTGACGACGCGCCTTAAACATCACGGCGAGTTGGTGGTTCCAGCAAGTTCCCCACAAAGGAAACCGAGAGAAACTGGTTTGGGGGTCTGTGGGTGGGAGAACTTGTGTTCGCAGCTTGGTCCACTTCATACCTTCCTCTGGCCATTCTCCCCAGAGTTCCTGGTGATGTCTGTGCATCAGTGGGGACAGATGACATGGCCAAAATAATTTTCAGAGGGCACTCGGCCTAAAAAAGCTGCCGCCATGTAGCGAATTAGCTCTTCAGCACCCTAAGACTTGCTGGGGAGAAAGAAGGATGAGCTTTGGCATGAGATATCCAACTAAAGGAACACATGAGTCACATGTGGGGGAAAGCTTCCATTCTTTGTACTTCACACAGCAATTCTCTATCCCCCTGACAAATGCAAGAAACAGCCCTGTCTACTAAAATTGAGGGGTTACTGCAGTGCCATTTGGGGAATTTGGATTTGGGTTGTCAAGGGCGTACCATAACCTTGCCCCTGAGAATGTGTGGAACACATGCAGAATCTTAGACACCCCCACCCCCCCTCAGATACTGTATTTTAACAGATCACCAGGTCATTTGTGTGCATGTCAAAGTCTGGGAAACACAGGCCAGTGGCGTTTTAGGTTAAACGGGTAAAGCTCAGATGAGTTTAAACTACGATTCAATTCATGTAAAGCTTTTCAAGAAATACAGACATCGACAAAGAGAAAGACACCCGAAAATTTTTACCAGCGACATGACCACGTTGGAAAGTGGTCAGCTGCTGCACTGAGGCCCAGCTGACTTTCTGAATGTCAGTCAAGATACCCTGGTGACTGGCAGGTGGTTTGTCTTTTGTTTTGCTAAGTCCAGTTGTTAGATATTCAGTGTCTTCACAATGAACAGGGAAAGGAAACTGTGTCTGGTCGGGGTCACCTTCAATTCTTGCTTTTCAAAGCCTGCAAAGGGGGCCTGGGTGGTCCACAGGCTGGTAACAGCAAGCACTTAAACCTGCAGCGTCAGTCTCTACATCTGAAGGGGACAGAACCAACTGTCACAGCCCTAAAATGGCATGAGGTCCCCAGTGTTTACTTTCCTAAATGACTGGCTGTTGTCACAACTTCTCCAAACACTGGCTTTCTTAAACAGGGCTTGCCAAACGCTACTGCTTGTTGGTTAGAACCCAACTTCATTTTCCAGGGAAATGGATTTTTCACCCGAGAGTTGCATTGATTTGGCTCAGATAAAATCTCCTAGAAGAATCTGCAGGCACTTTTGAGGTTGCCTGACCTCAAATACTTTCGAGGAGTGATACCCACAGTAGGGAACTTGAGACACAAAGCTTACCCATGCCTTTTCTCTACTCCCCTCAAGTTTTCCTGCTTGGAGGGCAAAGGCCTCAAAAAAATAGACATCACCCAAAGGCAATGCATTCCAAACTCCAGCAAGCCCCAATGGCTGCTCTGTCCCACTCCTCTCCTTCGTCCGACTCCCCTTGGCTTCTATATTCCTGCCAAGGGCACTGCCCAGGGTTGGAAACCCCACAGCAAGTTTTGCCTCTTCCCTCTTCTTGCCCCCCACGTGCAAACGGTCACCAAGACCCTCCAAGCATTCTTTCCACACCTCTCCAGATGTTTCTGCTCCCCCAGGTAGCACTCAAATACCCCACTGCCTCACTTCTCACCAGCAGCAGTCCCCAGCCAGTCTCCTTGACACCCTACCCTCACTGCCGCCATCCACCTTTCCCAACACTGCCAGCCTTATCTTCCCCAAATACCGCTTCTCGGGAAACACTGATCTCCTAGGACACGCCCAATGGCTTCTATTGTTTATGAGAGAAAATCCAGACTTCCCTGTCTGTTTTCTTTCATTTTAATAGACATTTTTTTTTTTCTGGTTAAAAAAAGAATGCATGCAGATTATACAGAGCTTGGAAAACACCGAAAAGGCTAGATCATAGAATAAAACTGATCCCATCCATAATCCCTACACCCAAAGTTACTTTCCACGCATTGCCGTTCTTTTGCTGTGCCTGGCCGCTAAGGCTCCTACAGAATGCCTCTTTTTGATGGATCTAGCCTGCTCTCCCACGTATCCTGACATCAGCCTTGGCTCCTGCGGGGCAAGGCACACAGCACACAGCCCACACCCCACACAGCCCCACTTCTGCTTCCGCTATGCAGAGCACTGGGCTCCTCCTGGTCTCCACTCAAGTAAGAACACCTTTGATCCTGAGAAGCTGTGTGCCCTCAGGCAGATTCCGTAACCTTTCTGGGCTGCTGTGTTATCTTCTCGTCTTCATTCCTTGGCCTTCCCACTTGAGGGAGGCTCTCCTTTCCCATGTTAGCCCTTAGGCCTGCCATGACACTTAGCCCAAGTGTTTACACATGCTCTTCCTTTAGAACAGAATAGCTCCGCATGGAGCCCAGTTAACAGCTACAGCCTCAGTAATTGACTGCTGTCTGTGTTTTGGAAGGCCCAGCCTAAATCCCTTCTAGTGCAACCCCCACCCATTGCAACGGATGGGTCTGGAGTAAGTGGAGACAGACACCACTTTAGCTGGTGGTTCCTCCACACAGCTAGAATTCTGATTTAAGTGGCCCTCAGAGTTGGGCAGAAACCAAGGGGCTTAAAAAAATGTTTGTCCTGCCTCCCCTCCCCACCTTCCCTCCCAACGTCACATCCTGATTTTGACTGCCCCCCACCCCCCACCGCGTGCTAAAATGCAGCGAAAGCCTCCACTTCCTCAGCCGCAAGCTGTGTGACCATCAGAAGAAGGGGGAAGAGGTTCCAGCCATGGAGAGATGTGGCTCTACAGCAGCCATCCTGAGAGCCATGTTGAAAGTGCCTAAGAAATGCTCTGATCCTGCCCCCACCCTGCCTCTCCCAAAAGGCCTCAGGACATTTGAATCCATGGTACAGAAGGTGATTTGTGCAGGCCAGACAGCTTGAGAGATAACAGACACATCTTGCCTGCTGGTTGGCACACTTTGAAACATGCCCGTTCTCTAGATCAGCACCTTTACCCTGAAATGGAGGCAAAATTACTCCGCATTTCAGCGTTCTGTGATACACACGCTGACTTCTCTGGACCCGCCTCGCCCCTCACGCAGCGGTCAGGCTGGGCCCAGAGCCCACCTGTCAGCACCAGCCGCCTCTCCGAGCCGGCTCCCTCCCACTCCCAGCCTTCCCCAGCATTTCCTCCTCAGCCCTCCACCCATGGGGCTCCTGACCTTTCACCAAGACTTGAGGGCCTAAATGCTGCGATGAGAGGAGCCACAGAAAGGGGCTTGGACTGCTGCTTCCCACGACAGCAAAAGCAGGGTTTAGCCCGGGGATCCCCTAGATGAGGCTGTTTCTAGAAAGGCAGTGAGCTTCAGAGCGATGGGGAAGCCGAGAAAGGCACATAGGTGCACGCATGTGCACAGGCTATACTTGTACATATGCGCACACACACGGACTATTTACCTGTTTGCACACCACTCCTAGCTGACCAACGGCAGGTGCTGTCTTAAGTACTTTCTGTGCATTAAGTCATTTCATCCTTAACATAATCCTATGGGGTGGGAATCGTTATTTTTTCTGTTTTACAGATGTTAGAAAGGCAAGGCTGGGAGAGGTGAAGGAGCTTGCCAGAGAAGTGATGAAGCTGTAAGCGGAAGAGTCAGCATTTGAGCACAGATGGCCCACCAGGTCCTAGCAGCCGTGCTGCCTACACCACTGTAGAATGCCCCTCGGCAGGCAGTGTAGTTGGACACTTTTCGAAAGCTCTAGAACTTTCTCTCGCTTGCACAGATGTTCACTGAGCAAACCCCTGCAAGTCTCCAGCAGACTTTCTGGTGAATGAGGCAGCTTCGGTGAGGAAAGTGGTGACACAGAGCCATTCCCTCCCACCCCAGAGAGGCAGAGGACTGAGCTGTGGAACCATCGTTTATCTTCACCATGAAATCTGTGTTCCTTTGAGTGACTCAACTAGAATTATTTAGCACCCCTCAACAACCTTACCGTTAGGCCACTCCCAGCCTACAGAAAGAACCATCTGTATTTACTGCTTGGTGAATCTAGATGAGCCCGTGCCTCCCAGATACAGGGGAAGGGGTTACCCACCTGCTCCCATAGCAGTGACTTGCTGCTCCTCCAGATTAGCCACTTGCAGGGTCCTCTGATGAAGTCTCCAGAATTTGCGTTGAACAAATAAAAATGCTACTCAGCTGGCATGGGCAAGACGAGAATTGCTTTCTTGAATTTGGGGGAAGCACATCCCCGTCTTTTCCCCATGGCTTACGCAGACACCTGAGGGAGTTTGCAGCACTGACACTGGGCTCCCCATGACCTGGGACCTCCCAAAGGGAACATTCCCACCTGCACCCAATTTACCATCAGGTAGCCTCTAGGCTCCCAGAGCTAACTTATGGTCTCAGCACATGTGGACTCTTAAACATACTGCAGCAAGCACTGGCAAGGCCTCGTCATTCCTCTTTAATTATCTAGACCCCTCTTTGCAGCCTCCCGTACGCCAGCAATGACCTCCGTCTGACTCTTTGGCTGGCAAGACAGATCATTTTCTTTCCTAATACATTTCACACTGCAGATGGACTATGTATTCTGAGCCCTCATTTCTCTTAAAGCACCGTAAAAGTGTGTAACATAAGAAGTGAAAGATAATTCTTTGGGGTGCCTGGCACAACCCCACATACGACAACACTTCAGCAAGTCTCATTTAAACAAAAACCCAAACTTTCCTTTTATTCCTTTTTAAATTACTGATCAAACATCAATTATCTGTCCTTGAGAATTCTTCAAATTAACAGCACAGTCACTTAGATTAACATTTAATACAACAGAATCCCAGGACAACAAAAGAATTAAAATGACCCCCAGAGTCTGTAGAAAAGATGTGTCCGGATTAATTAGCACGTTTCTGAAGTCACAGTTGAACTGTCGTTTGAGTAAGTCCTATTTTTCTATGTCATTAAAAAAAAAAATGCTACTGCTGATGCATGGGTCAACCGTCTCGCTCCACAAAGTGACTCTGGACTGATTGTACAAACACTCACAGAAATCATGCTACGAGCTCAGCGACGGGCTGCCTGTGGCAGTTGCAGAAATGACTCAGTCATTCCCCGTCCATGAGGCACTCAGTCTGGTGGGGGAGCCAGGTGTATATACAATGAAATAAGTGCTTAATACATGGCTCCATAGAAAGGAGCTCCAAAGGAAAGTACCCAACCACACGGGGCGAGAGGGGGATGGTGGCTGGCTAGTCGGTCGAGGGTGAGAGGAGTGGAGGGGGTTTGGGATTCTTCCCAGAAGAGGTGATTCATCATCTGGTTGGGAGGGAAGCCAAGTCAGCAAGGTAGACTGCAACTCATCAAACCCCAAACCAGAGACAGAGTTAGTACCAGAGACAGACATACTGCTAGTCTGGGTTTCTGGTTCTCGTTAGCACCTTACAGTTTCTGAGACCTACAAGAGCCTGGAAGAGTTGCTTTTCTGTGCATCCACTCTTAATGGCCAAGGAAAATGCCTTCTTGATCATTCGATTTAAGACCATCCTTCTCCACCCTTCCATTGTATAGAAATCTAAATATCCTAACATTTGAATTTGGGTCCTTTTCAAAAAGCCCATCTTCCATATAGCACTTTCCAAACTTTAGAACCAATAAGCACTCTGGAACAGGCCCCTAGGCCTTGTGGACTATTTCATCTTCAGGGCACTGTCAGCAGCTAACGGCACATGGCACTGGTGCGTGCAGACACAGGTCAGCCTCCACTGAAACATTTCAGTTACTTACAGTTTAAAGGAGGCAGGCGGGGGAGGTAACAAGTGTGTCCCTGTGTGTGTGTGTGTGTGTGTGTGTGTGCGCGCGCGCGCGCGCACGCACGTGCACAAACAGCAGGCTCTATCTGCATGTCCAAATCCAATGAGCACAAATCCTAGCGTGCCCTGGAGACCTATGTGGCAGAGTCCTGCCAAGTTGGGGAGGAGCATGAAGCTCGAGGCAGAGCTTAGAAAGGCTTGGCTTGGTGATTAAAGTCCAACACACTATGCAACTTCAAAACATGTTTATTTAGATGTAAAGTTCATCCAAGACCCCATAAATAAGATCTTGGCCTGTTTTCGGAGCGTATTGTGACTGTCGTGGCCCCTTTTTAACTTCGGTTCCTGTAACTTACACTGGGGACCTGAGTTGATCACTCCAAACCAGCAAATTAATAAATAAAGCAGCAGAAAGGAACACTGCAGGGTCATGAGGCCCAGGCTTTCATGCCTCTTCTTTCTTCATAACTGTTTCCAGATGTGGGGATTGGCACAGTGCCAGCTCAGTGACAATAACTAATGAAAGTCCTTCCTCCCCAGCTAGCAGCAGGCGGCTACCGGTCCCGGCAGGATGGCCTGTTTGTGTTTTCATTTCAGAGGACTCACTTGGCTGGAAGCATGGCCCTTGTTGAGCGTGTGGCTGGCACAGGCCTT
The DNA here is from genome assembly GCF_027475565.1 of Acinonyx jubatus. Classification (NCBI taxonomy): domain Eukaryota; kingdom Metazoa; phylum Chordata; class Mammalia; order Carnivora; family Felidae; genus Acinonyx; species Acinonyx jubatus. The sequence goes on along the minus strand of NC_069380.1, from coordinate 111,230,293 downwards.
GGAGTTAACTGCAGCCAAACACAAGCACCACAGTGCAAGGTGTCTCCTGGAAAAGGCAGTTGTGCAAAATGGCCTATTTGCAAGAGGAGTCCTAAGCGATGGAGGAATATAGGGGCTGGATTTGGGCTCAAACATCCCGCCAGTAAGGAAATGGTACCTGTGGAGTCGGTAGCCTCGGACCCCATCCCTCCCATTGACAAAATGCTCCTCTAGAGCTGCAGAGAGGACAGTCAAGAAATGGTTTGTTCCTGACTTCACAGGGCTTACAACCCGAGGTGGGGCACACAGCCATGAAAGAAAACCCAAAGGAGTGACCAGGGCCAGGTGAGATTGGTCAGGAAAGACATCCTGGAAAACACACATGTTAAAGGTCTTGTAAAAGAAAGTTGGGACTACTTTTAGGAGCAAAAAGAAGTGCTCTTAGAAAACGGCAGGCTCACTACTAGGCATTTATATCCAAAGGATATGAGAGTGGTGATTCATAGGGGCACGTGTATACCAATGTTTAAAGCAGCACTATTAACACTAGCCAAATTATGGAAAGAGCCCAAATATCCAGTGACTGATGAATGGATAAAGATGTGGTGTATATGTGTGTGTGTGCATATGTGTGTGTGTGTGTGTGTGTGTGTGTGTGTGTGTGTATAATGGAATACTACTCAGAAATGAAAAAGAATGGAATCTTGCCATTTGCAACAATGTAATATGCTAAGTGAAATAAGTCATTCAGAGAAAGACAGATATCTTATGTTCTTACTGGTATGTGGAATTTGAGAAACTTAACAGAAGACCATGGGGGAAGGGAAGAAAAAAAATAGTTACAAACTGAGAGGGAGTCAAACCATGGGAGACTCTTAAGTACAGAGAACAAACTGAGGGTTGATGGGGGGGGTGGAGGGAAAATGGGTGATGGGCATCGAGGAGGCCACTTGTTGGAATGAGCACTGGGTGTTGCATGTAAGTGAAAAATCACGGGGAATCTAGTCCCAAAGCCCATAACATACTGTATACTCCGTATGTTAGCTAACTTGACACTTAATTTTATTAAAAAAAAGAAAGAAAGAAAGAAAATGGCAGGCTCTAGTATGGTTCAAGTGGCCAAGTCTCCATGTGCAGGGAACTTCACCCTAGACCTCAGGCTTTGGTCAATGTACTGGTCAGGCCAACAGAGCCAAGTGTTCTCACATTCTGCTTTACTCTTTTTCTGATCTTTGGGAAAGTCTCCTTCTACTGATTTTTCTTTGTCAGCCAACCTGCTCATCACAACCACAGGGAAAATAAACTGAATTTTTAAAACTGGAAACACATAAATTAGTTTGACATAAATGTAACCTTCGCTAGCAGACGGATAGGGAGTGTGTTTAGGGAGTGTGTTTGCCTGTGTGGTGATATCACTGACCACTCTGGAGCCAACTGTAAGAATGAATTTCATTGTTTCTAGTACACAAGTAGCACTTACTTGTGGATTTCCAGGAAAATCTTGCAACTGGGAAGGCTCTGAAAAATCACAGAAAATCTTTGCTTTCATGCCTCAAAAGACATATCTGATCTCGGTTGGTGGATTTGCAGTGTCCAGATCTTGTTTCTTGTTTCATTTGCAGGAGTTAATTTTGCAGACTGGAACAGAAAGCCCTAGAAAGTATGGGGGAGAGAGAGTGTCCAGGGCCACTCCGGGGAAGCAACAAAGGCTAGTCTGTCTGCTGGTGACAGGATTTGACCTTCAGTCACAGAGAGAGAGTATAAACAGACAATCCTGCTCTCCCTGCCCTGCTGCTGACTCTGTGCTCTTCTCTGATCTTGGGATCGAAAGGCAGACTGGGACAAGCCACACATTTCATCCACCCTATAGACCCAAAGCCCCAGCTCTGAGGCCACGGGGTCTGTATGCCCCTTGCAGGTGAAGTTCTCCCACATAATCCCGATTTTGATGTGTGAACAGATATTTCAGAGCATGGCTTCCTGGGGATGTGTGTCCTAGGGACCAGCAGATGGGGTGCTGTTAACCCATTTCATGGCTAGAATGGGTTCTATGCAGTGCTCCAGGAGGTAAGAAATGAGCAAATATAGGGTGAATACAAAAGATGTAGAAAACTCCTTGTATTTTGACCATCTGGGAGGGGCAACAGAAGGCAAGAAATCAGGCTTAGGACTAGGAAATCTTCATCCATGGTCAAGTTTACTAAGTCCTATTCTCAAAGCTCAGTGGATCTTTTCTTACCTCCAGGCCTATGAACACACTGCTCCTGCTGTCTGACTTCTACTTGTCCATTTGATTTTAGTTTAGACAACACTTCCTTCCAGGAAGCCTTCCCTTCCTTGATGCCCCTTACGTGGGCTTGCACTGGCCCCTCTTTTTCTACTATTTTGGCATCTGTCAGTGTTGCAATTGTCTGGTGACATCTAGACTGCAAGTTTGGTGAAGGCAAGGAAGTGCCTGCCTCATTCCCTCTCCCCGATTCCCAGCATTCATTCATTCACTGATTCACTGATCTGCTCACGAAGACCTAGTGTGAGCCAGTCAAATGATCAACAAAAAGAGAGGTCATTGTGAGGCTTTATCACTCAGAGGGGGCATGCTGGAGGAAGTGCACTGTGATGTCTTCTTTGAGGAAATTTGGACAAGGAAGACAAGAGGATGCACAGCTGCCTCACACTACCACCCCCCACAGGGCATTTTATGCCATGGGAATGAAATCTGGGGATCATTAATCAGGTAGACGGGCGCTTACATTCAGGGAGCTCCTACCACACGCCAAGATGGCTTTCCAGATGCCAACCATGTTAATAATATCTGCCATTCATCCAGAACTGGCTACGGGCCAGGCTACTTCTTGGGCTCTCACATTTGCTCTTTCAGCAACCCTGCTGAGCAGAGATGCTTGTTCCATTTTTTGCAGACGAGGGGCTGACCCTCAGAAAAGTGGGACTGGGCCAAGACTGCATAGTCAGTGAGCCAAATTTTAAAGGCGATAGTTAAAGATCTTTACCATATGTTTAAATAACTGCCAAAGATGCCCGAGTACTGTACTTTGAACATGGACATCACATTGTATTTTTGTCAAAATGTTGGAACTATAGATTGAGTTCGTGAAATTTATAGAAAATGTCAACCCTTACCAGCCATGTGACTGTGGACAAGTTACTTAACCTCTTGTACATCAATATTCTGTATCAACTGGGAATAATAGTAGTAAGGCCTTTGAGAGGATTAAATCACTGCATTTGTGTAAAGTGTTTGGAATAAGGACTGGTCCATACGGCTAAATAAATGTATGATCTAATTGCAAAGTCAGTCCTCATTGTCAACATTAAGCAAAGTTGACTTACTTCCGGTCAGAAAAGAATGATTTCATCTTTTAAATTCAAATAAACATATTGCTGCGGGCCCTCCTGAGAATCCCTTACAAGATATGATTCTAGCAGTGACAGAGAAGGCTCTGTGCTCACGAAGCCAAGGGCAACACCGTCAACTATTTCTTGCTTTGATCGCGAGAGCCTGCATTTTCTCGTTGCCCTCTGGTACGAATCGTGGGGACTTTTGCATCCGGCCATAGTGCCCCGTCCGTGGTAAGGCCTATGAGAGGGAAATCTTCCCTCTGCCAAGGGTGAGGGAAGAGACTGGGAGGGAAGGCGAGGAGGAGTAGGCTGGTCAGCATGGAGGAGGGTGCCCTCCGGCGGATCTGTTGTGGGAGAGCCCAGCTGTGGAAGCTGAGGAAATGGATCCAGCAAAAGTTGCCCATGCTCGCTCAACCCCTGAAACGTCTTCCTCTAGCCCTAGGAGTATGTGTGCTTCAGTTTAGAGTTCCCATTTGTCCCTGAAGGACAGCGACTGCTAGTGAAAGAGGCTGCCCTCCCTCAGCAAGCGCCAGCATCCCAGGGCATACCAGATGGAAGAGGTCAAATGTTTTCCATTTTTCCTCCCCAGCAAGGTTCAACTGCAGGCAGGTGCTCTGCGTGGCCGAGTCCTAAGGACCCTCTTGCTACTCCAAGAGTGGCCCGTGGACCAGGATCACTGGCATCACCGCAAGCTTCGAAAACAAGTCCCACCCCACTGAATCACAACGCAAACGATTCGTTCTTCACCTTGACAGCATCTTAGAATCAGTGACTATGGGCAGCTTTTCACAAATCCTAATGCCCGTGGCCTCACCTCAGACCATTTAAGCCCGAACTCAGGTTCTGTGCTCCCAGCCTCAGTTTTTAAGCTCCCAGGGCCCGCTGACAGTCACTATCACAGACACGCCTGCAACAGCACTGCCAGACTCGGCTCCTCTCCCCTGGGCCACTGCAGCGACCCCCAGCCCTTTCCCTCCCACACCAGACCCTCCACAACCTGGCCCTGATTACCCTTCTCAGCCTCTTCTCCAAACTCTCCTCTTTCCCCAGGCATGCTTCCAACTTCCCCATGTGCCCTCTTTTCATCTGTCTTCTACTCTGTTTCTTGTCCAAATCCTGACCATCTTTTGAAGTGCATCCTAAATATGCCTTCTCCACCTGATGCCCCCTGCCTGGTGGTGATCTCCCTGCAATATTCCATCAGACTTTCACATGGCCCTTCATACTTTCTGCTTTGGATTCACATTGGATGCCCTCTCTCCCCATCCCACCTGGCCCCCTCAGGCTCAGAGCTGCCATGAGGGCAGAGTAAGGTCGGCTCATCCTTGTTCATCCTGGCTTTTGGCTTGGCACTCAGAGCTACTCGTGAAGAGCTGCACCCCTAGGCGGCGGGCAGGCCCAGGACAACTCCACAGCCTGGAAATTTCAGGCAGGGCTGACAGCCCTTCAGCACTGCAGACCATCTCCACCCCCACTGGGGACTATTTGGCATGGCAATTTGTTTCATTAAATTAAAGCTCTTTTAAAATTACTACTCTAAGGGGAGTGGGCAAAACCCACATTAGGCAAGTTGTTTTGGTCTCTGCAATGTAAAAGCTGTCTGGAAAAAAAGTTTTCTATCATTTGTAATAATGTTAATACAGAACTTCAAATGCGGGCCCCCTCCCTCCTAAATAATAGCCTTCCTCTTTGGTGGGATAAGATAGGTTCGCTACCACAGCCAGCAGAGATCTGACCACCGGCTTCAAAGGAAGCACTCTCCAATCTCTCTTTCCAGCTCTCTCTGGCAGCCTGAGCCTGGCCTTGGTTCAAACCCATAATAAATGTTTCTTTAATGCAGAGACTTGCATTAGCATTTAGGCTTGGACTCCTCCTCTGTTTTCCCTTCACGCTATGAAAAGCATTCAGAGATTTGCTCAGGCAGTGAACCAGATATTTAATGTCTAGAAACAGGATGCCGGGAGGAGGGCTCCACCCACCATCACTGCTCCACGTGCCTCTAAGCAGGGCAGACCTGTGTCTTCCTCCCCAGGGACCCGGGGCCCCAGCTGGTGCTCCTTTAGTGTTGGGAGGTCTTCTTCACCTTCACCTCCTGCCCTTACCAGGCACCCACCCACACCTTTTTTTAACTGGAGGGATAATTTACATATAACCTTGTATTAGTTTTATTTCTCCAACATAATGATTTGATGCATCTCACAAAAATGATTACCCTAGTAAGTCTAGTCAACATCCATCACCATACATATATATAATTATTTTTTCTTGTGATGAGAACTTTTAAGATCTACTCTCTGAGCAACTTTCAAATTTGCCATTCAGTATTATTAACTATCGTCACCATGTTGTACATTACACCCTCGGGACTTTATGATGGGAAGTTTGTACCTTTCCACCCCCTTCACCCATTTTGTCCCCTGCCCCTGTCCCCTACCGCCCAGTCGGGCAACCACCAGTCTGTTCTCTCTTGATTCCACGTATAAATGATATCAAACAGTTGTTTGCCTTTCTCTGTCTGACTTACTTCACTTTGCATACTGTACTTAAGGGCCATCCATGTTCTCACAAACGGCAGCAGTGCCTTCTTTCTTTCTCAATAGTATTCCATCTGTGTGTGTGTGTGTGTGTGTGTGTGCGCACTTCCCCTTTCCTTTAGCCACTCATCCATCAGTGGCACCTGGGCTGCTTCCATATCTATCTGTTATATATTCCATATTTATTATAAATAATACCGTAATGAACACTGGGGTGTAGTCATCTTTTTGACTTGGTGATTTGGTACCCACTTCTTCTATGGCTCTGCCAGCCTATCTATTAGACAGGGTTCTGATATGCATCCGTGTGGGTCACATTTGAAGTTCATTTTTCCTCTGAGATCAGAATTTATACTGACAAGGCTGCAGGTGTATGGCAGGATTTAGTAAAGAGCCGCAAATTTCTGCCTCCGTATCTTCTTAGCACCAAACCATAGGCCTCCAGAGAAATTTGAGAAGGTGTTCCTTCCTTAGTCACATCAGTTAAGAGGGAGCATATTTAACAGAGATAGAAATCAATCTGTCTCTCCATACCTCACCTGGACATGTGGTATTAAGGCAGCGCCCCCACGGGGTCCCCAGATTAGACCAGGGCAAATTTATATTACACATTTAGAAGATTTGCTCTAGTGTTAGGCTTGGGACGGGTTGCAAAAGCTGCTGGGAGGTGTCCTGAGATCTTAGGAGCACACAGCCATGCATTTGGCTGAGGGCAAGCACCGCAGAGAGGGGGAGGGGTGGGGAAAGGGACCTTTGAAAGCTGCTTCTACGTTGGGACTTCTTGAGGAGTGCAGTCGGCCTCATCCTGACTCAGGAGAAGCTGGCTGGGCTTTTGGGTAAGCGTGTAGATCTCCAGATCACTGTCCTACTCCCGCTCTACTGCAAGGGTCCACTCTCACACAGAAAGTGCAGGCCAGAGGGGGAAACAATCGAGCTTTCTGGGCCAAACACCAAGAGACTTGTTTGCACATGCCTGAACATTCATCTCGTCAGAGGTAATAGCACAGTCCTCGAAGATCTAAATTCGCAACTGCCCCTTGTTTCCAAAAAATCCTTACAAAAACGCCACCTCAAAGTCAAACAGCCCCTCAGAGATTTCTATTTCAGCTCCGAAATTTCTGATGAGAACAGCAGTTCTGCTACTTATCGGGAAAAGCATGTATCAGACACTTGTAGTAAGAAGAGGAAATGGCTTACCAAATATCAGCGTAAATTCTCCTGATTCCGTTTAATTACACAATACTCGACTTCCTCTTCCTCAGTGAACATGAACAAGCAATTGTCTGAAATTTTAAGTGTACAAAACCAAAGTATTAGTAAATACTAACTAATAAATCCTAAAATTATATATGTGTGCTCTTCATGGGCAAAGACATGGGATTCCGGCTTTCCAGCCCCACCCTGTTCCCTGGAGATTCCAAGAAACCATTTTCCAAGTTCGATTCCTGACTTAACAAAACCACAGGCTGATAGCATTAACTGGTTAGCTTTCCAATCTTTGGCTGCAACCACCCAGGGTAAATTACTCTCTTATTAACACAGGGAGAATAATCATCAAGTAAAAGATCGTCTCTTGTTCTTCACCCATGATTTGTTTCAAATGCATCTATTCAGCCCACATCCAATTATTTTTCACATATGTGAACACTTAGACGTGGGAATACGTCTCTTGTTAGCTGTCATTGTGCACTGCATTTCAATAAAAAAAGATTTAAAAGATCATCAAATAAAAATATTTAAAAGTTTAGAACAAATCCTCCTGTTGTATTCACAACTACTTTTTATCTCTTATCATAAGGTCAAGCAATAGTTCTGGCTGTTTTCCCAAACAGACATATTTTATGCGAGGCGTGAGTCACAGCAGCCTGGCTTTCCTGGTTAGGGACAGCCTCCTGGAGTGAAGAATAAAATGGTTCTTAAGTTATTGGTGATGATGGACTGGGAACTAGACATTTATCCAAGTGAAGAAACACAAAATACGAAAGTGTTGCCTACCAATTTTAAATAAAAAAGAGCTAATGGTCTTAATATGAATGTGTCTACTGAGAAGTATAGAATCGTGGCAGAGCCTGGACACAACAGACATTTGCGAGGAGTTAAATCATGAATGAAATAATTTAAACTCTAGATTAAGATGTGGACTTTGTAAGTGTTTCAGGAAAAAAGAATTACTGTTTTTCCTCCATCTGATGTTTTCTGTGTAGTAAATTTTATGATGGTGATTTCAATAGTGAAGTCCTTTCTTTCCTCAAGTAAAGCAAATACTATTTAACATACATGGGATGAGACAAAAATGATTGATGTATCGGGTGCCTGGGTGGCTCAGGTGGTTAAGTGTCTGACTTCAGCTCATGTCACGATCTTGAGGTTCATGAGCTCAATCCCTGCGTCAGGCTCCCGTGCTGACAGCTCAGAGCCTGGAGCCTGCTTTGGATTCTGTGTGTCTCTCTCTCTCTGCTCCTCCCCCACTCATGCTGTCTCTCTCTCAAAAAAAAAAAAAAAAAAAAATTAAAAAAATTTAAAACAAATGATTGATGTATTTATATCTAGAGCCTTTGCCCTTTGATGCCCCCATCTGGGAGAGCTTCTTTTCTGCCATACCACTTAGTGGGACTTTTGTATTTTCAAACCAAGACATCAGGTCAAGGAAGACAGAACCAGGAAGGAAAGAGGAAGAAGCAGGAGGAAAAGGAGAAAACTGGGAAGTCTTCATTGATCTGACTCAGCACTGTGCAAAAGAAATATAACATGAGCAACATATGCCACTTAAAATTTTCTACTAGCCATACTAAAAAAGCAAAAGGAGGGGCACCTGGGTGGCTCAGTCAGTTGAGGGTCCCACTTGGGCTCAGGTCATGATCTTGTGGTTTGTGAGTTTGAGCCCCACATTGGACTCGCTGTTGTCAGCGCAGAGCCCGGTTTGGGTCCTATGTCTCCTTCTCTCTGCCCTCCCCCTGCTTGCTCTCTCTCTCTCTCAAAAAAAAAAAAATGTATATATACATGTATATATACATATATCCCATATATATACATATATATGTACATGTATATATATATTATATACATATATTTTAGAAAAAGCAAGAAGAAATAGGTAAAGTTAATTTAATTACATATTTCATTTAACTGAATATATTAAAACATTATCATTTTAACTTGGAATGAATATAAAAAATCAGTCCGTTATTTTAAATTTCCTTTTTAAATTTCATATCAAGCCTTCAAAATACAGTGTGTTTTTTGCACTTAGTGCACATTTCCTTTCAGATCAGCCGCACTTAAAGTGCTTAACAGCCATACGTGGCTAGTGGCCACCATACTCTGGACAGCACAGATCTAGGTAATTAAATACTAAGAGGAAGAGTAGAAATGAAGAAGAAAGGCCACACGGGCTGTGGGGTTAGGTGTTTTGGCAAGGGCAAGAATTTTTTTTCTTTTTCTTTTTTTTAGAGAGCACGGGCAGGGGAGAGGGGCCGAAGGTGGGGGGAGAGAGAAAGAGAGAGAGAATCTTAAGCAGGCTTGACACTCAGTGAGAGGCCCAACAGGGGGCTCAATCCCATAACCCTTGGATCATGACCTGAGCTGAAATCAGGAGTCAGATGCCCGACTGACTGAGCCACCCAGGTGCCCAGGAAGGGTATGAATTTTGAAGAAATCTGTGCTGGAGAAGCTGTGAACTGTCAGGTAAAAATGTAGAGAATTGCTGTGAAGCATGTACTTAGATTCCCTTCAGAATTTTCAAAGAGTAAAGAATGAAAATACTTGAGCTATTTTGAAATTAATTTAGATAGATGGTCTGTGTTTCTTGAAACTGTGCCACTTGGTCCTGGCTTTATAAAGGTTTCCTAGTCAATCATACATGGAAGGGAGGTAAATGAAAAGATGCAGGTGGTTGAGGGCAGAGGTCAGAGCTATATTATTATCTCCATCTGCACAAAGAAGGCCTGTCCCTTATCTGGCATGCGTCACAACCAACCCAGGAGGGCACAAAAATCGATCTGTTGCAAGAGAGAATATCAATTATAATAGCACATTGTGGTTGTGGAGAAATGGTCTCAAAACCCTCGGGGGAGAGAGGCATGGCCATGTGGTATAGATCCTGACATGTGGTGTACTGTGGGGTGGTACAGCAGCAGGGGACAGGATAAAGGATGCCTGCCACCAACAGGCCATCCTCGGGGGTTACAGACTAAAAGGGCACCACAATCAGGACATGAACAGGAGAGACTGATGCTCAGGCCTTCACATGCACCTTGAGCCCAAGAGTCATGGTACCCCAGAACTCTGAACTCATCCTGTGTCAGATGGGAGTAAAAGTCATCCCAAATCAGGGGCGCCTGGGTGGCTCAGTGGGTTAAGCATCCGACTTCCGCTCGGGTCACAATCTCCCGGTTCGTAAATTCAAGCCCTGTGTTGGGTTCTGTGCTGACAGCTAGGAGCCTGAGGCCTGCTTCATATTCTGTGTCTCCCTCTCTCTCTGGCCCTTCCTCACTTGCACTGGGTCTCTCTCTCTCTCTCTCTCTCTCTCAAAAATAAATATTGAATTTTTTTTTTTTAAGTCATCCCAAATCAGCATGTCAGCATCATTCTGATGGCCATCTTGTGAGATCCAGTGAAAGAAATACCATGCTACCCTGGGAGAGTGAACTACTCATCAGACCATCATCCTGGAACTGGGGCCTGTCCACAGGGCCCCAGGATAACCCCACGGATGTGAGTTCTCAAGTTTCTCCCAGGCTATGATTGACTCTGTAGGTGAGAGAGGGACCTAATGGAAGAAATGAGGACCAGAGCACCTATAAAGGGACTGATGGCTCCAGCCCCAGTAATTTCAAGGAAGTTATTCCAAAGCATGGGGCCACCTGAGGCATGAGGTCCAGGACAGACACTCCACCTTGCAGGACTGAAGGCATCTGGGAGGAAGCTCTGCTAGAGTAAGAGAAAATAAAGTCAGTGCAAAGAGAAAAACAGAGTGACCGCTGACAGAGACAGTCCTGCTGACACTGAACCCTTCAAGTTCAAGCACGGTCACTATCAGTCTTAGCAGCCGACAAACTCCCTTTCTGACTTTAGCTGGTTCGTGTGGTGTCTCTCTCACTTACAGTTTAAAACAGCCCTGGTCAGGGGTGCCTGGGGGGGGGGGGGGTCCGTCGGTTAAGCATCTGACTCTTGGTTTCAGCTTAGGTCATGATCTCATGTTTCGTGGGCTTGTGGGTTTGAGCCCCCGTCAGGCTCCATGCCTGCTTGGGATTCTGTCTCTCTCCTTTCTCTCTGCCCCTCCCTGGTTCTCTCACTCTCAAAATAAATACATAAACTAAACACACACACACACACACACACACACACACACACAAAACCAAAGAGCCCTGGCCAGGGTGGAGTTGTTCAGTGCTTTCAAGCCCGGAGTTGTGGTTTCCGTCCTCCTGAGAGCCAGTCTCTTTCCTCTACAGGCCCAAACGTGCACCGGAAGGGCTAAGCAAGTGAGGTGGTAGCCAAAGAGCAGCAGAAAGTCACATCCCTCCCTTAAAAGCAGCATGACAGTGGAAGGGTCATCCCCACAGAAGGATGAGACCCTGGTTTGACCACGAGGTCTTCTCAAAATGCCTCCAGGAACAGATTTGTGCCACCCTCCCCCACCCAGCTTAGAGCACCTCAGTGGCTTCATGGCACAGGTAGACTAATCTGTGTGATCTGGCCTCGGCCCACCTGCTTTTTTATTCCCACGCCACCCACTCCCCACTTCCACTCTGCACCCTTTTAGCCATCTGGATGACTTCTTCCTGTTTCTCTAGCATGCCACGTTTAGTTCTGCCTCGGGGCCTTTGCACTAGCTGTCTCCTCCATCTGGAAGGCTCTTCCCTCTGTCTCCCTTCTTTTGTCCTCAGAACTCGCTTTAAAGGACACAGGTCTTCCCTGACCCTTATCACTCTCTATTCATTTTCATTCCTTTAACAACTGCTGCCATTTGATTTGTTGGTTGGTTGTTATCTGTCCCCTCATTAAATTCGAACTCCTTGCAGATAGGAATCTTGTCCTGATCACTGCTGTATCCTCAGTATCTAAAAGAATACCTGGCATAGAGTAGATGCTCAGTAAATATTTATCCACTACAGAAACCGAACACACGCAGGCCGTGTGGGTGCCTCCTGGGGAAGGCTGTTCTCTCTGCTCTTTAGCGAAGTCTTGAGCTGACTTATTCATTCGGTGTAAGCAGTCGCTGCTGAGCACTGAGCATGCGCTCTGCATAGGCTGCGTCTGAGGTGAGGAGTGGACATGGCGTGCAGACTGATGGAGAGACAGCCACACAGACGAATTCGGGACAGTCTGGAAAATGCTGTGACCCAGCTGGGGAAGCAGAGAAGGCACGATCTTCTGCTGACCCTCAGGCAGCAAAGTCCGGGGCAGCCACAGAGAAAGATCCTTTGGGATGCGTGTGTTTCCCCCTCTTGCAACATTTCACAGATACTAATGATAACAACAGTTCTCCCCACTCTCGTCTCTGGGTGCATGTGAGAGGCACCAGTATGAGCAGTTTGTCTCGGAAGAAGGGGAAACTGCAACACAACTACCAGGGAGCACTTTCGATGATCTCTCTATTGGGTTGCAGATCAACAGCCAGTTAGATTATTTATCCCCCGCATGAGGATTTTGCGTCAACCTGAGTACCTGGTTTTGGTGGTGTCTTATAATCTGCTAAATTAGCTCCCTGCCCTCCTATCCTGGCGGTGGACGGGGGTGGCGGGGTGAGGAGTTCTCACATGAGACACAGTGGAGGGAAGCAGGGCCTCCCGCTCAGGAGGACAGCCAGGCAGCAGTGTCCCCACGGGGAGGACAGTCCCTGAGGCCTCAGGCCTTTATCTCACCGACCCAAGGCAGGGCAGGGTTGGGGGAGTCATACCTAAGACCAGCCTCTTCAGACAGCAGCGCGCCAGGCTGCTGTCTCCATGGGTGCTGACTCACCTCTGCCTGCCAGATGCTCACGGAGAATATGGAATTCTGAACACAGGAAGAAACTCTACCTGGAGCAGAGGAGGATCCAGGCCAGGTCCCGAGGTCTCCGCACACCCTGACGTATCAGAAGTTACTCACTTGAGCCTTAGACCTCTTGTCTAAACTTGGCCTAACAAAAGGGTCATGGCTTATTGTCAGAAGGAAGCAACACCCGACTCCTTAGGGCTAAATTATGAATCAATTATAAAAGGGAGAATGGACTTTTCCCTTTTAAAAAGGCTCTGACATCCATTTTCTGCTACACTGAACACATACATGCACATAGGCGGGATGATTCAAACAGACAAGACCTTTGTAAACTTCATGCCCATATCGTTTACAGGCCATTATGCGTAAGGAAATCTAGGAGACAAAGAGACAAGCAAGAGACATGGAGTTGAGCAGCCCTGGAGGTATGCAGGCACTCCCAGCACGGAGGCAGGACTCAGGGAGGGGTCTGTAGTTTCTGCTTCTTTGGCCTTTAGAGGTGATCCCTCAGTCCAAGGGCAGCCGATTCCTCCTTTCTACAGAATTCCCACTGAATCACAACAGCTGAGAAAGATGAAGAATGTTAGAGCAGGAGGCATACTGGAACTCTCTAGACCAATTCCCTCATTTGTAAACAAGGCAAGAGAATTCCAGAAGAGAGCCCTGCCTTGTCCGAGGTCACACAGCAAGTCCATGCTGGAGGCAGGAAGGAGAAGCCGGAGTGCCCGAGTCCCAGCCTGCTGTACTCCCAGGGCACCCATCAAAATACACTGTCTGGGATTGTGGGTTATTTTCCACATGTGCCTGTCTTAGCCCCTTAATGAGACTCTAATCTTTGTTAGCTGCTTCCAGCGGCTTTATTCTTTGTGAGCCCTGATAGCTCCTTAATTAGAAGCTTCCTTAGAACTCAAGTTTTTAAATGATGCTTGGTTAATAGCTCCCTAACAAGCCCTTCCCAACTTCTCATGAAAATACCTAAGATTGGAAACATTGGAAACAGTAAAAACATCATTCAGTGAGTTAGGATCAATATTCAAACAAATGCCAGGCAATGAACTGGATTAAAAGTGCCACGTCAGGGGGCGCCTGGGTGGCTCAGTCGGTTAAGCGTCCGACTTCAGCTCAGGTCACGATCTCGCGGTCCGCGAGTTCGAGCCCCGCGTCAGGCTCTGGGCTGATGGCTCAGAGCCTGGAGCCTGCTTCCGATTCTGTGTCTCCCTCTCTCTCTGCCCCTCCCCCGTTCATGCTGTGTCTCTCTCTGTCTCAAAAATAAATAAACGTTAAAAAAAAAATTAAAAAAAAAAAGTGCCACGTCAGGACCTCTCATTCCATGAGCCAAGATCCCTAAAACCAGAACCATAGGGCTGACCTGTCCGAAATATCAGGACACCATCCAGAGTGCTGCGTCCATGGGCACCCCTCTCTTCATGTCCTGGGAAATGGGGGTGGAGAAGAATGAGGCTCCACAGCAGCCCAGGACGGGAGTCTTCACAGATATGACACGACAGTCACAGCCTGCAGATGGCACAGCCCCTAGGCAGGCACGCCAGGGCACCGTTCTTTCTACGTTCTCCATGTCTCCACTGCGTCAGAGAGCTATCCAGCGGGGCAGGAGAAGAAAGATTTCAGTTAACAGATATCCAGTAAATGCTACCTGATGGTCACTAGGAGCAAGACCGGGAAGTTGCACCACAATCTATGACTCAACTCCTGGAAAGGACTTTTGACAGACACCACCCCCAATGACGGGGGCAGCAATAAGCCTAAGCCCCCACGACCTCTCTTATGGAAAGTAATGGATCAAGATAGACTTCTCACTGCGGAGAAAGGCTGGAGGGGGAGAAGCAACAACATGAAAATAACATCTGAGGAAAAAGCACTCATGTTTGCAATTTAGAGGTTTTTAATGCAATACCAGACAAAAACCTACCTCCCAACCCCGCATTAGGGGTGCAGGAAGCAGAGCTGAGACCATAGAACCATGAACGAGTAACATGGAGGACAAGCATGGAAATAGAAGAGAATGCAGAGAAGACAGGCAAAGTGATGGAAATAAAAAGGAAGAGGGGTGCCTGAGTGGCTCAGCTGGTTGAGCGTCCAACTCTTGATTTTGGCTCAGGTCATGATCTCAGAGTTTGAGAGTTTGAGCCCTGAGTAGGGCTCCAGGCAGACAGAATGGGGAGCCTGCTTGAGAGTCTCTCTCTCCCTCTCTCCCTCTGCCCCTCCTCACTTTGTGCTCTCTCTCAGGAAAGGAAGGAAGGAAAGGAAGGAAAGGAAAGGAAGGAAAAGAAAGAAAGGAAAAGAAAGGAAAAGAAAGAAAGAAAGAAAGAAAGAAAGAAAGAAAGAGAAAAGGAAAGGAAAGGAAAGGAAAGGAAAGAAGAGGAGAGGTTGTGTCCTCCTTGACTATCTCACCAAATTCAAGAATTATAGAACATCTTAAGGAAGAAACTTGTACAACCAGAACCAAAGCAATGATGAAAGAATTAAAGACAACTTTATTTAGTAAGCAATTTGAAGGGGCTCATCACATTCTAAGGAAAAATAAACTGAAAGAGGGCTGTGCAGAAAAGAGTTAATAAAGCAGACTGAAGCCGTTGCCCTTAGGAAGCCATGCTGGCTGGTATCTGGGACCTTGGCTGGTAACTAGTTCCCTACACTGACAGAAAACTTCGCCTAACTGGAAAGAGTGGCTCACAGTGCCTGAACTGTTTTTACAAATGCTGGGGTATACGCTGACACCTGCTTTCCTTCTGGGAGTCTGGAATTTTGGTCCACGCTAGCCGGAGGGCCTATATGATCAGACGCCAATAAAAAAGTTGAGAATGGAGTCTCTAATGGGCTTCCCTGGGCAGACACATCACACATATGTTGTTCCGTTTTCCTTGCCAGGGGAAGAGTGAGCTCTCTGTGACCCCTAAGAGAAGGAAGAGAGGAAAAAGAAGCCTATATTCCGCCAGACTTGCTTGTGCCTTTGCCCTTATAAGCAGCTGCATATTCCTATGACTTTGCTATAATATATCTTAGCCACAAGGATACTTCAGGCGGAGTTCTGGGAGTCATTTTGGTGAATTTCCAAACCTAGTGATGGATGGCCTTCAGGACCCATCACACAGGGGCTTCATTTAAAATACATTCTAGCAAAATATTTGAATATCAAGAATAATTTACTTTTACATTATAGGCATCAAGGAAGAAAAACAACTTCTTATAAAGAACATAAAATATTGATTGGCCTCAGACTTCTTTTACCACTCTCTGTGGAGCAGCCTTCAGAGGGTTCTGGAGGGAAAAAGTGGGGACCCCATCATTTTGCAGTCTTTGGAGCAAGGGCAATAGACATTCCTGGACACGTAAGCATGCAAAACAGACTTAGGCTGGTGGCTGAGATCATGAACTCCAAGAATGTGAGAATGGGGAGTTGTGGATATGCACTTCTTTTCTGGAGATCCCAAACTCAAAATCCAGTTGGGTTGCTTTGGTGGAGAGTTCTGCCACTTTACCTCATCTCTTCACTTATTTTCCTCAGCTGTTTTTCAGCTTGTGCAGTTTTGCTGAGGCTAAGAATCTTCTGCTATGGTTGATGGCCACGGAAACTATCGGGTAGTATACTTCTATTCTTAATGATTGCTGAACTTGATGGCCAGGAATAGGCCTCAATTTATGAGACTTACTGTACTGAGGATTGTTGTGCTGGGGAGGAAACCGAGCCACATGGGCACTCCAGAGGAAAGAAGGAGGGGATCGGTGAGTGATGTCTGTCTTGGGGAATCCAATGGAATATGGCAGTAAATGTGTCATTCATTTGTTATCTCTGATCATATACTCAGGATACTGCGATTTAAAAAAATTAATAAACCGAAAAATCTTAATTTTGTCCATGAAAGAATAGTTGGTCTCACAGTGTAAGAAAAAAGAGCATTTACATTTCAAGAAGCTAGAGCAATAGTTTTGGGGAAAAAATTCTCCCATTAAATGACTTGGGTCATTTTGTGTGTGTGTGTGTGTGTGTGTGTGTGTGTGTGCACATGCACGTGCATCTGCATGTTTTAACATATTTGGAAAGTTAATAAACCACTCAGATACAATGATTATCTGTCATCAAACCCTTCTTAAAACAGTTTTTGATTTGGACCTCGGTTTCCTGGTTAACTATGCTTTCAAAAGCAATTATGTAGTAGGTCTCAACTGTATAAAAGTAACCCGTATGACAAACTCATTGCAAACTGACCGAAGTGTTAATCAAAGTTACCTCTGGAGGGTGGACTTCCGAAAGATTTTTAATTTTCTTCTCGTCTTTATCCTGGCTAATTCTCTCTGCTTCTGCTTGCCATGAGACCCGTTCTCCACGTCTCTCGACCTTGGCCTGTGAACTTGGATCTGTAACCTCTATAGGACACAGTGCCCAGGCTCTCTGCTCTGGCTTCTGGTTGGGTTTTGCCAATGAGCGTGTCTGGAATATATTAAAGGAAGGAAAAAAAGAGAGGCCAAGGAAATGTAACATTGGAGTAACACTGGCATTCAGTGGTATTTCTCAACAGTATGGTAGATCACTCATGTAGATATTTTACTGCTTCTTCCTGTCTTTTGGATACCTTTCCCCATGTATATAAGTAAATGAGGCCATCTATAAAGGTTTTGCAAGTTGGAATCCACCCCATACTTGTTGACCTATAAGATTTCTATTCCTTTCCATGGAGAAGAAATTGAGAAGGCATGGAGGCATCTGGATTGAGGACTTGAGGCTGGGATCAGGATGGCACTCCTTGCTTCTGAGCTCTGTGGCAGAATATAGATGATATCTTAACTCTGAACATGTAGAAACTGGGTGCAGTTCTATGCTAAAAAGTGCTTCAAGTCATAAAATGTTAGCTTTATAATGATTATGAAGAAAATTAAGCAACACTTTCTGATATTTAAAGAAAATACATATGAATTCCATTCATAAGGTAAGAAATGGTGATATCTTCCTTAGGAGTTTGACAAATCACACCAAAAAATAAACACATAAACATTTCTTTCTCCTGTAGTTGTGTGATAAGGTAAAATAACATAACTGTGTCAGTCTACATCTCCGTTTCAGGATCGATGTGTTATTGGGTTGTGTTTTCCTGGGTAATTAGCTGGTACGGTTTCATTTCACTCTCTTCTATCACTGAGTCACCCACTCTGACATCTCAGTGCTTTAGTTCATGTTGTAGCAAGTTTAATTTTAAGCAACAGGATAAAATCCACATTCAACATGAATTTTTATGTCATATTGCTGAGGAGACAGAAGGAAGTTTAAAAAAAAAAAAGTAAAGGAAGCAGGCACAAGGAAAAGATCAATAAATCAGCTGCATAACATTTTCAAGCCTCTAACGAAAATGCAAAAACATCCTAAGGTAAACCGAATTGAATTTTATCTTAGGATAAAACTGACTAAAAGCAAGACAAACTGAGATACCTATTTGCAATCCAGAAAGCAGAGGATTAATATCCTTAATCTAATAAGTTTCTGCAAGTCAATCTAAAAATGAATCACACACACAGTAGAAAACTAGGTAAGGAGCATAAGCAGTAAATTTACAAAATAATAAATTAAAATTGACAATGAATAAATAAGAAAGTTCATTGCGTGATCACTAAAAAAATAACTTAAAAGTTTAAAAGTTAGATATAAATTTTTTAAAATGCTGGGGCGCCTGGGTGGCTCTTGGTTTTAGCTCAGGTTATGATCTCATGGTTCATGAGTTTGAGCCCTGTGTTGGGCTCCATGCTGACAGCAGAGAGCCTGCCTGGGATTTCTCTCTCCCTCTTTCTCTGCCCCTTCCTGGCTTGCTTTTCTCTCCTCTCTCAAAAATTAATTAATTAATTAAACAAACAAACATTAAAAAAATAATAAAATAAAAATGCTTGCCAGTTTGATAGAAGATTATAATACCGAATGTTGCAGGTATAATTTTTCTTAAAGGTGATTTGCCAATCTTTCAAAACTCTTTCAGGTGTGTGTGTCCATTCACACAGAATTCCACTACCATCAAATCACGGGAGATGGGCTTAAAAAATCTGTACTGAGTGATCATCTCAGGATCACAATGGCAAAATCGGGAACAATCCAAAACCAGGGAAGTGGCTACAAAAGTTAAGATAAGTCTGTGCAGCGGGATATAGGCAACTGTAAAACCCATGTGTAGAGGGCCATCAAAAGAATGAGAAATTAGTCCCAATTTGTTGTTCAGTGAAAAACTGGACACACATTAGTCTGTATCCCACACAGATGTGTATCGTGAGGTGGTTTGGAGCTGTGGAATCTGCAGAGCCCAGCCTGCTACTGAATCCTGGCCCCACCATCGCCTTGGGAAGTCCTGGGCAGATTTCCTGCCCCTTCTAAACTGCAGCGCCTTCATTTGTAAAAATGGTGGTAACAAAAGTGCTGACGTAACAGGGCTGTACTATATGCAGCCTGAGAGCATCCAGGCAAAGTACTTAGAACGATGCCTAAATCAGAAGCGTATAATTAGGTCATTAATGTCTTTAAAAACAATGCTGAAAAACATTCACGGAAAATAGACTGGCAGAACACATACTAACCCTTGGTAGTGGGACTGTCACGAGTTTTCGCTTCTTTTTACTCTTCTGGGTTTTGTGCATCAAATGCAGATTACATTTATAATGTTAAAACACACATACAATAAATACGGCTTTTTCAAGAGGTTACCAGGAGTCTTGAGGAAAGAGCTGAAAGCCATCTTTCTAGGAAGAAAAGAAAGAAGAAATGGTCAGATGAGGGGGAACCACCCCCACACTCTAGGAAAGCAGATCCCAGCCTCTGGGGCCACTCCCCAGCCTGCCAGGCAGCAGGCCCGGGGTCACCGCTGCGGCCACTCTGGGGGCAGGCTGCACACTGGCCCATTGTGTTCCATGGCGGCACCGCGGTCAATGAGAAGCAGATGGCCCAGACGCCCTCGCACGCTGTGCTTCCCCTCCTCACACACCTCCGATGCGGGCCGGCTTTGAGCCCCCCGGCAAGGCAATCTGCTTTTGATTTTATAGGCAGAGAAAAGCTGCAGAGGAAGGAGGGCGGGAGGCCATAGTTTTGAAAGTGTCAGGGGAGTTGATGTAACAATGATTCAATTCTCTCCTATTCTGAAAGGCAAGGCCGTCCAACCTCCCTGGGTGCCTGCCTTGGCTGAGCTGTAAACTCAAAGCCCATCTTGCACTGCCTCAGGCGGAAGCAAGTCGACCCCTGAACCCATGGTCTGGACCCCGCGGCTCTAGGCTCTTAGGACCAGCAAGGAAAGAATTCAAACTGGGGCTTCTTCAGTTTGCATTGTGTACAGGAGCTAGGAAGGAAGGTGGAGGGACCGGTGGGTAGCAGGCCTTGCACCCTGCAGTGAAGGGAATCATTATAAGCAATGGCAACAAACAGGTAGCCATCCTGCACGTGGGGCTCTTCCTTCCCCTTGCCTTGAGGCACCATGCTTTCCTGGGTAGGGGCATGGGCTCTGGAACCAGCTGTCCTGTCCAGGATTTCATCCCAGCTCTCTGCTTACTTGCTGCGTTACGTTAGGCCAGCTACCTAAACGCCATGAGCCTCGATTTCCTCATCAGACAGATGGGCATGAGACTTCTGTTACCACATAGGAAATATCATGCAGGAGATAAACCATAGCAGGTGTCTACAGAGTAATTGGCACACAGTAAGTGTTTGTTAACGACTGGCTATCATTGTTATAATTGCCAGATTCTCGCTGTTTTATTTCCCTCCTCTTTACACCACAGCATAAGTGACACCACGGCATGTTCTTGTGCCTTATTTCTTCCCATAGCAGCAACTATTTTCAGTCTTTACTTGAGGCTGGTCCCTGCCTGTGTGCCCCACATGGATCTCCACCTGCAGTCACCAATGATTTATGCTGTCTTTGGGAGGAGTCCGGATTGTTGTATATGATCACTGTGTGACAGTCCAATAAGGCCCTGTGTTTCCCCCCATCAGGCAGTTGTGTAGCAGGGACAACACTCTTGAGAGCCAGATGGAGGCTTGTAGATAGTCCCAGTAGAGAGGCATCCCCTGAAGCCCTAAAATATGAGGGAGCAGGAGAAGAAAGCCCTTAGTGGAGGGTTGCAAAGGCAGGTCTACGAAGAAAAGGCGGAAACAGTCCTCAGAGGAAGGGAAGCAAACAAGGAGCATTTGACAAGACGTCAGAGAAGGGACGACCTTCAAAATGCTCAGGAAAGAGAAACAGTTCAGTGGCAGAAAAGAGAGATCTAAGAGAGAGACATAGTCAACACGCAAGTCTGTAAACACAAGAATCATAAAGTCGTCAACATGATGGACAAATTACAGGTGTAGGAAAAGAAAAGAGCCAGGGTCTGTGTAGACTGCACGGTAATTGAGATTTTCAGAAAGTTGGGACAGGGAAACTGCATCAAGCACATCCAAATCAGGAGAGGGTGCACCTGCCTGGCTGCTTTCCCCAAATGTGCTAATTACACGTATTTGTTCTCAAACAAAAATAGCTTATTTGTCATAATGGCCAAGGTCCCAGGGTGTGAGAAAGCATCTTCTCAGTGAGCAGGTGGGTAGTCCTGCTTGAATGACAGAAAGAAAATACAAGACGACACAGCAACACCATCACTTTTCATGAAGGTTTTTGGATTGGGTCCTACAGCTATATCTCACAGAAGAAAATGGATCAGGCTAAGGTGAGAAGTTCCATAGACAACAACCTAAATGTCCATCAATAGATGAATGGATAAGGAAAATGTGCTATAGTCAGATACAATGAAACATTATTCAGCCATAAAAAACAATGAAATCTTGCCACGTGCAACATGGATAAAACTTGAGGGCAATACACTAAGTGAAATAAGACAGAGAAAGGCAAATACTGTATGATTGCTCTTACACGTGAAATCTTAACAGAAACAAAAAACAAAACCAAGTTCATAGATACACAAAATAGACTGGTGGTTGCCAGAGACAGGGGGCCTACGGGGTAAACAAAATGGGTGAAGCACATTAAAAGCCATAAACTCCCGGGGCTCCTGAGTGGCTCTCTCAGTTAAGCCTCTGACTTCAGCTCAGGTCATGATCTCGCAGTTCGTGGGTTCAAGCCCCATGTCAAGCTCTATGCTGACAGCTCAGAGCCTGGAACCTGCTTTGGATTCTGTCTCCCTCTCTTCTGCCCCTCCCCTGGTCATACTCTGTCTCTGTCTCTCTCAAAAATAAATAAACATTTAAAAAAATCTATCAACTCCCAGTTATAAAATAAATAAGTCATGGGGATGTCATATACAGCATGCCAACTACAGTTAATAATACCACACTGCATATTTGAAAGTTGCTAAGAGAATAGATCTTAAAATTTCTCATCACGAGACAAAAATTGATAACCATGTATGGTGACACATGTGGTCATAAAATTATGCAAGTATTGAATCATTATGTTGTAATGAAACTAATATTGTGGGTTAATTAGGCTTCAATTAAAAGAGAGAGAAGGTGGCAGCAAGATTAACATTGATACTGTCCTTTGTATCAGCCAGGGATAGGCTAGGTTATGCTGCAGTAACAAACAACCCCAAATCTCAGGATCTTTAAACAACAAAGGTTTATTTTTTGTTTATGCCGCAGTCCAAGGTGGGTTGGCTGGGGCTTTGCTCTGCATACCCTCACCTAGGGACCCAGGCTAAAGGAGCAGCCACTGTCTCAAATCTTATCGGTCACTGTGGCAGAGGAAAAAAGAGCGACACAAAACACACACACTGGCTCTGAAAACTCCCACTCAGAATTATAGACATCACACCTGCTCACATTCCATTGGCCAAAGTAAGCAGTCCTACCATGTGCTGCTCAGAAGGAGAGGAAAGGGTATATGTGTGGACAGCCCTAACAACTACACCAACCACCCATTCCACAACGTACCCACCTGTTGTCACTTGGCTGTCCTCTCCCTCAGCACACACCCTTCTCAATGACAGTCAGCCATCTTTGCCCAGCAGGTCACCACAATGTTTCAGTCACATTTTGGAGGAGAGGATTGGTAACAGAGCTTCCACCTTGAGTCCATAATCATAAAGGAAGGGAAAACACAGAGCAGAACCTCTGAGAGGACCTAGCCAACAACTCCTCGCTTATAGGTAGAGGAAACGGGGAGTCAAAAGAGAAACCAAACCACGTGTGGTAGGCAGAATTCGAAGATGGCTCCCAGCCACCCACTCCTTGGTGTACATCCTGCCTGATCTCCTCCCCTTC
Organism: Acinonyx jubatus; assembly: GCF_027475565.1. NCBI lineage: Eukaryota > Metazoa > Chordata > Mammalia > Carnivora > Felidae > Acinonyx > Acinonyx jubatus. Next base: position 111,207,208 of record NC_069380.1, on the reverse strand, counting down.
AGCATGAGTGGGATCTATAAATATGATATCACTCCAATGATTACGTTACTTTACATGGCAAAAAGGGGTTCTACAGATGTAATTAAGATCCCTGGAGTCAACCGAAAGGGAGGTTATCCTGGGTGAAGCTGATTTAATTTGGAGTGCCCTTAAAAGAGACAAAGTGACAGTAGGCTCTCTCCTGTTGGTCTGGAAGAAAGCAAACAGCCATGTTGTGAATGACCTATGGAGGGGGCCACCTGGCTGGAATCTGAGGGCAGCCCCTAGATCAGCAAGGAAGTGGGGACCTCAACCCTACAAGTGCAGGACTCGAACTGTGTCAACACCCTGAATAAACTTGGAAGAGGATCCTGAGCTCCAAATGAGAACACAGCCTCAGCCGACACCTTGATTTTAGCCTGATGAGACCATGAGCTGAGAACTCTACTTAACCTATGTCCCAACTACTGACTCAGAAAACTGTGCGATTAAAACAAAACAAAACAAAACAAAACGTGTTGTTTCAGCCACTGATTTTGAAGTAATTGTTATGCACCAACAGAAAACTAATACACCATGACAGAGGTATGCTGTGCGACTTCCTGCCCCCATTGTGTCTCGGCCCCAATCTATGACCAGGCATGTTTTGCAGCTGGGGAGGCCACCCTTGAAGCTGGCAAGAAAATGAGCTCAAATGAACACCTACTGTTTGTTATCTCTATTCTTGCATTCTTTGCTCCATTCAAGCTAATCTGCCCACGAATAATGGGAATCTTTCAAAAATACAGCTTTTGCCCTTCCCTGCTCAAAACCTACAGCACCTCCATTCTTTTTGCTTGGGACATCAATTCTGAGCTTCTAATCCCAGTGTTCAAGTCCTTCCAGCCCTTTTCTCTCCCTCTCACTGAACACAACTTCTCTATTCCAGGTCTGATGGAATCCGCATGGCCCTTCCCGCCTGCCAGGATTGCTCCCTCCTGTGTTCCACTCCTGTCTACTCCCAGGAGCACTTCCCCTGCCCCTTGCTCCTTAGTCCCCATTCACTTGATGGAGCTTTAACATACCACCCCCCCCCCCCAGATAAAATAACAGTGACTCCCTCCCTCTGTACTCCCTCACTCTCTGTTCTATCACACCTGGTACAACTGTTAAGCATCCCTGCAGTTGATTACAACCAATAATACACCTCCACGAATATCGCATCATTTAAACCTCTTCCTGCCAAGATTTCAAGCTCTCTAAGGGCAAGAGCCATGGTTACTCCAGGTGCTACATCCAGAATCAGAAAAGGCATTTGTAGTCATAATACCCCCTACACTGGACACACAGGTAAAGAGATGAACCAATCGTGTGATTTCCATACAATGGAATACTGCTCAGCTAAAGCAAGGATAAGTTACTAATAACATGCTATCATATGGATGAATCTCAAAGACATTATGCTGACCATAAGACAGGAAAGTAAACATACTGTATGATTTATGTGTGTAAAAATCTAGAAAACGCAAAACTCATCTGTACTGACAGAAAGTAGATATGTAGCTGCCTGGGGCTAGGGGTCAGGGGGATGACTGCCAAGGGGCACAAAGAACCATGTGGGGTGATGGAAATGTTCTGTATTTTGATTGTGGTGCTGGCTACAGGGAAGTATACATTTGTCAAAAGTCATCCAATTTTATTTTTAAAATGGGTGCATTTTGGGGGGCGCCTGGGTGACTCAGTTGGTTGAGCCTCTGACTTCGGCTTTGGTCATGATCTCATGGTTTGTGAATTTGAGCCCCGCATCAGGCTCACTGCTGTCAGCGCAGATCCTCTGTCCTCCTCTCTCTCTGTCCCTCTCCTGCTCACGCTCTCTATCTCAAAAATCAATAAAACATTTAAAAGATAAATAAAATGGATGCATTTTATGATATGTAAGTCATGCCTCAAGACTGACTTAAAAAGAAAAAATCTTTGTATATTCGTAATCAACTAAGACTTTGTTGGCAATGTCATAGGCCATACCATTCTGAAATGGAGACGTGCACATGCTTTGTAAAGGGTGAGCCCGGGAAAATGCCTGCGGACTCATGTTGGAGGCAGCCAGCCCCTAGAACGCTGATAGTGCCATCTCTCCCAGACAGATGAGCTCCTAGGCTGAGACCAAAATGTGGCTTATGAGGTGAACTAACCAACTTAAAACAGTGTCCGCTCAGCAACAAAAGCCCAGAAAAAGGAGAGAGAGGAAAACAAAGAGGGGCCAAGTGTTCTGAAAGAGAAGCCTGGATTTGGAGGTTCAAAGATGGTCTGGCCACCCCCAAGCTTACCCCATGCCATGCAGCGGGTAAGCCATGCAGCGGGTAAGCCATGCAGAGGCCTCACCATGGCTCAGAGGGAAGAGCTTTCAGGACATACCATGTTGCTCTGAATCCACACGTCCTGGCCACCAGCCTGATTACAGTCTGAACATGGGGTTTCCCACCAATGAAAGGCATCCTCACCAGGATCAAGGGTCAGAGGGCCATTGCCCAGGTCCTGCTGCCTGGTGCGGCCTGTGGCTAGCCAGCCACTACCCCACTTCCCACTGTCACTCAGGATACTGCCCACGAGATGAGGTTCAGCAAAGGCAGTGGCTGGAAAGCAAGGAGATGGCAGCAGGGTTCTAGACATGGAGAGAACCAGGTAAAAAGAAAACATCCCCATCTTTGGAAGCAAAGAGCTCACACCTGAGCAACTAGCACCCCTAACTGTAGAGAGGCAGAAACCAAGTCCTGGGGTTAAAACAGAGAGCGCTTACACGTGGGCTGGTGGCTTGTGAGAAGTGGAGAGTCTCAGGAGGTTGTGGGCAAGAGGAAGAAGGCCGTGAGCTGAGCAGTGGTTAGTGGCAGCAGCAGAGACTAAAAGAGGAAGAGTGGGTGCTGATGAGGAAAGACAAGTGCAACGCGGCTTTAGGGTCTAGTAGGATCACGGGGCCTGTTTATACAAATGGCTATCAGATGGCCCCTCTACCTGACCAAACTCCAAATGCTCCTCTTCTCCCCCTGAACACGATCAACAGCACTACCTTGTATCCGGGCCCCCAACCCCACACTCATCGGCGTGGCCCTGACCCACTTAACCCAGCAGTCTGGACTCTGCCCACCCCTCCCTGGGGAGACTGCTAGAATCACCTCCGGCCACCCCACTTGCTGAATTGCGCCAATAGGTGCTTAGTCACAGACAAGAGAACCAACACATATTAAGTATTTCTTATCCTAGACATTTTAATTACAATTCTCATAACAACCCTGGGAGGAAGGAAGTCCTAGGTCCACTTTGCTGACGAAGAACCTGGGGCCCAGAGGGTTTGGCTAATTTGCCCAAATCTAAACAGCTGGTGAGGGCCCCCTGCCATGATTCAAACCTCTTCCCTCTCCTCTCTCCTGATCTAAGGCAGACGCAAACACAATTCCATTCAATGCATTTCCCTGATTGAAATCCTTCAGTGACTCCCCATTGCCTACAGCTGGTGTTTCTAAAAGTATTTTCCGTGGTTATAGACTATTTTCTCCAAAACCCATTTACACAGAACACTAACCTATCACACAGATGGGAGCAGGTGTAAGGGGGGTGAGGCCCGCATGCCCGGTCTGCTTTCCCAGTGACCTCTCCACTCCAAGCCTCAATCTCCTGTCAGTCTGTTAAAGACGAAACTCTTTGATTGGACCCCTGGCCTCTTCCTGAACTTCCTATTTTAATGAATGGTCAGACCATCCATGCAGGAACCTGAGTGCCACTCTTCTTTCCATCTTCTCGTTCCCTCACCTTCCATATGTGATCAGAAAGCCCACTTGGTTGGCCTTCCACATCTCCCTCGAACTAGCCTCCTGCTCTTCATTCACAGCACAAACACCCCATCACCCAAGCCCAAGCTATTACCGTCTCTCACCCGGAACAGTGGCACAGCCTCCCCACCCCTACCTGTGCACCCTGAGGGTGTAGTCTACTCCCCACACAGCAGCCAAAGTAAGTTAACACAAAATTCCCAGCCAAAGAAGAGGGCCACTCTGACACAGGAACTTGCTGACCTTTGAGTGGCACTGCCCTTCCCCTCAATCAAATGTGGCCATACATTTCTCCTTATTTTTATTTAAAATACTTACGAGGTGCCTGGGTGGCTCAGTCGGTTAAGCATCTGACTTGGGCTCAGGTCATGATCTCACAGTTCGTGAGTTTTGAGCCCTGCATCGGGTTCTGTGTTGACAGTTCAGAGCCTGGAGCCTGCTTCCGATTCTGTGTCTCCCTCTCTCTCTGCCCCTACCCCACTCATGCCCTATCTCTCAAAAATGAATAAACATTTAAAAACAAATTTAAAAATATACTTTTATGACTTTGAGCAGAGACTATCAACCAAAAAAGTAAGCTGAAAGTCAAAAGGGTAGGGTGTTGGTTACTTGATTTGTGGTGTGACCACTGAGTTCCATCAGCCATAGAACAGAGTTAATGGAATCTGTTCCTTCTCTCTTGCCTGCAGTTATCATAGAAATAAATTATGTAAAATATTCAGAATTACAAGGAACATATATATCTACAGCACTCTTGCGATTCAATGATGTGAGATAATAAATGTGGTTGACAATATGAGGTTCTAAGATTTAAAACAAGTTTGATGATGTAATTAAGTACCTATCTTTCCCCTTTTACTCATGTTTAGAATGAGATCCCTCTCGGACTCTATCTGTGTTTATACATGGAGTTGGCCACAAATCATATAAATCATGTGAAGATTTGGAGATGTTACTGGATAGCTGGAATTCTGTTAGGACTACATTTTAATGGAAAAATGACACGGAGCAGACTTCCTACATGCTTCAGAGATAGAGTAATATAGCTACTTGAAAGGAATATTTATATTCCAGATAGGCTGATTTGTAATCAACGAACCTGATTGCTTACTGTTGCTTACTGTCTGCTCTTGGATGAGTCAGACAGCTGAGGGGGTAGGCATTTCTGGGCAGGAGGGGAGTGAGCCACTGGGGAGAAAGTTTCCAGTATCTTCTCTGTCGGGGTGGTCTTGTGCCCTTTCTCCTTTTGCCGGCTGACAGAGTGCATCTCCCATGGGCTTTCAGCCTCAGAAACTTTTGCTTGCAGGGAGGTGGGTAAATGTGAGCTAAACCTGAAACCCCACCAATGACAGAAAAGAGATCTGTGGCTGTGTACATTTCAAAGGTTTTTGAAATCATCTGTTTTGTTGGTGTTGACTCCTTACAGCCTGTTTCATCTGAAGTCTTTGTTTTGGACAATTTTCTAGAAATGATTTTCTAGGGAGGCAGAATGTCCTTCTGAAGATGCCTATGCTTCTGAGACAAAGTAGGTGACGTTCTGCTTCATGTAGACTCCGGCTCCCGTGTTTTTATCTTTCCCTTTCAAGTTACCAAGTGGAGCAAGCATCACAGAGCCATCGTCCAGATAGTCTCCTTCTTCTTCTCTGCCTTCCCGGCCTCCTCCTCCTCCTCCTCCTCCTCCTCCTCTTCTCCACCTTCCCGTCTTCCTCCTCCTCCTTGTCTTCCTCCTTCTCCCCTTCCCCTTCCTCCTCCTCTCCTCCCCACCCCTCCTCCTCCTTCCCCCCCCCTCCTCTTCTTCTCTTCCTTCTCCTTTTTCTTTCTCATAACTTAAAAAATGAAGAAGTAAAGCTACAACATTCAATGTGGGAGGTCTGGTGGATAAATGGATTGGAAAAGGACTTAACCCAAACGATGACTCAGTTAGATTTTCTGAGACAGAATAAGGTTGTTGATCTCACCTTAGGTTAGGTGTTCTGAATAACTTAGCACACCATTTTCAGCTGGGTGGCTCTCTGTGACTTCAGGGGAGAGGTGGGGTGGGCAGCCAGAAGAAGTGGAACTGTAACAAGTGCTCCCGGAGTACATGCTGGGGTTTGGGATGGGGAGACACTGACATGCTTCCCTCCCCGTGCCGAGCACCTGGGCGCAGAGGCCTTGCTGTTAGCGTTCTTCCATGGAAAGATTCTGGGCTTGGAAAGGCAGCCACGGACCCAGCACGTGGCCTGTGTCATGTCAGAGTAGCCTGGGTTCAGTCTGGCAGAAGGAATGACAGACAAGAATGACAAGAATGCCATAAATCCAAAAATCACTTTTCTGGCTGAGGTAATTACAAGGATTGCCGAAAACAGAGTAGATGTTATCAATGTGTTTTATAGAGGGGCTTGGGCATGCCTATTAAGATTCGGTACCAAAGCTAGACTAAACTGCCCTTATCACTTTGCTGTTTCAAAAATTCATTGGATAATTACTGTATACTAAGTCCTGTGCGAAGTTCAGTGGTCACGTGACAACCCAACGAAACAGATTTCCAGGTTGTTTGCATCAGCATAGGGTAGTTTGCATCACACAGAGATACACAGACCCTAAGAACATACAACAAAATATTATCTATGGCCCTTAGGATAATTGGATAATGGGCAATTTTTATGTTTATACAGCATTTAATAATATATACACACCACTACCTAGGTTATGTCTAACTTAGCCTACCAGGAAAATGTCCTCTCGACAGTGAATCATCAACACCTAGCAAGCAGCACATTATTTGCTGCTGTAACTAAACAAATTGTTACCGACTGGTCACATACCGCGTTTGCCATTGGAAGCTGGTTGATTTCAATGTCCACTTCTTAGAAGCCCCCAAACTTAGGTCCTTTTGGATTTTCGCAGAGCTTTGCATAGTTCCTTGGTGGACGAATTTGATTCAATTCCCAGAGGACCCACAGGCCAACGCCTAATTTGTTCTGACGGACTTTACGTGCAAGAAAATGGAATGTATGCCAATTTCAAAGCCATCCCCAAAACCAGACCTTCCATTTTCCTCCAGAAAACTGTGACACGCTGCTGCTTTTAATCTTTTTTCTTGGGCCAAGTTTAGACAAGACATAAACTCTAGGCAATTCAGAATGCACCAAGGCATGCAGGGACACCTGCTGCGTGAACAAGGAGGACTTCAATGAGTAGCAGTGAGGGCACACTCAATGGTGAGTGATGGCCAATGAGTCAACTCCTTATAAATGCTGATTGCACTGAGTAAGCATTTTTGGTATTTCGTGTAAATATTTCTCTTTCCACATACTCACAGAATCTGTAAGAAAACAACAATAAAAATTATTTGGTGAAACAGGCATGACCAGAGGTCATCTCACTGCAGAGGGTGGGGGAAGAGGTGTGTGGACTTGTCTTACATGAAATTTGATACTTTTGTGAGATCCGGATACACCCCAAAGTCACAGACACTTTGATCATTATCCATAGTGACAGAAAGCCCACCTCACCACTGCTACAACGTTCAGGGCACACACTGTATGAAAATGATTTCTGCTTTGTAGCCAAGTAGTGGAAAATCCCAGTTTTGAATGTGGACCTGCCAAAGGGTACCTCTAAGTTATGCTTTGATTATCTCAGCACAAATTTTCTTAATATGTTTGCTAAACAGGGTAACATTGCCATGGATACTTTCCACTGCCCCACAACTTCCCTTACCCATTCTGGCACTTTCCTCTCCAAGCGACCACATATGATACCAATTGAACGCATTAGCATGTCATTTGTTCTCCCCACGGATGGGAAATCCAGAGGAAAAAGCTGCATAGGAATATGACGAAGAGAGAGGAAACATAAAATGGAAGAGAAGGAGCAGCAGGGGGGGAAAGGGCAACTTGACTCAGAAAATGTACTTGGCTGACTTAACCCTTTCCTGGCTCATGCAGCCCCCATGTCTGGGCGAATCAGAAGTTCCCTCTTCCGTGTGAGGGAACACATGGAGCTAGCTGACAACAGGGGACACAGAGGAAGGGCAGCTGGAGCACACAGAGAAGACAGGAGGCAGCTTTTCCTCTACTCATCGGTGTGGGTGCTAAGAACTAGCAGCTCCTTGTTACCCCAGAGTGGGCCACGTGCAGAGGGCCTGGTTCACCTGCCAGCTTCTTCACACACCTGAGCTGCATCGAATGGAAACGTCTTCCCTGCAGTCACTCCAGAAGGCCTGTCTGGGAACCGACCCCTCTGAATGACGCACTGGGCTAATCCGAAGGGCTGATGGCACTACTGGTAATCACCCAGGTACTTTGTGCTGGGCAGTGACAGACTGCAGTGAGCACAGCACAGCACATGAGTGTTCCTGTTATCGTGCTGCTTGTATTCCCTCTGAAATGTCTCCCAACTTTGTCCACTTCTCTCCACTTCCACTGCCAGCGAAGACCCAGCCACTGATACTGCGATGTCCTCCCTGCTACCTTTTCTCAGTCCCTCTTTGTCATTCTCAGTCTCCCTCCCTGCAGCCAGAGTCCTCTTCCCAAACACAAATTCGATCATGGCTCTTATTCTGCTTATAAACACCTTCAGTGGTTTCCCATTTTATTCTGAGATAGACACCGAAGTCTCTCATGTGGTCCATGAAGTTTGTGCGCTGGACTTCTGCACACCTGCCCCAAGCCCCACCTGTGGGCTCCTCTCACCCCACATTCCCTTCTCGTGCCCCTGCAGGACACACGGGTCATCTCTGTGCAGGGCACTGGTGTGAGCTATGCCTGCGCCTGGGGTGCCCTCCTCTTCTCTCCCCCTTGGCATTGCCCCAGCACCAGCCCCCTCTGTTCCCCTGCCCTTCTTGCAGATCTTGGCTCAGGCCATTAGTTCCTCAAGGAATCCTTCCCTGACTCGCAGGCTAGGCCACACTCCCTTGTTATTCACTATAAGAGAAGCACACACTTGTCCTCAATGGCACTTACTAAAGTTTGGAATGAGACATTAAGCAAGAGGGGGAAACGTACGCATCCCAAAGGATCTTTCTCTGTGGCTGCCCCGGACTTTGCTGCCTGAGGGTCAGCAGAAGATCGTGCCTTCTCTGCTTCCCCAGCTGGGTCACAGCATTTTCCAGACTGTCCCGTATTTGTCTGTGTGGCTGTCTCTCCATCAGTCTGCACGCCATGTCCACTCCCCACCTCAGACGCAGCTTATGCAGAGCGCATGCTCAGTGCTCAGCAGTGACTGCTTACACCGAATAAATAAGTCAGCTCAAGACTTCACTAAAGAGCAGAGAGAACAGCCTTCCCCAGAAGGCACCCACACGGCCTGCGTGTGTTCGGTTTCTGTAGTAGATAAATATTTACTGAGCATCTACTCTATGCCATGTATTCTTTTAGATACTGAGGATACAGCAGTAAACAGGACAAGTAAGATTCCTACCCGCAAGGAGTTCGAATTTAATGAGGGGACAGATAACAACCAACCAACAAATCAAATGGCAGCAGTTGTTAAAGGAATGAAAATGAATAGAGAGTGATAAGGGTCAGGGAAGACCTGTGTCCTTTAAAACGAGTTCTGAGGACAAAAGAAGGGAGACAGAGGGAAGAGCCTTCCAGATGGAGGAGACAGCTAGTGCAAAGGCCCCGAGGCAGAACTAAACGTGGCATGCTAGAGAAACAGGAAGAAGTCATCCAGATGGCTAAAAGGGTGCAGAGTGGAAGTGGGGAGTGGGTGGCGTGGGAATAAAGAAGTGGGTGGGCCGAGGCCAAATCACCCTGATTAGTCTACCTGTGCCATGAAGCCACTGAGGTGCTCTGAGCTGGGTGGAGGAGCGTGGCACAAATCTGTTCACGAAGGCATTTTGAGAAGACCTCATGATCAAACCTGCATCAAAACCATCCAGAGTTTGTGGGAAACACTCTAGCCAAAAACCTCTGGGTAGGGGACCCAGACATAAGCATGTTCAATAACCATACCAAGGATTCTCATGTGTACTGACATTTGAGGACCACATAGCTGTACTTAATCTTCTGCCTTGAAGGGTCACATCTTTTCCAGTTTTATTCTTCAACTTGAATTTGTAAACTGTTAGGATAGGGAGAAAGAAGGATGTAGAATAAAGCCTACAGTTTTCTTGAATCTTCCCACTTGAAGTCACTGGTACTTGGGCTGAGTGAGGGACTTGTATGTTATGAAGGCTTAAGAGAGAAAGAGTGTATTGCTAACATTACAGGAATTATCTTGAATGAGAGAAGGGCATTGCTCTCAGTGGCCTCTGGCTGAACTGATCCAACCTACTACTTAGACTTACAGTCTAAACAGACTTTAGGCAGCCTAGGAGATCTGGCAGTGGAATCCAGGGCCTGTCAAATAAAAGACTGAAGTCACCCCCTTTGCTTCAGGGCAAGACACTGAAAATCATCTGCACCCCCAGGGAGTAGGGGGGAAAGAGGGGGGTAGGTCTTGCAGGGACTGTAGCTCATCTGAATCTTAGAATGCTTTTGAGCTCACCCTGGCTTCCTGGGATGCTTTGGGATCTGGCAAAAGCAAACATAATTCCTCTCTAGAATTATAACTGCATCTTAGTCCTCTAATTATTTCTATAAAAAATTTGTAAATATGATGTTTAACATGGGATTAAAAATAACCAGAGGCACACAAAGACATGACAACATGAGAGACAATTAAGAAAAACAATAGAGAGAAGAAATAAACCCACATGGGCTTCAGATGTTTAAGTTACATCACAGACTTAAAAGCAACCATGCTATTTACCTTCAAAGAGATAGGAGATAAGCTTGAGAATATTGGTCAGAGAACTAATAGTTATAAAAAGAATCAAATGTAAGTTTTGGAAATTAAAAATACAATAAATGAAATTAAGAACTCAATAGATGTGTTTAATAATAGAGATAACCCACGAGAAAATTGGTAAGATAGGCTAGAATATTATGCTTATACTATGGTTTGTGGACGAGCAGCACTGACATAAGCTGGGGGTATTTTTTTTAAGTAGATTTTTAAATTTTTAAATAATTTTAGATTTCAGAAAAGTTGCAAATATAGTACAGAAAGTTCTCATATAACTCACACCCAATTACTGCAATCAGCAATATCTTATATTGATATGGTATATTTGTTACAATTAATGAACTAATACTCAAGTCCAACTTTATTCATACCTCCTTAGTTTTTTTTTTTTTTTTTTTTTAATGTTCTCTTTATGCCTGGGAGCATTTTAGAAATGCAGCATCCTGGGCCCCACTACAGGCCAAGTGAATCAGAACCTATATTTTAATGAGATCCCTACGTGATTTTAAAGACATTAAAATTGGAGAAGCATTAGTCAGAAAAAGGAAAATTTTCAGAAAGGAAAAGGTACTAAGCAACACAGAGGAGAAAGGAAGAGGCACAGCAAAGATGGTGAGACTCTGGCCTTACAGAAGTGTAGTTGCAATCTCCAAACAAGATTACAGAGAGACTGGATCCCAAGCAAAAATTTAAGAGACAGCGGTTGAGGGCTTTCCAAAAATGATACAAGATATCAAGCCACAGAGCCTAGAAGCTCTAAGAACCTAACAGGACTAAAGAGAGAGCCACAATAGGACCATCACAGCAATTCTGTTCAAAATCACAAACAAAAATAAGCAAACAAAAACAATTGTAAAAACATCCCAGACAAACATTAAAAACAGATTACCCGGGAAGGAGTAACTACTGGATAGACAGGTGAGAGCACAGAGCCGGTAGGCTGCTTGGGATTCTGTGCCTCCCTACCTCTCTGTCAAACACAGAATCCCAAGCAGCCCCTCCAGGCTCTGTGCTCTCAGCACAGAGCCTCCAGGGGAAGGACAGAGACAAAGGGAGACACAGAATCCCAAGTATCTCCTCCAGGCTCTTTGCCCTCAGCACAGAGCCTCCAGGGGAAGGACAGAGAGAGATGGAGACACAAAATCCCAAGCAGCCTCCAGGCTCTGTGCTCTCAGCACAGAGCATCCAGGGGAAGGACAGAGAGAGTGGGAGACACAGAATCCCAAGCAGCCTCCAGGCTCTGTGCTCTAAGCACAGAGCATCCAGGGGAAGGACAGAGAGAGAGGAAGACACAGAATCCCAAGTAGCCCCCTCCAGGCTCTGTGCTCTCAGCACAGAGTCTCCAGGGGAAGGTAGAGACAGAGGGAGACACACAATCCCAAGCAGCCTCCAGCACAGAGGCTCTCAGCACAGAGCCTCCAGCGGAAGGACAGAGAGAGACGGGGACACAAAATCCCAAGCAGCCTCCAGGCTCTGTGCTCTCAGCACAGAGTCTCCAGGGGAAGGACAGAGAGAGTGGGAGTCAAAATACCAAGCAGCCTCCAGGTTCTGTGCTCTCAGCACAGAGCCTCCAGGGGAAGGTAGAGACAGAGAAAGACACACAATCCCAAGCAGCCTCCAGCACAGAGGTTCTCAGCACAGAGCCTCCAGGGGAAGGACAGACAGAGAAGGAGACACAGAATCCCAAGTAGCCCCTCCCGGCTTTGTGCTCTTAGCATAGAGCCTCCAGGGGAGGACAGAGTGAGAGGAAGACACAGAATCCCAAGCAGCCTCCAGCACAGAGGCTCTTGGCACACAGCCCCCAAGGGATGGACAGAGAGAGATGGAGACACAGAATCCCAAGCAGCCTCCAGTGCTGAGAGCATAGAGCCTCCAGGGAAAGGACAGAGAGACAGGGAGACACAGAATCCCACGCAGCCCCTCCAGGTTCTGTGCCCTCAGCACAGAGCCTCCAGGGGAAGGACAGAGAGAGACAGGGACACAAAATCCCAAGCAGCCTCCAGGCTCTGTGCTCTCAGCACAGAGTATCCAGGAGAAGGGCAGAGAGAGTGAGAGTCAAAATACCAAGCAGCCTCCAGGTTCTGTGCTCTCAGCACAGAGCCTCCAGGGGAAGGACAGAGAGAGATGGAGACACAAAATCCCAAGCAGCCTCCAGGCTCTGTGTTGTAAGCACAGAGCATCCAGGGGAAGGATAGAGAGAGTGGGAGACACAGAATCCCAAGCAGCCTCCAGGCTCTGTGCTCTCAGCTCTCACAGAATTCTATATCCACCAAAAAATTTCTTCAGAGATGGTGACATGAAAAAATTCAGACAAGTAAAAAAATGAGAGATTTTTTTCTCCAGCAGGCTTGCACTGAAGTAAATACTAAAAAGTATTTTTTGGGTAGAAGGAAAATGACCCTAGACAGAAATCTGAAGATGCAGAAAGAGACAAAGAAGAAAAGAAATGGACAATATGTGGATAAATCTAAATGACATCCAAGTGTGTAAAATAATAATGTCTTATGTGTTGAAAAGTCATAGAAATGAAAATACAACCAAAAGCAGAGAGTTAAAGTATTAAATAAAATCACAGCATTGTCCAGAAAGAAAGAGAAACACCAATTCACACTGGATTTTGGAAAGTCATAATATGTGCTAAAATCTCTAAAATAATTATTAAAAGAAGGACTAATAATCTGCAGATTCAATGCAATCTCTATCAAAATACCAACAGTATTCTTCACAGAGCTAGAAGAAATGATCCTAAAATTTGTCTGGAACCATAAAAGACCCCAACTAGCCAAAGCGATCTTATGAAAGAAGACAAAACTGGAGGTATCACAATCCCAGGTTTCAAGATATACTACCAACTTGTAGGAATTCAAACAGTATGATACTGGCACAAAATAGACACATAGATCGTTAGAACAGAATAGAGAGTCCAGAAATAAACCCACAATTATATGGTCAATTAATCTTCAACACAGGAGGCAAGAATATGCAGTGGCAAAAAGACAGTCTCTTCAACAAAAGGTGTTAGGAAAACTGGACAGTAACATGCAAAACAATGAAATTGGACCACTCTCTCACACCATGCACAAAAAAACCTCAAAATGAATAAAGACCTAAATATGAGACATGACACCATAGAATGCCTAAAAGAAAACACAGGCAATAATCCCTTGAACATTGGCCTTAGGAACATTTTTCTGGATGTGTCTCCTGAGGCAAGGGGAACAAAAGCAAAAATAAACTATTGAGACCTCATCAAAAGAAAAAGCTTCTACACATCTAAGGAAACCATTAACCAAATGAAAAGTCAACATACTGAATGGGAGAAGATATTTGCAAATGATATATCCAATAAGGAGTTAATATCTGAAATATTCAAAGAACTCATACAACTCAACTGCAAAAAACTTGTAATAATCCAATTAAAAATGTGCAGAGGATCTGAATAGACATTTTTCCAAAGAAGACATAGAGATGGCCAACAGATACATGAAAAGATGCTCAAAACACTAACCATTAGGGAAATGCAAATCAAAACCACAATGAGATATCATCTCACACCTGTCAAAATAGCTAAAATCAAAAGCACAAGAAATAAGCATTCGTGATGACGTGGAGAAAAAGGAGACCTTGTGCACTGTTGGGTAGAAATACAAATTGGTACAACCACTGTGGAAAACAGTACAGAGATTCCTCAAAAAAATTAAAAATAGAAACACCATGTGGCCCAGTAATTTCACTGCTGGGTATCTACCCAAAGAAAACAACAATTTGAAAAGACACATGAACCCCTATGTTTACTGCAGTATTATTTATAATAGGCAGGATATGGATGCAACCTAAGTGACCATCAATGGACGAATGAATAAAGATGTAGTGTGCATGTGCAATGGAATGCTACTCAGCCATTTTTAAAAAGGATGAAATCTCACAATGAGTGACGACAAGAATGGATCTAGAGGTATCATACTATGTGAAATAACTCAGGCAAAGAAGAATACCATATGATTTCACTTATATATGGAATCTAAAAAGCAAAACAAATGAACCAACAGAAGGAGACTCATGAATACAGAGAACAAAATGGTGGTTGCCAGAGGGGAGAGGGGTGGGGGAAAGAGCAAAATATGGGAAGGGGATTAAGAGGTACAAATGTCCAGTTATAAAACAAATAAGCCACAGAGATGAAAAGGATAGCATAGGGAATACAGTCAACAATATTATAACAACACTGTATGGGGGCAGATGGTGACCACATTTGTTATGGTAAGTCCTGCATAATGGAAAGAACTGTCAAATCACTATGTTGTACACCTGAAATGAATAAAGCGTTGGATGTCAACTATACTTCAATAAAAAAGAGGAAAAAAGAATGACTAAACATACAAAATGCTTCTGTTAACAGAGGGACTAATGCCAATATAAAAATCCTTAGTCAAAAGAAAGGAAAGAGTGGGGAGAAAAGCTAATATAGAATAGGCAAGAAAAATGGAAAGGGACTAAGATGATGGATTTAAACGAAAGTATCAGTTTTTACGTTAAACAAATGGGTCTACGTTACAAAGAGAGTCTGCCTCCATTTTTGGAAATTTCAGTGCCGACAGGTCTTAAGTCTCACCCTTCCCTTACCCTCCCCCACATCCAGGAAAACTGATAAGCTGGTGCTCTCTCCTTTGGCCCCAGTAGGAGATTCAAACCACGTAAGCCCCGGACCCAATACTCTAACCACGTCTCCTTTCCTTGCTCTCTCAAGCCATTTCAGACCTCCTCTGGGAGCCTGATGTGTTCTCCCAGACAGCTTCACTTACGTAAGTGATAAACCTTTTCATATCCTCTGGCATGTATGTGTGGTGCCATCAGCCTCAACGTCCAGCACATTTTGCGTAGGGACCTATCATGCTTCTTCAGTGTGGCTAAGGCAGTTTACGTATTCTAATTAAAAAAAAAAGGTTATGACACCTGATTTAACAATACAAACCCCAACCATATACCATTTATAAGAGATGTACCTAAACCATAGGGATCGAGAAAGGCTGCAAGTGAAGGAATGAAAAAAGATTAACACGGAAACCTCTAAATATATTTGACTTTGTTAGATTAACATTTAAAGATAAAGGAGACTTTAAGGTAAAGTGTATTATCAGAGATAAACACTTTTTTAAAAATAAGTAGTTCAACTCACTACTATACAATGGAATACTACTCAGCGATCAAAAAGAATGAGATCTTGCCGTTTGCAACAAGATGGATGGAACTAGAGTGTATTATGCTAAGTAAAGTCAGCCAGAGAAACACAAATCTCAAATGATTTTGTTCACATGTGGAATTTAAGAAACTCAACAGATTAACATAGGGGAAGGGGAGGAAAAATAAGATAAAAACAGAGAGGGAGGCAAACCATAAGAGACTTAAATACAGAGAACAAACAGGGCTGCTGGAGGGGTGTTGGGTGGGGGGATGGGCTAAACAGGTGACGGCATTAAGGAGGGCACTTGTTGGGAGGAGCACTGGGTATCGCATGTAAGTGAGGAACCACTGGGTTCTACTCCTGAAACCAAAGCTCCACTGTAGGTTAACTAACTTGAATTTAAACAAATTTAAAAAATGTTTTTGAATAGTTCAATTCAGAGGATAATGCAATTGTTCTAACACTGTATGCATCTAATAAAATCACCTCAAAATACAAGTGTGTGAATAAAGTATCAGAGAGGATACAGGCAGGAGATTGTTGTGCACCTATTTCAATAACCAAAAGAGCAAGCAGCCAGCCAACTGAAATATAGTAAATGTAGACAACATGATTAGCAAACTAACACAATGGACACATCTTCTACCATCCCAAACACAAAAGATACATTTTTGTTTTCAAGCCTACATGGAATATTTACAAAAATGGACCGAGTGGTAGTTGCTCGGGGCTTTCTTTTTTGATAAATCATTGTGCTGTATATTTGTATTTTATTTACATTACTGTTTTTATACTATTTTTCCACATTAATCTGGAAATTCTCTGCCTAGGATTATTAAGACCCTCCACTGTGTCAGAGACTGAGGCTCTTTCTATTTCCTGTTTTCACAACACATATATATCTTCCATTTTCAAGGCCACCCCTGGTCCAAAATGACTGCTGAAACTCCAGCTGTTGGAACCACTTTCCAAATACGGGAAGAACAAGATAAGAAAAGGGATTTCACAGCTCATTTAATTAATTAATTTATTTATTTATTTATTTATTAATTTAGAATGTGCAGGTGAGGAGAGGGGCAGAGGGAGAGGGAGAGACAATCTTAAACAGGCTCCATGCTCAGCACGGAGCCTCATGTGGGGCTCAATCTCATGACCGTGAGATCATGACCTGAGCCAAAATCAAGAGCTGGATGCTTAACTGACTGTGCCACCCATTTAAAAAAACAAAACAAAACAAAACAAAACATTTTTTTTTTTTACAAGCTCATTTAAAAATTTTTTTCCAAGAATTTGCAAGTCCTATTTCTGCTTGTATCTCTTCGGCCAACACTTGTTACTTTCACATCTAGCTTCACAGAAGGCTGGCAAGGGAACTTTTATTTTGGTTGGCCATGTAGCCAGCAAAAAAGAAAAAAGAAAGAAAGAAAGAAAAAGAAAAAGAGGGTTTCATTGCTACACAGGGAAAACTAAAATGATATCCAGACACTGAAATGGAAAGAGAGAAACAAAGGATTCCCATTTTGATCTTATCTTATTAAATGAACAATTTTTTTCCAGCCCCAGTCTATCACCACCACCACTATCAGAAAAAGACAAACGTAGCTCCCTAGGGTCCTCTTTGGCTGTATTCTTTTGGGGTGGTATAAGGTGGGAATGGAGGCATCAGGGAGGAATGTGTGAGCAAGCAGTTACTAGGTCAAATGAGTTTTGCATCCATACCCTAAACATAGTAGGTTTAACAAAAAGCTATGGAAGTTGTGAGTTCCAAGTTAAAATGAGTGAACTGCATGGAAACTGAAGTCATTAATAAATACAGCCTCCATTTCATGTGGGATGTCCAAGGCTAAATCAAATGCAACTGTTGAAAGGCCAGATGTTATTCCCATTGCTACATTTCAGTGTTTTCCTGGAAGTGATCTCACCATGATGGCAATGCTGTTGTCCAACTGTGCATACTATTTATATCTAGAACCCCAGCTTTCAGGTTTATAATGCAACAAACTGAAAACAGCTATTGCTTTGAATATTGAGCCTGTCAAGGGAATTCAAGCAGAATCCTTGGACTGTGGTGTATTAACTCTGATGGCTGTCCAGAAGGCAAGAACTTATGTAACTTGTAAACACGTGGGGGTTATTGTCATGGAGATCTGATGCACTGCTCAGACAATGCTACCACATTGACCCATGTGGGGAATCAAAGTCTCCACTGTCCTTCACTGTCCTCTTCTGTGAAGAAACAAGTTAACCACAATTATCACCTACACATTACAAAGTGTATGTGGAAAAGGACTTTGGGTCAGAGCCATAAACACAGTGCCAATCCTTAAAAGAAAAAAAACACAACAGAAAAGAAAAAAGAAAAAACAAAACAAAGAGAGGGGTGCCTGGGTGGCTTAGTCATTTAAGTGTCCAACTCTTGATTTTGACTCAGGTCATGATCTTGCAGCTTGTGGGATTGAGCCTTGTGTTGTGCTCCATGCCAACAGCATGGAGCCTGCTTCGAATCCTCTCCCTTCCTCCCTCTCTGCCTCTCCCTTGCTTGTGCGTGCTCTCTCTCTCTCTCTCTCTCTCTCTCTCTCAAAATAAATAAACTTAAAAAGAAAAAAGAAGAAAACAGACTATCAGGAAGAAATGCGGTGATGCCTTTGATCTGGAGTGTTTTTTTATTTTTGTTTTCATCTTTTTATATACTTTTTTTTTTTAACATTTATTCATTTTTGGAAGGCAGAGAGAGACAGAGCATGAATGGGGGAGGGGCAGAGAGAGACAGAAACAGAAGCAGGATCCAGGCTCCAAGCTGTCAGCACAGAGGCCGGCGCGGGGCTCGAACCCACAAACCATGTGATCATGACCTGAGCTGAAGTCAGATGCTTAACTGACTGAGCCACCCAGGTGCCCCATGTTTCAACCTTTTTAAATGTGAGGGTGAAGAGATGCATCAGGAGAAAACAAACTGTTTTTGAAGACTAGCATAGAATTTTTTAAGCAGAATTATATCACTTTGGTTTCATTTGTTCATTTCACAATAACATTATTTATATGAAGGACAAATGATAGCGTTATTAACATATTGATAGCTAAATATACTTTTAATATTTCGCTTACAGTATAAATGGGAACATAGATAGTTCTTGTGTTGTATATCAATATGAAGGAAACTAATGCCTTAGAATGACAGAAACAATAGCTAACATTTTTGGGGTGCTTCCCATGGGCCAGGTTATCTGCTAAGTGGCTTGTACGCTTTATTTCACTGAATAGAAGGAGGTTCTAGTATCATCCCCAGATTCAGCAGAGGAAAATGAGGCACGGGGAGGGTATATCACTTGCCCCAGCCCACAAGTCTCTTGAGAAGTAGAGCTGGTACTTGAGCACAGGTTGCTGGCTCCAGAGACTGTCCTTATGAGTCTGGACTGCACGGCCTGGGATTAAATGAGACATAATGCATTTGGGGAGCTTAGCCTAGCACTTGGCATACAATGACCGGCCAATAAGGGCAAACTGAAGGACATTTATTCAAAAACAGACCAATACAAGCTGCAACTCACATACCTTCCGCATCACTGAAAATGCCAGAGAGGGCAGTTAAGGTAATGAAAGCTACGAGAAACCTTGAGTTGAGGGTCACTTTTTGGGTCGACCTCTGCCTCACAAGTATCCCTGGGTTCCAGCCCTGCCTCTCTGAGGGGCTGGGTGGCTTCCAATCACTTAATCCTCTCTGGATCTTCTGTAAACCAAGAGGATTTGACTAGAATGACTCCTAAGCTTTCACTCTGCTCTGAACTTTTACAACTTAAGTCATCTCTAAGATTTTGCCTGTGAAAATTAGTCCAGGAGCCCAGGGAGGATGAAGCCTGCCTTGAATATGTAGGAAGAGATTAATTGCCTATTAAGAGAGCAGAGCAATAGAAGGGTCAGCATTTTCCACAAAGGATGAACTGTTTTGATGGCAACAGGCTGTGGTGGAAAAACTGCAAGCTTCCAGTGTGGGCATGACTCAAAACCAGAGGGCCAAGGAAGACCTTCAGAATAGCTGATGGCTTCCAATTATGCCCAATGACTTTCCTAATCCTATGCCATTTCAGACCCAAATGCGTCAGTCAGGATGGGAAATGCTGCAGGCTACTCCGGAGAGCAGAGGCAGAGGCAGTCTCTGAAGTCTGCTCAATGGCACCCACTAGTGGAAAGCCATGATGTGACCATGCAGACTCGCTGGTGGCAGGGGTTCCAACAGCTCTGAATACTGCTTAGGCCAAAAGTCCACTCGTGCATCTCATGGGGGTTGGGGGGGGCAGGCAAGGAACTGAAGGAGAAAGAGGGAACACCTTGTCCAAGGTCACCAGCTAATTAGAGGTAGAGGTGGCCTGTTGGCAGTCATTTTGGTCCATGCCGAAAAGTCACCTTCTGTACAATACACTAATCCTTCATCATTCATTTAATATTTATTTGTTGCTAGATACTAGTCACCATGTTACAATAGAGTGCAAAGTTGCTCTATGCTTAATCCAAGGAAATATAAAATATCTGGGAGAGTCTTAGTTCTTTTGATTCTATCATAATTTAATAAATGTGAAAATAAATGCTTGGGAACCCCTCTCCCATGAACATTTTATTGGAATCAAATGGTTCATAGAGATAAATAATATTGGAAGTAAGACTTATTTGACACATATTCTGAACTCCTCATGAGTGACCAGGACAACATATTGCAAATACTCAAATATAAAAAATCTGACAAAACCCACCAGTCTCAAAATAAGTATGTGGTAGTAATGCCATTTACTGGATAATCAACCAACATTTTTTACTTTTATTTTATTTTATTTTATTTTGTTTTATTTTATTTTAAAATTTTTTTTTAACATTTATTTATTTTTGAGACAGAGAGAGAGACAGCATGAACAGGGGAGGGTCAGAGGAAGAGGGAGACATAGAATCTGAAACAGGCTCCAGGCTCTGAGCTGTCAGCACAGAGCCTGACGCGGGGCTCGAACCCACAGACCGCGAGATCATGACCTGTGCCGAAGTCAGACGCTTAACCGACTGAGCCACCCAGGTGCCCCTGTTTTATTTTATTTTTAATGTTTAGTTATTTTTTGAGAGAGAGACAGAGCACGAGTTGGGGAGGAGCAGAGAGAGACAGAGAGACGGAGACACGGAATGTGAAGCAGGGTCCAGGCTCTGAACTGGACCCCATGATCCACAAGATCATCATGTGAGCTGAAGTTAAACCTTAACCAACAGAGCCACCAAGGGTGCCCCTCAACAAATACATTATAAATTAAGCATAGTTGTGTTCAAATAGCATTTAACCATGTTAGAGAAAGAAAAGTAGCATATGACTCCGTTCCTACATCAGGACAGGTTGCAAATCTTCACAAGGAAATAAGATATATATATGTATATGTATATATATATATATATATATATACATATACATATATATATAATAGATACAATATAGGACTATAATTTTGAGGTAATTTAAGTGGCTCAGAAAAAAAGTTCTGAGGGAGTTTTGAGAAAAGGTGCTGACAAATCTAGAAATAGCTAGGAGAACTTCGTGGAGCTGGTAGGACAACTTGACCGAACTTTAAGGACAAGAAGGGCATTCGAGTAGAATGGAAGGAAGAAAAAGTGTTCAGGGAAGCAAATTCACAAGGATTAATGGTGGTGGCTGAAGCAGGAATGAGCTCCGTGGATAGAAAGAGAGTATTCAGACTAATCCTGCCATCACTCATCTCATGACTTTAGCTTCTCAACCTTCTTCCAAGTTCCCATCTGGCCTCTTTCTGGTTTCTCTGCCTAGCCTAGAACTCATGGTCAGCACTTTCCCTCAAGCGTGTCAGTCCTGGGCTTTAGATACCTTTCAACCTCCCTCTGCTCATCACATCCTCTGTTCCCACTCCTGGGCAGTCAGACACTGCTGGAGACTCGATGCCTGGCTTCCTGGGCCCCAGCTGCTTCGCAATCCTTTTCTTCATTTCTCATTTCTCAGCTGCAGTTCCAACCATGCTTCATCTCAAGCTCATGGTTGTTTGTTCACCACCTTCATCTTGTTTATTTACCCAATCTTAGAAGATTATGAAGCCATTCTACATGACTTCCCAACATACCCTGTCACCACTTTAAAATGTTTCTTTGTGGTCACTTACTCTCCATCCATCCTTCAGACCACCCTTCATCTTCCTACAGCACTGCCTTAGGTAACATGATATAATCAGGTTCCCTGACTCTTACATTTTCAGTCTCCCACAGAAGAGAGCACCATTATTACCTTCGGGTATTCTGTGCCTTAGGTGAATGTGAGATATAAAAGGGAAAATCTCTTTCCGACTTATTCACACCCGGAGCTCCCATGGTTCCAAGAGACCAGGAATGAAGGGTCATCCCAGAGAGACCATCCTCAGAGGGCAATGGGTGCAGAAGAGAGCTTCCCAGGAATCAAGGCCAGACAGTCATCACTTAACTCATCTGAGCTGCAGTTCTGGCATAAACCAGGACCACAAACGAATGAGTCAGTAAAGGAAAACACACAAAAAAGCGCTTTGTTCTTTTAAAAAGAAACACACCAAGAAATGAAGTCCTCTGAATTGTTAAATAGAGGATTTTTGCATAACATTCCCCCGCCCTTTTTTTTTCTTACACCAAGATTGAGGAAAGAAAGGGACAAACTGTAACTTCTGATAATGAAAAGATGTTTCAAAATATTTGATAATGATCAACAAATGCACTAAGTCACTGACTAGGTGATTTCTGTTTCAAAACCCATGGCCAGAAATCCCTCTTCCAACTGACATTGCTCTTACATGATGAGTTGGAACAGCCTGTGCTATTTGCTATCGAAAATGTGGGGCCTCAGGCTAACCTGAATGCCTGCTCCCTTGTGGGATTCTCCGTTTGCTCTAGCACACCACCCACTCTCTGCTCTTCCTGGGCCGCCCTTCTGTTTCTGTACGGTTTGGCACTGGTAAAATACAAAGAGAAGTGCGGACCGCTCACAAAATGCAAAACATGCTAATGAAACGTGGGAATTAGGGACGTTTCCCTGGCTCAATCATTTTCATTATGTCTTATTTCTCCTCTAACTCCTCATCAAAAGTTTTAAATTGGACAGACCATAAGGAAAGTTTTCAGCGACAATGTAATTAGGTACATAAAGCTTCCATAAATTAAACCAACATAATGAAATTTCCTGAAGTCCTGTGAAGGCTCCCACAGCTGCAGGTCCCCACAGCATGTCAAGTTTTGCCTCTGTTCTAGTTCAACTCTTGAAGTCAAAGCACATAGTTAAATTCTTATTTCCGAAGCAAAGGTGCTAGGCTCGTTAATTTTATGGATTAACTTGGCTAGGCCATGGTACCCAGATATTTGGCCAACACCAGTTTAAATATCTCTATGAAGGTAGTTTTTGGATTAACATTTAAATCAGTAGACTTTCAGTAAAGCACATTACTCTCTACAATGTGTGTGAGCCTCATTCAACCAGCTGAAGTCTTAAAAGAAAAAAAGATGGAGGTCCCTACAAGGAAGACAGAATTCTGCCTCCAGACTGCCTTTGGAATCCAAGCTCCAACATTAACTCTTCCCTGGGTCTTCATCCTGACTGTTTGCCCTGTAGACTTTGGACTTGCCAGCCTCTACGATTACATGAGCCAATTTCTTAAAATAACTCTTCCCTCACGTTTTTTTTCTCTCTCTAGTATGTAGTCTATAGAGGGTTATTTTGGTATACATGGACTATATACATAAGTATATAACATAAATATAAAAAATAATAGGGCTATTTTGGATGCACATACATGCAAATACACATACACACACACACACACACACACACACACACACACACACACACACCCTACTGGTTCTGTTTCTGGAAAGAACCTTGATTAATACAAATGGATATTCTTTTGTTAACCACAGAAAGAAAACATCTCCAGTAGAAATAAAATTAGAGTTGACCCTGGAACCACATAGGGGTTAGGAGCACTGATGTATGCTCCTGAGCACACATGTATAATTTTTGACTCCCCCAAAACTTAATTATGAATAGACTGTTTGATCAGAAGCCTGTTTATCAAAATAAAACAGTCAACTAACTGCAACAGACATGTTTTGTATCTTCTATATATGTTGTATTCTTTAATAAAGTAAGCGAAAGAAAATGTTATTAAGAAAGTCAAGGAAGAGAAAATACATTTACAGTATTGTATTGTATTGTATTGACAACCCCCCCCCCAAATCTGCATATAAGTAGACCCACAGAGTTCAAATCCCTATTGTTCAAGGGTCAAAAACATCTGAATTTAGAATTACAAAAGATCCTTCCATTCTAGAACTATTCTATTGTCCCTGAAAACTTCTGTTTACCTTGCTGTATGGATCAGGTTCAGTTTAGGTAGGGTGATGAACTCTGAATGTCACAATCTCTATCTTTGATGTCCAACAGGTCCAACTACATTTCTTTTCCTGATGGTTTCTATTTAGCAACCGCAAAAAAATTGTTTTATATCTCTGATATCACTTCTCATAAAACACTTTAAAAGTAAACTTTGAAGACAGAAACACAAATGTACCTCACCCTTGCACAAATGTATTTACATATCCAACAATTACTTCCTTATCCTCTTTCATAGCATCCAACGCAAATCTTCCTGGAGCAGTTCCAGATCTCCCTAGAGTCAAATGAAATCCAAAAATCCCATCTTTACTCCTGGAAACAAGCAAACAGTAGGATTGGGCTTGATTTATAAGGCGCTCTGAAATCCTCATGGGCTCAGGCAGCTACAGGACAATCAACACTCCCTTTGCCTGTGTCGTACATTCTGACCCATTGTCATCCTCATTCTCATGTCCAGGGTTGACCCCTCCCAAGTTCTCAGGCTTTCCTGGCTTATTTGCCTCCCGACTCCTCTTCCATTCTCACAGTGCTGCACCCAGCACCTTGCACACACACTGCCCACCAAATGTGGGCTGGCTTGAATTGTGGAACAGTGAAGTAGCACTGTAACTTTCGAAGTCAGTTTCTTTTTCAGGAGGTATCAGTAGCTAGAGAGACATTTTAATCCCTGAACAGAAGAGCATCATTTCTTCCATTGTTGTAATGAATTTATCATTCAGTTTAAGAAGTTCAGCTGGTCTGAGTCAATCAGAACAATGGTGCCAAGAATGTGTGTGTTGTAACCTCTGGCAGTGCTCTGGCCATGTCTGTGTGTGGTGCAATTTGAGGGTTCAAAGCTCAGTGGGCCCATTACATCTGTTTACCATGGTTTGAGGTAATCTAAGTCTGTGTTTCCCTAGGTGGCCCTGGGCTGTTTGCTCTCTGTTGGTCAAAGTACTAGCAGATGGTGAAACTGGGTGAGGAAATATGCCCACTGTGGGTCTGGAAGTATTTGATAGAGTGAGGGTTGTCTATTGACTGGGGCTTAGTACATTCTAGAATCTTACAATCAAATGGTCAGTGGTGAGACAAAATCTTTAGGCAGGATTTTAAAACCAAGAGTCTCTCATTTGCGAAAAAAGTGGGTTTAAATGAAGAGCAGGTATAGAGTCTTTGTTGGTTATATACTTGTGCCCAATGAGATAAAGAAAATTTTTATTGGGAAAAATTCATGTATAATTTAAATCTTGCAGGCTAGAGTGGTCTTGTTTTATTTTATGTCTTTTAGCTATAAGGTTTGCCAGAGATGGAGAGTCAATCAGTTCACAAGAGCTCTTGAGAGCAACCTCAGGTAAAATATTAGTGGCTGTAAGCTGTGAAGGCAGAAAGTGTAAGTTTGATGAGTTGTAAGGAGTAACCTCCTCACTTTTGATCCTTTGTCCTTAGCACACAGTACAAATAAAGAGAGAGGACATTTACATTTTATACAGGTACAAGCACTTCCCATGGGGGTCAAGGCTCTGACAATCAGAAAAAGCCACACAATTTTATATGAGGACTCAGCACAGAGAGCAGCCAATAGATGTTGTCATTAGGAAAAGCAGATGCTGCACAGGCTAGACAAAGATTATAAGTCAGTACTTTAAATATGTTCAAAGAACTAAAAGAAATCATTTATAAAGAACTGAAGGAAAGTATGAAAACAATGTTTCACCAAATAGAGAATTTCAATAAAGTGACAGAAATTTTATATACGTATATAAAATGTATGCATATATAAAATGCATTCTACAGCTGGAAAACACAATAACTGAAATTTAAAAAAAATCTCTAGAGAGGCTCAACACCTGGAGGGAGAAGAAAGAATCAGCAAACTTGAAGATAGGTCTATTAAGATTACCTAGTCTCAGAAACAATAATAATAATAATAATAATAATAATAAAGACAAATGAACAGAGGCTCAGAGACCTGTGCAGCATCCTCAAGAATACCAATATATGCATAACAGAGTCCCAGAAGGACAGGAGAGAGAAAGAGAAAGACAGAAAGAGTATCTAAAGAAATAACGGCTGGAAACTTCTCAAATCTGATGAAAAACATTAATGTACACAACTAAGGAGCTCAACAGAATCTAGGTAAGGAAAACTCAAAAACTCAGAGACCAGACACATCATACTCAAACAATCAAAAGACAAAGGCAAAAACAGAATCTTGAAAGCAACCATCACATACAAGGAATTCTCAAGGAGGCTAACAGTCGATTTATCATCAGAAACTGTGGAGGCCAAAAGGCATTGGGAGGACATAGTACAGAAAACAAAACAAAAACAAAACAAAGCTGAAAGTACTGAAAGAAAAACACCTGCTAAATAAGAATTCTACAACTGGCAAAACTATCCTTCAAAAATGAATAAGTCAAGATATTTGCAGATAATCAAAACTGGAGAGAATTTGTTGCTAAAAGACCTGCTCTACAGGAAATGCTAAGAAAGTCCTTCAGGCAGAAATGACAGGACACTAAATAATAACTCGAACCCATACAAAAATAAATAAATAAAAAGTACCAGTGAAGTAACTACATAGGTGAATAAAGCAATAATTCTAAATCTGGGTGTTGATGAGCACACAATAGATACAGGTATAATTTGTATGACAAAGCAAAGAAGAGGAGTGACAGAATGGAGCTATATGGGGGAAACTTTTTGTATATGATTGCAATTCAGTTGGTATTAATCTGAATTAGACTGTTAAAGTTAAGTTTTAATTACCAGGGTAACCATTAAGAACTGAAAAATATATGGTAAAAGAAATGACATGGAAATAAAAGGTACACTAGAAAATATCTACTGCACACAAAAGAAGGTAGTAATGAGGAACAGGGGAATAGAAAGGCCTATTTGCAGATGATATAAGCTTGTATATAAAAAAAAAATCTAAGGAATCCATCAAAAAAACGAAAACTCTTAGAGCTAATAAATTAATTTGGCAAAATTGTACGACAGAAGATATATATACAAAAAGCAGTTGCATTTCCATGCACTAGGAAGGAAAAATATGAGAATGCAATTAAGAAAACAATTCCATTTGGGGCACCTGGGTGGCTCAGGCAGTTGAGCATATGACTTCGGCTCAGGCCATAATCTCACGGTTGGTGAGTTCGAGCCCCACATAGAGCTCTGTGCTGACAGCTCAGAGTCTGGAGCCTGCTTCAGATTCGGTGTCTCTCCCTCTCTCTGTGCCTCCTCCACTCGCACTCTGTCTCTCTCTGTCTCTCAAAAATGAATAAACATTTTTAAAAAAGTTAAAAAAAATTCCATTTGTAAGAGCAGCAAAAACCATAAAATACTTAGTAATACATTTAACAAATGAAGTGTAAGATGTACACCTTGAAAACTACAAAACTCACTGAAATAAATTAAAGAGGACCTAAATAAATGTTCAAAACTTGGGGAGGGGAGCCTGGGTGGCTCAGTCGGTTGAGTGTCTGACTTCGGCTCAGGTCATGATCTCAGGGTCTGTGAGTTCAAGCCCCTCATCGGGCTCTGCTCTGACAGCTCAGAGCCTGGAGCCTGCTTCAGATTCTTTGTCTCCCTCTTTCTACCCTTCCCCCACTCAGGCTCTGTCTCTCTCCCTGTCTTAAAAATAAATAAACATTTAAGAAATTAAAAAAAAAAACTTGGGGGGTTAAGATCATTAAGATGACAATACTTCCCAGACAGATCTACAGATTCAACTCAATCTCTATCAAAATTTCAGCCACCTGTCAGTCTTTTTCCAGAAACTGACGAGCTGATTGTAAAATTCATATGAAAATACAAAGAATCCAGAATAACCAAAACAATTTTTGAAAATAAAAAGTTGGAAGACTCATACTTCCTGATTTCAAAATTTACTAGAAAGCATAGTCAAGTCTGTGCATTATTGGCATGGGGCAGACATATAGATCAATGAAACAGAATCAAGAGTACAGAATTCCAACAAGGGTACAGAAAATAAAATTACATGAGGGGTTCCTGGATAGCTCAGTCAGTTAAATGTCCCATTTCAGCACAGGTCATGATCTCACAGTTTGTGGATTCGAGCCTTGCACCAGGCTCTGTGCTGACAGTTCAGAGCCCCTGAGGCTTCCTTCAGATTCTGTGTCTCCCTCTTTCTCTGCCTCTCTCCCACTTGTGTTCTGTGTCTATCAAAAATGAATAAACGTTAAAAAACTTTTTTAATAAAACAAAATAAAATAAATAAAAATAAATAAAACAAAATTACAGGAGGGAAATGATATGTCTTTTTAACAAACGGTGCTAGAAAAACCAGATAGCTACATACAAAAAGATAAATTTGGAACCCCTACTTCACACCATATATAAAAATTAACTCAAGATGAATCAAAGACCTAAATGTAAAATTTAACACTCTTAGAATAAAATAAAGGCATAAATCTTCATGACCTTGGATCAGAAAATGATTTTTTAGATATGACACCTGCAACACCAGCAGCCAAAGGAAAAAAAATACAGTAAACTTCACTAAAATTAAAAACTTCTGACCGTCAAAAAACACCATCAAGAAAGTGAAAAGACAACACATATGGTGAAACCAAATATTTGGAAATCATGTATCTGACAAAGACTAGTACCTAGAAGATAAAAAATAACTCTTACAACTCAACAATAAAAGGTTAAATGACTCAACTGAAAACTTGGCAAAAGATTTAAATAAGACATTTCTCCAAGGAAGATATACAAATGGGCAATAAGCACACGTAAAGGTGTTCAACCTCACTGGTTATGAAATTCAAATCCAAACCACAATTAGATACCACTTTATATCCCCTAGAATAGCTATAATTAAAAAGAGAGATAATAAGGGGCACCTGGGTGGCTCAGTCAGTTGAGCAACCAACTTCATGTCAGGTCATGACCTCATGGGCCCCTCGGGCTCTGTGCTGACAGCTCAGAGCCTGGAGCCTGCTTCAGATTCTGTGTCTCCTTCTCTCTCTGCCCCTCCCCCACTTGCACTCTGTCTCTCTCTCAAAAATAAACATTAAAAAAACAAAAACAGATAATAACAAGCATTGGTAAAGACATGGAGAAGATGGAACTTTCATGCATTGTTGGTGCAAATGTAAACTGATGCACCTGCTTTGGATAACAGGTTAACAGTTCCTCAAAAAGTTAAACACACAGCAATTCCACTCCTAGGGACAGACCCAAGGGAACTGAAGACACATGGCCACACAAAAGCTTGTAGCTGATTGTTTATAACAGCATTATTCATAATAGCCAAAAGTGGAGACCTTCCAAATATCCATCAACTACACAATGAGTATGTTCATGCACTGGACTATTATCCAATCATAAAAAGGAATAAAGTTCTGATACATATTACAACATGGATGAACCCTGAACACATTATGTTAAGTGAAAGAAACCAGACAGGAAAGGCCACATATTGAAGGATTTCATTTATATGAAATTTCCAGAATAGGCAAATTCAAAAAGAGGAAAAGTAGATCAACAGGTGCCAGGAGCTGGGGATAGTAGGAATGGGGAGTGGTTACTAACGTGTATGGTTTTTCATTTGGGGGTGACAAAAGTTCTGGTAATATTTGTGTGATTTTGTAAACAGACTAAAAAAGGGTTTTATTTAATTTAAAATAAATTTTACAAAATTTAAAAGGGTAAATTTTATAATATATAAATTAAATATTAATTTAAAAAAGATTTAATATGTCAGCAGATATTAAAAAAAACACACTTACTATAGTAAATAAATAATGGTTATTCCTCTTCCTCTCACCCCACTCCCAAATCCTAAAAAAAACAGATATCAAGTGTCACTGCTTTTGTGTTACCTGGCCTACATCCAGGTACTCCCAGTTGAAAAACATGGGCTTAGGGTGCCAGAAAGGGAATCAAAGAGACAGAGGTTCATGGGTGCATTTGGTGTCACTCAAGAGGGACATGTTTTCTAGTCCATTTAATCAAGAGGAAAAAATTTAAAAGATTCCACATAGTTGGTTGGAAAAGCCCTTAAAATTCTTTATCTCTTATTGTTCTCATTCCAAATTGATCAAACCACTTCTCCAAGGGCTCCAACATCAAGAAGGGAGTACAACCCCTCAGAAAAGAGGAATCACCTCCAATGAAAGTCATACCTACTTATCTATCTACCTCTGTGTTCATTTATCTTCCAGTAACTTGATGAATTTGAGTCACTCACCCTGCCTGTGTCTGAGTCTGGGACACTGAAAAAAATACAATTACAAATAAAAAATAAATAAATAAAGTAAAATAAAATAAAATAAAATAAATAAGAGCAGACTCTGGATTAAGATAAATTTACCTCAATCAAGAATGACAAGTAGATTTTATTTTATTTTTATTTGTAATTTTTTTAATGTTTATTTTTGAGAGAGAGCGCGTACATGAGCACGTGAGCGGGGGAGGGGTGAAGAGAGAGGGAGACACAGAATCTGAAGCAGGCTCCAGGCTCTGAGCTGTCACCACGGAGCCCAAGGAGGGCTTGAACTCACGAACTGTGAAATTATGACCTGTGCCAAAGTTGGACGCATAACCGACTGAGCCACCCAGGCGCCCTGAGAAGTAAATGTTAAGATGCTTTCCCAGTTGGGAAAGACTCTGTGAGGAGCAAGATCATGAGGACACATCTGAGTAGAGTTTGACAGATGACCGTGCTTGATAAGTAAT
Organism: Acinonyx jubatus; assembly: GCF_027475565.1. Lineage (NCBI taxonomy): Eukaryota > Metazoa > Chordata > Mammalia > Carnivora > Felidae > Acinonyx > Acinonyx jubatus. The sequence continues at coordinate 111,176,376 of NC_069380.1, read as the reverse complement.
GTCTGCCTTGGATGTAGGCAGGAAAGTAATGGTACCTGCACTTCACAGTTGCCACTCTGACACAGATAATGTTCCCTCAGTAGCCTCTAGTCAGCAAACCTCCTGGCCACATCCCTCTAACCTTGAAATACTGTGTTAGACATGACACAAAGTTGTGTTGTATGTCTACATTTCATAAAAAGAGCTTTCCCTTTTCAGTAGTTTACAACTTAATTTAAAGCAAATAAAATCCAGGGCGCCTGGGGGGCTCAGTCAGTTGAGCGTCCGACCTCCGCTCAGGTCATGATCTCGTGGTCTGTGAGTTCGAGCCCCGCGTTGGGCTCTGTGCTGACAGCTCAGAGCCTGGAGCCTGCTTCAGATTCTGTGTCTCCCTCTCTCTCTGCCCCTCCCTCGCTTATGCTCTCTCTGTCAAGAATAAATAAAACATTAAAAAAAAAAGCAAATAAAATCTAATGCTGGTTTTAGGAATCACAACCTGTCCCCTCCCCCCCACCCCCATTATCCTGTGAGTAAAAAAGTAAATGGCTTATTAGAAAATGCTTCAAGTTCCTGTTTTCTAGGATAAGTCAACTGCCCCATACATTGGAAAACTTAGGAATGATTCTCCATATTAAAATTATTTTGGGGGGATCCTGGGTGGCTCAGTTGGTTAAGTGTTCAACTTTGGCTCAGGTCATGATCACGTGGTTTGTGAGTCTGAGCCCCAAGTCAGGCTCTGTGCTAACACTTCAGAGCTTGGAGCCTGCTTCAGATTCTGTGTCTCCGTCTCTTTCTGCCCCTCTTCCACTCTCATATGCACACTCTCTCTCTCTCAAAAATAAACATTAAAAGTAAATTTAAAAAGAAAAAGGAATAAAATAAACACATAAATAAAAATAAAATGATTTTTGTAATCAAACCCCTCCCCTTTGCTAACTGCACTTCCCAAAGCTGTGGTGACTAATGTGTCATACTTGCAATTGTTACCGTTGTCTGTCCGCACAGAGGATTTGTGGGGGGTGGCAGGAGTGAGGGAAAGGGGGTGGAAGAAGGTAGAATGGATTTAAATGTTCATTCGGCATTCTTAAATCAGAGATGGAAAGTGACACACAAGGCCTCATCATGAGGCTAAGGCTCTACTGGCCACAACTTGTATTTAATGCCTTCTTCATTCTTATCATGACTAGGACAGACTTTAGCAGAGCAGTTTTGGACTAATTTCAGATTTCTGAAGGCATTTGTTTAATAAATCGGTAGCTTAACACAGCATGCTATTTCTAGGTAGGTTCATTTTAGTGAAACACAGAAGGAAGGAGCCAGTGCGTTTGGTCAGGTACCCAGGCCAACAACCCTTTGCAAAGCACGCCAGCCTCCTCTCTTTCACAAAGGCCTCCAAACTGCAGATCAAATCAAAGATCAAAGCTACCAAAGAAATTATATCTTCACCTTCTAGCCCACTATTCCCACAGTTAAGGAAAACCAAAAAGGTTTCATGTAAATTGTTCCCAAATGGAAGCACTCAGACATACCCAAAACTTCAACTCTTCTGTGATTTAGTGTTCTGTAATACAGCTACTTCTTAAAAATCAATTAAGAAACTATTAACAAAAGGATACAATAGCCCTGAGAGAAGAAAATCAAGTGCTTTCTTTGGCTAATCAGAGAAGAACATACGATTCAGTGGTTTTTATCATAAGCAATTTGTTCATTGGCTCCTGGAATACAGCCAACCCTCTCACTCTGGAATTGAACTACCCATCTCAGAGGAAGCAGGAGACAGGTACAGAGAAGCCAGGGCAAGAGGAAGAAACAATCTGAGTCTTGCAATTGCATGAGCTCTCATGTAATTGTACCTCAAACTCTTCTAACTAGACGGGAGAATGATGCGGTGAAAGAGGCAAGTAACTTTTAGTTAATCTCAGTGCCGGAAGTAGACTTTAGCACCACTGCCCTCAAAGCTAAATTATAGCCAGTTTGAATTTCTCCTCCTCCTCCAGGTTCCCTCTGGCTTTGGTGAAAGTGCTAAGAAAAGTAAAACAGTCAAAGCATGGGGGAGAAATGAGAGGTCAATTTAATGCTGATAGTTGAGCTTGTCTTGCAAAAGTTAAATGCCCTTCAGTAACTGTAGCCCAACAAGTCACCTTACTTCCACACACATTTCCTTAGGAGGAAGTAGAGCTCAGAGAAGATAAAGGTCTTATGCAAAACTGTGAATAGGTCAGAGTTTCTCATCAAAAGATCTCTAGCACGCGGCAACCACCTCAACACTCCTTACAGTCACGGACGACACACAAGAGAACAGTGACAGTGCCTCCTACCACTTCAAAACGGGCATTGGCCAGCCTTTCAAACAACTGTTGGGTTAGCTAGCTTATATTTGCTTCAACTCCTGTACTATTTCTTTGAACACCATGGCGTTTACTCTGTTCAATAATTGTGAGAGCTGATGATTTTCTACTATAAATTAAGGGGTATGCTAGGCTGGCTTCAGTTAGGGTGGCTTGGCTACGGTGACTCTGTTCCACAGGACTTTTACTCTCTTCCTGGGGCCAGCAGGTTTGTCTGGGAAGGCTCTCTGCACGGCCAAGGCAGAACACAAGAAGGCGAAAGACATGACACCCCGTAGGGCTCAGGCTGTACTCACGAACTGTCACTTGTGTCTCCTTTGATCGGTCACAGCATGTCATACAGCTGAAACACATACCAAAGGTTTGAAAGGCCTTCTGCCTCCTCAGAGTCATGGGAAGGGTGTGGATTCAGGGAAGGGTAAAAAGAACTGGGGCCACAATCTCAGTCTCCCACAGCTACTGACAAATTATTTAAAGGGGGATGTTTCTGTAGAAAATCCCAAGGCCTCATATAATATTAAGCATAACAAGAAAGAGATGTTAATACACAGAAATAGTGTCTATTTGTTGAAAAATATAGAAAAGCACAGAGATTCATATAACAAATAGCCATGTATCTACCTCTAATAATTAACAAATACTTTCACATGTTTCCCTCTCACATTTTTACTAAGTATTTTAGAGTTTAAGCACTCTGTATACCCCTCCACAATTCTATTTCCCTCCTTCCTGAGAGGTACCTATTATCTTAAAATTAATCTGTGCATATTTTTGTATTTTTCCTATGTACACAGCCATTCATGAAGTTGCAGCCCAGAAGACAGTCAGCTACCTTATCACTTTCTGTTAATGTTTAGTCAGCATTTCCAATAAAATTAACTCCTTCTTCAGATCAAACACTTTTACATAGGCCCTACATGTGAACCAAATAGCTACCCAGGGAATATTTGACTTTGACTTGCTTCATTCTTGTTTTTCTGTGTGTCTCACAGTAAACGAAAGACGGGAATGATGCAGAATTCCAAGGCTACATAATTCAACCTTGGCTATTCCTCAAAGAGTGTGGGGGCAATTCCAATTATCAGAGAAAGAAACATCACAAGGAAAGCAAAAGCCAAATGTTTTCCACAGAAGTCCTCCTTTTTGCTGTCTTCATTTCGACTGGTAAGTGCAAAAAACAATTTTAGAATCTTGGCTAATTTTAAAAAATGGATTTCAGTAATAGATTCAAAAGTCAGGAATATCACAACCACAAGAGAAATGTGTGTGTTTGACTACGGAAAATGGACTAGGAAGAATACAGGGGAAAGGGGGACTTCTCCTGACTTCCACCTGAATGCTGTCCTTCTTGAACAAGGGAATCATAAAAGTGGAATAGAGGACTTTAAGAAAAGTCTATTAATCTTGGCCTAGGATTTAATTGGAACATAACTAGAAAATAAGAAGTTTGTATAAGAATTTGATTTGGAGAATTCCTTATGCAGCGACTGGCGTGGATTATGGCAAAGGGAACTCTCGCTCCCTTAACCACCACAGCAGGAGAGGAAAAATGAATACGCTAATAAATCACCTAATATCTGCCTCAATTCCCCAGGATAAATACTAGTTGCCAAAGTGATGGTATTGTATCTCGATCAAGATGTTGACTTGAAGTTTGGCTCAAAGGTATAAGACATTTGAAGCCCATCTTCTAAAAAATATATTAAAGGATATACTTAAACAGCCATATAAACTTAAATAGCCACATTCTGTTGTTCCTCTCACAGCACATATATTAATGAATAGTAAAATATCTTTGACGAAAATCAACAATCAAATTAGCTGGTTCTTGCTTTTGCTTCTGTTTTGTTAGTTTATTCTGAAGTGAAAGGATGAGTTGGCTAACTGCATCTCTCTGTGAACGTTAACATTGGAAATCTGGGAAATTTAATTCAATTGAGCATTTATCTCAATTTAGCATATACTAAAGAGAAGATGCACCTAAAACAAGTGTGCACAAAATACACTGAGAGAGCCAGCCCTTCCTCCATGTTTTACTACTTCACAATTTTTCATATATTTCTACTCCCTTCCCTTGTCTTCTCCCTCCACTCTAGGCTAAATTGGTCCGACATGTTCTTATTTCTAAGAATCTCCCTCTTCCATGTTTGCAGACAAAAAAGAGATCTATTTAGTTCAGAGTCTGCTTTGCTAGTTCAGAGTTTGCTTCTTCAATTCAAACATTTTCTTGGATTTGATTTTTAGGACTAATGATAAAGGAACATCTCAAAGTTACTTTAGAATCTCTTGAATTATTTCTTGGCACCATGCTGTTTGATTATTTTTGCTTAACCTAAACACAGCGGTCCCAAGTAATAAGCAAAGAAAGTTTGAGAATCATAACTTAGGGCATTTATTAGTTGATAATCTGAAACAAACCGTAATGATGGAGATTAATGCTTATAAATAAACACATTTACAAATACGGTGTATGTCATAAGACAGAATTTTATGGTAAAGGAAAAAGCGAACTTTACACCCGAATCGGGAATTAAAGGAACACCTGCCCATAAAATATAGAAAGTTAGAGAAAAACTATAGTGAAAACAGAAGCGTTGAAGCTACCGGAAGACTGACAAGGTAAAAAGAGACTGGAAATATGTGAGGCCAGGAAATCTGCTTGTCATGTTTCTCTTTTTTAGCTCTGGCTGGACCATGGGCTAATATCTGTGCTGGCAAGTCTTCCAATGAGATCAGGACATGTGACAGCCATGGCTGTGGCCAGTATACTGCTCAAAGGTATGGGGCTCCACAAATAACCATAAATTCTTTTGGTTCTTAACCTCTTTGCTTAGTGTCCTTGCCTCAAACGCTCATGGTCATTTCCCTTTAACAGCAGGACACAGCGATGAAACCAGCTGGACTACTATCTTTAGAGCAACTTCCGAGACCTCTGTTTCAAGGATAGCCTCTGAATTGGGGATAAAGCATGTAATAAAGAGAAAGGGGAAAAAATGCATGTTTTCCTTCTCAGTGTTACCCACCTGGTTTTTCCAAGGTGAAAATCAACATTACTATCACATTTTATTCAAGAGGGACTTGAACTGAGGTATGAAGGGTTAAGGCACCTGTCCACCACAGCTGGAGGTGGGAAAAGCTGCATAAGGATTCACGCTTTTGGTTCCTCTTCCCATCACACCATGATGTCACTGACCCAGGATGTGGGAGTTCAACATTAGAGGCTGGCCCTCGACAGGCCATTTCTTCTAAACAATAAGGGACACAGTTGTGAATTTTCAGTAATGCACAGCACCACCTTAGGGGTGCCACTCTCTGATGAAATAGCCATGTGTCCAACTGCATCATCGATCTCCATCCTAATTATAGTGGAGCTCTCACTTGAACAAATGCTACTTACAAAGCAACCTCAAATACCTGGAGCAGCAGGGTTGAGATGGGAAATATGGAAAAATGGCCGCGTAATTGCCAGAATTAAGACTTAATTTGTTCATACCCGAAAGTGTGTATGCACTTGACTTCTACAATAATTTACTGGTTCTTCACTTGGAATCCCGCTCAGTGTTGCTTTATACACAATTCTAACAATCCTCACAAATTGGATTTTTCAGGTGTTAGCCTATTAGAAGGGGCAGGGGGCTGGAAAGAGTGAATGTAAACAACAGTGAGGATTTTCAGAGACAACTTAAAGAAATCTCACAATCTGGGATCATTTTGTGTTTATTCTTGACCCACTTTAATAAACTCAGGAGGTATCACTCACTGTATTAAAATACCATATACAAAAAATGTTGTTTATGACAACTTCTGGTCACTGAGACAAAAATAAGATGAGGGTGACATATGATTCTTTTATGATAGGTTCCCATAAAGAGATAACTCTTTTACAACTGGTCTTGAAGGGGGTCAAGATTCATGTATCTATAAAATTTACTTACATATGGGGGCACCTGGGTGGCTCAGTCGGTTAAGCGTCTGACTTCAGCTCAGGTCATGATCTCGCGGTTTGTGAGTTCGAGCCCCGAGTCGGGCTCTGTGCTGACAGCTCGGAGCCTGGAGCCTGCTTCAGATTTGTGTCTTCCTCTCTCTTTGCCCCTCCCATGCTCATGCTCTGTCTCTCTCTGTCTCTCAATAATAAACAGACGTTAAAAAAATCTTTTAAACATTTACTTACATATGGAACCCTGGGTGGCTCAGTCAGGTAACTGTCTGACTCTTGATTTTGGCTCAGGTCATGATCTCACGGTTCAAGGGATCAAGTCCTGCATCAGGCTCTGTACTGACAGCAGGGAGCCTGCTTGGGATTCTCTCTCCCCCTCTCTCTGCCCCTCCCCTGCGCTCTCTTTCTCAAAATAAATAAACTTCAAAAGAATAAATACGTTTTAAAAATTTACTTAGATTGTCTCATTTCCTCAAAATGCCATATAATAATAGCTAATGAATTCTTAAAGGCTCTCCATATACCAAATACTATCCTAAAGACTTTAATCTTTACAATATGGTTATTACTACCTGCAGGAAGGGAGGTTAAAATTGTGCTAAAAAGAGGAAACCTGGGACCTCCCAATATGGTGTAGCAGTTTCAGGGTTTGATATCCTAGTCTGGGAACAGTGGGCTAACACCATGTTTCTGGGCAATAAAGTTCCTAGGACAGTTTCCTCAGTCTGTTCATTCTTATTTACATTTTAGAAATCATAGGCCTCACCAGGGTGTGGACGTCTTGTGCTCTGATGGATCGACTGTGTATGCGCCTTTCACCGGAACGATTTTAGGCCAGGAGAAACCTTATAAGAACAAAAATGCCATTAATAATGGAGTTCGGATATCTGGAAGAGGTGAGAGGTGCTGTCTATACCTGGGGCACATGCTGGAAATGTTTGATGCTTATTTATTTAATGCACATGCCATATGCCGAAGTGTCATACATCCTTCAAAATAGTAACATCTAGAATACAAAGGCCATAGGGTACCAAACTAAAACAGCTAGATGCATTTTCAAATACGTTCCACCTCTTCCTCTGAAATCATTTTCTTTATGCACACACTCTACCTAACCCCACAGCTGACTGAAGGGCTTTCTTCTTGTGGCCCATGTGGTTTTGCCTAATAGTCTACAAACAAGATCACTTTCAACAGTATCTACTATAATAAATAAATACTTTCATTCATCAAAATCCTACAATTCAAAGATGTTGGCATTCCTGCAAAAGTTGGCTGGAAAATATTTTCAAAGGCTTCTATGTTCTAGGTTAAGCTGGGTCACCCAGTACTCCAGGTATTGGGCTTACTGTTTAATTGTGTGTGTCGTTCTAGTTCCTTCATTCTCATCGATGTAGAGGGCTTGATTCTATGCATAGATCTTCATCTACGTAATCATTCTTCTCTAAGTGGACATCTGGGTAGTATCGAGTTTCAGGCAATTATGAAAATTCCATGAACTTTCCTGCATGTGTCTTTTAATGAACACTAATGTGCATTCCTGTCAGAAACGGGCCCTGAAGACACTCCCCTCACCACGATAAGAAACACTTTGTGAGGGAGCTCACATCCTCAAGGGCTCTATGGTGGTTATTCTCTATAGGACCCAAATGACAAGAGAAACCGCTGCCACTGGATGGAGTCCACTTAGTAAGCAAGGCCAAGGTTGGCATGGTTACCTAACAGGCTGCAGAGCTGAAGAGGCCATCAGATTCATCTGAAGGACAGAGATCTGTGGCATTGTCTAGTTAATCATGGTGACCCAAGAAGTGAACAAACGGGCAGCCTACTAAAGCCTGATTTGATTTGTATAAATGGAAACACTCTAGGTCTGATGAACAAAGTCGTGACTTTAATCATCACCATACTGGGTCACAAAACTGCCTCCCACCCCCAGATTTGCACCAGTTCACAAGCCCAGGGCCCCTTGAAAGAAACCAAGGCTGAGCCCCTTTGAGGAAGGGCTCCATCACACAGCCTAAAATTTTTTATTTTTATTTTTATTTATTTATTTATTTAGTTTTCAATATATGAAATTTACTGTCCAATTGGTTTCCATACAACACCCAGTGCTCATCCCAAAAGGTGCCCTCCTCAATACCCATCACCCACCCTCCCCTCCCTCCCACCTCCCACCAACCCTCAGTTTGTTCTCAGTTTTTAAGAGTCTCTTATGCTTTGGCTCTCTCCCACCCTAACCTCTTTTTTTTTTTTTTTCCTTCCCCTCCTCCATGGGTTTCTGTTAAGTTTCTCAGGATCCACGTAAGAGTGAAACCATATGGTATCTGTCTTTCTCTGTATGGCTTATTTCACTTAGCATCACACTCTCCAGTTCCATCCACGTTGCTACAAAGGGCCATATTTCGTTCTTTCTCATTGCCACGTAGTACTCCATTGTGTATATAAACCACAATTTCTTTATCCATTCATCAGTTGATGGACATTTAGGCTCTTTCCATAATTTGGCTATTGTTGAGAGTGCTGCTATAAACATTGGGGTACAAGTGCCCCTAGGCATCAGTACTCCTGTATCCCTTGGGTAAATTCCTAGCAGTGCTATTGCTGGGTCATAGGGTAGGTCTATTTTTAATTTTCTGAGGAACCTCCACACTGCTTTCCAGAGTGGCTGCACCAATTTGCATTCCCACCAACAGTGCAAGAGGGTTCCTGTTTCTCCACATCCTCGCCAGCATCTATAGTCTCCTGATTTGTTCATTTTGGCCACTCTGACTGGCGTGAGGTGATATCTGAGTGTGGTTTTGATTTGTATTTCCCTGATAAGGAGCGACGTTGAGCATCTTTTCATGTGCCTGTTGGCCATCCGGATGTCTTCTTTAGAGAAGTGTCTATTCATGTCTTCTGCCCATTTCTTCACTGGGTTATTTGTTTTTCGGGTGTGGAGTTTGGTGAGCTCTTTACAGATTTTGGATACTAGCCCTTTGTCAGATATGTCATTGGCAAATATCTTTTCCCATTCCGTTGGTTGCCTTTTAGTTTTGTTGGTTGTTTCCTTTGCTGTGCAGAAGCTTTTTATCTTCATAAGGTCCCAGTAATTCATTTTTGCTTTTAATTCCCTTGCCTTTGGGGATGTGTCGAGTAAGAGATTGCTACGGCTCAGGTCAGAGAGGTCTTTTCCTGCTTTCTCCTCTAGGGTTTTGATGGTTTCCTGTCTCACATTCAGGTCCTTTATCCATTTTGAGTTTATTTTTGTGAATGGTGTGAGAAAGTGGTCTAGTTTCAACCTTCTGCATGTTGCTGTCCAGTTCTCCCAGCACCATTTGTTAAAGAGACTGTCTCTTTTCCACTGGATGTTCTTACCTGCTTTGTCAAAGATTAGTTCACACAGCCTAAAATTTATACCATAAACCTTACTTCTAGCTGTCCTCAAAGGCAACTGCCACCATTAAGCAGGATGGCTGTACACTGGGGAAGAAGAAAGAATTGCACTTCTCAGAGACTACTGGACACTTGCTCAACAACTGAGACTTAATTCTTGGACACCCGAAAGGCCAATGTGGTCAATCAGTCAGAATAGAGGCTTCTAGGGTCAGGTGATCAACGTAGATTTTCATGAGGGTCCATCTGACAGTGGTCCCAGTGTGTCCACAAATCCACTCTCTGGTAATTTCCCCCGTTTCAGAATGCATAATTGGAATCAGCACACTCGCTGATGGCAGAATGTTGTACGAGCGGGAGAGCTGGATCACTTGGTACATATGTACCTTCTGCTCTAACAGCTACTGCGTTTCCCAAAGCAGTAGTTCCAATTTACACTCCAACGAGGAGTGTGTAACAGTTCCGGTTGCTCCATACACAATACTTGGTGCTATCTTCCAACTTTCCACTTCAGCAATTCTTTTTTTTTTTAAGTTAATTTATTTATTTTGAGAGAGAGAGAGAGAGAGAGAGAGAGTGCAAGCAGGCAAGGGGCAGAGAGAGGGAGAGAAAGAATCCCAAGCAGGCTCCACACGGTCAGTGCAGAGCCCAACACGAGGCTCAAACTCATGAGTCATGAGATCATGACCTGAGTCAAGATCAAGAGTTGAACACTTAACTGACTGAGCCACCCAAGTGCACCCCCCCCATTTCAGCCATTGTGATGAGTATATAGTGGCATCTCATCGGCTTTATTTATTTTTATTTAGATCCAAGTTAATTAACATATAGTGTAGTATTGGTTTCAGGAGTAGAATTCAGTGACTCATCACTTACATAAAACACTCAGTGCTCATCACAAGTACCGTCTTTAATACCCATCACCTATTTAGCCCAACCCCCACCCACCTCCTTCCATCAACCCTGTTTGTTCTTTATAGTTAAGAGCTTCTTATGGTTTGCCTCCGTTTTTATCTTTACTTTTCCTTCCCTTCCCCTATATTCACCTGTTTTAGTTCTTAAATTCCACATATAAGTGAAATCATATGGTATTTGTCTTTCTCTGATGGACTTATTTAGCTTAGCATAATACACTCTAGTTCCATCCATATTATTGCAAATGGCAAGATTTCATTGTTTCTGATGACTGAATATTCCATTATATATATACATTATATATATACATCTTCTTAATCCATTCATCAGTCAATAGACATTTGTACTCTTTCAATAGTTTAACTGTTCTTAATAGCATTGTTATGAACATTGGGGTGCATGTGCCTCTTTGAATCTGCATTTTTGTATCCTTTGGATAAATAAATACCTAGTAGTGCAACTGCTGGGTCATAGGGTAGTCCTACTTTTAATTTTTTGAGGAACCTCCATTCTGTTTTCCAGAGTGGCTACTCCAGTTTGCATTCCCATCAACAGTGCAAAGGGTTCCCCTTTCTCCACATCCTCTTCAACATGTTGTTTCCTGAGTTGTTAATTTTAGCTATTCTGACAGGTATGAGGAAGTACTTCCTTGTGGTTTTGTTTTTTATTTCCTTGATGATGAGTGTTGTTGACCATATTTTTCACAAGTCTGTTAGCCATCTAATTTCTTTGGAAAAGTGTCTATTCATGTCCTCCACCCATTTCTTCACTGGATTGTTTTTGGGTTTTGAATTTGAGAAGTTCTTTATAGATTTTGGATATTAACCCTTTACCTGACATGTCATTATTGGCTTTAACTTACATTTTCCTGGTGGCTAATGCAACGGAGCACCTTTTTGTATTTATTGATAGCATGGATATTATCTTTTGTGAGGTGCCTATTCAATTATTTCTCCCTGTGTTTTCTGCATTTTTCTTATTGGCACGTAGGAGCTTTTTGTATATTGTAGATGAGTCGTCTGTCAGATCTATGTATTGTAAATATCTTCTCCCACTTCATGGGTTACCTTTACACTTTATTTTTGCTGTCTTTTAATAAACAAAAATTCTTATTTTTCTTTTAGTCCAATTTGGTAGTATTTTCCTTTATTGATAACATGTTTTTACCTGTTTAAGACACATTTGCCCATCATAAAGTCATAAAGGTATTTTTTTCTTCTGTTTTATTGCTTCATCTTTCATATTTAGATTTATAATCCACTTGGAATTGGGTTCTGTGTAAGGAATGAGATAGGGATCAACATCTTTTTTTCTCACATTACTTTCTGACTCAGTACCATTAAGCTGAAAAGACTATTTTTTCCCCCTACTCTAATGCAGTATAGTCTTTTGTGGTAAGTCATGGTCTGAATAAACATGGGTTTGTTTCTGATTTTTCTATTGTATTTCATTGGTCAATGTGTCGATCTTACACAAATATCCAACTGTCTTAATTACTGTAGCTTTAAAATACATCTTGGGAGCGCCTGGGTGGCTCAGTTGGTTAAGCGTCCAACTCTTGATTTTGGCTTAGGTCATGGTCTCATGGTTCATGAGATTGAACCCCACGTGGGGCTCTGCACTGACAGTGCAGAGCCTTCTTGGGATTTTCTCTCTCTCTCTGTCCCTACCCCACTTGCACTCCCTCTCTCTAAAAATAAATATTAAAAACCAAAAACACATCTTGATATAACATAAATCTTTCAAATTTATTCTTTCAGATTGCCTTGACAATTCTTCCTTATGTGCATTTCCAAATATATTACAAAATCAGTTTATCAGGGGCATCTAGTTGGCTCAGTCAGTTAAGCTTCTGACTCTTGATCTCAGCTCAATGATCTAGAGTGCTTCATGATCACATGGTTGATGAGTTTGAGCTCTTCATCAGGCTGACAGCCTGGAGCCTGCTTGGGATTCTCTCTCTCCCACTCTCTATGACCCTCTTCCACTTACACACACACACACACACACACACACACACACACACTCTCTCTCTCTCTCTCTCTCTCTCTCAAAATAAACAAAGTTTAAAAAGTACATTAAAAAAAGAATCAGTTTATCAATTTCCACCAAAAATTCTGCTGGGACTTTGGGTTTGCATTGACTACACAGATGAAATCGAGAACTGATATCTTAAAAGTAATGAGTCTTCTAATTAATTAACATGTTATATTCTCCATTTATTTAGTTCTTCCTGTACTGTTATATTAGTTGTCACATTGGCTTGCAGGGTTGAAATTGTGCACATATTGTTTAACATGCATATAAGACACATTATATTGATTTTGTTTAGATCTTCTAAATCAGCAATGTCCACAGAAATACAAGTCACATAGATAATTTAAAATTCTCTAGTTACATTACGAAAGTTAAAAAATAGGTAAAATTAATTTTAATAATATATTTTATTTAATTCAGTGTCTATAATATTATTTTAAAATGCAACATAAAAATTACTAGTATTTTACTTTTGCTGTACTGTCTTCAAAATCCAGCATGCATCTTATACTCAAAGTGCATTTAATTCAGATGAGCTACATTTCAAGTGCAGACTGGCCACTTGTGGCTAGTGGCTACCATGTCAGACAGCACAATTTTGTCTACTTGACTGTTTTCACTGATATGTGTATTAAAATCTTCTAGTGTGTTTCTATTTCTCCCTGTTTCTCCAGTAGTCTCTGCCTTATATAGATGGTTTGTGTTTAGTGTGCAGGTGGTTGTAAATGCTGTATCTTCATTGGATTTAGCATTACAAATTGTCCTCCTTTGTTTTGTTTCAATGCTTTTTGTCCCAAATCCGAATCTCTGATAACAGAATCATAACCCTTGCTTTCCTTATTGTTTCCATTTGCTTGACAAATCTTGATCCAGCCCTTTATTTTTTGCCTTTTTCAACTGTTGTGTTTTACTGTATATAGGATATAATTGGGTTTTGCTTTTTAAGCTAGTAGGAACATTTTTTTAATATATGAGTTAACATTTATAGATATAACTCATATATGTGGTCTCAACATTGTCATATTACATTATGATGATAGTATTACAATAACTCCACCTATCTATTTGGTGGGTCTTTGTCTTTAAAATTATTTTCTTTGGGTATTTAGTAAGAGTTTCAATCTTGTGCCAATTATGTCCACTTTTATTTGTCTTTAAAAGTCTCATCATTTTATAAGAATATGTCTTAGAGTTGAAATTGTTCTGGGTGAGAACAAGAAAATATGTTAATCGTCTCAATTTTCTCAGCTAGCGTTTTTCTGTTATTCCTCAATGTCTTTATTAAATTTTCATATGAATCTGTTTTCCCTTCGGCATCTTGTAATTTTAGTCATTTCTGGTATGATTTTGTCATCTTCCTCAATTTCCTCATTGAGTTCAATCAACTCATTTTTTTTGTCTTTTCTTCCATTTCTGTTATTTTTTGAATTTCTGATTCAAGGCTACTAAAACCCAGATAAAAACTAATTTAATTTCTTTTCTTTTAGGTTTTTGTATAAAAATGTTCCATATTAAGCCAATTAAATATAAAGGTTCCATCAAGAAGGGAGAAAAACTGGGAACTGTATTGCCCTTGCAGAAAGTTCATCCTGGCATACAATCCCATATACATATTGAAAACTGTGACTTGAGTGATCCTACTGCGTATCTCTAAGTAGAAGACAGATGACCAGATCTTCTAAATAGAAAACCATCTTCTTAAGAACGTGGATGCATATCCTACTTTTCAAGAAATTTGTGTCCAAATAAAAACATGATGAGTGCAAAATAGAAAATAGTGTTTTATTTCAACTCATTGCCACTCTGATTTTTGATTGTCAACTAATTTCTGAGGGTTCTCTGATTTTTCTGTTACATATGGGATCTGAGGGGTTCTGTTTGTTTGTTTACATTTCCTTAGTCTTCAATACATAGGATTAACAAACATGACTTCCAGCTATCCAGGCTGCATTTTTGGTACTTCTAAAACTAGCTACCTTTCTGCTTGAAAATAAGAAAAAGGCTGAAGTTATTTTCTTGGTACAAGAAGAGAATGTTGCACAATGCTAGACACACATGCACAAATATTGAGTGAACAAATAAGAGTTAAACTTTAGTTAAGGTATTGAAAAGTTTCAGCAAAGCAATATCCTCAGGTATGTCAAACTGGTCACAGGGTGAGGAGCTTGCATGGATTAAGACAGAGTTTGCTGGTCTGCACAACCACTTCCCCACACTATATCAACAAGATTTTCTAAATCATAAATGATGGCATTCCAAGAAAATATATTAGTAGTCTCAATTTCAGCAAGAGCACATTATAGGAAGCACTGGAATAAGAAAGAGGTCTATCTTAACCTGAAGTATCTCCTGGAACCAAGTCAGTCAGCCTCATCTAGCCATATGCATATCATAGCCACTTATTTCTACACTTTATTTTTTTTTTTAAGTAGGCTTCATGCCCAGCACAGTGTCTAATGTGGGGCTTGAACTCACAACCCTGAGATCACAACCCAAGCTGAGATCAAGAGTCAGATGCTTAACCCACTGAGCCACCCTGGTGCCCCTCTACACATCACTTTAAATCTAGATCATTCTTCCTTAGTTATGTTGACAACAGGTAGGAAGGGGAAAAAAGACCATACAACTATTCAAAGGACCAGAAATAACTGGCTCCCTGGATTTTAGTTAGTGAGAAATGAGTAGGTTGATTTATCATTCTGGAAACTTTTCACGAATTTTTGCTTAAATCCTTTTGGAATTCCAGTGAGAAGATTCCATTCTTACTACAGATGTACTAATGGAAAACGTAATTAACTGAACTTTACTAATGGAGAAGTAGCTGCATTTGTATGCTAGGACATGTACATACAAATGTTCATAATATAACTATTTGTCATGGCAAAACCTGAACAACTCACATCCCCATGGACAGCTGATATGAACAAATGAACTGTGTGATTTAGCACAGAATGGAATAGTGTCTAGAAGTCATAATAAATGAGCCTCGGCTAAACATGACAAAATGGATGAATCACAACAATATAATTTTGAGTAAAAACAAGTACTTAAGGTTACATATAATATGATACTCTTTTTAGAAAGTCAAAATAATTAAAACCAAAACATAATTTTTAGGAACACATACAAGTGTGGTAAGAATATACAAAAAGGAAATCAAGCAAATAATGAAGACTAATTATCTCAGAAGTGAATAAGGGAAACCACACAGAAAAATTTAAGTTCTTGTTATGTCATTGTTGTCATTTTAGAGCTGGGGGGTGATTTCATGAGTATTTATTCTGATATGTTATACTGGTAACAAGACGTGAAGGTGGGTGGTCAAGAAGAACGAGTTAATGAAGACTCTCAGTTCAGAGTCTCTACTACACAACTGGTTTATCCTCACATCCAGGTGATATTATTCTCTACCGTATCATGACACTTCATACAAGGCTAACAAGAGTTTGATTCTTAGTTAAAACAAAACCTATAACCAACACTCTCTGGTTGGATCATCTACCTTATTGATTCCTTATGGCCAAATAACTTTAGGTTGTTTCCGGAAATTAAATTCGCTTTCAAAGGACAAAGACTGTGTTCCCACTGAGAACACAAAATAGGCAATAGCATGGAGACTTCAAAGACAGTTTTTAAAGGAGCCCTAAAATGTTTGAACAATAAATAATCAACCTTCCTAAGCGATTGTTTAAAAGACCAAACTCACTGCCCGGAACTGAGAGCTTCCCCAAGAACGCTGCCTTCTGCCTAGAACTGGATAAGCACTCTCATATCTGTTGAATGGAAATGCAAACTTTAGACCCAAGGATTACTCTTATGAAGAACCAGAATACAGCGCCCTCTGGTGCATCAGAAGGTTTTGTTTTTTAATTTCCTTTTCCTTTTAGATCTGGGTGTCAACATCTTCAAAGTATTGTTAAGGTTCAAATGATAGGAAAGTGATAGTACTAAATAACTTATTTTTCCTTTGTGAAATGATAGCAAAATATACTTCAAAAATTGTGTCAGGTTTGATGACTAAATTAGGAACGGAAACAAAATTACTTTTTACTTACAAAATGTTCTGAGTTTTCTGCAGGAAGGTAATTTAATGGAAGGACAAGATAAATGGCCATTTTAATCTAGAATCCTCTAATCTTAAGTAAACAGTACTTTTCATAGGCTTCCAAAGTAAATGGAGACATCTTCATTAGATAAAGCATCAAAAATCCTCTGTATTTTCTTGTCTTGATTTTGGCTATCCTAAAAATGTTTGCTATTCAATTTATAAAGCCAATAAAAGTCAGACGAACCAGGGTCATGTAATTAAGCTGATCAATTTTACTGAGTTGTCTTTGTAAGGGTTATTTTATTGTCGAGTTCACTACGTCTGACTACTGGGTCCCTAAAAACCACCAATTACAGCAGCAACTGTAAAAGAGGCCACTGGTACTCATTATCGCTCTGCGTTAGTAGGTAACAGGGAGAAACTCCATCTTGATCTCCCTTCTTTAGTCCCTCTCTTTGCTCTCTGGTGAAACCACCAACTGGCATCCCACCACCTTACCATTCAGGTATATATACTCCTCCCTGACTCCTCCACCATGTCATGTTAGAGTAATACCCGATGAGACCGAAAGTTTACCTCTTCACTATTTCCACCATTACTCTGATCTTCAACCAGCCCGACCCTCCATCTTGGTTATCCTATTTCCTTTATGTTTGTCCCGTTATCCTAACCAGACTTTGAGTGCCTTCTTATATGCCGCTTCTGTAGTCTCCTGGAATCTTAAGGTATAAAGGACATGCTCTGCAATAGTAACAACTGTCTTTAAGAAACTGGTTTTATTTTTTAACCAGTATATGAGCTCCACTCCCACTTACTGAGGGTATACTAATGTACCACACACCAGTCTGAGAGTCTCAAACACAAAAGTAAATGAGGTAAGATGCCCGCTCTTACACAGCTTGCCCTGAGAAAGAACACGGGGGCAGGGCTGAGAATGCTTGCACAAATACACGCTCTAAAAAAGGCAGATCTAAAATATGCTCTTTTTAAAAAAAACTACCACGTACAAACCACAATGTATTCTATTCTAATTTCTTTAACAGGTGAGAATATTTAAAATTTTTTCCTAATTAAAAAATGTTCAGAACTGTAAAGTAATAAACACTTCTTTTTTCTTTTTACTTTAAGTTTAGATGAAGCAACTTTTTAAGTTGCTTTCTGAGAAAGAAACAAGATATTAAGGGAAGGCATAAGGGAACAAGTCTGGAAATGCAAGTACCTAAGTAAAATTTACTGAGAGTCTACTATTTGCTAAGTATTATGCTACATGCTAGGATGCAACAGTGGGCAAAGCCCAACAGTGATCTTGCACTGATAAAGCTTACAGTGCAGTAGAATTAACAGATAATAATCATAGAAGCAAATGGCAAATTTCAATAACGCTGAGTGCCACAAACAGAAGTCACAGAGTGTGGAAAGTCAGAAGCTTCCCTGAAGGAATGACATCTAAAGGAAAGATCTGAGGGAGCAAAGACAGTAATCTAAGCAGAAAGAAGAACACATCCTCACGCCCTCTGACTAGAGAGTGCATGGCAGTCTTAAGGAAGTGAAAGACAATGGAGAAGGGCCAAGGGGAAGTTTGGTACAATTAGGGAGATGCCACACTATGTAGGGTCTTATAGGTCATTTTAAGCATATATCTTCACCCTCAAGTCAATACATAACTACTAAAGAGTTTTAGTTGTGTCACTAATGAAATGAGAAGATCACTTCTGCAAAGGACCTCTGGGACAATTCTAGATACAGAGGATTAGGTCAGTAAATGCTGATTCCCTCCCAGAGACACTCTGCAAAATTTACTTTTTAAAATTTTCAGAAGCATATTTAATCAATGAACAATTAGAATATTTTTATTAACTTGATCAGTATTAATTTTAATCTAATGCACATTTTCTCTCAAGCTAATGTAATAAAGTAGAATTCAAAGTGTATTAGAAATTAGAAATGGTTTACTGAATTATAATATGATCTTATATAGTGCTAAAAATTAAGTACAATTAAGTCAGCCTCTGTAACTATACTTTTATTTTACTCTTAGTTTTTAATACTACATATCTTGTAAAACACACTAGTACCAAGATAAAAGAGAAGTAATTAAAGCAATATAAAGTTATAAACATCATAATTTAGGGATCCGAAGCTCAATATTATAAATTTATTTAGCAAGCTAAAATATCCCTTCGAGGAAGGCTGAGGAACTCATCTACAAACCATTGATAGCGTTTAGCATATCAGCTACCTAATCCACAATACAGGATCTAAGCCCTGTTTATGGATATTTCTCGCTCTTAAAATTTCTCCTACTTTTTTTTCAAATGTTTTTGCTGCAATCCATTAAGACAGTTTGCAAATGTTAATATACCTTGCCTAAAATATTTCAACAATGCATCTTAAAATTTACATTTGCATAGACAGAAAGAAGCTTATCTTACCAATAAAAAAAAAATTAAGAATCTTTGGTAGCTAATTACCAGATAGGTAGGACATCAGGGAACCATATTCTTCCCAAGTATTTGGAGACTTCAGTGTGAATTTCATCTAGGTTATAATTACCATCAGGGATCAAAACGTCTTCCATTATGGAGAGGTGGGTCAGCCTTTTCCCACACCGTCTTACAAAATCAACGACTGCACTGCAACTCACTTCACATTCACTGAGGCCCAAGGCTGTTAAGTTTTTACAGCATTCAGCAATGCAAATAAGTTCATCGTCAAGAGTCTGAAGACCATTAGCACATACCACCAACTCAATTAGTCGTGGACAGTTAAGACCTATCCGGCCTAGAGCTGCTTTGCTTACCGAACGACCAAAATAAAGGTTAGTAACAGGGGTTTCTTCTCTGAAGAATGCCTCAAATTCTTCTTCATATAAAAAGAAATACATAACAACATTAACTCCAGGGGAGTGTTTAATAAGTGCATCCCAACTTTGTTTTTTAATAGTGTGAAATTCAACCTGTCCAGGATTTTCACTCACAACATCAATTCGAAGATGTTCAAGGCGAACATGAGTTTCACTTGAAAGGGCTAGGAGAAGTTCATCACTTAGAATGTAATAATTCAATGCCAATTCTCTAAGGCCTTGACAATGGTCAGCTATACAAAGGATTCCTGCAGGAAACAGGGAAAAACTTTTAAGAACCAAGAATTACTGATACTAATACAACATTTCATAAATCTAAATTTGACATTAGTTATTCATTATTTGCCAAAATAGACATGAAATTATTTCTGAGATGGATGCCAAGATACAGGCATACAATTATATGCAGTAATAAAAAGTATACGTATAATAAAATACATCTATGACTAAAATACTTTTAGATGCAATATAAACTATGCCTAGTTTACAGATTAAGACTTCTTTTGAAAAAATATTACTTTTTCAATTGTTTCATAAGCATGTACTTTTCAGTATGAAATTACATTGTTACTATTAGTATAATAAAAAAAAATCAAAAAAGCTTAAAAAGATATAGTGTACCATCAGATGAAACATGAGGACAGCTACTCATTTTTAGGAGTCTTAGAGTGTCACTGTTATTGGCCACGAGAATCTTCAGTGAAGGATCATCCACTGGTGTATCTTCAATTTTGATCGATGATAATGATTTTGAGTTGACAAAAACAACTGTAAGTGCTGACGCAAAATGAGACTTGCACGGCAATAAGGAAAGAATTGTGGAAACATTATTTAAACATCTAGAGCTTCAATCAAATAGGCCATTAAAACTACTTATATCAACACTTACTAACAAAAACACAGTGAAAGCAATCAACATATTAGTGTTTTTCATGACACCATTAGTCAGTAGAAGACAAAGTATACTTTCATACTTTTACAATTGATAAATAGAATGGCAAGAAAGGAAGAATGTTTCCAAAATTTCATACACACATCTTCCAATTATCTTCCATCTTAAGAATGTGATTGCCAATATTAAAAGGATATAATTATATTTATTTCCTAGAAGAGGGGCTAGCAACTTATGATCTGCTGGCCAAATCCAAGCTAGTATGTTACTGTATGTCTCTTGAGTTCAGAATGGTTTTTATATTTTTAAGCGGCTGAAGAAAGTTTTGTAAAGAATAATATTTTGTGACATGTGGAAATTATATGAAACTTCCAGTGCTCACAATTAAAGTGTGGCTGGCACACAGCTGTGCTCCTTCACTTACATGCTGTCCGTGTCTGCTTTCACACTACCATGCCGGAGATGAGTAGCTGCAGAACTACAGCCTGTGGAGCCTAAACTACTGACTGACTGAATCTTTTCAACCCCTGGCATAGAATAAACAAATTTTTCATCTGGTTTATTCACTCCTGTATTTCTAGTACCTAAAATAATATCTGGCACATAGGAAGAGATCAATAAATATTTGTTGATGAATGAGTAAATAAATAAATAATCTTATTCTTTAGTGATACACCTTTTGTGGAAAATTAAAGACTCTAAAGTGCATACAATTTCAAAATTTTTGACAGATAGAAAGTCTGAAAGCCAAATCCATGCATGATCATTTTCCCTTTTTCAAAGTCCATCCAGATTCTGCCAAAGGTTCTATTACTCCTATTAGAATGACCAAATTGGAGGGGCCACTGGGTGGCTCAGTTGGTTAAGCAACGGGCTTTGGACTTTGCCTCAGGTCATGATCTCATAGCTGGTAAGTTTGAGCACCATGTCAGGCATGTCAGGCTCTCTGCTGAGAACTCAGAGCCTCGAGCCTGCTTCAGATTCTTTGTCTCTCTCTCTCTGTCCCTCCCCCGCTCGTGCTCTCTCTCAAAAATAAATAAACATTATGAAAATTTTTAAAAAAAGAATGACCAAATTGGTTATGTCTCAGTTCATTTGTAATCAAGCACACTGGTTTATACTAATTGTAAATTGATGTATATAAATTTTTAAATGGTGGATAGCTAGATCTCTTTACCAAATTTTATTGTGCCAAAAATTATTAGAGAAATACATCACGTTTTCCTTAAGAAATTTAAGGTTTACTTTCCTTTCATCAACTCTCAATGGACCCTTATGGTCCTGAAGGATGTTTTTAAGCATTGGAGTACACACTTCATTATCGTATCCATATATTCCTTCAGCACTCTCTACGCCTATGCCTGACAAAATACTGTCCTTGTATTTTATATTTCCTCAGTTTACAAGTGAAAAAAATTGACACTCAAGAGAGATACACAACTTTACCGGAAGCCACTCAACTCATTTAACTGTAAAGGCAGAGCTTGAAAGGAAGTCTGCTAATCACTGTTGCCTCACCCTCGTGACTGCATCAGCTTACCCAGAAAAGAAGCTGATGTGCTGCATTTGAGACAGCTTAGAATCTAACAATTTCAGGCTAATCTGATTCCATCATTCATATACAAGGAAATAACTGTTTAGAAGTAGTAAGTTTCCATCGGATGGCTTATATTACTCTAATCCCCAAATGACCCATTTTCCCTATCTCTTAAAAAGATAAACAAGCTAGTGGAAATGCTTGAGAGCCATGACCCAGTTTATGAGAGAGAAGATGCTACTATTCCTCGGTCCTCTTCAACAGGAAGGTTTCCATTAGCCGGTTTTACTGGCACCCATAATTTAGTGTTTATTATATACCAGGCACTACTTAACTCTAGGTTTACAGTGGTAAATAAACAAAATAGAACCCTTGCCCTCAAAGAACTTATGTTTTGTTCTAGGAGAAGAGAATGAACATGCTAAATAAATAAGGTAATTTCAGGCACTGATGAATGTTATAAAGAAAACACTGACATATAGTGGAGTGTAACTGGGGGAGGGGGCACTATTTTAGCAAAATTGGTCAAGGAATGCTTGTCTGAAGAGATGGCATCCAAGCTGAAGCCTGAATGAAGACAGTTACTAGTTTATGCAGCAGAGACTGTTGACTGCTTCCTAACAACCATTCATCCCTTCTTTTTTGGTAATCCAGTCTCAATTTTTAGCTGGGCACATTACCAGCGAGCTAAGAAATATTCCTCGTCAAACAGAAACCTGATGTGGCCCCACAGCGAAGTGCTGGCCACTGAGATACCAACAGAAGCATTATGTGGTGCTCATGGCTAGCGTCCTTGAAAAGCAGGGGGCGTACCCTTCTTTCCCCACTTCTTCCACCTGGCTGCCTAGAACAGGATGTGATGGCTGGAGCTCAGAAAGCCATCTCGGACTGTGAAAATGAAGAAAATGCCTTAAAGAAAATGGAATGCATGGAAGGGGCTCGAGATCCCAACAGCTTCACCCAGCTATGCTCATGCATAGATTTCTTTAATGTAAGAGAAATAAACTTCAGCCATGTTGTGTAAGCTACTATCGTTTTAGAGTTTCTATTTTATAGAAACCAATATCATCCTAATTGGTATAGTTCATTTAGAATTATGCTGTTCTACCTCCAATGCAGAAGCTATAGAATTACAAGAAAAACATCCACTATTGGCCATACACACTCTATATTCAAAGAAACTAAGTAAGGCACTTGAAAATCCTAAGTACAACATCTGAATTTTACATTAACGATAGCTACTGTAGAAACAATTATTAAAATTACAAAATATATGTAAAGAATGAAACCATGCATAAGCTATTTCAGCAAAAATACGTGCTAGTCAAGAGAAAACTGCCTCAAGTAACTCTCTGAATATAAGGAAGACACCATCTACTTTTAGTAAAAGAATCCTTTTTGCCTAGATTGAAATATTTGAGAAC
The DNA here is from genome assembly GCF_027475565.1 of Acinonyx jubatus. Classification (NCBI taxonomy): domain Eukaryota; kingdom Metazoa; phylum Chordata; class Mammalia; order Carnivora; family Felidae; genus Acinonyx; species Acinonyx jubatus. Next base: position 111,153,021 of record NC_069380.1, on the reverse strand, counting down.
TTTTGTTTATCTCACAAAAAAGCCTGGCATCTTTACCTTTGACACATTCATAAAACTTGGTTTGGCTGTCGAAATCAAGCCCAAGGTCTGGAGAGAGCAGTTTACCAGCTGAGAAAGTATATCACAGGCAGCTTCTGCTGATTCAGTACTACTGTCAACCTACAAAGACAATTTTAAATCTTAATCTCCTGAAGGTAAGTTATCAGAAAATTATTGGCAATATAACTATTTAACAGAATTCAATTGCAAAACTGTATTTATCCCGTCAAGCTATGAAACAAATTAGTATTTTTTCTTTATACAAAAGGTCTCAGACAAAAAGTGAGAAATAGAGCTAGTGACACAGTAACTTTTTAGGTGCTCCATGCTTTCAAATCCTCTACGATGACCTGAATTTTAGTAGTACAATCCAGAGGAAGCAAAATGAAGTTTAAGTTATAGCTCAAGTTCTTTACCTCAATCTATGCAAATAACTACAGAAAAACAGGAAATTGTTCAGAATAAAAATCCTGCAAAATTCATTGACCGCTTCAATATTGGGATCTAGATCTACAAAAAAAATGACATTAACAAAATGCAAGTCGTTTCTATTTAACACTTTCTTACCTTAAAGCTGATATACTGGAGATGGGTAGCATGCTTTTTAATGATCTGCTGAATGAGGTCAGGATGTGTAGACTTAAAATACGAAGTTGCTGATTGGTTCAGTTCAAATTCAAACTTTCTCCAAAGGTCAGGAATATGAAAAACTTCATTCCATTTCCTACATACTGAAGATGCCCGGGCCCGATCTATTAAAGGAAGATACTGAAAAATGCATACTACTACGTGGTGAGGCAAACTCCCCCAGTCTAGAAGAACAGTGTGCATGTGGGTGTGGCTGAGAGAGGAGTAGAACCCAACTTTTGGTTGTTTCACTGCTGGTGAAGACTGGACAATTTTATTCACAACAGATAAACTGTTCCTCTTCATTCTGTAAACATTAAAAGATGTTAAGTGATAACACTTTCCTCATTTCCTAGACATGTGTCTTCTAATTGTATGGATTAACATTAGAAAATGAAAAACAGTTTAACAAATTTTAATAGCAATCTACTTTCATGCATTGATAGGTACTGCGACATGCTAGGGATATAGAGGTAAGAGGGAACTTGCTCTCAAAGAGCTATGGTCAAATCGTGAAATAGCATGAGAAATGCCATCCCTGAAATTGGGACAAGTCGCACTGGAAGAATAAAGCAATGGTATGTGATTGAGTTTGTGAATGGGAGGGAGTGGTTGGGGAGGCTTCTAAAAGGAAACGTCTATGGAAGCAGTGTGTGTCCCAGGCTCATTCCTGGTCAATTACTCTACTCCTACTAACTTCTACAGAGAAGAAAGCATCACAGTGCAATTGTGCTAACAACTCCTGGGGGTTCTGAAAGACAGTAAAACATAATCAAAAGCATAGGCCTGGAAAAGTCCCAGCCGGGCCATTTACTAACCATGCAATCTTGTCTGAGCAAATTTAAGCCTCAGTTTCCTCGTCTGAAGACCAGGGAGAATAGCAGTACCTCATCTCATAAGGCTGTAGTGAGGATTAGAGTACCCTAAGTACTGGAACATAGTAAAGGTTTAATCATTGTTGCAGTCACTGTTGTTATATTAAATTGTCCAGTGCCTTCTTCTGAACTAATTTCATTTCTTAAATTGAAGCACAATTTTCAGGTGACACCCAGGACAAAGGAGCTCTACTGAAGCTGGACACACCAGGGACAGAGCCTTGTAAGCAATGCACCTGATGCTCAATAGCAAAGGAATGAGTAGTCTTCTCCAACAAAAAGACATGATGAATCTCCAGGTATTAGCCAGCTTGAGACACAACTAAGTTCCAGCAAATTTCAGGTCCAGATATACCCAAGTATATAGGTTTATCTTGTGTGTACATTCTACGTAAGAATCCAAAGTGTTTAAGCACACACACAATTATTTCAGAGGCAAAATAATGCTAAGAGTGGTTCTGAACTTTATTTAACTTTGGTAGACTATTTAACCCTCTTTTCATCCCTGAACATTAGAAATATATGTATCTCTGTATGATGTGAAACATTTCTTAATTACAGGAGAAGGTTGGATCCCAAAAGCAGGACAGACCTATTAAGTTGCTACAAAAATGAAATGTCATCTTTAGGGTTTGGAAAACTAAAATGAAAAGCAAAAATAGTTGCAAAGCTATATCTCAAGAGCTACCACACACATTTTAGTATGAATCAACCAGTTATGTGCATGACTGAGAAACGGTTCAGTGACATAACATAAGATATGTGAAACTGCTGACATCAATAATTCAAAGCTTATTCAAAATACGCTTATTTTTGTTTTCTTTTTCCAAAATGCACTTAATTTTGAAAGGGCTGACCTACTCTTTAATTTTAATGCCCTAAAATGAAATCCAATGGCCCAAGTAAGGTAAAAGAATGTACAGTGGATCCTAAATTGAGAGCACATTTATAAACATTTTGCCTGTACGTGTTTTATTCGGTAAGCTTACAGAATGTATTGTTAAAATCTTACAAGTTATCACCAAAAAAGTTGTCGCTAATATAATCCCTCACTGGAAAAGCAGTGAAACCGAAAGTCAAATGAAAATTTCATCTAAGTATCAGGTTAGAAAACTGCCTTGCAGTTGTAAACAAAGGGATTGTGCTACACATTAAATCTGATTCTACATAACATGGATTGTTTTGTTTATTCAGTAAAATATTAAATTGCCAATTCACTGATATAATCACCAGAAATAACAGATATTAGATGAATACCGGTAATTCTGTTAAAAATAACATTTCATTTCCCTTTTCCTTGTGTACATTTATTTTCAGAGTATAAAACCCATCCACAAAGTTGGGGTTTTTTTGTTTTTTTTTTTTAAGTAGGCTTCATACCCAGCATGGGGCCCAACACAGGGCCTGAACTCATGACCCTGAGATCAAGACCTAAGCTGAGATCAAGAGTTGGACATTTAAGTGAATGAGCCACCCAGTGCCCCCACAAATCATAAATTTTATACAATCTAGTTCCAGGGAGCACCATTAAAATATATGTTAGAAGGCAAGACAAATTAATCTTTATTAGCTTGAAAACATGACAGAAAAATTCTAACCTAAACATACATGATCATTGAAAAGAATTGGTGATTTCTCTTTCAAACTCCAATTTTCTTACCTAAAGGAGGCTTCCAAGTTATAGTTCACTCTGAACGAACCACATGAAGTAACAGCTGCCATGGGGTACTCACCAACATCCATGTGCTTTCACTTCCTAGCTTGGCAAAATACCACAAAAATACATTCATCAGAATATATAAGGAAAAATCCAATAATTCTTATGCTTAGGATATTTAGATACGATCGCATTACGTTGAAGGATTTTGTTTAGCAATTATTGTTTCCCAAACAATTATTTTCTACTTGGGAGGAAACCAGTCCATAAAAACAACTCGGCTGGTTAGCGGGAAGGTCACCACTCAAAATTAGACTAGAGGTTCTACTCAGAAGGCTACGATCAATCAGAGAGTTCTGAAAATTCATATTTTAATGAGCATGTATGGAGAGATATTACAGAAAGTTTAAGTAGTCCAAGATTTTATGTAGTTGCTTATGGGCTGTGTTAAATCTTTCAGTTCCAGTTTTTAGGAGCACATAATGCCACTACACTAATGATAATTAAATAAGAAGACATAAATTTTTATCAAATATCATTTGACTAGTCTCCTATTAACACATGCTTTTGTGGTTTTTTAAGTTTTTCACTGATGTTGATAGATATAACTGATTCATTCATAATCGATTCATTTCTAACATCTTTGAGGTCTGACCAATTTTAGGCACAGTGACCTACCAGAGTTAGAGGCATTCTATTCACATAGAAGAAAACAGTAACAGGTCTACATTGGGATAAAATTCACTGCCTTGGCATCATGAATAAATGTCGTAAAGTAAAAAATAAATAAATAAATGCATTCTTACTACTTTCATAAGCCAAATTCAACTATACAGAGGAGGTGGTGGGGGGCAATCTATTAATCCACTAAAAATTTCTAATAGCTGCTATCTACTACCTGCCAGCTCTCAATTTCTCTCTGAATCCAACTCCTAACACAGAGCTTTGGAGCACAGATAGGGAAAACGTATTTGAGTTTAACATCCACAATTTCATTTCCCCACCACTACCCCTTGTTCTACTACTATCCGAACTACTATTTACAAGCTAATGGCAAGGCTGGTTCTCCCACTTTGTATTCCACTCCGGAAGTAGGCAGAAAGGAGCTACTGGCACATTTTCAAAGGAATATCACAAATAAGGGAAAGGTAAATGACCTGTAGTCCCCTCATCAGATGTCACACAATTTTATTTACTGCAGAAAATTTTCTACTGAGGTATCAAGTTGACTAATTCTGTGTTTGCAGGCCGTTGTGTATGCTGGAGAATACAGCAGTAATCTAGCAAGGGTACCACAACAGTGAATTACTATCTAAAACCCCTAAGAAGATGGTAAGTAAGTACCTATCACCGATCAATTCACTGGAGTCTTCAGAATCAGATGAACTACTTCCCTGGATACTGAGGACACTTGTTTGCTGTTTCAGAGTGACTATCTGGAATTGTGAGCCACAGAAGAACATAAAATCAGACTATGGGACCCCATCAAGTGATAAACCAAACTTCCAAAAAAGGATAGCTTGACACTGATCTTCAGTGCAAGTCTAGAGTTTGAAAAGATTTATTAGCATTCAGCAAAGAATGTAACAAAATGACTCAAAATCCACTTAGTGGCCTAATCACCCTAACCCAATTTCCTTTTTTGTTATCTTTACTAATTTGGCGGAACAGGTGAACATGTGAATTGGATCCTCTAAGAGTATTTAAGAAATCTCCAACAGTATTCTTGAGAAGAACATTCTCAAAGACATTAAACGAACATCTTGAAGCCAATCTGGTGGCAGCAATGGAAACAACTATCTTTTGCATCATCACTTCTTCCAGAATTGGTTAAATGAATACACAGGAAGTATTTTAGAAAGTTTCAAGTTTTCAGTCATCACAATGCTAGAAATATTGTGTGATTATTACAGATAATAGAAGATTCAAAACTACCTAAAACCCTAGAGAAAGTTGTTGGAAGCAGCAACATGAAAATGAACAGAAATTATTATCAAAGGTCCTTTATTTAAACTGCTTTCTAAAACAGCAAACTAGAAATCTCATTGCTGCTACCACAGATTAAAAGGCATCTGCTAAGGGGTCTGAAATCCTAATCAAGGAAGGTGAGCCTGGACAGATGGGCTGAAGATCAGCTTTAAAACACATAGCTTTCTTTTTTTGTTTATTTTTTTATTGTTTTAATGTTTATTTGTTTTGGGGGGAGGGGGAGGAGCAGAGGGAGAGGGAGACACAGAATGGGAAGCAGGCTCCAGACTCTGAGCTGTCAGCACACAGAACCTGATGGTGGGGCTCAAACCCACAGCGTGAGATCATGACCTGAGATGAAGTCAGATGCTTAACCGACTGAGCCACCCAGGCACCCCAAAAAACACATGGCTTTCTAATGGAAGAGTCAATTATGCTAAGGGCCAACATTTCTTCCCCAGAGTTTATCATCCAGGTAGAAAACAAAACATAATTTTTTTAGAAATATTGTAAAAAATATTTACAGTCTTTGCAATCCACATGACCTCAGCTGCCTTCTAAATCTAAAAACTGCAATTTCAAAAAAATATGAAAATCGGGGCGCCTGGGTGGCTCAGTTGGTTGAGCGTCCGACTTCGGCTCAGGTCATGATCTCTCAGTCTGTGAGTTCGAGCCCCGCGTCGGGCTCTGTGCTGATAGCTCGGAGCCTGGAGCCTGTTTCGGATTCTGTGTCTCCCTCTCTCTGACCCTCCCCCATTCATGCTCTGTCTCTCTCTGTCTCAAAAATAAATAAACGTTAAAAAAGATTTAAAACAATATGAAAATCAATTACAGTATCATCGAGGGTTCAATAAGGCAAAAAGAAGTATTACGTCAAATAAAATCTTTCCTAAAGCAGTGATTCCAGCATTTTGGTGTTCTCACCACTGATTTAGCAATTTTTTATACTCTCTCAAAACTCTCTCTGTGCCCTTAAGATATGCTTATTGAAAAAAAACTTTAAATTTTAAAATAGGCATGTTTCCTTTTAATGACTCATAGGAAAACTGAAATTTTCAAAATATGTGTAGATTGAAGACACCTTTTGAGATGCAAGGAGAGGGTTATATAGAACCTGAACTGGGCAATCTGTTAGAATCCCTGGATGGAGGAGGGAGGGCTGTGTAAGCTTTTTACTCTCCTTCCCCATCCCCAACCTCTCCAGCCAGACTCTGAAAGAGAAAAGGCAAGCCAGGTCCCAGACCAGGAGAAGCCTTCGGAACTGGGGAGGGTCCAGGACCTAACAGTTAAAACAAAGGATTCAAGAAAGCATTTTGCAACATTTTTTTTTTTTTTTTCTGAGAAAATCCTCCTAATCCATTCAACTTCACATTTTGGGAAAAGTTTCCGAGCACACGGGCCAAGACAAAACAAGTCCCCTTTGAGTGCAGAATGTCCAAGTCGCGGGAAAGGTCTAAGTCTACCTCTGTCTCGGACATCTCTTTATGGCAAACATAAACTCCGCCGCTACCCTCCCGTAACCTACCCCCTCCCCCCCCCCCCCCCCCCGGCAGTCGCGCAAAAGCGACCACGCGGACCCGTGACCACTGCGCATTTTCCGCAACTACCGTAAAAACAATATCCCCGAGTGCGCGCCCAACGGCCGCGGGAGGCTGCGGACGGCCCTCTCAAAGCTTACCCTCCACAGAGGAAGAAAATTACTGAGTTCGCGCACGCGGGTCCTGCGCAGGGCCCTGTGGAAAGACACACACGTGAGAAGCGAACCACCCGAGGCTGTAAAACCCGCCAGACGACCCCACCTCGGGGCAAATCAAATGCCGGGTTTGCGAGGCGGCTGGGGGCCGGGATCCGGGATGCGGCCGCTCCTCGGGGCTCCCGCCACCCCCCAGCCTCGGGCGACCCCCGCGGGGATGCCAGGTCACGCCTCCTCATGTCCGGAATACAGCGCGGGGACCGCCGGCGCCTCGGGGTCTCCAGCCGCCGGAGGCAGGACCAGGCCTCCGGCCCGCGGCTCCTTCTAAGCCGGAGGAGGCGCACTCCTCGAAGACCACCGCGACCCCCACAAGGAAATGCTACCTTCACGCACGTAACCTCGGGGCTGGCAGCGCGCGCGACTCGGCGGCGTCCCCAGGCCGGGCTGCTCGACAGGACCGGCCCACCCCGACAGCGCTCCGGTGTCCCTCCCCCACCCAGAGCTGGCGGCTCGGGGTAGCGGACCGAGACCCCTGAAGCAGCCGGTGTCCTCCACCCTAGCCCCGCCCAGGCCCCGCGTCCGCCCCTCCTCGCATGCGCCCAGCCCCGCCTTTCTCGAGAGGGGGACGCGCGCGAGTGCGCACCTGCTCCGCGATCCCCGGGGCGCCTCCCTAGGCGATGAGTGGGAGGTCGTCTGCCTGCTGCTCTTTAGCTACACCTCGGTGACCACCTACGCCGTAAAACTGACCCCCAACCAAATAGTTCCAGTTTCTAGAAAAAAAAAACTCCCAGAAAAGAGCACACCTTTATTAATATACAAATACCTGAAACTTAAAATATCAAAAGTGGTAACCGCTGGGTGTTAAATATGTGTATATTACCTCCCTGTCCTATGCCACATCTCATTCCCTGGGTTTAACCACTGCAATCCTTCATTGTGTAAACTACCTGAGCTTCAATACATACACCAAAAAAGGACACAGAGGTGAGGATTTTATTACTTTTTCTTAATCATTAGTTGTTTTGTTTTGTTTTTTTTTAGGTCTGAGGTCAGACTATACATAATATTCTGGAACTTCCATTGTTGCTTTTCATGAACACAGTTCCAAATTGACACAAATTGTTTCCCCAGATTTTTTTTCCAACAGCTTTATTGAGGTGTAATGGACAAACCACATATACTTAAAGCATGGAATCTGGTAAGTTTTGACATCCTTGAAACAATCACTACAATCAAGATAATGAATATATGCATATCTTCCAAAAGTTTCTTTATGCCTCTCCGTAATCCCTCCTTCATCTCCTCCCCCATCAGCTTTCTGACACTATACATTAGTTTGCATTTTCTCAAATTTCTCAAAAATCATTTCTCAAAAAATCATTTCTCAAATGATTTCTCAAATCAAATCATAGAGTATGTACTTATTTTTACCTGGCTGTTTTCACTCAGCATAATGGTATTGAGACTTATCCATGTTACTGGATGTATCATAGGTAATTTTTGTTGCTGAGTAGTATTCCATTGTGTGGTTATACCACAATTTGGGTATCCATTCACCTGAAGATGGATATTTGGATTATTTCTAGTTTGTGACTGTTACAAAACAAAGCCGCTGTGAGCATTATTGTACGTATTTTTGTATACAGTTATGCTTTCATTTCTCTTCGGTAAATACCCAGGAGTGGAATAGCTGCGCTGCATATAAGGCATATGTTAATCTTCTAAAGACTGGCAGTATGTTTTCCAAGGAGGCTATTTTGCATTCCTGCCTACAGTTTATTGGAGATCTATTTCTATCACATCCAAACCCACACTTAAAAAAATTTTTTTTAATGTTTATTCATTTTTGAGAGAGAGAAAAGCAGGGAAGGGCAGAGAGAGAGGGAGACACAGAATCTGAAGCAGACTCCAAGCTCTGAGCCTGTCATAGGGCTCAAACTCATGAATCGTGACATTTTGACCTGATGCTCAACTGACTGAGCCACCCAGGCCACCCAATGTTAATTTTTTCATGTAGTTATTTACTATCTTTACATTTCCTTTGGTGAAGAGTTTATTCAAATCTTTTGCCTAATTTTAATACGTTGGCTTTTCTCATTATTGAGTTTGGAAAATTGTTTATATATTCTAGGTACAACTCCTCTATCAGATATATGACTGTTAGAAGCTAGGGGAGGGACTAGAAAGTATTGCCCAAACCAAGAATGCATTTTGAGACTGAAAAATGAAGGAGGCCGCACCATACAGTTAACACAGAGGTTTTTTTCAGGGTAACTTACAGACAAGGAAGATCTGCTGGGCAACAGTCCAGCTGTGCAATTATTCTCCGTAAAGTCTGGACTGTAGACCTTAGTCTACAGATTTTATAATGCAAGGGAACTGGCAGAAGGGCACTGTAGTGAGATAGAAGGGTTCATGTGTATTTCAGAGGGTTTATGTGCATTTAATGGGCATCAAAAATTCTGTTAGCTCTCGTGGCACATCTGTATGACAGGAAGGGGAGAGACTATCTCCAACAAATTCAGGAAAGGGAGAGACAAATTCAAGGAGAGCCAAAGCAAGCTTCCCCCCCATCCTGGCCTTGGTGGGCATTTCTAAGGTAAGTATATTAATCGCCAAGGGGTCCCAGGACATGAAGCCCAACAGTTGGGGGAGAGAGGAGTCATCAATGGGACATGAACAAACAAATAGAGCACTAAAGGTGGAGTTAATACTGCTGACTCTCTTACATAGGACTTATAACTACTTTTCTTCCCAGTCTGTGGCTTGACTTTTTCCTCTTCTTTTGAAGAGCGTAAGTTTTAATTTTGGTAAAGTTCAGTTTATCAGTTTGTTCTTTTATGGATCATGATGTCAAAACTAAGAAATCTTTTCCTAAGCCAAATTCACAAAGATTTTCTCCTAAACTTGGTCTGCGAGTGTTCCTCAAGATGAGCAAACATTCAGGGACACCTGGGTGGCTCAGTCGGTTGAGCTTCTGACTTCGGCTCAGGTCACGATCTCACAGTTTGTGGGTTCAAGCCCCGCATCGGGCTCTGTGCTGACCGCTTGCTCAGAGCCTAGAACCTGCTTCAGATTCTGTGTCTCCTCTCTCTGCCCCTCCCCCGCTCACACTTTGTCTCACTCTGTTTCTCAAAAATAAATAAATGTAAAAAAATTTTTTTCTAAATAAAAAGAAAAATGAGCAAACATTTCTAATAAAATTTTACTTGATAAACAAGGGATGTCTTGCAATACCAGCGGTATGTGATCCCAAATGTCACATGATCACAACTGAGCCAATAGTTCTTGAAATTCACTTTGATATACACATGCTTTGGATGACAAGGATGTTTGGGGCAGGAATTATGCTCATAAACCAAGGTTTTACTGTACTTCATTTCAAACTAAGGAGCACAGAATTATGCTAGGAATAATTTTTTTTTTTTTTAAACAGCAGTTTTGTGTAGTAATTTTGTCACGCTTTGAGCAGATAGTGATTCTGGCAGTGGGAATCAGTATAGTCTAGGTTATTCTGCAGGAACAAACAACTGCAAATCACAGGGATTTAACACCACAGAGGTTTAATTCTCAGTAATACGACATTTCTTTCACAATTCAGCTGAAAGCTCTGGGCCCTGTTGTCTTCTTTCCAGGATCAAGGAGGATGGAGTGGTTAGTACCTAGCAAGTTGTCATTTTGTCACAAAGGGAAAGAGAGAGTGGGATGAATATACTGCAATTTCTGCTTCTAACCGTATGTCAATTCCACTCTTATTGGCAAAAGCTAGTCAAAATGGCCATGCCTACCTTTAAGTGGGTAAGAAAATGTAACCTTACCACATGCCTAGGAAGGAGAAACCTGTAATGTTTGGGAACAGCCAGAATGACTGTCACATTGGTAAAAATGTGCAACCCAAATCTCACCAAAAATATTCTCATATATAAAAAGATATCTCATTTTGGGGAGTTTTATAATGTTTGGGGAGGGGCTCGGGTGCCTGGGTGGCTCAGTGGGTTGGGCATCTGACTTTGGCTCAGGTCATGATCTTGCACTCTGTGAGTTCAAGTTCCATGTCGGGCTCTGCGCTGACAGCTTGGAGCCTGAAGCCTGCTTCAGATTCTGTCTCCCTCTCTCTGCCCCTACCCCGCTTGCACTCTCTCCCTCAAAAAAAAAAAAAAAAAAAAAATTTTTAAAAAATTAAAAAAAATTTTTAAGTTTGGGGAGGGCTAGTTCCTAAGACAGCAGTCACTCCTGATACCAACAGTAGATATCAGGGCTCTCCAAGACCACCCTGCTTCTGACACCAGTTACAAGCTCAGGGGTCCCCAAGACCACCCTCAGACTGAAAATTCAATATATTCAATATAAGGACTAACACAAATCAGTGAAAGCTGTTACACTGTTATGATTTATTACAACGAAAGGCTACAGATTAAAGTCAATGAAGGAAAGAGATGCATGGGGCAGAATCCAGGAGAGTTCCAGATGTGAGCTACCAGTTGTCATTTCCTGGTGGAGTCATGGACTGTACTGACTTCTCCGGGCAACAATGTATGACGATATGCATGGAGTACTGTCAGGCAGGGAAGCTCACCTGAGCCTTACTGTCCACAGATTTTACTGGGGCTGGGTCACGTAGACATGGTTGACTGTGTGGCTGACCTTTATTGAGTCCACAGCCCCTCCAGATGTTGAGATGAGACCTCCTGGCCCAAAACCCTCACCATAAATCACATTGTTAGACTATTTGGTGTGGCCCAAAGCTCCAGATACACAAAGGTACTCTTATCAGGCCGAACATTCCAAGGACTTGGATTATACCATAGGAGCTGAGGATAAAGACCAGGCCTCTCTTTGGGTAAGGATAATTCTTAACTACACAGAGTTAAATCATATTAGATTAAACATGATTTCAGAACTCTGCAATGAAATTGCCTATGTACCCCATTGGGAAGAAAAATGCATTTGAATTATGTCAGTAATATTTGCTACCTAATAAAAAGTCTTTATTTTTGACAACGTGACAGGGAAAAAATGCCTAATTTAATTAATTTGTCCACTTTGCAGAGAAAAATTCAGATACATTTCCCACTTTTTTCCTCTCACACATTGCCAAACACAATACCTACATAAAAAGATACTTGCTTTGTTATGCCTGAGTGGCTCAGTCAGTCAAGCATCTGACTTCAGCTCAGGTCATGATCTCACGGTTAGTGCGTTCAAGCCCCGTGTCGGGCTCTGTGCTGATAGCACAGAGCCTGCTTCAGATCCTCTCTCTGCCCCTCCTCTGCTTGCTCGTTCTCTCTCTCTCAAAAATAAATAAACATTAAAAGAAAATGAGATTTGCTTTGTTACAGTTTGTCTCAGTTGAATACATTTAAACATGCTCTGAAGATCCATCCTGCCTTTCTTTTAAGAATTCGGATTTTCAATATTTAAAAAGATAATCTATTTTCTAGATATTCTAAATATTTTCTAAAGATTCAGCTTTCACTTCATATTCTTTTATATTAAGTTTCCCCAAAGGAAGTAAAGGAACCATTTAACTTTACTGAAAACGTAAGGCTATTCATTTTAAGCCACAAATGCCAGCGGCGTCTCTATAAATGTGGCAGAACTTGCTGCTGTTTTCACGGTATTCAGACACAGCACGAAGCCCCTGTAAGTAGGGGGAATTATGAAATGAGCACTTCTAAATGGGTCAGGGTTAGTCATCACTGACAACATTCATTCAAAGCCATTACCTGTTTTGAAGAGTGAATAAAATCATGAGGATTAAGTGGATCGCACGATTTCCTTAATCCCACATTTTATCAGGTGTGAAGTAGCCTTGTCTTCTACGGGTCTCATGGGTCTGAACTTTTCATTTCTTTTTTTTTTTTTTTAATGTTTATTTATTTTTGAGAGAGACAGAGATAGGATGCGAATGGGTTAGGGGCAGAGAGAGAGGGAGACACAGAATCCAAACCAGGCTCCAGGCCTTGAGCTGTCGGCACAACGCCCGATGCGGGGCTCGAACTCATGAACCGTGAGATCATGACCTGAGCCGAAGTCAGTCACCAAAGTCGGTTGCTCAACCGACTGAGCCACCCAGGCGCCCCTGAACTTTTCATTTCTTAAAACAAAGAAGCAAAGTTATTTTTTAAGCTGTTGCTTTTCACTAATGCTTTTCTAGTCAAGCCTTTACACTGCAAAGTCTTTAAAATGAAATGTACTGAATTAGGTTTTCCAATTTTGAAGATTACCTGGTTTTAAAAGCTGTAATTCAAGTAAAAAATTCTGCAAATACATTTTGTTTTAAAAAGCAATGAATGCAATTATTGTCTGGTTTTGTTTAACATTTCATGTAAATACTTTGTCAATCTAGAGGTCATTTTTTTGCAGCCATTTTATTTATGAAAGGTAAAACCTGTATTGTTAATTTGATTGTCAGCACAAATCTGGGATCACTGAGAGAAACAGGGACAGTCATTCCAAATAATTTAATAAAAGTAGGTTAGTAGGTCATGTTTTCTAGCTGTTCTGGTGGGCAGCCATTTTTGCGGGCATTTCAAAAAGTAGTCATTAATAAAAATGAAAATTTCTTAGTATTTTTAACAAACGGAACATTCTAACACTGAGCTGTTTTTCTTATTAGAAAACAGTAAACCCTGTCAAAATACTAAACTTAAATTTCTTCATTTATGGCAAGCTTTCCTGGGCTAATTCAAAATCTTTTAAAAATGACATATCTAAAATTAAAAATTAAGTATACAGCAGTTTAATTTGACTTTGTTTTCCCTAATGATTATTGTTCACTAACATAAGGAATATACTGCATTGCCAGTCAATTGCAATGAGATCATAAATTAGAAACATCAGAGGAAATAGAAAAATACCACGATATTTAATAGAAGTAACATTTAAAATGCCATAGGATAGCAGTAAACCGCGGGCAAACAAACTAATCAAGTACTCGAACAGAAATAGGGCAGCTCTTTACTACCAAAGAGCTCTTTGCTACCAAGTTATTAAGGAGACACTGAAAAACAGGCTCACAAACATGGACAAAGTTTCCCAATTAGCAATGATGGTAACTAATCCAGGAGAGAAGAGCAGTACAAAAGAACAAACTGTGAGCCACAGTCATTTGTGCAACACAGGTAGGTGCTCACAAGGATAAAGGAAACTCACATCACCGCTGCGCGCGCGCGCGCGCGCGCGCGCGCGCGCGCGCACACACACACACACACACACACACACACACACACCTCCCACACGGCTGCTTGACAGTGGTGGTAATCACATTAATTACAACAGTAGAAATTAAAACAGAGCACAGCAAGGCTGATTTTTCCATTTCTCTGTAAGGACTCCCTGTATGGAGTAAAAGTATAAAGCTCAACATTTTACAGGGAGAGTTATATCTTCAAATCTTTCCTATGAGTATTCCTATTTGCGCCTTTCAAAAATAGGATGAGGTATGCAGAACATGTACAGATAAAAATCTCAGCAAAACCACTTTCCTGACCACATGTATATCCTGTACGTAGAACGGCATGGGATCTAAGATGGGCTTTGGGGGAAAGCCCAGGCTTTTGAGAATGCACACAGCTCTGGGTTTAGGGGGAATGACTTTCCTCTCAAAGGAGGGAACAGATCTCCTGTGCGAGAGCTGAAGCTATTTTCTTCCCACAGTGATGATTCCCAGCATATGTACCCATTTGGGTTGAATCATAGTAAAAGAGTGTGTTTAGATCCTCACACTCTTGTTAAGCATCTTTGCTCTTATGCTTCATAAAAAGGGTTTTCTCTTCGGAGAAAATTTTGTTACCCATCTTCCTTTCTCAACATCAATCATACCTTCTTACCTTTAGGGAACTTTTCCAATCTCTGAGAGGAAATCACGACATCGTCCACTAGTGAGTGAAGTGTGTTTCATTAAGAGAAAATTGCTGTTGAGTCATATCCTGAAAGCGAGTCGTTACTTTCAGCAGGATTATTATACAGGGGCTTCAGAAGAGAACCCAGTCAAGCTCTTATTATATTGATGTATTTCCCTTTGGAACAGAGTTTTCATTTTCAATCCAGAAAAATTCACAAACACGAAACTTGTAGAATGATGTATGTAGGTTGCCTTTAACAAGTGGTATTGATGATGCATCTACTTCATTGACTCTTAAATATAATTTAGTTGCACTTCCTTAAATTAATTACAGGCATACCTTAGAGATAGTGCAGGTACAGTTCTGGACCACAGTGATAAAGCAAATATCACAACAAATTGAATCAAATGAACTTCTTGGTTTCCCAGTGCAAGTTACTGGGACACTGAAAAACTGGGCTCACAAACCTGAACATGAAGGTTTGTCAATCAACCATGATGGTAACCAATTCAGGACAAGGAACAGTACAAAGGAACAAACCGTGAGCCACCAAGTCATCTGTTGTGCAACACAGCTAGGTGCTCACAATAATAATGTTCACTACAGCTCACATTGTTTAAAAGTTGTGTTTACACTATACTGTGGTCTATTAAGTGTGCGACAGCATTGTGTCTAAAAAATGTATATGCCTTAACTTAAAATACTTTGTTATTGGGGCGCCTGGCAGTTTAGTTGGTTAAGCATCCAACTCGACTTCAGCTCAGGTCATGACTTTGAGCCCCGCATCAGGCTCTGTGCTGACAGCACGGAGACTGCTTGGGAATCTCTGTCTCCTCCCTCTCTCTCTCTGCATCCCCCCCCCCCCAACTCGTGCGGGCTCTCTCTCTTGCTCTCTGTCTCTCTCAAAAAGAAATAAACTTTTAAAATAATTAAATAAATAAAAACACTTCATTGCTAAAAAATGCTAACCATCATCAAGCCTTCAGTGAGTTGGCATCATTTTGCTGGTGGAGGGTCCAACGGCAATGCTGATGGCTGCTGACTGATCAGGCTTGTGGTTGCTGAATGCTGGGGTGGTTGTGGCAGGTTCTTAAAGTAAGACAACAATGATGTTTGCCACACTGATGGACTCCTCTTTTTATGAACAATTTCTTTCTAGCATGTGATGCTGTCTGACAGCATTATACCCTCAGCAGAAGTTCTTTTGAAACTGAAGCCAATCCTCTCAAACCCTGCCACAGCTTTATCGACTAAGGGTATGGAATATTCTAAATCCTTTGTTGTCATTTCAACAATCTTCACAGCATCTTCACCAGGAGTAGATTCCACCTCAGGAAACCACTTTCTTTGTGCATCCATGAGAAGCCACTCGTCATTCATTCAAGTTTTCTCATGAGATGACAGCAATTCAGTCACATCTTCAGGCTCCACTTCTAATTCTGTTCTCTTGCTGTTTCCACCACATCTGCAGTGACTTTCTCCACTGACGTCTGAAACCCCTCACAGTCATCCAGGAGGGCTGGAATCAACTTCTTCCAAACTCCTGTGAATGCTGATAGTTTAACCTCTTCACATGAATCACCAATATTCTTAATGGCATCTAGAATAGTGAATCCTTTCCAGAAGGTTTTCAATGTGCTTTGCACAGATCCAGCTATGGGGGAAATCACTATCTATGGCACCTAGAGCCTTACAACATATATTTCTTTTTTTATTTTTTTAATCTTTATTTTTGAGAGAGAGAGAGAGAGAGACAGAGCATGAGTGGGGGAGGGGCACAGAGAGAGGGAGACACAGAATCTGCAGCAGGCTCTAGGCTCTGAGCTGTCAGCACAGAGCCCGACGCGGGGCTCGAACCCACGAACCATGAGATCATGACCTGAGCTGACGTCAGACGCTCAACCAACTACACCACCCAGGTGCCCCTACCACATGTATTTCTTAAAGAATAGGACTTGAAAGTCAAAATGACTCCTTGATCCACGGACTGCAGAATGGATGTGGTGTTAGCAGGCAGGAAAACAACATTAATCTCCTTGTACATCTCCATCGGAGCTCTTGATTACCCAGGTGCACTGTCAATGCGCAATAATATTTTGCAGGGAGTCCTTCTTTTCTGAGTGGTAGGTCTCAACAGGAAGCTTAAAACATGCAGTGAACCATGTGGTAAACAGACGTGCTGTCACCCAGGCTTTGTTGTTCCATCTAGAGAGCACAGGCAGAGTCAATTTAGCATGACCCGAGGGCCCTACGATATGTGGAATGGTACACGAGCATTAGCTGCAACTCAAAGTCACCAGCTGCATTCGCTCCTAACAAGTGAGTCAGCCTGTCCTTTGAAGCCAGGCATGGACTTCTCTCTAGCTATGAAAATCCTAGATGGCATCTTTTTCCAAGAGAAGGCTATTTTATCTACTTTTGGTAAGACCACCTTCACAAACTGCCTCAGTTAGATCCCCCGGGAAAACCTGTTGTAGTTTCCGTATCAGCCTACGCTGCCTCACCTGCACTTTCATGCCATGGAGCTTGCTTCTTTCGTTAAACCTAATAGCATCAGACTTTTCTTCTGCAGCTTCCTCACCTCTGTCAGCCTTCATAGAATTGAATAGAGTTAGGGCCTTACTCTGGATTAGGCTTCGGCTTAGTGGAATGTTGTGGCTGGTTTGATCTTCTATCCAGATGACTCCAACTTTCTCCATGCCAGCAATAAGACTGTTTGGCTTTCATATCATTTGTTCAGTGAAGTAGCACTTTAAATTTCCTTCAGCAACGAGGGGCGCCTGGGTGGCTCAGTCGGTTAAGCGACCCACTTTGGCTCAGGTCATGATCTCACGGATTGTGAGTTCGAGTCCCGAGTTGGGCTCTGTGCTGACAGCTCAGAGCCTGCAACCTGCTTCAGATTCCGTGTCTCCCTCTCTCTCTGCCCCCCCCCCTCGTTCACACCCTGTCTCTCTCCCCTCTCTCTCTCAAAAATAAATAAACATTAAAAAAAATTGAATTCCCTTCAGCAACTTTTCCCATGCATTCACAATTAGGCAAACCGTATGATGCAAGAGGCCTAGTGTTTGGCCTCTCTGAGAATTCAACATGCTTTCCTCACGAAGCGTAATAATTTCTAGCTTTTGATTTAAAGTGAGAGATGTGTGACTCTTCCCTTCACTTGAATGTCAAGGCCACTACAGGGTTATTAATTGGCCTAAACTGCAACATTGTTGTGCCTTAGGGAATAGGGCAGCTTGAGGACAGGGAGACAGGAGAATGGTCAGTTGGAGCAGCTTGAACGCACACATTTATTGATCGAGTTTGCCATCCTAGGTGGGCACTGTTCATGGCACCCCAAAAAACAATTAACGATAGTAACATCAAAGATCACCGCTCACAGACTACCACAACAAATATCATAACAATGAAAAAGGTTGAAATATTGCAGGAATTACCAAAAAGAGAGACATGAAATGAGCGAATGCTGCTGGGAAAATGTTGCCAAGAGACTTGCTGGACAACAGGGTTGCCACAAACCAGTTTGTAAAACAACAACAACAAAAAACCCCACCAGATCTGCAAAGAGTAACAAAGCAAAGCACAATAAAGCAAGGTATGTCTGTACCTAGAAAACTGTGCTAAAAACAGTAATCAAGAAATCACAGACTTTCTTATCCAACATTGATAGCATCTCTAGCACTTTTCCCGATTTTTCTCAGTATAGAACTAGCTAGAACATTATCCAACCACAGGAGATAATGAATTTGACTGCGAGGTCAATGGATTTGACCAAAGGTCCTTTTCACAAACTCAGATTCCCCTAGGTTCTGGAAGTGGTAATAAAACCTATTTTCAAATAGCCTAAATTTAATTTACTTTTTTTTGCTATTATTCCATAGAAATATCTCAAGGATGGTAATGACTTCTCCCGAATTACGCAGAAAAATATACCCAAGTAATTTTTAAATCAAATGCTTCCACTTTGAAAATTTCAGGGTACAGTCTCTTATAAAGCAGGAAGAATAATGGGAAGGCATCTCTAGTTGGATTTCTCCGACCAAATGATCTCGTATTATCTTATTCTTTTAGCTTTAGTTTGTCTGACTCCCAGCCCAAATCCCAGACAGTTTTTCCAGAAAGAGGGTAATAACATACAATGAATTTTGGAGTACACTATTTAATTACGTCCTCTTCCGTGGTGAAAGACCATGAACACAATCCCTAGTCTTTCCCAGTTGCCCTGGCCCACTCCTCTCCTTGGCTGCTTCCCCAACATCTCGTCGCCCTCTCAGCACTAGAGTGCCCCCAGCTCAGCTGTAGGAGCACTTTTCCTCTCTGCCCATGGTGATCCTCGGGGCGATACCATCCCATCTCATGGCTTTAAGCTCCATCTCTATGTTCCTGACTCCTAAATCTGTAGCTCTAGTCCTGACCTCTCTCTCCAACTCCAGACTTGTATATTTAGTTCTCTGTTTGACTTCCCTTGGACTTCCAAAAGCCACCTCAAACTTATATTCACAGTGACTTGCAGCTCGTCTCCTTCAAAACCTGCTTGCTCTGCTGTTTCCCCACCACGGTAAACAGCAGCACAACGTTTTCAGTTGTTCGGGCACACTCTGGAATCATCTTTGACTCCTGAATTTTCTTTCCTATTCTATGCACAGTCTGTCAGCAAATCCTCTCTGTTCTATTTTCAAAACATGTCCAGAATCTGAATACTTTTTTTTTTTTAGTTAGTTAGTTAATTTAGTTATTTGAGAGAGAGAGAGAGAGAGAGAGAGAGAGAGCCCAAGTGGGGCAAGAGCAGAGAGAGAAGAGACAGAGAATTCCAAGCAGGCTCCACCCTGTCAGCACAGAGCCCTATGTGGGGCTCGAACTCACACACCATGAGATCATGACCTGAGCCTAAATCAAGAGTTGGCTGTTTAACCGATTGAGCCACCCGGGTGCTCCCAGAACCTGAATACTTCTGACCACCTCAACTACTACCATCTGGTCCAAGGCACCATCATCTCTCACCTGGAGTGTGCGGTGGCCTCCCAGCTGGCCTCCCCGCCTCCACTCTTACTCCTATAATATGATCTTAATGCAGAGTCATCCTGTTAGAATGTCAGCTCATGTCACCCCTTTGCTCAAAAACAGCCAGTGGCATCCTTGCCTTCAGTGTAAAAACCAATCCTTACGGCACATATGAAATTTCCCCCAATCCATTCTTCCCACCCCATCTCTTCAACTTCATCTTCTACTACCTGCCCTCTCCCTCCCACCCTCTCCTCTAGTCACAGGGGCCTCTTCCTCCCTGCTCCCCGAACCCTTCAGGTACTCTCCTGTCTTGGAGCCTTTACATTCACTTTTCCCTCTGTCTACGGTGCTCTTTCCATAGATCTTGACAAGACTCACTCCCTAGTCTCCTTGAGGGCTTTACTCAAATGCTGTTTTATTTATTCACTAACCACTGTCTAATAAGCTATATGTTTTGCTTATCTGTCACTCCCACTAAACTATAAGCTCCAGACAGGCAGAGACCTTTGTCTCTGTCACAGACCTTTGCCTGTCTTGCTTTCTGGTGTATCAGCATTACCTAGAGCAGTGCCCGTCACGTAGTGGGTACTTAACGCACAGTTGAGCAGGGGATGAGTAAATGAATATCTTGTCATCTTACATTACATCATGTCCCAGCAGACAGAAGATGGATGGATCTGGATGGATAGATAGATAAAATGAGTCTGTAGACAGGCTCATAGGACCCATCACTACCGTGCCTTAGCCTCCTCCAGGTAAAGCAGCACAAGTACCGAGGCAGAATTACAGAGAGAAATCTCCCATGTTCGGCTACGGACAGCATATAATCATTATACATTTTATATTTCTCAGAAATTGAGTATTAAATAACACCTTTCATCGGAACACCTTAAAATGTGTTACAACCCCCCCCCCATAATTACCTGCACTTATATATCATTATTATACATCAGGTAGCAGTGGAAGCCTTAATGGATCTCTCAGCTTTTGACATCCCTGTATTGGAACAGAAAATGTAAGGTGGGCCCAAGAAGTAGTTTGACATTTATAAAATGTCATTTAAGCTTTAGAAAGTCTATTATTGCCTGGCTTATTAGCATAAGAAAAAAAGTGAAATGACTTATAGACTGTCAACAGAGTGCCATGGTGATCCCGGGCCGGTCACTTACCTCGGCTAACCTCAGCCGGTTCTTCCAGTCTGTGTGGGCACGACATGGTTGAACAAATTAGTCAGGGACGGCTCTGAGAAGGAAGCAGGGCTCACTCTTGGCGGTTAACCAAAAGTGTTTTTCTGAGGTCAAAGTGTGATTGCCACATGTCCTCTGTGTTGACCACACCTACAGTGAAAAGACAAGTGTTCCTCATGAGACTGAGCCCCTACAAGCGTGCCGACTGTCTAGAATGCGGCTGTGGTACCCTGGCGTCCTGATGGCATGCCCCTAGGACTGTTAATCGCCTCTTTGGAAACCCGGAACCTTGACTCTTCTTCCTTTCAAAACTATCACATAGGAAAGCCTCTGATCACAGCTCAAACAAGCTGCCTCTTCCACGGTTGTTATGTGTCCTTTCGGAGAGAAGCAAAGTGAATGCAGTGCCAGGGGTGAAGCATCAGAAATCAACAAGCCAGGCCCAGCCTCTGCTTTAGGGGGCAGGATTTTGCCAGTGTCTTAGAGATAAAGCCACGTATACAGACACTCACAGCCCCTATGCCCCAAGCATGTCCCTGCTCTGATTATTAAAATTAGGAATTAACATTAAAATTAAAATTACTTAAAATTATTATCTCTGCTCAAGGGTCTAATCTCTGAAAGAAATCCATCAGGCATTAAAGCATGTACTCACAGACTTCAGGAGGACCTTAGAAACCACTTTGTCTAACTTTCTCACTTTATAGATAAGGAAATCAAGGTTCCAAAGAGTTAACTACTGGCCTGTGATCTCCTCCACACACATTCCTTATCTTGCTTTTATGAATTCTTGGAAATGACTGGACTGCATTTCTTGCAAAAGGCTCTGTAATTCAGCATAGTCATTCTGCATATCTTCTGTGTCTGAAATAGTAATATTTGACGGAGCTTGTCAACCAGGATGCTCTAAAATGCCCATGTTCTAGGAATATAAATTGTACAATAAGAAGTTTTCAGGGGCACCTGGGTGGCTTGGTCGGTTAAGCATCTGCCTCTTGGTTTCAGCTTGGGTCATGATCTCACGATTCATGTGTTCAAGTCCTGCATCAAGCTCTGCACTGGCAGCGTGGAGCCTGCTTGGGATTCATTCTCTCTCTCTCTCTCTCTCTCTCTCTCTCTCTCTCTCTCTCCCCCCCCCCCTGCCCCTTTCCTGCTCTATCTCAAAATAAATAAATACATATTAACAAAAAGAGACGTTTCCAAGGGGGAGCCAGGAGGAACTAACTTGTCATCTGACTCTAAACTAGATTAATCCCATGGCCATAGGCATAGGTGGTAGGTCGCTATTACATGAATGACCAAAGGAAAAGCCTGTGAAGAGGTGTGAAGAGGACAGTGGATGGGAGAATACAGATGTGAGTTTGGGCCCAGATTTCACTTTGGGCAAGCACTTCATCGCTTTGGGAATGAGAAACCCTCCTAGTAAGTATCCAAACTTACTATCATCTGGTAGGACAGGATAGATTGATGGGCAAAGCAAACGGGCAATAGTTTTGCTTCAAAGGTGAAATACCGCTGGTTCAGTATCTCCTTATCTAGCAGAGACTTGGAGAAACAGATTGTCTGGAAAGTCTGAGAGTACACTCGTGCTATCCCAAGACTTTCTAGCTCCTTTCTTTGGCCAGAGAATGGACACCAGGGCAGGAAACAAGAAGACCTTTCCCCAACCCAGTTGCAGGGATAGACATGTGACCCATACTTGGCCAATGATGATACCTACTCCCCTGGCAACGGAGATAGGTCCAAAAGATAGATATAGTATCAAAGCAGACCCAATCTAAGTTCTTCCCTCAGAGTGACATACTGATATTGGGAAATAAAATTCCTTTTCTCTAGAGTTAACAAGCTGGAATGATGCAGGCTTAAAGTTACAGTGGCTCCTTCCCTTGGGCCCATAGCAGAAGCCCCTCTATATAGGAGGGGAGATGAGGCCAACACAGAGATAAACAGAGCTGAGAGAAAGACAATGTTTCACTTATACTGTCTGGTACCTGATGATGCCTGAAGATGATTGAGTCAAAAAATACTCTTTTTTTCCTGAAATAGTTTTGGCTGGGTTTCTGTCACTTTTGATTAAAAGAATCCTCTAATTTTTCAAATGAGGAAAGTGAGGTTCATACCAAGGGAGTAATGGACTCAAGTTACATAGCACACGGGGGACAAAATTGGGACTTGAAATCCAGTCTAATGGTTTCCAGTCCAATGCATTTTCTACTACACTATGCTTTATATATTCTAGCTTGTGAATTGTTCAACATTTTCTGAGTGATACTACAGGTCTCTTTTCACACCATATTATATCATGGCAAAATCTATTCATTCATTTAAACAAAAGATGGAGAATCATTTACTGAGGATCCTTTGATACGAGGTGGCTGGGTGAGTCAATTGATTAAGTGTCCGACTCCTGATTTTGGCTCAGGTCATGGTCTCACGGTTTGTGAGTTCGAGCCCCGCATTGGGCTCTACACTGACAGTGCCTGCTTAGGATCCTCTCTCTCCCTCTCTCTCTCCCTCTCCCCTGCTCTCTCTCTCTCAAAAAAATAAATAAATAAACTTAACAACAACAACAAAGGGATCGTGTGATACAAGAAGAAAGCTCAGACTAACTGATTTGCATCTAGGCAAGTACAAATAAAAGATTCAACTATGTCAGGATCAAAGGCAGAAATCACGCACTTGGTTCTATTCCTCACCCCCCACTAATGGAATGATCTACTTTGTTCTAGGCATGGCGATAGGGTCTTCGATAAATATGTTCCTGTGTAGTTACCTCACAGTGGGCCTCATGCATAACTGAAAATCAAAAGGTATTGGAAAGAGAGAAGGAAGGAAAGGGGATAAGAAGGAAGAGAAACAGGGAAGGCAAAGAAAAGTAGAGTGGGTTTCAAGTCAAAATTAACTCTTTTTTCTTTTGTTCAACTGCGCTTATATTATATGTCTTAGAGTGACCTCACAACGTATCCATGAAACCCAGTCTACTCTACAACTACTGCTTTTTCTAAGTTGACCAGAAGCATCAAGTCGGAACCACAGACCATGAGCCCTTCTCAGTAGGAATGAATACTAACAGCAAATGAGGTAACTGACAATGGCGACACTTGACAAATACCCTGATCGTAGTAGTTCTGCAAACTGGTTACAACAAGGTTCAGCCATAATCAGTAATATTCATTGACAGGGCTGTATGTTAGAGTAAATGGTGTGCAAGTGGGCCATTCCTGGATTTAGTAACACGATGAATAATATTTTAGGAAACTTGAGCCCTTGATGATGAATAGATGTTAAGATAATTCTATTTTAATTATTGGTTAGTGTGTGTTATATCATTCTTTGTGATCAGAATTTTTAAACCACAAACAGGATATGGAGAAATAGTGAAAAAAAAAAGTTTCAGAGTCAGAAAATAAGATGGTCATCAAAAGGCTGTGTTTCTCATGGCCACGTAAAAGTACTCAACCACTTTAAAACTGGGTCTTTTCTAGTTTTAAACTGAGGAATGCAGGGGTTCCTGGCTGCCTCAGTCAGTAGTCAGTGGGGCGTATGACTCACTATCTCGGGGCTGTGAGTTCAAGCCCCATGTTGGGTGTAGAGATTACTAAAAAATAAAATCTAAAAAAAAAAATAATAAATTGAGTAAGAGAAGGAAAAAGATTCTGTAACATCCTCATCATGCAGCTGAAAGGCATCTTCGATCATTCTATCTTCAGCTACAATTTAGACAGTATAAAAACGAAAGGGGGAGATATTTCACTATCGCTCTGAATTAGCATGATAGAGTACATTGCCTGAATTATTTATTAAAATAAGGTTTTCTTTAAGTGAAAAATCTTTAGCCCACCTCACAGAGTAATCTAGAAGATCTAATTTCAGTTGTAAATAGTTTTATATTTGATATAGAGTCCATTAAAGTAATTTCCAAAAGTTTTTGAACTTTTGAAGTATTTACAAAACTTCACTTAAGTATAAATGTTGTTAAGAGTCACTGATGGCATTGACATCAACCTCTGATGTCATTTGTTATTGAAACACTTACATTGTGAGTGTATGATTTGCCATCCGAACTGTTCACTGGTTTCTGGTGTTTATTTATCCACATGTATGTCTGTGGTGCCGCAATACTGTCTCTTGGAGAAACACTAAAATCTTAGCTTAGCTGGTCAGCAATGTGCAGTCCTTTTGTGAGACGCCGACAATAGCACCACATGCAATTTTCACCATTGATTCTGTCATTCAACTGTTCATTCAACAAATACGTGTCATTCACTGTTCAAGACTCTGAAACCCAGAAGTGGACCAGACAGAAATGGTCCCTGCTTTTGGAACTTTTATTCCTGCATGAGAGGGAAGAGACAAGGAACAAATGAATGAATGCATGAAAAAGATGATTTTAGTGGTTGATAATTGCTATTGAGTAAGCAACACAGGTCATGTGATTCGAGGGATGGGAGGATGGCAACATGAAGATGTCATTCGGAAAAATCCGTACTGAGTGGGCGACAACTGAGACCAAACCCAGATGAAGGAAAGCAGCCAGCCTGCATTTCCCAGTCTGGGAATAGCAAGACCCCAAAAGATGGACAGGCATTGCACAGAGGAAGAGAAAGTGGCTGTGAGCAAGTGCGACAAGGCTAGAGGCAGAAGCAGGCATCCCAGCACACAGGACGCCACAGGCGTGGTGGCAAGTTGAAACTTTGTCTAAGGGTTTGGGGAAGCTGTTGAGGGTCTTCGCGCAAGGCAGTGATATCTGATTTATTTTTTAAAAAGATCACTGTGGCTGCAGGTGGATGATGAATCCTAGGCTGGAGCACAGGAGGGAGAAGGGGTACCGGCTGTTTTTGTAGCTTGGATCCTACACAATGGTGCCAGGCAAAGAGGCTGAGTGGGGAGTTGCAACCTAGCCTTTGTGCCACACACCAGGGCCCGTGTCCAGCCTGGGGCTATGTTCACCTGTACCAAGGGGCATCTTTTTCTATCATACACAAGGCACCAGATGGGCAGGAAGCAGCCTCATGGGTGAGAACAGTGGGGGAAGAAATTGCAATAATCTTTGCAAGGATAAAAGTTATGTTGGAGAAAGAGAGAAGTGGGTCTAGGACACCTGTGGGGGTGGAGCGGGCAGGACTTACTGATGATTGGATGGGAGACTGAGGGTAAAGGAGAAATCAACAGTGAGCCTTAAACCCATGGGGATATGCTGTTATCAATGACTGAGGTAGGGAAAACTGGGAGTGGACCACGTTCTTTATTAGGAGAGAGGTCAAGAATTCAGTTTGAGCTAGAGACAGTCTAAGATACACGTTTGATGTCCAATGGTCAGATTTATGAGCTGAGGAAATCTGTAATTCCAAAGGACAAAGAAATTATAGCCTCTTCTCAGATCTTCTTCATGATTCCTGACCCACTGGGGACTGGAGGCAGGCAGAGGGAAGGAAATGGAGTTAGTCTAGTCTGGTATTCTTTGCCCAAGGGAAGATTTTTAATACGTTCAAACTCTCAGCTCTCCATCCCTGAACACTTCTCTCCCCCAGGGTGGTGGGAACCCATGGTGCTCTCCCAACTGTGCCTGGAAGGAGGCTTTGTATTTTGTGGCATCCTCTACTTCCTGTAAACTCTATAGCAATGCGCCTTATTCACAAGGCCTTGTCCCTGCCTGCCTTGCTGGCATTGACTGTGACCCTGGCAGCCAGTGTGGCTTGGTGAAGGCTCTGAGACTCCCTGGCAGACTTGGCCTCATGCGAGCTGGCCCTGTACACCCATCTGCGTGTCGGCCGTGTGCTCCCCGCCAATTCCTGGTCCAAATACCCACCTTGGCTCTGTGGATGTTTACTAGCTCCCTATCCAGCCATGACCCGTGGACACATGGCCAACATGTGGGGATTTCTGAGTTGCATTCTCACTAAGTGGGAACTGGGGATGGCTTTAGGGAGCTACCATCCAGCCTATCGCCGCCTAACCGTGCCATACCGCTGGCTTTACTCTTATGTTCATCCACCATCTGCTCCCACCACCAAGGCTGGCACAAAGGCTAACTAGGTGATGCTCTCCATTCAGAGCCTCCAAAGTAAAATGCGCAAGGACTCTCAGCATTGCCCTCAAAAGTGACAACACACCTCCCTCTGCCTAAGTGGAGAGGGAAGACCAGCACCCCTGCGTCTCCCTCTGCCTCTTCTGCCCCACGTTCTTTCCCCTGCAATCCTTTAATACCAGAAGAGGTGGGCTTCCAACTTTCATTCTTCTTGGTCCATGCCTCTCCTGCCCCGGGGCAGCAAGCTTCACAGCCCAGCCAGCAAAGTCAGGGGGCAATCTTCTCTTTACAAACTGAATCCTAATATGTTGAAAGATACAAAAATTCCTTCTGGTCTCACTGCTAAACCTTGATGGCTGAGGGAGTGTGAGAAGTGGTGATATGAGAGGCACCTGGGTGGCTGTTGGTTGAATGCCCGACTTCGGCTTGGGTCATGATTTCATGGTTCGTGAGTTCAAGCCCCGCATCGGGGTCTGGGCTGACAGCTCAGAGCCTGGAGCCTGTTTTAGATTCTGTGTCTCCCTCTCTCTCTGCCCCTCCCCTGCTCGCTCTCTCTCTCTCTCAAAAACATATAAACATTAAAAAAATGTTTTTTTAATTTAAAAAAAGAAGTGGTGATATGATCCTTCACAGGGAGGCAGAATCTGGGCATATTTAAATATATTACACTTGTAAAAAAATTTTTTAATATGTATTCATTTTTGAGAGACGGAGAGAGACAGAGCATGAGTGGGGAAGAGGCAGAGAGAGGGAGACACAGAATCTGAAACAAGCTCCAGGCTCTGAGCTGTCAGCCCAGAGCCCGATGTGGGGCTCAAACCCAGGCACCAAGAGATGATAACCTGACCCAAAGTTGGATGCTCAACCGACTGAGCCACCCAGGTGCCCTAAATATACTACACTTGTAATGCAAGTTTGTAGTTTGTAGCTCAGTGAAGCTGTCAGTAATAGAGGTAGAATTTGAGAATCATCAGCATGTGGATGGGGCAAAGCCAGGACTTAGGGAGACATCTCTGTCATGATAAAGGAGAGTTGAGAGCCCAGAATGAGTACCGGGGCAACCCCGTATGGAGACGCAGAAAAGGAGGGAAGGAGCCAGCAAAGGATACAGAGAGATGGTGTATGAGGTAGGAAGAAGAGCATGTGGTGCCACTGAGGCCAAGAGAGGAGCAGGTTTCCAGAGGAAGGGAGCACTCAGGGGAATCAAAAGTTCCCAGGAGGTCAAGACTGTAAAGGGAACCTAACCCACACTCTGAGCCTGCCCCTGCCCTGCCACAAACTCTCCACTCTTCCCTAGAAGGATAATGAGGACAAATGGAAATTAATAACAGTAATAAAAAATAATAATAATATGCCATGTAAAAGGACCAGTGGTAATAAAGCTTCATAAAATCATGACACCATTTTTAATTAATACGATGCTTTATTCAGAGAGTGCTGTGCTGTTTGAGGCAGACGGAAACCCCATTGGGATGACTGAGGTAATGAGCACTGGCGAGTGGGGATCCCCTGCTGTTACTGAGAACTTTTAGAAGTACTCCACAGGATCCTTCAGTTGGTTTCTGATGAAGCATCATGGGAAGCTGAGTAATGGTTTCTTTCTTTGTTTTGCTTATCTTTTTCTGAAACCAACTTGAAAAACACATTCTTTCAGATGGACACCAAAGCACATGCTTTTGTGGGTGGGGCCCTTCTGGGTGCTATGCTTGGCGTCCCTGGTGTTGTGGAGACGCAGAGGTATAGCCAGAGGTGGAGCCTCCTTTCCCACCAAAAGGAGCTGTGAAGTAAACCCTTGGGGTGTGCATGATATCCCTACTCACCATCGTTCTGAGTTCCCGCGGCCCTACTGCTCCTACCCTGACCTTCGCTTTCAGTTGTGACTATGCACAGTAGGAACTTTATTCATTTTCTCTGTCCCATTTTACCTATTTCATCAAACTGGATTATCTACACCATGGAAATAATAATTCCTGAATGGTGTTTGAGTGCAGAGTTTGAATCATCTATTTAATTTACTGGTCAGCCTCTGCAGCACAAACGGTAATGCAAAGAGAGTGGGTTGGATCGTGGCTGTTCCTCTCGCTAGGTGAATGACCTCGGAGGTCTAAGTAATATAGTACTTTCGGGAATGGTGGTGGGAAGCCTGGCCGCTAACTTGGGCTGGGTTTCTAGAACCTGTCACTAGTCATGGAGGGAGAGCAGAGCTTTCCCTCTGGGGAAAAAGACTGAGGCAGGAACTAAAAAGAGAGTCTTGTTGAAGAGCTCTATCTAAGGGAGCAGGATAGAGAGGCAGAAACAGAAGCCAATAGTTTGTGTTTAGGGCCAACTAGAGAGTTAACCAATCAGCGGGGGTGTGCAAGAAGTAGATCCCCCTACAATCCTGAAATGCTGGTACACAGAGCCCCGCCTCCTTTGCGATGGAGACCAGAGAGGGCCTCTGTGCTGCCTGATGTCCAGCTTCCCAGACAAGAGGGAGACCTGGGTCCGGAGCTAAGGTGAGATTCCAAATCAAGTAGCTCTCAGCCCTGCTGACCGCATTATCCCTGAACAAACGACCCACCCTCTCAGCTGCTAGAGAAAAAGTGTACATCTAAATTTGTCTCCTATTTGTGTTAAGGACAGAAAGAAATCGCAATGGTTGCCACAGGCTCTGTTGGGACCCATCTCGTTCAGGTTATCTTTCCGAACGACTGTTCATATGTATCAGCAAAGCAAAACATTGCCAGATATGTAAAACCTCAGCAGTTTAAATAGAACTTTCAGAGTGAATACCCCAGGGTAAAGAAAATAAATAAATACATAAAAGAGCTTCTCTTTCCTCTGTTTCTCCTTTCTCTTCTCTCTCTCTCTCTCTCTCTCGCTATATATGTGTGTGTGTATATATGTATATATGTATATATATATATATATATATATATATATATATATAATTCTTATTCTCACATTGCATTGATAAGATGAGAAGACGAGAGCAGGCAATTATGGCAAGAAAGATAAGAAATATAATTGCACAACTGAAAAGAAAAACAGAATCCCAGTCGCACTAAGCATGGATAGCTTCCATCTTGCTTTTTGATGCCAGACTCCAATAAAAGGAATCTGCACTCTTTGCAGAAATGGCTGATTCCAGGACTGGCGCAGCAAAGTGACAACAGGAGCCTGGAACATCTTGTGGTGCCAGAAAATAACATGGTGCTCACAAAACAGAACCAAAAAAGGCACAACGGTGGAGGACACAGAGGACAAATGAAACAACTCCCGATTACCAAAGCTGGAAAAGTCCAAGTAACAAAATAAAGCAGTAATGGATTGCAACCCGAAATGGAAAACAAATTCTGATGAGTCTATACCGAATTAAATAAATAACTGAATCAATCAATAAATGAGGAGACAAATGTCCCAGGCAGAATAACCCCAAGTAATTTAGGCAGATACTCAGTCCTCAAGGAAGTGAACATAACTCCCCTCTCTTTATCTGTATGGTGACTTTTTCTCCAAAGAGTACAGTATGGAAGGAAGGGAAAAGAGAAATCTACAGGTGGTTTCTGCCAGAGGATGAAGGTCATCGACAAGGATAAGTCATGCTGATGCTCTGATACAATGTAATGAAAATAAAACTTGACTTCTGTGGTCTTCCTCCCTAACCTCAGTTTAATCATGAGAACATCAAGCAAATCCCAAAGTGAGAGACATTGTACAAAATACCTAATGAGTACTCCTCAAAACCATCAAGGTCATTAAAAACAAAGAAAAGCCTGAGAAACGGTCACAGCTAAGAGGAACCTAAAGAGACATAATGACTAAATGTAATGAGGTGTTCTGGATGGGATTTTAGAACAGAAGAGGACATTAAGTGAAAACTAAGGAAATCTGAATAAAATATGGACTTTAGTTAAAAATAATGTACCAAGGGGCACCTGGGTGGCTCAGTCAGTTAAGCATCAGACTTCAGCACAGGTCACGATCTCACAGTTTGTGAGTTCGAGCCCCACATCGGGCTCTGCGCTGACAGCTCAGGGCCTGGAGCCTGCTTTCGTTTCTGTACCTCCCTCTCTCTCTGCCCCTCCACCACTTGTGCTCTGTCTGTCTGTCTCTCTCTCTCTCTCTCTCTCTCTCTCAAAAATAAATAAATAAACTTATTTTAAAAACCCCACAATGTTATCAATATTGGTTCATTAACTGTAACAAATGTATCGTGTGTATATATAACAAATGTTAAAATGTTAACAACAGGGAAACTAGATGTGGGTATATGAGAAGTTTCTGTAGTACGTCAATAATTGTCTCGTAATCTTAAACTGTTCTAAGGTAAAAACTTTAATAAAATTCAAAAAAGAAGACCAAAAGACACTGGTGAAATATGGCAGAGTGTAGGCTGCCTTTAAGGTCTGGCAGTGGGTGTCAGATTTTGGAGAAACAGAGGCTGGATGACTGTGTCCAGGACAGAAAAACTTTAGTAGAAGTGAACGTTTCACTGGAATTTTCAATTCGTTTAATTTTAGTGGAAAATGCAAGGCCATTTTGTGTGTCTTTGCCATTTGTATATACCATCTTTCTTCCACATTTTCATTAAAAAATGGTGCAGGGTGGCCCTCATGAGCTTGTTACATGCTTTTTGGGATGCATATTAAAATTTAAAAATATTAAAATGGAAATATGCATTGGTGGGAACAAAAACACTCAGTAGAGGTGGTTAAAAACAGAATGGCTTCTGCAGATAACTGAACTGGTAATTAAAAGACCCAATCCAGAAGACCCCCCAGAAATCCGAAGTAAAAAACAATGATAAGAAATTCAAGGGGAAAACAAAGCCATGGAAAATAAGCTCAGAAGATTTCAACCTGTGTACAATAGAAATTACAGAAGGGGAAAAAAGAGAAGTGGAGATCAAAGAACAAATAGGAAAATATTTTTATGGGAGAAAGACTGTGATCTTAAGATCAAATGGGCTATGTGCTGATCAGGGATAAAAACAGAATAGCCACAACTAGACAAATTCTGGCAAAACTTCTGAGTTTCAAGGATGAAGATCATGCAGGTAGAAAGCAAAGGGTTTCCCAAAACGATTTCCTACAGAGGAAAAAATAATGGGAACTTCATCAAAGAAGAAACCAAAATTGGGGCACCTGTGTGGCTCCATCGGTTGAGTGTCTGACTTCAGCTCAGGTCATGATCTCATTCATGGTTCATGGGTCAAGCCCCGCGTCCAGCTCTGTGCCGACAGCTCAGAGCCTGGAGCTTGCTTTGAATTCTGTGTCTCCCTCTCTCTCTGCCCCTCCCCTGCTCACACTCTATCACTGTCTCTCTCTCTCTCAAAAACAAACATTAAAAATTTCTTTAAAAAAAGAAGAAACCAAAATTGAAATTACAGACTGTTAAGAAATCAATGCGAGTGAGCTAACCACATACCAAAATCTACGCGATGCTGCCCAGGCTGTGCTCAAAAGAAGGTGGCCCCTAATCTGGGAATAGCGGTGTAATCCTAGGAAAGTTGCTTAACTTTTTAAAGCTTCAATCCCTCATCTTTAAATAATCATATGGACTGCTTCCATAGTGCTGATCATGTGCTGGACTCTGTTCTAGGGGCTCTAAGAACTAATTTATTCATCCCCCACAACAGACCTGTAATGTGGATTATACGATTATCCCATTTTATAGCTAAGGAAACTGAAGCGCCGAGAAGTCACGTGCACGAGGCCACAGAATTAGAAGTGGCAGCAACCATCTAGCTCAAGTCCGCACTCACCACCACTAAGCTACAAATATTTCTTAGGAAGCCACAGACGGTATTGTGAGAATTCAGTGGGATAATGCAAATAAAGCATGTAGCGCTCTGCTTGCCACACGGTGTAGTCAGTAACTGAAGCTAATATTTGTTTAAACACTGAAGCAAACATACGACTCAAGAAGCTAGAAGAGGAACAAGAAGATAAATCTAGGGGGTGGCCTGACTGGGTCAATCAGTAGAGCATGCGACGCTTGATCTCGGGGTCATGAGTTCGAGCCCCACGTTGGGCACAGAGATTACTAAAAAATAAAAATAAAAAACAATCTAGGAAATCCAAATCACCTAAGAAGGAATGCACATGCATAAAATGCCAAATTGGAAAGATGAGGAAAATCATATCCAGAAATGACCAATAAAAAGCATAACCTAAATATCTGAAAATAATCAAATATATACATTTCTTACAAGTTTCATCAAAGAGAAAATGTGGGTAAAATGCACAATCTTACTACTTTGTTAGCATTATTCAGGGATCATTTTCCAGGAAACCACACATAGAAAACTAAGAAGGAGAAAACCTAAAATAGCACTAAAAAGAAAAAAGCATAAAATTCCAAAAAATTACCGCCCCAAAGCCATCAGATGCACGTCTTCTGGACAAGTTTATCAGAACTCAATTAATTCGGCAAATTTTTTTTTTTTAAAGAAACCTCGTTTTCCATCAAGCTTATTTCCGTTTTCTACTTAAGAGTCTGGAAAAACAGCTTAAGACCACTCAGTGGTTGTTCCCACGCATTAACCGCGGGCCAGTCCTCAGTGGCGGCGGGGGGAGGGGGGCACCCAGGCTTCCGCGGGGTGGGCTGCACCAGCACCGAGGCACTGCTCACCTTCAGACCAGCCTGCCGTGTGGGGGTGAGAAGCAGTAAATTGGGGCGCTGGAGCAGTCCGTGCACCCTGACGTGCCTCCCAGGCCAATCCCTCTCAGCAGCGGCCTGTTCTTCCCCTCCAGGGACCTCCTAGCGGTCGGGGTTAGGCGTGACCTCTCGCCGGGGAAGAGCGCCGCACATGCGCAGAACTGCCTGTGCCAGCATCCACCGCGTCAGAGCCGCTGAGGGAGCAGCCTGGTTGCTGCAGGGGATGGCAGAGGAGAGTCTGTGTTACACAGAGTGATGGTAGACAGGTTAACATAAGAGGCCTCCGTCAGAGGCTGGGGTCACCCCCGGGGTCACTAGGCGCCGGAAGCCATGGCTCCTGGATCTGGGTGAGGCTGGGGTCACCCCCGGGGTCACTAGGCGCCCGAAGCCATGGCTCCTGGATCTGGGTGAGGCTGAGGTCACCCCCGGGGTCACTAGGCGCCCGAAGCCATGGCTCCTGGATCTGGTTGGTGAAGGCTCCAGGGGCAAAGTGACCAGCACCAGGAGTGGCTCCAGTGGCAGCAGCAAACTTGAGGATAGCTTGCTGGTCAGTATTCTGGGAGGACAGGACTCTGACATCAGCCGGGTTGTCAATGGCACCAATGGCACAAGCTGCTAGTAGAAACCTCCCAGGTTCTCTTCAGATTCATGACATAGATGTTGTAACTTTTCCTATTGCAAATGCACTGTTCCACTTGGAAGTCAACTTTGGTGCCACCTAAGTGGGTTCCTGCTGCAAGGAATTTAATTAAGGACATCCTCCCCTTCATTCGCAGGACATCAAGTGCTCTGGACATTGTGAAAGTTTCCCTTTAAGTTACGACAGGTACCCAGAACAATGCCGTATAGGTGGGTCAGCAGAAATACAGATTGATATATGGCATAGGCCATGAGAACACAGGCTCTAGGATTAGATAAATCCAGTTCAAATTGTTAGTTGTGTGATTAAGGGAACCCTCTCAGCCCTCCTGAGCTTCAATTTCCTGAGCTTCAACATCTATAAAGTGAGGCTAATAAAGACTGGAGAGGGCTGAGTGCGTTAATACATATGAGGTGTTTAATATATTACCTTGCATATAGTAAGGGTTCAACAAATGGTAGTGCCTTCCCCAGTGTGGCCCAAAACAGGAGTTCTCATCCTTTTTTTAAATTTTTTATTATTTTTTTTTAATGTTTATTTTTGAGAGAGAGAGGGAGACACAGAATCCGAAGCAGGCTTCAGGCTCTGAGCTGTCAGCACAGAGCCCGACGCAGGGCTCGAACTCACCAATGATGAGATGGTGACCTGAGCGGCAGTCAAACGCGCAAGAGACGGAGCCACCCAGGCGCCCCTTTCATACCTTTCTTTAGTAGATGAACACCAGTAAATTGTCCACAGCAAAGCGGGGGTGGGGTCCCACAGACTCTTAAGAAACACAGGGGCAGGTTTCAGGCAACAAAGGGCTATATCAGTGGGAGAATGTAAAAATTCCTTTTATGAGGATAGCCTGGGGCGTTAGTCACCTTTGGTGAGGAGTAGCAGTGTAGAAGGGGTGGGGGCTGAGAGGAGTGGAGCCTGCATCTTGTAACTCTGGAAACTTCATGGAAGCTAAACGGGAAGCACAGGGCCCCAGGTCCACGGCCCCGGAATTTGCTTAGGAGCTGCGAAAGGAGAGGTGCCGAGCTCCCACGTAGAAATCCCCCTTCTGGGGGGAGAAACCCCAGTAGGGATAACAGTGCACCCAGCGAGGCTTGCCCCTCACAGCTGGTTGGGAAATAATGACTTGGAAAGAACTATTTGATTAAGAAATTAGTGCTCAAGGATTCTCATAACGTTATCTCTTGGCTATTCAGAAGAAAAGACAGAATGGGTTTTACTTAGAAACTTAGTGTCTTTTTGTGTGTGTCATTTCATGCTGTGGCTTCCTAGAACAAATAACCATTTTTGTTTTATTAGAGAAATAATCCCTGACACATGGGTGTTTAATCACAAAATAAAAATGTCAAACTTTATCTTTGAAACAAAATAAATGGTGGAGTATTGTCTTTTGTCATTTATTGTAAAATATGTTATCTACGCCACATCTTGGTAAGCATCCCACTCTCCAATCTTCTCGATATTTAAAACAAGCGAGTAGTTCATTTCTGAGCTTGGTGTATTTCCTCTGCAGGAGATCATTTGCATACTCACATTCCGGTATCGCAATAAATCCTAGAAGCTAAACCTCAAAAGCTGTAGACTTTGCCGAGATAAACATCTGCTGTTTTAACGGTGTTTTAAAATACAGAGCTGCCATTTAAATATTCTTAATTCTTTTCGTTTTTATAACTGAAGTGGCTGGGAAGATAGAAAAGAATCGCAAAGAACGGTCACCCACCTCTCTGTCTCTCCGTTTCGTCCTGTACAGACTGGGAGTTCCTTCACCTGACCTGCCTTCTTCGTGCAGTTGCTAAGAGAACTGAAAGGGAGAAGACCTTGAAGAACCCTTCAAAGTTCTGAAGGGACTGCATTGCAGGAGGCTGTATTTTGTTCACTGCTTACTCTTCAAATGCTTTCCTTGCTCAGGTTTTGTAAAGGCTCTGTCTGTTCTTTGTTACTGATCCACTGGGAACACATCTTGGTCATTTCACAAATCACATACATTTAATACATTTTAAGAAAAGGACAGCTCTTCGTCATTCATTCACTTAACCAGCAATTCCTGAGCACTGAGTATGGACTGTGTCCTGGGAATACAATGATGAACCAGAGTCTGACATCCCACCAGTTCTCCTGGAACTCAGTCCCGCTTGGAGGAAGAGACACAAGACAGCATCATGCAGATTGCCATGACTCCAGCACCTGCTAATTCCCATTTTTCCTGAGCGTCAAGATGCACGGTCTTCAGCAGGCAGTGATATCGAGCTGGAACTTAGTACCACTTTGGTATTCTTACTGTTATTTTCTATCGTCACTTGCATGGTTTTATTTTTGTTTTCCAGGACTTTTTCCCATTTATGTAAAACGTTAGAGTTGTTATTGCTACAGTTCTCTGGTCCATCCCTGCATGGTTAGAAGATCACTTCCGAAGCTCTTGCTAGCACATTCACGCTCAGATCGTAATAAGGTGGTAACGACGGGTTTCAGCTACTTTTGTCTCCTGTTACCGGAAAAGCAAATGAATTCTACAGACATTGCAACCATCAGAACACGTCACATGGCCACCTGCAGCAGTGCAGCAGAGTGACTGAAAAAGTGGGTGTTTGGCTGGGTACATTGCCATCCTGAACTAATCGAGCTTCTATTGGCAAGGAAAGGGCATCGCTACCAGACTCTGGCATGAAAGTATTCGGCACAGGCTGGCAGGCCTTTGAAACGTCTCCTTGGTGCATACACAGGGCAGGCATGGAGGCCAAGCTGCAGGAGGACCTGGCGAAGTTAGCAAGAAGCCATTTTTTTTTACCTTCTTTGCTACCAAGACACCCCCTTTCCCCATAGTCCAATACCGCTCCTAAGGAACAGCATGCGATGAGAAAAGCAATATTACCACATACTCTTCCAGCAGTGGTGAGAAAATCTTATGAGTGTGTCCCACTTGCTAGTATGGCTCAAAATGCTAAACCAGAGAATTCCCACTTTTTCAGCCTCTAGCGTGTAGAAGATAAATTTTCTTAAGCCCACACACCTCCACATACACGCCCAGAAACTAGATTTGTAAACTTACACAATCATAGTTTTTGAGTACCTGTCTTACTACTTCACATTCACGTTTTGATTCAAGAGGCATTTGGTGATAGCTCACTGCTCCTCAAGGAGTTTTCCAAGGGCTGAGGATATAAGGGTGAACCAGACCCATACGGGGCATATATCCCAGGGGGAGAGGCAGGCAAAAAACAGAGAAGTAGGGCGGCAGCTGAAGCTGGGAGCCAGAGTTCTGGATTTGAATACAGTGTTTTGTTTTGTTTTGTTTTGTTTTTTCTTCCTAGCTGTGTGGCTTTGGGTGAATTACGTGCATCTCTGTGCCTCAATTTCCCCATCTACAAAAGAATGGGAATAACCATAATACTTATAGGGCTACAGTGACACATCTTTCTGGCTCACAGTGGTTAAGAACAGCTTCATCCAAGGGCTGGGAAGCTAAGATACAGACAGTGTTCTAATCTAAGATATGAAGAAATGGGAATGGCAAATTAGTACCTACCTCATTTGGTGGCTGTAGGTACTACATGACGCAGTTCCCGTAAAGAGCTGAAAACTGTGGCTGGTATGCCGTAAGCGCTCAATACAGGTGAGCGGTTATCCTCTCTCAAGCACCGAGTTTTGACTTGACAGCTGTGCAGGGTGACATAAGTTCCCTAAAGACACTAAGGAATCCTCAAGACCAATCTTAACAGACACTGTGGCTACATTCTTGCTGGCACAGTTGAAGAGTTCCCTCCTTCAGACACCTGTTTAAAGAGATACTGGCACAAAAATGCCTTGTGCTAGGCGGAGAATCTGGCCCCAGGCATGAAAAACGCTGTTAAGATTTGAGAATAAAATGTAGTAAGATTAAAGTTGCAATGACTTCATCGAGCTTGAGCTTGCAAAAACCCCAACAGAGCAGCTCTCCTGCATGATTTCTCACCCTCCCGCCCCCTCCCTGGCCCCTTCATTATAATACCTGTGACTGGCTATTATATCAGCATTTCCAATAAAGTAAAAAGGGGAAAATACAGACCTGGGCTTTCATGGAAAGTATTCTAACTCACAACTAGAATATCTGCCTTAAAAAAAAATTATGGTTTTTAGATCTTTAACTTTTCCTACAGCATCTCAGTACCCAAATTTTGAAAAGCATCTTTTCTGGGGAATGATATTTCCTAGCACAGTGTAACATAGTCTTTGCCAAGTGACTCAGTTCAATGTATATATGTATTTTTCAATGTCAAGTGGCCCAAACTTACATAGAAGAAGTGGGCACCTGGTATCAGTTTGATGTCAGGGTTTTTCCAGGTTTGCAAGAGGGAGCTTTAAATACGACTCAATTTCAAGGCAACTATAAGCCACCCTGCAGCTCCAAGTCAAGATGCTCCTGTCCGTGGTTCTTGCCTCTGCTCTGCTTCTCTGCTCTGTGGCCAGCCAGAGGTGTTCGACCTTGTCAGGGATCCATGATGTCACGTACCTCATTAACAAACTGCAGGTAAGCTGCAGAGGGGGGCGCCAGTGGGAAAGGGAACTCTTGAAAGTTTAAGTGAGGGGCCCCTGGGTGGCTCAGTCGGTTGTATGTCCTGCTCGTGATGTTGGCTCAGGTCATGATCATGGGATCGAGCCCTGCATCAGGCTCTGTGCTGGGCGTGGGGCCTGCTTAAGACTCTCCCTCTCCCTCTGCCTCTCTCTCGCTCTCACTTAAAAAAAGAAGAGACAAAGAAACAAAAAAATGTAGGTGAAACAAAAGGTTGAAAAGCACACCACCCATTATGGGTTCCTGTTTTTCTATTTACTTTAGGAACATCCACCTTCAAAATGTGACTGTGGCACCAACGTGAGTAAATGCTCTTTTAAGAACTTTCCAAACTTATTTTAATGTTTGCATCTGGAATCTTCACCCTGGGATTATTCTTTTGCAGGTGACCGATTGTTTGTGTCTGCCCATTCCTTCTGTAAGTATAGTAAAACAATATAATCTTGACGGTGTAATTTTAAAAAGTTTTCAAGTAAAAATAAATTGCTCGATTTGATATTTGAAATAAGAAAATGTTGCTTAATTGCAATTGTTACAGTTCAGGATTTCCTTTTAAAACCAGGCCCTTGAATTCTATACTAGATACATCACTAGTATACATTGTATTTGGTCAGCTTTTATGCCCTTTGGGAAGTTTGAACACTATTCAATACTTTAAGAAGAATCTTGTCTGTCTTCTTAGATTAGTGGCCATGTGCACAATTAAATCAAACTGGAGCTGAGAATGTAACAAACGATATAGCTTATATCGTACTGCTTACTAATTTATTTCCTAAAACTCAAGGGTTGCACAACAAGGAGGTAAAATAACTTTTTTTCTTTCCTATTACAAAACCTCTCTGGGTGCTATACCTTCTCCCTCACTCCTCCCTTCCTGTCTGTCTTTTTAGCTGATTTGGGGTGGCCCTCTCATGGTTTGAATGCTGGGAGGACAGGGTGTCTAAGGTAGAGAGAAAACGAAAAGCACTTGCAGAAGGTGATTCCCCACTTTCACAAAGAGTAAGCCAGGCAGGAATTTTCTGGTTCAGGGGAGGAGGAAGGTGCCTCCTGTATTATTATCGTCCCAAGCAAGGCCTGGGAGAATCTGAACTTGTCATCCTCACTGGGGTCAGATATTACACCCCATCAGACTAGGGGAGGGGGCCTTCTGAGGAGGAACCATGCATTTATAGCCCAGTCCCGCCCTTCAGTTTATGGTCCGTGATTTTAGCTACTGCTGAAACACTGGCTGTATTCAACTGACTCATGCCATCAGACTGGTGTGAGAAAGCTTTTCCTTTCTTTCTCCTTGGGAACCTACTATTACAAGACACGGAGCCCAGGAACATCGGTTGCATCGGAGACTAGAACGAGCTGTTTTCCAGAGTCCATCGGCTTTGTGTTCCTCTGCTGGAACATACTGGAAATCTCCAGGCAGTGATACTGTGGAAAAATGGCCTTGACTTGAAATGCTGAAAGTCCTTTCCTACATGGGGAGAGGGACCTGTCTAAAAATAATACCAGTTTAGGTTACATTGGTTAAATTAAGGTGGTGTCTGAAAGCAAGCTCTTTGTGGTTCTTCTCAAAGTGGTCCTCAAGGTGTTTCTTTTAGTAAATTCTTTTCATTTACCAGGACGACTGCACCACACCGTGCTTCCAGGAAGGGCTGTCCCAGATGACCAACTCCACGGTGCAAACAAGTTTCCCCCTGATCTTCAACCGACTAAAAAGAACCGTCAAAGACCTAAAGAGCAGCAAGTGCCAGGTGAATTTGTTTTTCCGTGTCTTCCGCTCTGGTTAGTTCTTTTTATGTGAAGGTCAATGACAACTCTAGCTAAATGAGAAACGGCGATAAAGTTGGAATTGGTAGTTCGAGGCCAATACGAGACCTGTAAGAAATGTACTCAGAATGACAAAATTAAAGTGAGATCTGCCCCTATAGCCCTGTAATTCCCCCTGGTTTAAAAAAAAACACTCACACCCATGTTACCGTTTACTTCTTTCCACCTATTGAATAATGAAAGAATCTGTCCTGATTGTAATAAGAAGCTGAGATCTAGAGAATCAGAGCTGTCGATTTGTTAACCCAGTGGGTGTTGTGGCCTGTAAAAAGAAGATTTTTTTTTTCCGACTGGCTAAGAAGGTATTTAAAGGAAGGAGCACTCAAATCCAGATGGAGGCTTGCCATTTGCCTTAAGTGCCCTTCAGTATGTTCTCTTTTTCTGCATGTGCCCTGGTCCCTGGAGGGAAGGGAGGACGTGAACTCTTTGGGAATTAGCAAATCCATGTGTGTCCTCAGAAGGCTAAGAGCCTTCACCCAGCTACTCAGCTGAGTTACTTACCATCAACAGCTTGTAGTTCTAAATGCTTAATATATACTGTTTCATGACAATAGCATTTCAGTAACAATTGTTGCAATTATCATTTACCACCCTCACCTCATTGGGAGGAAACAGATGCTCCGTGAGGTTAACTAACTTGCCTAAGGCTAGATACTTAAGCATTGGCAGAGTTGAGATGGGAACTCTGGTCTACCTGATGCC
The DNA here is from genome assembly GCF_027475565.1 of Acinonyx jubatus. Taxonomy (NCBI): domain Eukaryota; kingdom Metazoa; phylum Chordata; class Mammalia; order Carnivora; family Felidae; genus Acinonyx; species Acinonyx jubatus. Next base: position 111,111,748 of record NC_069380.1, on the reverse strand, counting down.
AAATTCCCATTCTCGGCCATAGAGCTCTTCAGGGACCTTGGAAGGACGACCAAAAAAGGATAATAAAACGTTAGGATTCAAAGATTCCCGAGAAAAGGTTCCCTCTGATGAGATTTAGGATTATTTGATAGGTGGGGGTGGGGGGCACCCCTGAAATGGTAGCACAAAGTCAGCCATCTACACGGTCTACACGACATGCTAGCTCTGGACCTCCCCATGCATTTGCTCTATGTCTCAAGCACACCCCACCCCACTGCACCCCTACCCTGCCTCTCACAGGGCTGCGGGCAGGGTAGTTCCTGGTCCACACTCTTTTAGTCACTCCATTAACTTTTCTCCCCACAGTTTTTTTCCTGTGAACAGCCGTGTAACCAAACTGCAACAGGCAACGTGCTGACGTTCCTGAAGAGTCTCCAGGAAATTTTACAGAAAGAAAGGATGAAAGGCACAGTATGAAGATGAAATATTATTTATGCTATTTATTGAATTTAAAAGCCTCCTCTTTGAGTTGGGGCAGGTAAAAACATTAAGTAAAGCCATGATGAATCAAATTCAGTTGTAATAATGTGTTTAAAATTATTTCTGTATTTTGGAATAAATATATATGAAGAAAAAGAACACAGTCTGGTCGCTAGGTGTTTATTCACTCCTTGCTGCTCAGAAGAAAGCAAGCTACAGGGGCACCTGGGTGGCTCAGTCGGTTAGGCATCTGACTTCGGCTCAGGTGGTGATCTCACAGTTTGTGAGTTTGAGCCCCGTGTCGGGCTCTGTGCTGACAGCTCAGAGCCTGGAGCCTGCTTCGGATTCCGTATCTCTCTCTCTCTCTCTCTCTCTCTCTCTCTCTCTCTCCCCTTCCCCCACTTTCTCTGTCTCTCAAAATAAATAAAGTTAAAAAAAAAACCCTACAAACTCTGTCAAGGGACTGAATGGGTCAAAGGCTCCTGTACTAAGACTCGTTACCCTAAACAGACTGGAAGTCCCACTAGCTGTGCCTGGGGACAGAGAAAGCACAGTTGTGAAGGGTGTGTGGGGACAGTCTGACCATTGGTGTTAGGGAGGCTGAAGGCACGCCTGAGGCACCCTGTGTGTGGGCGCTGGGGGAAGGATGCTCCCTGGGCACTGCCAGGGAGTTTGGGGTCCTGAGAAGCCACCTGCATCCCTGAAATGGGAGAAGGCAGTGTGGTAAGGCCAGGAGGCAGGAGCCTACCCAGGAATGTAGGCACGTACACCCAGAACAGAGGAAAGTACTTGAAGCTCAGCCAGGGGAAGACCCGGGGAGCAGACCTCCTGACTTAGAGCACAAAGCCCAGAAAGCTTGGGATCAATACAGTCACCTGTTCACTTGCCAAAGACCTTCAGGTAAGAACCCGCCACCAGCCAGGCGGAGTGCCCGGCTGACGTGCGGAGCCTAATGGGGGGTCTACCCAAGGGATCCCTGAACCAGGTTGTTGGCTTGGCTTACAGCGTGGCTGTCTCTGCTGGCAAATTCTACATGTCAGCTTGACCAGCCCGCAGGGCACCCAGATATTTGGCTAAACGTTGCTTTGGGGTGTGTCTGGAGGGCGTTTCTGGATGAGACGGGCACCCGAATTGGCAGACTGAAATGCTCTGCCCAGTGTGGGTGGGCCTCATTCAATCCCACCGAGGCCCTGAAGAGGCAGGGGAAGAATCGGCTCTCTGTCTGACAGCTTGAGCTGGGACATTCTTCTATACTCGGACTGGGACTAAAAACACAGCAGCTTCCTGGCTCTCAGGCCTGTGGACGCGTATCACCACGCCAGCTGTTTTCCTGGGCCTCCAGATTGCAGACAGCAGCTCTTGGGGCACTTCAGTCTCCTCAATCCCACGAGCCAAATTCTTCTTATCTATCTGTATATCTATCTATTCAGCCTATTGGTTCTATTTCTCTGAAGGACCCTAACGTACTATCCATCTTACCTTAATACTCAACCTGCCCCCTGCCCCCGTACCCCAGATCCGTCTTCTGTCCCACAGTACTCACTACCTTCTAAGATGCCCTCCCACTTAGGACTTTACCCCGTTCGTTGTCTCTCCCTGCTCAAAGGGCAGCTCCCCGAGGGCGGAGAGCTTTGCTAGCCCACTGTTGAATCCCGGTTGCCCCTCCCGAGCCCGCACTACCCCTCTACCAGAGCTGGCACTCCATAAATATTGGCCGAGGGAACGAAAGCCCTTTGAGACGCCAAAGCAGAGTAGGAACCGGTCTGTAGGTCAGGAAAGTGCTCACCTGGAGAAGAGATGGTATCCAGAAACACGCTGCAGGTGCTCAGAAAGGAGCGGTCCCTCCACAGAGCTCCAGGCAGCCTCCAAGCTTGGGGTTCACATGATCTGGCCCCTGGGGAGGGAGCCGCCTGCCAGCTGTGTGTGATGCGTTGTGGGGGAGGCCGGGTTAGGTCTCGGATTGGGATGGTCTGACAATCACAATCGCCCTCTGCCCCGCTACCTGACGGGTGAGAGGATTGGGGAAGAATCTCCCGTGGGGAGTATTTTTCCAGGTACGGTCAAAATTAGAATCGTCCCCCCCACCCCATTGAGCTAAACCATCCTTGAGCACCTCTGACCACAATAATATGGAAAGTTCAGAGCATCAAAGGTTCCTCAAAGAGCTCTGCTCGGCCTTTCATCCGTCACAACGTCAAGCAATATCAGATGTGATCTGCGCTTTAAACAGCCCTTGGCCAAAGGTGAGATTCTCTGATACTCTAAGTAGCCCCGGTCCCCGGAGTTGTGCAAACCTTTTAGCGATGGAGTGCCACAAATTTGGTCCTGCACCTGCGGCTGAGCCCCTCCTGCCTAGGGCAGATGCGGCGGTTTTAGGGAGGAGTGCCTAAGGTCAGCTGAGCCATTCTGCTATCTTCTGGGCTGCAGAAATGGTGCGTACACAATCATAATTATTTGTGGACATCCAATTATAATTATTTTACTTCGCACAGAAAGAAAAGTTTCTCAGTGATTTCTTTATAGTGGCATGCATATGAAAGGGCCAAAAGCCAGATTTTCGCGGTCAAGAGGCTCTCAGAAGGAGACCACTGGTTTAGCCTTTGTCCTCAGTGCTGAAGGCTGCCAACATGTTATAGGGGACACAGACCCTGGGACAAATAGTCATCACATCTTGTTGACCCCTCTGCTTCCCCAGATAAGTGAGCAGCATCATGTAGCACTGGTGGGGGGGTAGGCAGCACTGGGGCACAGATTCTGCCAAAGAGGATTTCTGATCATCTCCCGTAAGAGTGGGTATGAGACTTCATGTTCCATTATTACTGTTTTTTTTTTTAAGTTTGTTTGTTTATTGAGAGAGAGAGAGAGAGAGAGAGAGAGAACCAGTGGGGGAGGGGCAGAGAAAGAGGGAGAGACAGAATCCCAAGCAGGCTCCTCACTGACCACGCAGAGCCCATTGTGGGGCTCGAACTCACCAACCGTGAGATCATGACCTCAGCCAAAACCAAGAGTCAGACTCTTAACTGACTGAGCCACCCAAGCACCCAACCGTTATTACTGTTTTTTAGTAGCGTATTCCAATATCCTCCACATAATTTCCTCTCTAAGACCGGAAGTTCTGGGCACTAAGTGTCCTCAGCGCCTCACCCCCCTTCCTGTACAGGGTTCCCAAAACTGGGATCCCGCTCCCATACACTGAGCACAGCGTCCAGGTGCGGTTGTCTGGCCTGGCTCCCTAGCTGGTCTGTGGACGCCTGTGCACATGGCACTGAGGAAAAGAGTCCATCCAGGTAATACATATATCATTATCTATTAATATTAAGCCTGTAATCAATTACTAAGCCCTTACTCTGTATGTGCTAAGCATGCATTATCTCATTTAATCCCCTAATAACCACAGGAGGTAGGGATTATTATTTCTGTTATATAAGCAAGGAAATCGAGGCTCAGAGCGGTTAAAGACATTCCCAGGGCCCTGCAGCTGGTGAGAACTGGAGCAGGACCCCTGCCCCAGCTGTCTCATCCCAAACCCAAGGCTCTCTCCTCTCTGTTCTTTTCTTATGCTGTGTATAGCAGGTGTGTTTCCTCTGACCACAGTCTGAGGGTAAAATAGATTCATAATAATATGGGACCACATGCCCTTATCCCAACACCCGAGGACCAGATCGTTTTCAGAAATTAAACTGTTTGGCCTTCTAGATGGGGAACCCATAGCTCATGAGCCATATGTTACCTAACACCCAAGACCTGGGGCAGGATTCTGCAATTAAATACATTAATATTCTGCAAAACAAACAAACAAACAAAACAACACACAGGAGTACTCAAAGCCGTCAGGTTTGGCAGCCAAATGCGTCTCAACAAATCTTGGGCTTTGAGAGCCGTTTGGATTTCAGAATTGTGATATTTCCGTAGCTCTGGCCCCACGTATAGGGGGCACTCTTTACAAGGGCTTATCTGGAGCCAGTCTGGGCATCTTCATGAGGGACAGAGGCTCCTGTAGCTCCCTGGATGGCCGCCACATGGGCCTTGGCCACAGGGCCTTCTCTCGTCTCCTCCACCTGCGTTTTCTGAATGGCCTCAGACACAAGTCACACGCTGTGGTTTACAGCCTGCAGCACTGAGAGCTGCCACGTCACCAGTGCTTGTCCCACACAGGGATCATAGCAAGGACAGACAGACGCTGGTGGTTGGAGATGGTTTCAGAACAATCGGCTGCCGGAGAAGACGGGCAGAGAGATGAGCGGCAGCCCAGTGTCCCAGATTAGTCACCAGTGTAGCTTGGTGGTTTCCCTTAGCTGTTCTGCAAAAGTCATATAACCCACAGGATACACCCCTGCAGACAAGCTCAACCCAGAGTTCTCAGGGCCTGTGATGAAGTGCACAATAATTACTCTCCTGCCTGTGTCAGGAGAGTTGAGATTTATCTAAAAAGCACCTTGGAGAAAGAAGAACGAATATGTATTAATGTACCAAGCACTCGGCTAAGCATGTTTTGTGGAATACCTAGTTGGATCTTTGAAAGAACATCGTGAGGTAGATATAGAATTATTGTATATAATTATTCCTAGCACACAGATGGGGAAACTGAGGACCAGAGAGGTTAGTATAACTCGTCCAAGGCATGCTGCTCAAAAGAAGTGAAGCCAAGGTTCCCACTCAGGTAACTGAACTCTAGGGCCATATTTACATCTAACCGACAGGAGCATGGAAGCTCTCCACAGCGCCAGTAGCCTTGTCCAGGTTGGCCGGGCCCAGGCAGAGTTGTTTCCAGAATATTCTAGTCCAGGGCACACTGATGCTGACCAAACTAAGCCCAGAGGTTACTGGTCTTGACCAGTCCCCATCCATCCGTCTCTTTATTTGCACATCCAACCAATTTGAAGCAGGAAGCTACTGTGAAGAAGGCTCAACTGTTCCATTCCATTCCTAGACTGCTTTCCTCACCTACCCCAGACCAAGGCCTCTCTTCCTCTGCAAAGGGAGCCCTCGGCAGAAACATAAGGCCACTCACCCACTTAAAGTGTACATTTCAGCGGTTTGTAGTGTAGTTACAGGGCTGTGTGACCATCACCGCTGTCTAATTCCAGCACACTTTCATCACCCCCCAAAAAAACCCTGCACTCATTAGGGGCCATTCTCCATTCTCCCTTCTTCCAGCCTAATCAACTAATAGTCTTTCTTCTCTGTGAATTTGCCTCTTCTGGATTTTTCCTATAAATGGAATCATAGGTGTTCTTCTCTAACTGGCTCCTTTCACGTCGTATGATGTTTTCATTCACGTCATAGCATATATTAACACTTTGTTTCCTTATTGCTAAATAATATTCTGTTGTGTGGATACACTGCATTTTATTGATCCACTTGTTAGTTGACAGACGTTTAGGTTGATTCCACTCTTTGGCCATTATGAATAATGCCGCTATGAGTATTCATGTAAAGGCTTTGGTGACTCCGTATGTTTTCATTTCTTGTGGGCACCTAAGAGTAGAACTGTTAGGTCATATGGTAATTCTGGCTGGTAATATGGTAAAACTAACAAACTGTTTTCCAAAGTGGCTGCACCATTTGACATTTCCAGCAGCGGGGTGTGAGGGTTCCAATTTCTCCACATTCTTGTCAATACTGGCTATTTTCTATCTTTTCAACGATAGCCTTCCCTGCATCTATAAGGTGATATCTTATTATGGCTTTGATTTACATTTCCCTAATAACTACAGACACATCTTTTCATATGCTCCCTGGCCACTTGTATATCTTCTTTGGAGAAATGTCTATTTAAATACTTGGCCCATGTTTATATTGGGTTACTTGCTTTTTATTGTTAAATTTAAGAGTTATGTTTTGGAAATAAGTCCCTTATCTGAATTAAGTTCTGCAAATATTTTCTCCCATTTTGCGGGTGGTTGTTTTATTTTAATGATGGTATCATTTGTAGCAACAAACGTTTTTAATTGTAGCCCAATTTGTCTATATTTGATTTTGTCACTTACGCTTTTGGTATTCTAAGAAACCGTTGCTAAATGCAAGGTCGTAAAGATTTATTACTATATTTCCTTCCATGAGTTTTATAGCTTTAACTCTCATATCTAGGTCTGTGACCCATCTTGAGTTAATTTTCATATATTGTGTGCAGTAAGGGTCCAATTAAAAATTTTTTTTTTGTATGTGGATGTACAGTTGTCCCAATACCACTCACTGAAAAGACTATTCTTTTCTCCATTGAATTGTCTTGGCACCCTTGGGAAAAATCAATTGATCATAAATCTAAGGGTTTCTTTCCGGACTCTCA